>NC_139502.1:4410865-5010865 GCF_008360975.1 Lichenostomus cassidix | reverse complement strand
GCTATCGGTGTGTGGGCTGCATGTGACACAGACCCACACAGGTGCCACATGTAGTGGCTGGGGGTGGGGCAGGGAGTACTTGGGGGCTGAGACTGAGCCTGTCCCTGTCCCTGTCTGGTTCCCACAGTGCGGCTCCATGACAGCATCTCTGAGGAGGGGTTCCATTACCTCGTCTTTGACCTGTGAGTGTGGCAGGAGGCTCCCAGAGCTTCAGGAGGGGCTCAGGGGTTCCTGGGGCTCCCGGGGGTCTCAAAGTGATGTGGTACCTGGCTGTGTTTCAGGGTGACGGGTGGCGAGCTCTTTGAGGACATCGTGGCACGGGAGTACTACAGTGAGGCTGATGCCAGGTGAGCCTTCACCCCCCCACCACACCCCCTAAAGTCCTGGACACCCCCAGCCACCTGGGCCCTGGGCCCTGGGAGGGCTGCAGGAATGGGGCAGCTCCAGCAAGGCAGGCAGAGGGCACCCAGTGGGAGGGGGGGGTGCACTCCCTCGGCCCCCGCATTATTGTAGCCCCTCCACTGGCGCCTTCCTGCTGCTGGGTGGGGTGGAGCCTCCCCATGTTCCACTTCCCACCCCATCCTCCTCTCTCTGTCGCTGAGTCCTGGCACTGTCATGACCTGTGCTGGGGGGGCTGGTGGCAAGTGGGGGCCCCCAGGCCCCCCCTCACCGTGCCGTCCTCAGCCTCCAGTGCCCTGTGTGCCACCGTGTGCCCCTCCCCGTGGTCTCTGGGCTTTCACAACATTGTTTCTCCCCCTCTCTCGTTCCCCCATCTCTGACCCCCCCGTCCCTGTCCCCCTTGTGCCCCTCACCTCCTCCATCCATTCCCCCATCCCTCTGTCCCTCTCGTCTCCCATCACACGTTGCTCGGGCTCTGTGCGTGTCCGTGTGTCCATCTGTGTGTCCGTCTGTCCCGTTGCTGCCCTCTGCTCGCTGCCCTCCCCAGCACCCTTCGCCCTCTGTTTTGCCTCCTACACCTGTCCTTGCCTCTGAACTGCCCCTGTATCTTCCTATGCCCCTCTCCTACCTCTTTCTCCCACCCTTTACCCCCAGCCTGTCCCAACACCCTGACCCCCACTTCTTGCATCCCCCCCTTTAACTCATCCCACCTTGCCAACCTGCCCCCCCACTCCCACCCCTTTTAACTCATCCTGCTCTCCCATCCAGCCCCTGTTTCCCACCCCTTACCCTTCCATCCTGCACCCCTTCACCCCATCCCACCCCCCTCCCACACCCTATGCCCTATCCTGCCCCCACCATCCTGACCCCTCTCCCACCCTAACCCTCCATCCGGCCCCCCCACCCCTGCCCCCCGTTCTGTTTTGCAGTCACTGTGTCCATGAGCTCTTTGCCCGCGTTCCTCCCACCCATCACTTTGCCCCTGAGCAAAGGGAGCCGCAGGTCAGTATCTGGGGGGGGCCGGGGGGGCTGTTTCCCCCTCGCTGCCCCCACCCGCCGCAGCCCCCGCTTCCCAGCCCCCTGCTCCGCTTGTCAGGACCCTGCTGCGGGGCTTTCTCCTCACTCTTTTTTCTCCCTGCCCCCCCTTTTTTTGCCCCCACCCCCTCACAGGGAGGTTGTCCCCACCAACACCCCTGCTCCCCCAGCTAGGCGGGGCCCCCCTTCACCCCCATTTCAGGCTCTCATCCCCTCGCTCCTTCCCTCTTTCTTTCTTGTCTTGTCTCCATCCGCCCCTCACCCCATCCCCCGTTCCCCCTCTTCCCCCGTGAGTCTTGTCTGGGGGATCTCAGTGTCCGGGCAGCAGCAGGGATGGGGGGGCTCCCATGGGGACAGGGGGTGGGCACAAAAGCACCATTGGGATGACCTCCATGGCTCTGTGCCAAGGTTGGAGCTCACCTGGTGGGCACTGAGAGGTGACCCCTAGGCAATGACCTCCCCAGGGATGAATTACCAGCCAGTCACCACCCAGGATGACCCCCAGCCAGTGACCTCCCCAGGGATGAACCCTCAGCCAATGACAGTCCCTGCACAGGGTGACCCCCTGCCAGCGACCCCCCAAGGCATGATCCCACGGGGCTGACCCTTAGTCAGTAACCCCCTTGGAGTGACAACCCTGGGATGACTCCCCAGAGGTGACCCCCAAGGGATGACCCCCAGACAATGACACCCTCCCAGGGGTGATGCCCCCCAGGAAGGAGTGACACCATCAGGGATAACACCCCCTCAAGCAGTGACATCCCCATAGGTGTCCCTCAGGTAGTGACTCACACCAGGTGGGACTCTCCCCAAGGGTAAGGTCTCTGGGTGACCTCCCCAGGTGGGGATCCCCCAGGAATCCCCCCAGGGGTGATGCTCCAGGGATGATCCCCCCAGCAGGCATACAGAGGGGTTGCCACGGACAGCACCCACAAATCCAAGGTCACCACTTGCTTTTGTCAGTTCCCCTCAGGGTGCAGCAGGGCCCCAGCAGTGGGGTGGGGGGGGGCAGTTTGGAGGTGCAGGTCCTGGGCAGGGGGTGTGGGAGGTGAGGGAGCAGCATTCCTCTGACCTCTCTCCCATTTGCACACAGCCACTGCATCCAGCAGATCCTGGAGGCTGTCCTGCACTGTCACCAGATGGGGGTGGTCCACAGGGACCTCAAGGTGAGTGTCCCCCCAAACCCCATCCATCCCTCTGCCCTGCTCCCTCTGCCCAGTTCTTGGGGTCCCTGCAGTCTGGGGAAGGTCCTGGCCCAGTGGGCTCTGGGGGGTCATTGAGGTCTTGCTGAACTTGGGGGATCCCCTCAGCTCTGAGCACTCCCAGCTTCCATCTCCCTTTTCTGGGGATGCACATGTGCCCTCCAGTTGTGGCATGGTTCTGCACTGCTGGGTGAGTCTCACTGCGACCCCGCCAGTCACCATTGCCCCAGGAGAAGTGTGCACTGGCTGGGATGGGGGGATGGGGGTGGGAGCAGCTGGAGCTTGGTTGGGGGTGGGGGTTGGGTCAGGGCAGGATGCAAGGTGGGACATGGAGGGGTGCTGGGATACAGGAGGATGCTGGGATATGGGGGGATGCTGGGATGAGGCCAGTGAGACATGGGATGACCCTGAGCTGGCCATGGGGCAGTGCTATCTGGGACCTTGGGCTACTGGCAGAGGGCACCCATGGCCACAGCCCCATGACACAGAGCCGGCTGACGGGCAGGACCTGGTCAATGGCAGCTTAAAGTCCCTCTGCTTTCCCCATCCCTCCTTTCCCTCCCCACCCATGTCTGTGCCCGGTGCTGTCCATGCCTGGTACTCCCTGTGCCCGGTGACCACGTAGCCGGAGAACCTGCTTCTGGCCAGCAAGTGCAAAGGGGCAGCAGTGAAGCTGGCAGATTTTGGCCTTGCCATTGAGGTGCAGGGGGATCAGCAGGCCTGGTTTGGTGAGTGCTGCTGCCACCCCTGCCCACCACAGCCCCAGCCCCTGCCCACTGTGTCCTGTGTACCTGTGCTGTGTCTGCGTGTCCCTCCATGTGCACTGAGTCCCTGCTCTGTTCCCACTGCATCTTCCCCATGCCCACCACAGCCCTATCCCATACCCACCATGTCCATGCATCTGTGCCCACAGAATCTTGCCCTGTGCCCACCATGTCTCCCCCTGCCCAGCCTACCCCTGCACTATGCCCATGTCCCAGTGCTGTGTCCTGCACTGTGTCCTGTCCTTGTCAACTCCTGTTGTGGCTCACCTGTCTCTCCTCACCCATCTCTCTGTCCCTGTTCCAGGATTTGCAGGCACGCCTGGCTACCTGTCCCCCGAGGTTCTGCGCAAAGAGGCCTATGGCAAACCAGTGGACATCTGGGCATGTGGTAAGAGCCAATCCCTGTCCAATCCCTCTCTCATCCCTGCCCCATCCCTACCTCAATCCCTGCCCTGATACCCGATCCCGGTCCAATGCCTGCCCAATCCCATCCTAATCTATGCCCCATCCCTGCACGGTCCCATTCTGATCCCATCCCACTCCCATTCTGGCACTTTCCTGGCTCCGTTCTAGTCTCATTCCATTCCTATCCTAGTCTCACTCTCTTTTCAATCCCATTTCTGTGCTGGTCGCATCCCAGTTCCTGTTCCAGCCCTGACCCCATCCTGGGGCCATCCTGTGCCATGTGCCCTGGCAGTGCTGCACTGTTCCCTGTGAGTGCCATTCTGGCAACACAGGGACAGGCCATGCTTGGGATAACTGCTGTGTCATGGGAACACCGTGGGGCCAGGGAGAGCCAGGGGTGGTTTGGGGTCCTTGCACCCCTCTAACCCCACTCTCCCTGGCTCAGGGGTCATCCTGTACATCCTGCTGGTGGGCTACCCGCCGTTCTGGGACGAGGACCAGCACAAACTCTATCAACAAATCAAGGCTGGGGCCTATGATGTAAGTCCCTGGTGCCAGGATCCCATGCCCTGTGGCAGCTGGCCCGTTAACTCTGGAACCTACTGAGGGATGCTACAGCTAATCTTCAGGAGGCAGAGCCTGGGGGTGGCTTTGGGCCATGTCTTTGGTGTCTGGTTGGGGATATGTAGGGATGTGGAGTGATACAGGTGCCATGGGGCTGCCCCTCCACAGCTGTCACCTCCGTGTCCCTGTACCCTCCCAGTTCCCTTCACCTGAGTGGGACACAGTCACCCCCGAAGCGAAAAACCTCATCAATCAGATGCTGACCATCAACCCCGCCAAGCGCATCACAGCCCATGAGGCCCTCAAGCACCCGTGGGTCTGCGTAAGTGCTTTGTGTCCCGCCAGCACCTGTCATCCCAGTTCCAGTAACTGCAGAAACCTGGTGCTGACCCCACTGTTCCCCACAGCAACGTTCTACCGTGGCTTCCATGATGCACAGGCAGGAAACAGTGGAGTGCTTGAAAAAGTTCAATGCCCGGAGGAAGCTCAAGGTGAGGGGGCTGGTGGGGAAGGTGTGGACTGGGGACAGTGCTCATCCTCCCAGCACCACCTTGCCTCTCCATGGGGCTCTCCTATGGGACCCTCCCCTGTCTGCCGTGGGACCCCTGCCCTGCCTGCTGTGGGACATTCCCCTTCCCACTGTGGGACCCATGCCCTGCCCACTCTGGCAGCACCCAGTACAGCACGTTCCCACCCCAGCACCCATCAGGGCCTTCCTCTGCCCTTCCATGGGGCACAGTCCCTTCCCAGTGGGTGTTGTGGTTCCCCTCTGGAGTGCCTGGTGCTCTGCTGTGGGCTTTGGCCCCATCCCAGCGACACGCAGTGCGGCACGGTGCCATCCTGCCCCTGCCCAGTATGTTGCCCCATGCCATGGCTCTAGCCTGCCACTCCCCCCACTGCCTGGTCCCATGACTCCATCCTGCCCCCTCAACCTGCAACCCCTCTCCCAATTCCCAGTCCCATGGGCCCCATCCTGTACCCCCGCATGCCATCACCCCATTTTTCCTCCTCCATCTCATTCTCTCCCATCACACCCCACCCTCCCAGGGCCCCATCCTGCCTGTCCCACCCCTGCACCCTCTCCCCAGCTCACCCTGCCCCTCCCCACAGGGTGCCATCCTCACCACCATGTTGGCCACCAGGAACTTCTCAGGTAAGGGGGGGCTCCCACTGGCCGGGGGGGCCGGGGGCCACAGCCCCCCCTCCATAGCTCCCCCCCGGGCCGGTGCCCCCCTCTCTCTATCGCTGTCTTTCTCTCTTTCTCCCCTCCCTGCCTTAACCCCCCACCATTTTTTCCCCATCGGTGAGGACGGGGCATGTGGTAGCCAAGGTGGGGGCAGGACCCGGCCCCCCCGCCCCACGCACACAGCAGCAGGTAGTGCCCGGTCCCCGTGTGTCCCCCCCCACTCCAGTGGCTGGTGGGGGGCGACACGGGGAGGGGGAGGGAACAGCACCAGCCACCCCAGGCCTGAGGCCAGGGTGATGGGCACCCCAAGAGTTCTTGTTGTGGGGGGGGAAGGTGGGGGTCCCAGCTGCAGCCCCTCCCTGCCCCCCCTAACAGGAGCTCTGCTCCCTCTCTCTCTCTCTCATGGCCCGCAGTGGGCAGACAGACCACCGCTCCTCCCACCATGTCAGCGGCCGCTGCCGGGGCCCCCCTGGGGCTGGTGGAACAAGGTAGACGCGTCTGCAAAGGGCCCCCCCGGCCCCCCCGGCCCCGCTTGGTCTCTGTGTGTCCCCAGATCCTTCATCCCCATGTCACCCTCTTCTCCCAACCATCCTCTTCCCTGCCTCCCACCTCCCCAGCGGGTTTCGGGTTCCCTCCTCGGAAATCGGAGCACATGCATGGCCCCTGGCACTGCCCCCCCAGAGACCTCCAGCCTCTCCCCCTCCCCACTGGCACCAAGAGATGCTGCTGTCCCCCCTGATGTCACCCCGCAACTGGCCCTGGGAGAGGGGTCTCTGCACCAGCCCCCACCCCCAAGGTGGGGCTGCTGAGTGCTTGACCCTGGGCCTGGGCCAGTGGTTCCTGGAGGGGGACACACTGGTGGCATCCCCAGGGTCCACATCTGGGTCAACAATGGGGATCTGGGAGTGGGGGGGGATAATTTTAGGGTGTGTCCCCGCACTGCTCCCACCCCATAGCACTGCCCCCGTCATGCACACAGGGGGGTACACCAGTGCGTGGAGGGGGGGCAAACGGGCTGCATGTCCTCTGTCCCCCTCGTGCCCCCCCTGCATCCCCACTCCGCATGTGCCCCCCCCTTGCATGTGTCTCCCCCCCCGCATGTGCCCCCCGGCATGTGCCCTCCAGCATGTGCCTCCCCAGCATGTGACCCCCCTGAGTTTCTGAGAGCTGCAGCCAGTGTTTGTGATGCCGCGAAACACTCGGTGGGTCTTAAACCATCCCCCACACTAAGGGCTACCACTGGCCCCCCTGCCACAGGTACCCCCCTCCCACCTCCCAGTTTGGCTCTGGTTTAAACCCCCACCTCTCAGCACTCGCCTGCTTTCAGAGGAGGGACAGGAACCTTTGGGGACACCCTGATAGGGACCCCTGAGGAGACATAGGTCCACAGGGGAGGGATATGTGGGTCATCTCCTCCTCCCCGCATCTGCCCACGCCCCCTCCTTTGGTGGTGATGGGTGCTACTCTGCTGTCACTGGACTTGTCATCGCACATGCCCCCTCAACTTGTGATGCCAGCCCGGGGTGGGTCTCTGAGTTTAAAGGAATGACAAGGATGCTCGAGGTGACACCCCCATCCTCCACCCCCCCCCCAACCACTTGTGCCCCACCATGTCCCCATCACCCCCTATCCCCTCACTGACCAGAGATCATGGTAGCAGTGACAGATCTTCATACCCGTGCCCATCCTTGTCGCCCTCCAGGGAGACGGTAGGGGCACAGGCAGCTGTCCCCACCCCCCGTACTCAACTCATCTTTTATGTTCTTTTTTTATGTTTTTCCCCTTTTCCTCCTTTTCCTGCCCTGTTTCTCTCTTGCTCCCTCCCAACTCCTCTCTCTTGCTTTCCTCTCTGCATTTCTCCAAGGTAAGCCAGCCCTGCCCCCCAACACGGGGGTCACCAGGATGGGGACCTCCCTCAGGCTGGGGACACCTCCTTCCCCCAGTCTGAGGACCCACTGAGTTTGGGAGCCCCCTCCTCCAGAAAGGGGACACCCTGCCTGGATGGGGGTCTCCACAGGTTGAGGACATCCCTCCCAGGATGGGTACAGCTCCCGCCAAGATGGGGACCCCCTTGAGTTTGGGAACCTCCCACTAGGATGGGGACACCCACCAGGATAGGGATGGCTCCACGAGGTTGGGGAAACCCCTTCCTGGATGGGGACACTCTCTTAGCCCAGGATGGGGACCTTCCTGAGGCTGGGGACCCCTCCAGCTTGGGGACACTTCTCCCAGCATGGAGAACCCCGCCAAAATGGGGATTCCCTAGGGTGGGGACACCCCACCCAGCATGGGGACTGCCCCCAGCATGGGACCCCCTCAGAATGGAGACCCCCTTAGAATGGGGACACCCCTCCCCACATGGGGGCCACCCCTCCAAAATGGGGACCTTCCCCAGGATGGGGACACCACCTTCCTAGCGTGTTCCCCCTTTCTGACACTGGGGTGGCAGGTGCTGCCAGCACCCAGCCTGGGATCAGATTGGGTGGCCGGGAAGGGTCTGGGTTTGGGGACATGCAGTGTCCCTTGTGCTGGGGGGGAGCACTGACACTCTCTCCCCTTGCAGCAGCTAAGAGCTTACTGAACAAGAAGGCAGATGGCGTGAAGGTGAGGGGCCAGGGGGGCCGAGGGGGGCTGGGGTGGGCTGCTTCCCCCGCCATGCCACTGAGCCCCTCCATCTCTCCCCTCCCACAGCCCCAGACCAACAGCACCAAAGGCAGTGCCGGCATCACCAGCCCCAAAGGGACCCTCCCGCCCACTGCTCTGGTAGGTGCCCCCTACCCTGCACCCCCCAAATCCCCCATCCCACTGGATCCATCCCACCAGCCCATCCCATCCATCACCATGTGCACCCCCTGACCGGCTGTTCCTGGGGTCGCTGGGGAGGGGGTGTCCCGAGGATGGAAAGGGGTGTGCAGGACATGGGCATAGGATGACCCCGCTGGACAGACAAGGTGGGTGAAGGGTGCAGGCACATGGACAGCCCCACATCTCCCTCAGCCCTGGGGACAGTGACATGGGTGTAGAACACAGTCATGCATGTGTCCACGGGGATGAGGTAGGTGCAGGACATGGACACAGAGATGTTCCTTCCATGGGGACAGCCAGGTGGGTGCAGGATATGGGCATGAGGATGTCCTGTGACATGGGGACTGAGGTGGGTACAGAACATGAGTATGGGGGTGCCCCACCATGAGAACAAGGTGGGTGCAGGGTATGGCCACAGATGCCCCATAATGGGGACAAGCCACAGGCAGGAGGATACTGGTGACACGGATGGCGAAGTGGGTGCAGGGTTGGGGGACAGGGACACCCTGTGATGCTAATGGCAAGGCATGTGCTGGGTCACAAGGATGGGGGTACTGACTGTGACCCTGCAGATTAGGTAAGTGCCTGATCCAGACACAGGACTGCCCAGCTGGCACAGGGAGTGCGGGACACAGGTAAAGGTGTGGCTGTCTGAAACAGCAGGTGCAGGATCTGGGGGTCCTCTGGCAATGCCAACAGCAAGGTAGGTGCAGAATGTGGGCACAGGGGTGCCCGTTGTGACCTTTGTGGCACAGGGGGTGCAGCACAAGGGCAGGGGCATGGTTCCATGAGAGCAGGATACAGGCAGGGTGATGCCCAGTTGGCACAGAGTGCTGTGCACTGGTGAAGGTGTGCCTGGCTGGTCAATGAGTGCAGGATATGGAGAAAGGGGTGAACACCCCACACAGTGAGGGTGGGATGCAGGCAGCGGGAAGCCGTGGATGAGGGGTGCTTGGAATCTTGGCAGCGGGATGGTCACGATACGGGTACAGGGATGGTCGGGATGCAAGCCAAGGGATGCTTGGGATGCAGGCAGTTGGATGGTTGGGATACAGGCACAGGGATGGTCTGGGTGCAAGCTGAGGGATGCCAAAGGATATGGGCCATGCTCGGGATGCAGGCAGCAGGATGGTTGGGATTCAGGCGCAGGGATGTCCGGGATGCTCAGACGTATGGTGAGTGGAGCCCCTGAGCACCGGCATGCAGGACATGGGCACAGAGCTGCCCCCCAGCCCAGCCCTCCTGGCCTCACTGCCTCTCTCCCCCAGCTCTGCCCACCCCTTTCCCCCCTTTCTTCCCTCTCCATGTCTGTGAATTAAACCATTCGGCTTCGCTAGACTAATGACTCTCTGCTTCTCTCCCCCCTCTGCCCTTCCCAAATCCGGTCTGGGTCTCTCCTCGCCCTTGTCCACGTGCTGCTCACTCCGTCGTCCCCCCTCGTTGTCCCCTCCGGGCTCTCGCTTCCCCCCACCCCCGCCTCTGTCTCTCTCCCTTCTCCTGTAGGAGCCTCAAACTACTGTAATTCATAACCCTGCGGACGGCACCAAGGTATCGCTGCCCCTGCTTTCCGCCTCCATCCTCCCCCCAGCATTAGCCATGTCGTGGGGAGGGTGATGTGGATGAGGAGTGCACACAGGGCATGGTGACAGCGGGGTCCCTCTATAGCGTCCAGCATCGTTGGGGTCCTGCCAAGCCCTGGATGGGCTTGTTCCCTCTCCCCATACCCCCAGGGCCAGGTCTGACCCCCCTGTTTGTGTCTCCCCTTCACCGCCGCCGTCCTGTGAGCAGGAGTCCTCCGACAGCACCAACACAACCATTGAGGACGAGGACACCAAAGGTGACGGGCGCAGGGGGCGGCAGGGTTGCACTGGGAGGGAACTGGGATGCACTGGGGTGGTGCTAGGATGCATTGGGTTGCACGGGAATGGCACTGGGATGCACTGGGAGGGTCTTGGAATGCACTGGGATAGTGCTAGGATGGCAGCGGTATGCATTGGTGTGCACTGGAATGGTACTGGGATGAACTGGGATGGCTTCAGGATGCGCTGGGATGGCACTGTGATGGACAGCTGTGGAATGCACCAGGATGGCACTAGGATGCATTGGGATGCAGTAGGAGTGTGCTAGAATGCACTGGGGTGGATTATACTAATGTGTTCGGATTATACTAAGATGCGTTGGGTTGCACTGGAATGGCACTGGGATGGCACTGGCATAGCACCAGAATACATTTGGTTCCCTGGGATGCACTGGAGCAGCAATGAAATGCACTGAGATGACACTGGAATGTACTGGGATGGCACCAGAATGCATTGGGGTCTCACTAGGATGCACTGAGAGTGTGCTGGATGGAATGCATTGGGTTGGCACTAGGATGCCTTGGATTCCACTGGCATTGCACTGGGGTGAACTGGGATTGAACTGGCATGGCATCAAGATGCAGTTGGTGCACTGTGATGTGCTGGGCCAGCCCTGGAATGCACTGGCTGGGATTTGGGATAGCCCTGGGATAGCGCTAGGATTCATTGGGTTGCACTGGAATGGCACAGGGGTGGCACCGGAATGCATTGGGGATTGTACTGGGACATTTCTGGAATGCACTGGGAGAGTGTTCAAATGCACTGGCATGGATCTGGGGTGTGCTAGGATGAAGCTGGGATGACACTAGGATTCATTGAGATGGCACCAGGATGCACTGGGAGTGTGCTGAGATGTACTGGGATGGTACTAGGATGCATAGGGGTGCAGTTGGATGGAAATGGTATAGACTGGGACATGCTGGAATGGCACTAGGACTCATTAAAACGGTGCTGGGGTGGCATTAGGATGCACTGCGATGATGCTGCGACACAGTGGGATGGTACCAAGAGGTGCCCTGGGTAGAACTAGCCTATACTGGGATGTATTGGATAGCAGTGAGACACAGTACATTGGCACTGAGACGTAGTGAGAAGTCACTGAGACAAAATGGAGTGTACTGTTATGCTCTGGAGTAGTACTAGGTCATAATGGGATGGAAACAGGCTGTGTTGAAATGCACTGGAGTGCAACTGGGATCCACCAGGAGGGCATAGGAGTGACACTGAGATGCACTGGAAGAAACTGGGATATAGTTGAGTGGCACTGAGGTGTTTGGAACACATTAGGGTGACAAAAGAATAGACTGGGGAGGACTGGGATACAGCGGAATGATACTATGATTAATTGAGATGCACTGGAGTGGCAATGAGTTGCACTGGATGGAACTGGGGTATATTGGAATACACTAGAATGGTACTGGGGTGCACTGAGAAGCAGTAGAATGGTACTGCAGTGCACTGAAATGGAACTGGGATGTATTGGAATACACTGAAATAACACCGGGACACAGGAGATTGGCATAGAGATGCAGTGAGATATTACTGGGATGCACCAGGGCAGATTGGAGTGTACTGGTGTGTTCTGGAATAGCACTGTGAGATACTGGGACGGAACTGGGCTGTGTTGAAGTGCATCGGAGTGGCACTGGGATGTGCTGAGATGAAACTGAGGTGACTGGGGTGGCATTAGGATGAAATGAGTCATTGGAATATAGTGGGGTGGGCTGCATTGGAAGGATACTGGCACACATTGCAATTGCAGTGGCACACACTGGAATTCAACAGCATGATGCTCAGATGCACTGGGATGGAACTGGGGTGAACTGGAATATACTGGAAGGGCACTGGGACACAGTAGGTTGGCACTGGGTTGCATTGAAATACAGTGGGATGGCTCTGAGATGTACTGATTTAAACTGGAGTGTATTGGGATGCCCTGGAAGGGTATTGGGGCATTCAGGGATGTAACTGAAACGTAGTGGAATGGCACTGGAGTGGCACGAGAGTGTATTGGGCTGTCACTGGAATGCAGTAGGATTGCACTAGGATGGAACTGGGGTGTATTGGAATGCACTGGGCTTGCACTGGGAAGCAATATGATGGCACTGCGATGCATCAGAGGGCACTGGAGAAGCTCTGGGATGCACTAGGATTGCACTGGGATTTATTAGGATGCACTTGCATGGAACTGGGAGGGTACTGGGATGCACTGGAATGGCACTGAGACAGTGGGATGGCACTGGGAAACACTGGTATGGAAGTGGCTGTTTTGGGATGTGCTGGGAATGGCACTGGGATCTTGCAGGAGTAACACTGGGATGCACTTGGCACTAATGGGACATGCTGAGCAGGCACTGGGATGCTTGAGCATGCTGGGAGGGCACTGGGATGGCACTGGGACATACAGGAGCGGCACTGGGAGATGCTGAGGTGGCACTGGGCTAGCAATGAGACATGCTGAGAGGATTATGCAAATACTGGTGTGGCAGAGCTGTGGGGGCCCTGGGAGCACAGTGGTGCCTATCTGTCCCCAAGGGCCTTCTGTCCCCAAGGGCTGTCTGTCTGTCCCTATGGTTTCTGTGTCTGTCCTCAAGGTCCCTGTGTCTGTCCCTGTGGTCTGTCTGCCTGCCCTCATGGTCGGTCTGTCTGTCCCCAAGGTCCTTGTGTTTGTCCCCATGGTCCATCCCCATGGTCTGTCTGCCTGTCCCCAAGGTTTTTCTGCCCCCAGGGTCTGTCTGTCTGTCCCTGTGTCTGTCCCCATGCCTCCCCTCCATGTCCCATGTCCATCCCAACATCCTGTCCACCCACCTCCACGGTGTCACCGGGGGGCTGGGGCGGTGGCAGTGGCGGTGACAGTGACGTGCCCCCAGCCCGCAAGCAGGAGATCATCAAGATCACGGAGCAGCTCATCGAGGCCGTCAATAACGGGGACTTCGAGGCCTATGCGTGAGTGGGGCGGGGACTGGTGGGACAGGGCCGGGCGGGGTGGGGCTGGGCGGGGCCACTCTCACTTGCTGCCTGCAGGAAGATCTGCGACCCGGGGCTCACCTCCTTTGAGCCCGAGGCACTGGGCAACCTGGTGGAGGGGATGGACTTCCACCGCTTCTACTTCGAGAACTGTAAGTACCTGACCTGCCCGTGCCACCTGCCCTGCCTGTGCCCTGCCCGTCTTGCCTGCCCTGCCCATCCTCTCCATGTCCTGCCCAACCCTCTCCGTCTTGTCTCCCTGCCTGTCTCTTTTGCTGTTCCCTGTCTCTTGCCCACTGCCTGCCCATCCTAGTCACCTCACCTACCTGTCCCCAGCCCTTTCCTGCTGGGCCATCCATCCGCCTGCATTGCCACCATCCCTGACCGTTCCCTGCCCCCATCCCCGCCCCTTCTCTTTCCAGTTCCTCACCCATCCCCTGCCCCCATCCATGCGCACCCCCCGTCCTGTGCCAGCCCCGCTGACCTCGGCCCCCCCCGCAGTGCTCTCCAAGAACAACAAGCCAATCCACACGACCATCTTGAACCCGCACGTGCACGTCATCGGGGAGGACGCGGCCTGCATTGCCTACATCCGCCTCACCCAGTACATCGACGCGCAGGGCCGGCCCCGCACCAGCCAGTCCGAGGAGACCCGTGTCTGGCACCGCCGCGATGGCAAGTGGCAGAACGTCCACTTCCACGGCTCGGGGGCCCCTGTTGCCCCACTGCAGTGAAGGTGAGGGTGGGATTAGGGCCCAGGGGGTCCAGGGAGCCCCAGGTCTGGCTCACTAGGGTGTCCCCACAGAGCTTGCGGTGGCTGTCCTGGTTCCAGCCCGACGGAGACGGCGATGGGAGCCGAGGCAGCAGCCGGAGCTGCGGCCCCCTGAAGCACGCGTCCGCATGCCTGTCCCCCCTTCCCTGGCCCCTGCTCCCCCCCTCCAGTGCCTGTGTTTGCAGAAAACAAAAAGACAAAAAAAAAAGCCAAAATTATGAAGACAACAAAAAATAGGAAAAAAAAAAAAAGAAGGAAAACCCAACCCAAACCCACTCACACCCCCAAACCCAACCCAGCCGCTCGGTCACAGGCGAGGGTGCTGGGGGGCTCAGCCCCCCACCTCGGCCAGTCTCTGCTGGGGGGGCAAGGGGGGTCCCAGCCCCCCCCCCGGCTGTGCTAGTGGCGTGTTGCTGTCGCTGGTGGTGGATGTTGTTCTTTGGGCTCCGCTTTGCTCTGTCCTGCCCTGGCCCCTGTACATAGAGAGAGCTCTTTATTTTTGAATTCCCACAGGGGTCCCCAGCCACAGGGGGCTGCCAGGGGGTGAGTGAGGTGGGGGGGACACACACAGAGACTCTCTCCCCCCCACCCCAGTCCAGTGCTTCCCCTGGGAGTGCTGCTTATGGGGGCCTAAGGCTGATCCTGGGCACTGCTGCGCAGGGAACACAGTGGGTGCCTTTGGAAGGGTCTACCCCTTGCACCCCTGTGTCCCCATCCCACTGATCCCCACACCAGCACCCAATGTTGCAGGTGCCAGCTCCAGGTGCTGGCAGGTTTTGGCAGGGGGGAGGTGGATGCAGTGTCAGAGGGCAGCTGGGGGGCATTGGGGTTTGGGGCGGGGGGCTCAGGACGATCCAGCCAGCACTGACGCAGCATCGAAAGCACTTTAGACTAAGAGAATGGGTCTCTTAGGGGGCACAGGCTGCTCCGCCAGGGTCCCCCCCAGCACAGGGGCACCGGCAGCAGATCCTGCACCCCCCCTCCCATGGCCAGCGCTCCGGGGGACCCTGTCACCCCCAATCCCCCATCCCTGGGGAGGCATCACTCCACTCCAGGCATTCCCCACGAGATTCCCCAGGGCATCCCCACCATGCTGAGGGCTGGTTTTGGCTGGAGGGGAGGGGGTGGGATGGGTGGGGGATATTAATTATTTTTTAATTATTCTGATGATTTCTCTGCATGCCCTTTGCGCGGGAGCAACCCTCGGGCGCTAACGCTGTATGTCGAGGAGCTGAGCTGTTCCTGTCCCATGAATGCTGGTGGATCGTTGCCAAATTTTTCTCTTTCTTCCCCTTTTCTCTCATTCTTTTTCTGTCTCCCCCTCCCCGGCATATCACCCCCATGCCCCTCCCCCAAAAAACCCTTTGTCTTTTCTTTCTGAGCCTTGTAAGTGTAAAAGATGACTCTGATTTCGTTTTTGTCTCGGGAAAACTGCAAATAAATTATAAGGAAAAAACAGTAATCATGAAAGTAAGAGGTGGATAGAGAAGGTCAAGTGCATCCATCCCTGCCGGGGTGCCCAGGACATGTTCATCTCAAATCCCACTCTGGGACGCAACAGAGAGTGAATAGAGCTACAACTGCCAAAGATGACTTTATCCCCCTGGCCAGTGCAGCCAGGGCATGAAAACAGCCACAGCACCGTGAGATACAGCCCAAACCCAACTTTTCCCCTCCCAAGGAGGAGGAAGAGGAGGCAGTGAGGGCTGCTGGGCCCTGGCAGGTGCTGAGCCCCCCCACCCTCGCTGGTGGGAGCAGGGGAGGGGCTCTGAGGTGCAGGGCAGGCTGGTGAGCTCCCCCCCTCCCCCAGCACTGGGACACAGCTCCAGGCTCACCAGAATAGGGAGAAGCTGCCCAGGGGGGCAGTGAACACCCCCCACTCAAGAAACCTCTTCTTTTTCCCTTCCTCCCTTCTCCCACCACCCAGCTTACCCTTAGGACACAAATACATAAAAGCTCCCCAACCCCCCAGACAGCAGTGGGGGGCCCCTCCAGGCTTCCTGGGGGGGGGTGTGAAGGCAGGGGGTTGCATGGCCAGGGGCCCTGTGGTCCAAGCTGTCCCAAGAACACCGAGGATGGAAAGTCTTTGGTGTGGACCTTCCACCACAGGTGCCGGCCTGGTGTCCCCTCAAGGGAGACAACAGTCACATCAGCCCAGGGGGCTGAGGAACCCCCAGCCCAGCCCCAGGAACACTCCTGGGGTGGCTGCAGAGGGGGGTGCAGGGCTGGTGGTCTGGAGGTGGAGACCATAGGCTCCACATCACATGATTTCACAGCAGGAATTCTGCTTTCGGGCCTAAGAAGAGAAGGAAAACCATCTGTAAAGCTCCCCATGGATTTGGAGATTCCAGGGCCACCCACCCGAGGTCCCACACAGCCCCTCTCCTGCCAGAGGAGGCCAGCATGGCACGAAGGCTGATGACAGGGAGGCTCCTCTCCTTTTGGCCAGAGCTGGTGCCAGCAACTGGGATGGGCATCACCTCCCACCCACTGCAGGGTGCAGGACACCCCCACTGAGGAGCTGGGGGGCTCTGCAGATGGAACTGGGGCACCCAGGTTGGCTCCAGGCCCAAAGCCTGTGACAACAGGGGTGATCCCTGCCTGGCACCCAGAGCTCTGCCCCCAGGTGACCCCTCAAAGATGACACTTCACCCATCCCCAGCTCCCGCAGGGAGGGGGCAACCCTCCACACCCACCGTTTTGTAGAAGGCTTTGGATTGTGCCCCCAGCACCTCTGATTTGGAGACCAGGTCATCCAGCTTCTCCCCACGCTCCAGCAGTGACTCCATAGTGTTGTGCTGCCAGAGAAATGTGTGCTGAGCCCCAGCACCAGCCTTCCCACACTCTGCAGCAGGAGATGGAGGTGCCACCATCCCCCATTCCTACAGCCCCCCAGCTCTGTAGCCCCAAGAGAGATGGGAATTTGGCTGGGGGCAGGAGCAGCAGAGCTCCCACAGGGTCACAGGACAGAGAAGAGACTAGCATTTGGAGGAGGGGCACAGAGGAGAGGTCAGAGCCCTGGTGCTTGTGTATGGCCAGCTGGGAAAAGCCCAAGGAGAAAAAAAGGGGGAAGAGAAACAGGGGAAGAGACAAAGAAGCTCCCACACCAGGGAGCTCTCCAGGGATTGGCCTGGGGCGACTCTACCCCTGCCCCACAATGTGCCCCTAGGGCCCACTGGCTTGAGCAGGCAGGGGCATCCGGCCATGGCCCTGCAGCCTCACCAGGATGATTTTGGTCTCGTCCAGCTCCGCCTGCACTCGGGTCATTGGGTCGGCGTCACGGGGGTTCTGGGGAGAAACAACACGGCGCTGGCACCACCGTGGGGACACCAGGGTCCCCATGACACATCCTCAGAGCACCAGAATCCCAGCATGCTCCAGAGTGTTGCCCACCTCCCTAGCCATTTTCAAGGCTGCACAGAACAGAGGAACCCTCTGCCCTGGTATCCTGCAGGGTCCTGGGGGTCTGTACCTGGTATTTGCTGAGGTATCCATCCAAGGCAGAGTAGCTGATGGTGGCAGGTGACCCTGAGGGCCAGTCCATCTTGCTGACCTGCCTGGCGAACTCATCTAGCACCTGCCAAGCAAGGAAGCAGCAGTTACCAACCAGGAGCTGCAGCTGTGGGGTCACAGTGGCTGGAGGGGTTTTGCTCAAAATAGAAGACCTGGAGATTATTGGGAAGGGACCTTGAAGCTCATCCACACCCCTGCCATGGGCAGGGACACCTTCCACTAGACCAGGTTGCTCCAAGCCCTGTCCAATCTGGCCTTGAATACTTCCAGGGATGGGGCAGCCCCAGCTTTTTTGGGAAACCTGTGTTAGTCCCTACCATCCTACAGGGAAGGACTTCTTCCCAATGTCCCGTCTAACGCTGCCCTCTGGCAGTGGGTAGCCATTGCCCCTTGTCCTGTCACTCCAGGTGCTTGTCTAAACTCCCTCTCCAGCTCTCTTGGAGCCCCTTTAGGTACTGGAAAGGGGTCTGGTGTCTCCCTGAAGCTTTCTCTTCTCCAGGCTGGACACCCCAGCTCTCCCAGTTTGTCTCCCTGGCAGTGGCTAGAAAACTGCTGGTGGAGAAGGACCTGGCGGTGCTGGTGACAGTGGCTGGACATGAGTCCAGGTGTGCAAGGAGGCCCCTGACCTGTACCAGCCATAGTGCGGCCACAGGCCCAAGGCAGTGACCATCCCGTGCTGGCACCGCTGAGGCCCCTTGAGTGCTGTGTCCACCTCTGGGCCCCTCATAGCAAGAAGGACGTTGGGGGGCTGGACCACATCCAGAGACAGGAAGGGAGCTCAGGAAGGGGCTGGAGCACCAGGAGCAGCTGAGGGAGCTGGGGGGCTCAGCCTGGAGAAAAGAAGGCTCATGGGGGACCTTCTGGCTGTCAACAACTCCCTGACAGGAAGGGACAGTTAGGTGGGGGTCAGGCTCTGCTCCCAGGGAACCAGGGACAGGACAAAAAGAAATGGCCTCAAGCTGTGCCATGGGAGGTTCAGGCTGGATATTGGGAAAATTCCTTCATGGAAAGGGCTGTCTAGCCCTGACACAGGCTGCCCAGGCCAGTGGTAGAATGCCCATCCCTGGAAGCATTCAAAAAAA
This sequence comes from Lichenostomus cassidix, assembly GCF_008360975.1. Classification (NCBI taxonomy): domain Eukaryota; kingdom Metazoa; phylum Chordata; class Aves; order Passeriformes; family Meliphagidae; genus Lichenostomus; species Lichenostomus cassidix. The sequence goes on along the minus strand of NC_139502.1, from coordinate 4,992,312 downwards.
CATGTGAATGTGGTACCTGGGGACATGGCTTAGTGGTGCCCTTGGCCATGCTGGGGGAATAGTTGGACTCAGTGGTCTTGGAAGGCTTTTCTAACCAAAACAATTCCACAAGTGCTCCTGCCCTCTGACCACTTTGATGACCCTCCTCCTCCTCCATCCCTTTTGAATGATCTGAGAGCAGAGGCACGAACAAACAGTCTTACCACACAAGGACCAGAGCAATGCCCAGGCTGAGGTGGCTGGCCCTGACTATCCACAAAGCTCTGCATGTGCAAGGGTGGGGAGACTGAAGGAGCCTGCTGGAGCAGCTCCCAGCATGTGCCCTCACCTTGTCCAGCAAGGTGAAACAAACCCGCTGTGGATACTCATTGTCTGCAATCACCACTCCGGCCAGCCCATCGTTCCGGACGTACACGTGGCACAGGTACTCTGGGAAGAAAATTCTTGTCAGAGGGGCAGCAAAGGTCCCGAGTCTCCCCCAGCCTTCCACCCAGCCTCCACACCACCCTGGAAGGTGTCAGCAGCACCTGCATTTTCCATTACTTCATTAGAAAAGCAGGAAAGGCTTAGAATTTGAGGCTCAGTCCCAAACTCTGTTGTGGCAGGGGACCACTCCCATGCCATGCACTGTGGGACATGAAACTGACATCCCAGGGTAGGCAGAGGTAAATAAAAAACAAAGAAGGAAGAGCTCAACCTGATTTTAACTAAGTTTAATTAATAACAAGGCTGGGGTGTCATTAAAAGGGCTCCAGCAGCCAAATCCAGGCTGCACCCCACATGTCCTGGGGCTTGGGAGGCATGTGAAGCAGGACAGGGAGGCTGGAATGAGGCAAGAACTGGGGATATGGAGCCTGGACTTGCATGGCAAAGCCGGGACAGCCACTCTGTGGTGGGGGGACTGCAACCCAACAGCTCTGGGGGTCCTAAGGGAGACAGGGAGAGCACAGACACTGGAGTAGGTCCCTGCTCCCTCCAAAACCTCTGTAGTACTGGGCTGGGCTCACACCTGGCTCAGCACCTCACGCCATCAGTGCTCCTCAGCCAGACTCTGGGTTGGGTCTGACTTTTCCCAGGAATGGGGCCCGAGGGAAGTGGATGTGCAGGCTGCTCTCACCTTGCTCCTTGATGGAGGCCCTGCTGCCCAGCGCCGAGCGCTCCGCAATCAGCTGGCTCGTGAACATCATGAACTCCTGCACGCTGTGGGGACAGAGCATCAGGCCAGAGGGCAGTGCTGGCAGGAAACAGCTGTCTCACAACTCCCCAGTGTGTTGGGGTAACAAACCCTTCCCCCACCATCCCCCAAGAGCAGACTGGGGGGCTGCAGCTGAGTGGTGGGTTTTCCTTTGGGAAGAGGCTGGATCCTGCACCTCTGCAGAGTGGCAACCCCCAAACAAACACCTCCAGCCACCAACCAGATCCCTCTAGATCTTCCCCAGACCCAGGGGAGCACCCTGATCCCTCTGGCTGCAGTGACAGACTTGTGTCCTTGGACTGAACTTGCTTTCTGGAGATTTAGCACAAAGCAAAAAAGCCATTGAACCCGGGTCTGCCCGGCCAAAACCTGATGACCAGCTGCATCATGGAATCTTTGGGTTGGAAGGGACCTTAAAGACCATCCAGTTCCACCCGCTGCTGACACCTTCCACTAGAATCACAGAACCATAAAGTAAGCTGAGTTGGAAGGGACCCATCAGGATCATCAAGTCCAACCTCTGGCTCTGCACAGAGCACCCCAACCATCCCACCCTGGCCTTATGAGCATTGTCCAAATGCATCTTGAACTTAGACTTGGTGCTGTGACCACTGCCCTGAGGAGCCTGCTCAGTGCCTAAACACCCATGAAGGAAAAGCCTTTTCCTGATATCCATCCTAAACCTCCCCTGACTCAGCTCCAGCCATTCCCTTGAGTCCTACCACTGGTCACAGAAAGCAGAGATCAGAACTGCTTCTCCACTGCCCCTCAGGAGGATGTTGAAGATGTTGAAGAGCACAATGTTCCCTCAGTCTCCTTCAGCAGAATATACCTAGTGCCCTCGGACACTCCTCATATGGCCCTCCAGACCTTTCCCCATCCTTGTGGCCTCCTTTGAACTCTCCAATGGCTTCATGTCTTTTTTATATTGTTGTGCCCAAAACTGCCCCAGGACTCGAGGTGAGGCCACCTCAGCGCAGAGCACAGCAGGACAATCCCTCCCTGGCCAATGCCAGGACAGGGATGTCCCTCCTGGCTGCCAGGGCACTGCTGACTCAGATCCAGCTGGCCATGGACCAGGACTCCCAGGGCCCTTCCTGCAGCTGCTCTCCAGCTTCTCATTCCTCAGTCCATACACACACTCCATCCCAGGTCCAGAATCCAGCACCTTCCCTTGTTAAACTTCACACAACTCCACCAATCAGTTGGTGATTGCCCATCTCTCTGATTTGTCGAGGTCTCTCTGCAGGGCTTCTCTGCTCTCAAGGGATTCAACAGCTCCTCCCAACCTCGTGTCATCAGCAAACTTACTTAGTATTCAAGTCCTCAGTCCAGGTCATTAATGAAGACATTGAAGACCAGAGGACTGAGGATGGAACCCTGTAGAACCCCACGAGTGACCAGTGCCAGTCTGATGTCACCCCAGTCACAATCACTTTTTGTGCCTGACCCGTGAGCCATCCCATGATGTGTTTATCCAGCTGGGGGCTGGACAGTTTGTCCAGAAGGATCCTGGGAGAGATAGTATCAAAAGCTATGGCTGAAATCCAAAAAGATTCCATCAAGTGGTTTTCCTGGATCAACCAGGTGGGTATTAGGAGAAAATCAAGTTCAAGAAGCAAGACTTTCACCTCCTGAAGCCGTAATGGCTGATGACTGAATCATCCTCCAGGTGTTTTTCAATACCTCTCAGAATAACCTTTTCCATTATTTTATCAGGCAGTGAAGTGAAACTGATAGGCCTGTAATTTCCACGGTCCTCCTTACTGCCTTTCTTGAAGACCAGAATAACATGACAAATTGCTCCAAGCCCCAACCAACCTGGCCTTGAACAATTCCAGGGATTCAGCATCCACAGCCTCTTCTCTGGGCAAACAGTGCCAGGGCCTCACCACCCTTAAAGGAAAGAATTTCTTCTCAATGTCCAACCTAACCCTGATCTCTGTCCATGGGATATTTGTCCATTCCTCCTTGTCATGTCATAGAATCACAGAATCATTTAAGTTGAAAAAGATGGCCAGGATCATCAAATCCAACCTGGCCACCCAGACCAGAGCACTGAGTGCCACATCCAGTCACTCCTTGTAAACACCTCCAGGGATGGTGTCTCCACCACCTCCCTGAGCAGTCCATTCTAGTGTCTGACCACTCCCTCTATGGAAAAAATCCTCCTGATGTCCAGCCTGTACTTCCCATGGCACAATTTGAGGCTGTTTCCTCTCATCCTGTCCCTTGTTCCCTGGGAGCAGAGCCTGACCCCCACCTAACTGTCCCCTCCTGTCAGGGAGATGTGGAGAGCCAGAAGGTCCCCCATGAGCCTTCTTTTCTCCAGGCTGAGCCCCTCCAGCTGCTCCTGGTGCCCCAGCCCCTTCCTGAGCTCCCTTCCTGTCTCTGGACACGGTCCAGCTCCCCAACGTCCTTCTTGCTATGAGGGGCCCAGAGGTGGACACAGCACTCAAGGGGCCTCAGCAGTGCCAGCACAGGGGATGGTCACTGCCTTGGGCCTGTGGCCACACCATGGCTGGTACAGACTAGGTGCCATTGGCCTCCTTGCGCACCTGGGCTCATGTCCAGCCACTGTCAATCAGGAGCTGCAGGTTATTTTCCAGCTCTCCAGCCACTCTGCTCCCAGCCTGAAGCACCACCTGCAGTTGTTGTGGCCCAAGACTAGGACTTGGCACTTGGCCTTGTTGATTCTCACAGTGCTGGCATTTGCCCATCAATCCAGCCTGTCACTCCATGCCTGTATCCAAAGTCCCTCTCCAGCTCTTTTGGAGCCCCTTTAGGCACTGGAAGGTACTCTAAGGTGTCCCCACATCCTTCTCTTCTCCAGGTGAGTACCCCCAGCTCTCCCAGCCTGGCCCCAGAGCAGGGAGGCTCTGGCCCTCAGAGCATCTTCACAGCTTCCTCTGAACTTGTTCTAGCAGCTCCACATCCCTCTGATGTCAGGTACCAGAGCCTGAGGCAGCTCTGCAGGTGAGGTCTCACCTGAGCTGGTCACAGGGGCAGAACTCCCCCTGCTCACACTGGGGATGAGCCCAGGACAGGGATACCCTCCCCATCCCCGGGTGGATGTTTGACCCCACAGGCACCCAGCCACCACTGTGAGTCAAAGTTAAGGAATATCCTTAAGCCAGACTTGCTCTAAGTTTAAGAAACATTCCTGAGCCCAGGCTCAGGCCTGTCCAACAGCCTTCTCAGTGATCCCTCCTCACCCCACAGCAAAGGAAAAGAGGCCAAAAACAATGAGCAAGAGTAAAATAAACCTGGGCATGCTGGGATTACAAAACACCACATCCTGGGCATGCTGGGATTAACCAATGTGAGGCAACATATCCCCCAATTCAGCTGGAAAATCCCAGGAATGGATATTTGTCAGGGATCAGGTTACAGAGTTTGCCAAATACCAAGGAGTGGGACAGCTCCTGCTTGGGAGGTGACGTGGTGCCAAGGAAATGTCACCGGACACAGACATTGGCATGTCAAAGACCATGGTTTCTTGAGCCTTCCACCACTGGAAGCAATTGCAGAGGGGAAAATGCCTTTCACAGTTTACACGTGCCTTAGAGGGGTCTGAATTCCTCCCAGCCCAGACACCAGCTCCACAGAGAGACTCTGGACTGTCAGGGTTTTGGGCACTGCAGAGAAAAGTCCAGCCCAAGGATTCTTGAACATCCTGAACATATCTGCTTTGGCAGAGAGGGAGCATGGACACCTTCCTCCTAGTCTAGGGATCTGCTGCCACAGCCCCCACCATGATCCCAGGATTTCATATTTAGGTTGGAAAAGACATTTAAGATGACTGAGTCCAACCATATGTCAGTTAGACCCCAATATGTATCTTCTTCAAGGACAACTCTTCCACTGAGAATACAGCTTTTATTCTCCAGTATTCCTAAAGAAACTGCCCACTGAAGACTTCACTCTGCCTTCCTGACCCTGCCAAATTCCTTGGTAGATGTTCAGCAGAGATGCGGCACTGGCACAGCCCAGCCCTGTGCTCCTGCCCAGCAGGTTCCACAGCTCCCAGGAGCCACAGCTTTGTTTATCCCAGATCCAACCCTTCAACTCAACTCTCTGGGAACTCCACAGCCTCAAAAAAATGGTTATGAAGCATTTTAACCCAAACTTCAGCTAAACACACCTTAAACATCACACCTGGGACAAGCATCAGATCCTGGGAAGAGCTCCAAGACTTACATGCACAGACCATCCTCCCCCTCCAAACATCATTGCTCTTCCCAAAATCCCAGACTTTCCTTTAAGCAAAGACACAGCCCACTACCGGGGAAGCCCACAGTATAACCACACAGGGAATTTCCTCAGGATTTGGGTAAACAAGAGCTGCAGCTACAGAGTGTTTTGAGATTGGAGCTGATGTCACACACCAGCACTGCTCCGTATCCCACTTGCACATTTGGCTAAGAGCTTTTTAAGACAGTCTTACTTCAGCCTTTCCCCTTTATCCCTGGAATTACATAATTAAATGTTCCTGAGGCTCCATAAAACCTTGGCATGGAAAATTTGGGTCCCAGAAAAATTTCCTAACTCCTTCACCATTTGAAGCAGGCACCTATTCCACAGCAAGGAAACCTTGGCTATTCCACAGCATGTTCCTGCTTTTACTGCTTCAGGAACTTCTTGGGAGCTGCCATGACCTCCCTGATCCCTGTATGCCTGCAGTGGGCAGCGGAACACTGGAAGCCTGGACTGGCATCCAGAGCTCAACCAGCCCACCTGAAGCCATTGGAATAACCTGAGCAAGGTTTTGTGGGCTGGGAAAAGCTTTACATGACTCCAAACAACCCATGGGCACCAGGATCCAGGTAAGTCCTGTCAGCCCAACACAGCTGGGCCTCCTCTCAACCCACCTGAGGGGGAAGAGTTGACCCCACTCCCAGGGCATTCCCTGCACTCAGATTTCATTGCTTGGCTGCGCTGGAGGATTTGTGGCGTCAGGCCTGATCTACTGCTGGCCGGGGCTCCAGGACTTTCACTCCATTCCTGAGGCTGACCCATCACTTCAAGCGCTGCAGCATGTCACAGCTCCCCAAGGAATGGCTCTGGGGGTATCACCCCTTAAGAAAAGCCTTTCACTGCTGCCTCTGCAGCCCCAGTGGAGCAGAAAGCCTCCCAAAAGCTTCTGCTTCCCCTCCTCAAGGTCCTGCCTGAGACATGTGCCAGCCTCCAGCACACAGGAGCAACTCCCCCTCCCCAGTTTCCCTCCAAAGGTTCCAGCCACCTGACACCCACCTGGATCTCTGAAAGAAGTTGAAGGTGGACACATCGTAGGCAGCTTTGAGCAAATGCACTTTGGGGTCACCTTTGTAAAGGACACTTAGGCTGTAGAGCCTCATCACAGCGGCTCCGTGGGTCTGGGGGGAAAGGAAGGGTTGAAGCTGAGGTCATGCAGGGGCCAGGACACCCCCAGACCTCCCTATGCCACCACTGTGCCTGGGGCTCCCCCCAACCTTCCTTCCGTCCTTTAAATGCTATCCCAGGCAGCCAGACCCCCATAGCCCAGCCTGACACTGCATCCCGACCCCCGCCCAGCCAGGCCTCCCCAGTCCAGCCCAATCAACCCCCGCCCTCAACTTTCCCAGCTGTCTCAATATAACCCAGCCCTCACCCCCGTATAACCCAGTAAAACCCAGTCCCTCCACCCAGTGTAACCCGGCCACTCTTCAGTATAACCCACTACAACCCAGCCCTCGGCCCCCAGTAAATCCAGATAGCCCAGCCCCGCCTTCCCCTGTACAGCCCGTAATGACTCAGTATAGCCCAGTCCCCCGCCCGCCCCGGTACCGACGCTGCGGTCGCAGCTCAACGCAAGCAGCTGCCGAAAGACCGATGGGTGCAACCCGGAAGTGGAACCGCGCCTGCCCCGGGCCCGGACAGTGCCACGGGACTCTTCCTGCTCTGCGCACGCGCTGCTCACTTCGACACCTCAGCCTTCTGACCAATCATCACCCGCCTCCCCTCCTTCCGGCCTCGTCCAATCAGCGCCGCAGTGGCGTCGTGGGGCAGCGCTCATTCCTCAGGGCGGCCAGCAGGGGGTGCTGTGCCGGACCGACAGGGCGACGGGGGCGGGGCCTGTTCCCTTCTCCCGCTGTGGGCTAGGGACGCCTGGAGGGACAGGGTCCGTAGGCTGGGACCCCTCTGTGGGGCGGGGGTCCCTCTGTGGGGTGTGACCCCCACTGTGTGGGGGCCTCTCATTATGGTGTGGTTACTCTCTCTGAGGAGGGTCCCCTGGGGGGAAACAGCCTTCCCCGGGTGCTGGGGGATGCCCTGGGGTGTGGGGACCCTTCCATGGGGCTGTTCTGCCCCTGGGTGGAGACCCCTCCATGGTGGGATTGTACTGACAAGACGTGGGTGAACCCCCAAGGGTTTTGAACCCCTCTGAGGGGTAAGGACCCCTCTATGGGTGGGCACCAGCATAGGAGCAGGGCTGCGAGAGCCCTCCTGTTCCCCCAGGTACCCCGTGTGCAGATGAGGTACTGTGGGATGGCCCTGTATCCCCTAGGCCCTGCTCTGACACCCACAAACCCTCTGCCTTCCCCAGAGACCCCTCAGTCCCCCATGGACCTCCTTGGGCCCCTGTGTGGTGTCACCCATGGCGACCCCAAACCCTCTGTCTTCCCCAGAGCCCCTCAGTCCCCCATGGCGCCATCACCCCTGACATCAATCCAGGCTTCTTGGGACCCTCCCCAGCTCTGTGTCTGAGGAAATGCTGCCACAGATCAACACCAGGAGGTTTTGGGGTCCACCCATGATCAAGGGTGCTCCTTGTACCATTCGGACCTCCATAGTCCCTTATTGCCACAACACTTGATGGATAACACAGCTCCAGGGATAATGGGGGTCGCCACATCCCTGTCCTCAAGTCCAGCACACATCACCAATCTGTTACGATGCCTGGTGTCAATCCCAGCACCGCTGGATCCTTTCCCATCCTGGGAGCTCAGAGCACTTCCCAGTCACCCTCACCCCTCTGCGGGTGTCCGTAGGCCGTGCTGTGTCTGCGGTCTCCATGGGAGCATGCCGGTTGCCAAGCTGGCCGGTGGAGTGCTTGCCACCACCATCGAGCCGTTGGTATGACAACGGGGACACGGGTGACCCGGGGCGTGGTGCTTCTCGTGACGGGGCCAGCGGCCCCTGCAGGGAGGGTCCTGGCCGAGCCTCACCAACGAACCAGGGGGTTCCCACGGGCTGCCATAACCCACTGCACTGGGCTGAGACCCCCACGCCAACACCAGCCTGGGAATTTATTGACACATTAAGGAAGCAGGCAGGAGAGTGTGTGCGGAAACACCTTGGAGCGAAGGATGTGGGGTGACAGGGCTGATCGCACCAGAGCCCCAGGCCCTGCTCCCTGCCCCTCCGCTTGAGGCCTGGGGGCATCGGAACGCCCTCGGTGGATGCTGGACTGGGGTGTCAGATGAGATAACGCAGCGAAAGTGGAGCATCCGCGTGTGGAGCGAGGGACAGAGCAAAGGACGGAGCAGCCCAGCGCCTGCCAGACACTCTCCAGGACACAGCAGAGGGCTCCCCAAGGCCAGGCACCACGGTGGGGGCACAGGGGCTGAGGGGGGCACGGCTTGGCCCGCAGCCCACCCTACCCCACCAGCTGCCCCCATGCTGGATCACCGAGCCAGGATGGAGAGCAGCAGGAAGGAGAAGGTGAGGCTGCTGCCAGGGCAATGCTGGGGGGCTGGGGGTGCCTAGTGGGTGTGGGAAACAGTGCAGATCCTCACCGGGGTTCCATCCTTGCCTGGAGTGAGCAGCCAGGTGCTCCCAGCATCTCCCAAGGTTGCAACAGAGATAGCCAGGAGGATAGCTGGCGGGGAGGACACCAGCTCCTGGGCAACCTGGGGGCAGCCCAGTATGCCCCAGGGGGTCCCCATTCCTGGGGTCACCCCTCAGGACAGCACAGGCCCCACAGCACTGAGGGCTCATGATAGAGCTGGGAGCATTAGTGGTATGCTCTGCTGGGGTGGGATGCTCCCACCATCCCAACATCACCCTGGGCATCTTGCAGCCACGCAGCTGCATTCACAGGATAAGATGGGGCCCGTCACCGCCTTCAGCTGGTTGTCATTGTTGTCACCAAGACACCTAGCAGGATGGCACACAGCTCATCCCCAGTCAAACACGAGTTTATGGAAAGCATTCTCTCCCAGATGGATTGAGCTCATGGGGTGATGGGTGAGGACAGTGGAGACATTCCCTGCTGCCAGCTGGGACACCAAGGGGACACCAAGAAGACACTGAGGGGACTCGACATGTTCTGGACCAGCAGAGACGGGTGTTACCAGCCACTGCAGCCAGCAGCCACATGGTTCCCAGCTCCATCTCTTTTGTGGGATGCACTGGAGCACACCGTTTCCATGGGAAGCTGAGAGCCAGATAACATCATATGGGAAGAGCCAAATCCTGCCAGGGAAAAGCCAAACCCATTGTTTTGAAGGCGAGTGAAGAGATGAGAGGGACATGTGGTGCTGAGATGGAAAAAACATTGGGGAAATAAAATTCGGACTCCCTGGTAACAGCCTTGGGACAGGAACCCTCCAGCTGTGGCAGATCTGGTGTTCCCATACCAAGTGGCACTGTGGGATGGATTAGCACTGAATACCTTCAGCCAACAACCCAAGAGAGATGACCAAATCCAACTCCATGCTTTTCCTGGCAGGATTTTTCCAATCCTGGGCCAAACACATTCTGGATCATGGCAAACCTCACCACAGTGCTGCCGTGGGTGACCAGCTCTGTTCTGGGGTGTCCGGCAATGTCCCTGACCCCGTGGGGTCTGTGCTGCAGCCATATATCTTGGGGTCTTGTCTCCCAGCACCTGGGGGTCCAGGGCTAATGGAGCCCCCAGTACTGAGGACCAGGATGGAGTGGGGAGGTGCCAGGATGCCAGAATCCTGCCAGGGCGCCAGGTTCCCACCCAGCTGCGGGTGATGGCTGAGGCCACAGAAGCTCTGCAGGGCCTCAGATATTTGGGCTGAGCCCCCACTTGGGGGATTGGAGGCCAAGGGACGGCACTGGGGGCCGGATGATGTGCCATGATGGAGGGCAGTTGGACTGAGCCAAGGCAAAGGGTGCCCCCAATGTTGGGATGCTGCAAATCACACCCCAAATGCTTTACTGAGCCACCTACCCCAAAACCTGTCAGGAAACAGCAGCAGTCTTGAGGCAAATATCTATGAGCCAGTGAGAGCATTGGAGCCTACCTGGAGCCCAGTGACTAATGACCCCTAATGCTGCCGACTGCAGCTGGCAGAGGAGTGCCGGCTCCAGCTCCATCTGACAGCCAGGGCACCTGGCCCCAGCCCTGCCGTCTAATGGAGGCTGCGCCAAGCCCGGGGTTGCTACGGAAAGGATAAACACGGATCCTGCTTGCCAGGTGCTTCCCTGGAGTGGGCCCTGCGGCTCTCCCTGGCAGCAAGGCAAGGCAGCAATCCCCAAGAATATTCCTGCCTGCCTGCCCTCTGCCCATATTAGCCCCACATTTGATGGGTGAAAAATGATACCCATGATTCCCAGTGGGATAAAAGGAGAGGGATGCTCCCAGGGGAACAAGGAAGACACACCACCATCTTTATCATAAAAGAATCCCATATCCTTCATGGGAGATGCTGTGCTCCTCAATGGCATGGCCAGAAGTGCTCCTTGCTGGGAATGACCCTGGGATTCATCAGGATGGGATGTCCCCGCTCATTGCTGGAATGGTGCCGGCTTCTACACAACCATCAAAAAAATTCGGCTGAGTGACAGGGACAGCAGAACCCCAGTGCCAACCTTGTCCCCAGGGACCCCAGAGCTGCCTGTGTCATCCTGCAGGCAGCACCAGAAGGGGACTTGGTGCCTTGTGATGGTCCTTTGGATTCCCTGGTGCATCTCTTCAGCTGGAGGAGAATAGCAGAGCGATGGAATAATGCATTTCAGGGTGTCCATGTGCCAATGGGGAAACCTAGGGCTGGGGGAAGGAAAATTTGGCTATTTCTTGCAGTTCAGGCCCCTTGCATCCCATACCCCTTGTCCCTGGCTGATACTGTGTTGTGTGCAGGTGGAGCAGATCCTGTCGGAGTTCCAGCTGAAGGAGGAGGACCTGAAGAAGGTGATGTACCGGATGCAGAAGGAGATGGACCGAGGGCTCAAGCTGGAGACACATGAGGAAGCCTCTGTCAAAATGCTGCCCACCTATGTCCGCTCCACCCCTGAGGGCTCTGGTACAGTGTCACTCCTAGTCTCTTGTGTGTCACCCCCTCCTCAGACCCCATCAAGCTCCATGTGGAAGGCTGAGCCTACTTAGAGCCCATCACGTTCTCCCCCTCTCCCTGGCTTTGCAGAGGTGGGAGATTTCCTGTCACTGGACTTGGGCGGCACCAATTTTCGTGTGATGCTAGTGAAGGTGGGCGAGGGGGAAGAGGGGCAGTGGAAGGTGAAGACGAAGCACCAGATGTATTCCATCCCGGAGGATGCCATGACTGGGACAGCTGAGATGGTCAGTGGAGCACACGGGGCATCCCATCCCCTCCCAGTCCCTTCCATTGTGTGTGTTTCAGTGGAGACACTGGAGGGGACACCCTCATCCCTCCAGCCAGCAGAAACCGGGGGTTGGCCAGGCCTGGGGAACCCATGGTGGGGACAGTGTCCATCCAAGGGCAGTGGGAGGGTGGGAACATCCCTTGGCAAAGGCTGGACCTCCTGTCTTCCAGCTCTTTGACTACATCTCTGAGTGCATCTCTGATTTCCTGGACAAGCACCAGATGAAGCACAAAAAGCTGCCCCTGGGCTTCACTTTCTCCTTCCCCGTGCGGCACGAGGACATTGACAAGGTGAGGGGGTGGCCAGGCAGCACAAGGGCTTAGGGGTCCCCAAGTCTCAGCTACACCCACAGCCCCTGGCTGACCCCCATTTCGGTCTGACCCCCAATCCAGGGCATCCTCCTGAACTGGACGAAGGGCTTCAAAGCGTCTGGTGCAGAAGGGAACAACGTGGTGGGGCTGCTGAGGGATGCAATCAAACGGCGAGGGGTGAGAGGATCAGACAGCTGTGCTGGTACCGCTGTGGTGCGGAGACCCCAGCACCCCCAGCCGTCCCTGCAATGGGCTCACTGAAGCCTGGCTGTGCCTGCAACAGGGCCACTGGAGCCTGGTGTATCCCCAGGAAGGGACCACTGGAGCATAGTTGTCCCCATGATGGGGCCACTGGAGCCAAGTGTGTCTCTGGGCAGGGCTGTTCCATGCATGTGTGCACACCTGTGCATGACACATGGCCAGGTCCTCACCCTTGGGGACCATCCACCCCAAAACCTCCTGTTGTGGGACAGCCTGACTCCCCATGAGCCCACAGTGGTCCCTGTCCTCAGGACTTCGAGATGGATGTGGTGGCGATGGTGAATGACACGGTGGCCACGATGATCTCCTGCTACTATGAAGATCACCGGTGTGAGGTTGGGATGATTGTGGGTAAGATGCCCCTTCTTCAGGGACAAGTGGCTGAGGACAGGGAACCATCCCATGGTCCCGGCTCTCCTGATGCTTCCCCTGTCCTTTTGGGGGGACACACAGAGGACAGGGAGGTGGCAGTGGCACCCTGCTGAGGTGTCTGGTGGTTGGGAAATCCAATGGCATTGTCTGGCCCCAGCATGGTGGTTGGGGCACTTTGGGAGTAGAAAGGGGTTGGTCCCTACAGGGCTGCCCTCCCCCCAGGTTGTTGGTGGCTCTGACACTTCATCATAGAGATAGGGACCCATGGAAGGCAGCTGGTGTCAAAGAGCCAGGTGGTGGGCATAAGTTTGAACCCTGCTGGCTTCATGCCCTACTCCCAGCAGGGAGCAGCCCCCACCCCCCAGCCCCTCACTATCTTTAGTGCCATCAGCCATGTGTCAATGTGCCATCTGGGCTCTGCGTCCCCTCACCTGGGTAAACACATGCTGGAATGTTTATCAGCTTCTTGGGGCTGGGCTGGCCTCAGCACAGTGCCCAGAGCCCCCAGGACCCTGCCATGGGGACAAGTGGCCAGCCAGGGCTGTGGGAACACTGCGGGGGTGGGGAGCAGAGGATCACTGCAGGACAAGGATGTGCAACTCCAAGTGCAGCACTCAGCGATGATCTCAGTCACTGACTCCTGGTGCTCATGGAGCAGCAGGCACTGGCTGTTCAGTCAGTTCTTTTACTCTGAAATGAGGTCTAGCATGGAATTATGGAATTGTTTGAGTTGGAAAAGGTCATCAAGTCCAAATGTTCCCCTGGCACTGTCAAGACCACCACTAACCCATGTCCCCAAGTGCCACATCCACATGGTTGTTCAATCCCCCCAAGGACAGGGACTTCACCACTGCCCTGGGCAGTCTGTGCCAGGGCTGAACAGCCCTTTCCATGAAGGAATTTTCCCAATATCCAACAGAAACCTCCCCTGGTGCAACTTGAGACTCTTTCCCTTCTATCCTTGGAACAACCTGGCCTAGTCAAAGTCTCCCCAGGGCAGGGTGGTTGAATGAGATGAACTTTCAGGTCCCTTCAAACTCTGATGATTCCATGATTCTATTGCATCCCAGTTCCGGGTGGAGTAGGGATACAGATTTGGGACCTCTGTAGTAAGTTCCCAACCATCCTTGGTTCCAGCTTTCATGAAATCACAGAATGGTTTGGGTTGGAAAGGACCTTAAGAATTATCCAGTTCCATGTTATGGGCAGGGGCAGCTTCCACTAAACTAGGTTGTCGAACCTGGCTTGGAACACTTCCACAGATGGAGCAGCCATAGCTTCTCTGGGAAACCTGTATTAGTCCCTACCACCCTCACACTGAAGGATTTCTTCCCTGTATCCAATCTGAATTTCCCCTCTTTTAGTCTAGAACCTTCCCCCCATGTTCTGGAGCTACCCTTGAAGTAGTTGTATACCATGGTGCCAGTCACCAGGCTGAGGAATGTCCCTCAGACTCCATATGGGTCCCAACTCCTGTCCTGACATACATCTGGACCCTCTCCAGTTCTTCCCCATTGCTCCACAAGACTATTCCAGCTTTATCCCAGTTGGGATGGGAGGGCTGAGGCGGAGGGTGTCACTGCTGCCGCCCGCCGCCCAGACCCATCCCCAGTTCCTGGCAGGGACGGGCTGTAACGCCTGCTACATGGAGGAGATGCACAACGTGGAGCTGGTGGAGGGCGATGAAGGGCGCATGTGCGTGAACACGGAGTGGGGGGCCTTTGGTGCCTCTGGGGAGCTGGACGAGTTCCTCCTGGAGTACGACCGTGTGGTGGACGAGACCTCACTTAACCCCGGTCAGCAACTGTAAGGAATAGGAGAGATCCAGTTCCTCTGGGCATCCCTCCCATCCCCTGTGCCATGCTGGGCTCAGCTCCCCAGCACGGGTGTCCTTCACTCTGGGCTGTGCCCATGCACGAGAACACATCCATCAAGGAGGGGGGAAGGAAAGAGGAGGTGCTGTGGGATGTGGCCCCTCAAATCCCAGTGCTGATGCCACCCCTTCGCCTATGCCCTCCCAGGTACGAGAAGATCATTGGGGGGAAGTACATGGGCGAGATTGTGCGGCTGGTGCTGCTGAAGCTGGTGGATGAGAACCTGCTCTTCAATGGGGAGGCCTCTGAGAAGCTCAAGACCCGTGGAACCTTTGAGACCCGCTTCATGTCTCAGATCGAGAGGTACAAGGCTGGGGGGTGACACCCCCAAACTGGCCTCCCAGTCTGCAGTGCACTGGGAGGTCTGTTCTCTCACTCCCCACTGGTCCAGGCATACTGAGCAGTCTGTGCACTCACTCTGCACAGGGCTGACCCACATGGGGATCCCCCTATTCCATCATCCCATACCAGTATGCTTTGACTTCATCGTATTGGGGTCCTTTATCCTGTTACCCCATACCAGTCTGCTCTGACTGTCCATCTTGGAGTCCCCACATCCTGCCACCCAAACCACAATGTCCCGTGTCATGAGTCCATCAGGATGAGACATCATGATCCCATCATCCCATACCTGACTGCTCTGTCCCACATTGGGGCCCCATGTCCCATCACCCCATATTAGGGGGGCCCACTTCCAGGTCCCTCCATCACCCCACACCAGCCCTCTACAGCAGCCCCATGTTGGGGTCCCCCATCCCATCACCCCACACCAACCTGCTCTGACTGACCCAACTGGGGTTCCCCATCCTGTCCCCCCATACACCTGTGCCATGTGAGGTTCCCCCATCCCATCACTGCCCCATCCCTCTCCAGCTGCCTCGCCCAGGATCCCCACTCCCCAGCCCTTGCTGATCCCCTTCTCTCCCCTCTCCCCAGTGATTCTGATGACCGCAAGCAGATCTACAACATCCTGTCAGCCTTTGAGCTGCTGCCATCTCGGACGGACTGTGAGATCGTGCGCCGGGTGTGTGAGAGTGTGTCCACACGTGCCGCCCAGATGTGCTCGGCTGGGCTGGCCGGTGTCATCAACCGCATGCGGGAGAGCCGCAGTCAGGACACCCTCAAGATCACTGTTGGTGTCGACGGCTCTGTCTACAAGCTCCACCCCAGGTGGGGATCCCCAGACCCTTCCCCCCACCATCATCCCTATCCTCTTCCTTCATCCCCCAAGCCTGGACCCCATTTATGACCCCGTTTTCCCACTCCCCAGCTTCAAGGACCACTTCCACGCCACAGTGCGGCAGCTGACACCCGGCTGTGACATCACCTTCATCCAGTCAGAGGAAGGCAGTGGGCGTGGGGCTGCCCTCATCTCGGCTGTGGCCTGCAAGATGGCCTGCATGATGGGGCAGTGAGCTGGACTCGGCGGGGGGATGGCAGGGGCTGGTGCTCCCGCTCAGAGTGCTGTGGGAACAGACACAGATGCGGGAAGGAGGCGGCTCTGGTCCCCCGAATAAATGGGGTGTGTGTGGACTTCTCTGGGGCCAGGCCAGTGCTCCTTGTGCCTCTCCCTCCATGCTGGCAGGGAGAACCCCATGGGGCTGCCCCACACATATGGGGTGGCCAAGGAACTTCTCTTGCCTACACCCCCCTACACATCCTCAATAAGGAGGGCTCCAGTGCGCCCCAGCCCCATTGCTGGGGGAAAGCCACCCCAAGGGGGTTGGCCTAGAGATAAGGGGCTCTTTGGGTGTACTTGGCGGGATGTCAGGGTGGAGGAGCTCCTCACCAGTGAGCTCTGGGGTGCAGAGACTGACCAGAGTGCACTAGAAATGAGCCAGATGGAGGGGGGCATTTTGGGGAGATCCCCTCCAGCCATGTCCCCACAGTGGGACAGGGTGGGGAGCAGGGTGTCCTGACTCCCCCAGACTGGGCATGGACCCACATCAAGGGCTAAATCCTGCTTCCACCAGCACCCCAAAACCCAGAGGGTCCCACCCACCCCAAACAGGGGGACACATAGGTTACCTCCAGAGCTGTTCCATGCTCCAGGGTGACACTGCTCAGACCCTTCCCTGTTTCACAGAATCACAGAATCATCCAGGTTGGAAAAGACCTCTGAGATCATCAAGTCCAGCCTGTGACCTAACACCACCTTGTCAACTAGACCATGGCACTGAGTGCCACATCCAGTCTTTTCTTAAACACCTCCAGGGACAGTGACTCTACCACTTCCCTGGGCAGCCAATTTCAGTGCCCAATCACCCTTTTGTGAAGAAATTCTTCCCAGCATCCAACCTAAACCTCTGCCGGCACAGCTTAAGACTGTGTCCTCTTGCCTATTCCAGCTGGGAGAAGAGACCAACACCCACCTGGCTACAATCTCCTTTCAGGGAGTTGTAGAGAGTGATGAGGTTTCCTCTGAGCCTCCTCTTCTCCAGACTAAACAACCCCAACTCCCTCAGCTGCTCCTCACAGGGCTTGTGTTCCAGACCCTCCATCAGCCTTGTTGGCCTTCTCTGGACACACTCCAGCATCTCAAAGTCTTTCCTAAATGGGGGGCCTAGAACTGGACACAGCACTCAAGGTGTGGCTTAATCAGTGCCAAGTACAGGGGAAGAATCACTTCCCTTATCCTGCTGGCCACACTATTCCTGATGCACCTTGGGTTAATAAAGAGGGGATAAACATCAGGGTCTTGGGCAGGGTTTCAGGGTCGCTCTGGGGCACCCCAGAGATTTGAGCTCTCCAGAGGGTCTGGAGCAGAATATTGGGGTCCCTCTGGGGGTCATGGGCACCCCAGGGTGTTGAGGTCCCTCTAATGATCTGGAAGTACTGCACCATACTGTGGTTCCCTGAAGGCTCTGGAGGCAACACAGGGTTTTGGGTCACTCTGAGGGTCTGGAGCACCCCAGGGGTGGAGGGTCTTCCTGGGACACCAGTGTGTTGGGCTCCCTTCGGAGGTTTGGGGCACCCCAGGTTCTGGGCCCTACTCAGGGTATTGGGGTCAGCCCTGGAGGTGTGGGGCCACCCCATGGTATGGGCCATCTTGGGGGTCTGGGGTTATATCTGGGATATTTGGGGCCAATGCAGAGGTCTGGGGTGACCCTGGGACATGGGGGCACCCAGGATCTAGGGACATCTCAGGGGGCTGGGGTAACTCTTGGGCATCTGGGACCACCTGGGGGTACTGGATCACCACGAGGTGTAGGGCCAACATGGGGGGCTGGGACTACCAAGAGGTCTTGGTATCCTCACAGAGCACAGGGCCACCCCACGGCTGGGGGGTGCACATTGAGGGGCTGAGGACACTGGGGGGATCTGTGCCACCCCAAGGAACAAAGCCAGCAGTGCTGCTCCTGAAGCCCCCGGACCCACAGGCGGCACTGGGATCCCCATAGCTCATTGCAGGTGGAGAAGGGGATCCTTCTGCTCTGCTTGGCTGCAGCCCTCAGCCTGCAGGATTCCATTAATTTTGATTGGCTGCAGCCAGCAGCACCAGGGCTTCCTGTAGTCATTGGCCATGGCCAAAAGTGGATTCTTTGTGCTCCGACTGGCCACAGCCCTCAGCCAGCAGGATTCCCTGTGCTCTGACTGGTTGGCACCAGAAAGACATCCTTGAGCTCTGATTGGCAGCAGCCCACAGAGACTGGCAGTCTTTCTATTCCGATTGGCCAGGGGCAAACAGAAGAGATTCCCTGCACTCCAATTGGCTGGAATTTAAAAAAAAAAAGGGGGTTTCCCTGTGCTCTGATTGGCTGGGACTAAAAAAGGGATTCCCTGTGCTCAGCAGGGACAGTGCCAATGCCATGTGTTGGGGACAGTGAGGATGATCCCAAGCCCATGGAAGCGCCAGGGGCAAGTGAGTGACCAGTTACAGTACCAAGTGCAGGGATAAATGCAGCGTCAGCCAAGGGATGTGCTGGTGCACAGTGAGAGAACAGTAACAGCCAGGGCCATCCGGGTGTGTGGAGAGAACTGCTCACTCCAACCCACATGGCACATGTCCCCACGCTACCGCTGGGTGTCACCTTGGCCGTGCTGGGGGCAGGCCAGGGCCAGATTGTCCCCTGCCAGTGCCTGGTGCCATATGCCCTTGTCACAGTGTCCCCCCAGGGCAGACAAACGAGACACGTGGAGCCAGAGAAGGGACTTTATTGGGGGGGGGCAGTGGTGAGAGGGAGGATGGCTGGGCATCGAAGGCATCGGGGCTGGAGGGGCATCAGGGTTTGGGAGGCACTCAGGGCTGCATCTGTGGGGACAGGAAAGGGCAGGGGGTGAGTTGGGGGCCAGCAGAAGCAGCTCCTCCAGCCTTCCCCTGCTCAATAATGCACTTTGGGGTGACCTGGCTCACCCCCACCCTACAGAGCTGCAGCAGGGAAGGTTCAGGAACCCCAAGCATGCTCCCACCTCTCAGGCAGGTGTGGGGTGCAGGATGTGGGGTGCAAAGTGTGGGATGCAGGGTGGGGGATGTGGGGTGCAGGACATAGGGTTCAGGATCAGGATGTAGGGTGCAGGATTAGGATGTGGGGTGCAGGATGCACCGTCAGGACACGGTGCAGGACTGGGACACGGGGTGCAGGATATTCGGTGCAGGATCAGGTATAGGGTGCAGGATGTGGGCTCAGGATCAGGGTGTAGGATGCAGGACATGGTGCAGAACAAGGGGCGTGGGACTGGGATGCAGGGTGCAGGACACAGTGCAGGACTGGGTCACGATGCAGGATATTCAGTGCAGGATCAGGATGTGGGGTGCAGGATGGGGGTTCAGGATCAGAGTATAGAATGAAGGACAGAGATTGCAACGCAGGTTGCAGGACATGGTGCAGGATGCAGGATGTAGGATTGGGATGTAGGGTGCAGGACACAGGGTGCAGGACATGGGGTATGGGATCAGAATGCAGGATGTGGGAAGCAGGACACAGGATGCAGACTGCAGGATGAGCCCATGGGATGCAGGATGAGGTACAGGCAGACACTGACCATGCTCAGGACCGGCAGATACCCATGGCAGAGCAGATGTCTCGGGGCATGTCCCCATTCTGCAGCCCCTCGGTGATCCGGTCCTGGTACTTGTTCACCAGCCACTGGCACAGCTTGCCCATGACCCGGCCCAGCGCCCGGCAGCCCTTCTGCAGTGCTGCTGCCACCGCCGCCTGCGAAAGCCACCACAGGTCAGGGGGCTGCAGGGAGATGGTCCCCAGCCCAGACCCCAGACCCTCATCGCCCCTCACCTCATCGGGGTTGTCACCTGCCAGCGCCTGTATCTTCTTCAGGACCCTGGTGCACAGGCTGCACTTAATCCCCCGGCCCTGTGCCACGCCATCTGCATCAGCCACATCATCCCTGTCAGCCATGTTGTCCCCTTTGGCCACATTTCCCTGTGGGGACACAAAGACCTTCAGTGCTGCCTGGATGCCTGGGTGGCCCTGGCAGAAGCTGGGGATGGGGTGCTCACCTGGGCCAGGCTGTCCCAGAGGTCCTGGCACTGCTGCTCCCAGCCACAGCGTGTGGCCATGGCCATGTCCCAACACCAGGACATAGGGTCACCCTGGCAAGGCGAAGGGGCCGCGGCCTGTGTTGCTGCATGGGGACAGGATGGTGAGCATGGCCACAGGTTGGGTGCCCATCACTGAGGTCCCCGGGGACCCTGGAGGTGCCCAGACCCCTAAACCACCAGCCACAGGTACTCAGCCCCATCCCACCATCCCTCCTGCCTGTACGCACATCTTTCTGTTCCCACCATTCCTAGGTCCCCGTGCAGACCCTGTCCCCAAACATCCCCATGTGCCGATCCCAACACGGGCACCATCCCCATCATCCCTGGATCCTCAGGCAGACCACATCCCTGCCACCCCCAGCTGCTTGTTCTCATGAGACCCCATCCAGGCAACCCCTGGGCCCCCATCATCCCTCTTGCCTGTCCCTTTGTCCTCTTTCCTACATCCCTGAGTGCCTGTCCCCACACAGACCCCATCCCTGTCACTCCCAGGTCCCCACGCAGACCACAGCCCACCCAACCTCAGTCATCCAGGCTGCCATCCCCATTGTCCCCATGTGTCCCCCCTCCCCTCCACCTCGGGGTGACCATCCTGCCTGGGAGGCAGGAGGGTCCCCATTACCTCCCACCACCAGCAGCACCAGGAGGAAGGTGGCAGCCATGGTGAGCCCACTGAGCCGGTGACAGCAGATAACTGACAGTGGGTGACAGCCTGCATCCTGACGTCTTTTATAGTGGGGCCGTGGACTGTAGGGGTGGGGGACAAAAACCCCAAAACGCCTTAAAACCGAACGCCGCTCCCCAGGGCACTTCCTGCCTCGCACCTCCACCCCCGCAGGAAGGGGACACGGAGGGGGGCTCGAGGGGGACATGAGGAAGCTCCGCAGCCCCCAAGCTCCCCAGCCTCGTCCCCCCAAGGAATCTGCCCGTAAGTCTCCCAAAGTGTAGGGCGGGGCAGTGAGCGGCCAGACCCCCGAGGGCTGGAACCCTGGATCGGGGAGGTCTATCCCGGGGTCCCCTTTGGTCTCCTCCGGGCTCTGGGGAGTCCAAGCCCTTGGGCTCAGTGCCCCCCCTGGGTCAGTCCTGGTGTCCTCTCTGGGGTCGGTCATGGTGCCCCCCAGGGTTTAGTCCCAGTGTCCCCTTCACCCCATGGGTTCCATGGGGCCCCGGGGTCGATCCCGATGTCTCCTTATCCCTGTCCCCTTCCCGCCGGGGTCGATTCCCGCCCCCTCCATGCTCCCCGGCGCGAGACTATGCCCGCTTTGCAGTAACCTCACACCGCCCCCGGCTCACAGCGGTTGCCGCGGCGACTTGATCGTCACTTCCGCCGCGCGGTCACAAAACTTCCGGATTTTGGGGCGTTCGCGCCTTTTCCCGCCACCGCCCCACCCCCATGGCGGGTCCCGGTGTCGGCGGCGACGCTCGTCCTCTGACCTGTCACCCCGTACGTGACCTGCGGGAACCCCGGGCGGGGGCCGAGGGCGTGTGCCCATTTGGGAGCGGCGGAGACCCAGATTGTGAGGGGGGTGGGGGACCCCTGTGAGGCCCCGTAGCCTGAGGGGGGCTGGGGCGTTGGGGTTGGGGGTTTGGGGAGGGGCTGTTGTGTCCTCGGGAGGTTCCTGGTGCCAGGGAGGTGTCCGAGGGGTCCGGTGCCGCGGAGAAGAGGATTGTGCCAGAAGTAGTGTGGTTGGGGGGGGGGCACTGGTGCCTGCGGGTGTCCATGGGGCTATACGGGGCCCAGGGTCCATTTGGGAGAAGGGGGTTCTGGGAGAATCCAGTGGCCAAGGTATATTTTGAGGGGAGCTCAGGCGTCCTGCCCTGGGGTGGGAGTTTAGGAGAAGGTGGGATGGTCCTGTCACCAGGATGAGTTTGGGTATACCGTGGGTTGGGAGAAGAGGGGAGGAAGAGAGGCTGGAGGGGTGCAGTGTGCAGAGGGCAGGTCAGACCCAGACATGGTTTGTATTTTGGGGGTGGGGAAGATTTTTTTCAGGGAGACTGTTGTGTCTTGGGGTGCCAGTGATGGTTGAGTGGGAACCAGGATCCTTAATTCACCAATTTATTTTCCAGACTCATCGTTAGAATCCCATGTCCCACACCATGTTTTCAGAGCAGGCAGCTCCCATGGCAGAGGGGCTGTTGGCCCCCCCCTCAGCCGAGCCCCCCACCTTCTCCAGGGTGCCTGTATCAGGATACTTGGACTGCTCCCAGCCCTTCCAGCTGGGTGAGCGCAGCTTTTCCCGGCAGTATGCCCACATCTATGCTGTGCGCCTCGCTGGGATGCGGCCGGGACTGGAGCAGCGCGCACGGAGCCGATGGGGTGAGCCTGGGGGGATCCCCCCTTTATCAGGGCCCTGCCCCAGGAAAAATACTGGGGGGCTGGAGCATGTGCAGGGGTAGGACAGAGCTGGGGAAGGGGCTGGAGCACCAGAAGAGGCTGGAGGGGCAGAGGCTGGAGAAAAAGAGGCTCAGGGAGGACCTTCTCACTCTCCACAACTCCATGGCAGGAGGGTGCAGCCAGCAGGGGGTTTGGGTTCTGCTCCCAGGGAACAGGGACAGGACAAGAGGACACGGCCTCAAGTTGCACCAGGAGAGGTTCAGGTTGGATACTGGGAAAATTCCTTCATGGAAGGGGCTGTCCAGCCCTGGCACAGACTGCCCAGGGCAGTGCTGCTGCTGTCCCCATCCCTGTGTGGAATTAACAGCCATGGGGATGTGGCACTTGGGGACGTGTTTGTGATGGCCTTGGCAACAAGCATCTGTGGAGCTGCCTTAGGATTTCATCTCCTTGTTTGACCAGATTTATACCTGGAGTCCAGAAGTGAGTGAGTGTTCCCATCCTCAGGCTGGATGTACCCTGCAGGCATCCCTGGAGGCAGGATCCATCCCTACTGGGGAGGAATCCACCCCTACAGGTATGGGGTTCATCCCTGCCAGGCTGGGATCCACCCACAACCTTCCTGCAAGCTGAGCAGCTCCAGTGTACCCAGTTGTCCCAGTGGTGTTTTACACCCTTGACAGGGAACATGCAGCAGAGCCCACCCAAAAGAGCTCAGCCCCCCCAGCCGTGGGATTCATAGTGATGATGGGATAATCCATTTGCAGCTGGATTATGTGGTAATCCTGCGGCAGTTCCCACCTGGAGTTCTGACCTTGGGACAAATTGCATTCCTCATTGTAGATAGAAGGCAGATGTGGGCAGGGAGAACATGATTGTCTTTTAGTCACATCGCTCCACACAATTTTGGGAGCAGGAGTTGAGTGTGAGGTTTGTCAGGGTGGTGCTGGGGAGTCCTGGCCAGGAAGTGGGGTACAGGAGGGTGCAGGGGGGTGAGAGGTGCTGGTTGTGCTGGGGGATGGCTGTTTCCTGGCTGGTGGAGTTTGTGGTTGGGGGGTGGGACCCTTAGGCTCAGAGTTTCCATCCGCAGGCTGAAGCAATGCCAGTGCTGCTGGGGCTCTGCCCCCCCAGCCTGGGCATGGCCTGTGATTGAATTTCCTTCGGCTTTTTGCCCTTCTATGGGCAAAAACCCTTTCAGTGGAAGCTTTTGGGCCAGACGCCTGTTCTTGTGCTCTCCCCAGCCCCATGGGCTGTGTGGAAGCAAAGCCAGTGCTAGTCCCACAGCAGATGTCATTCCTTGGTTGGCGACCCTGGACTTTGCCAAGTGTGACAGGACCCAAGGGTTTTAAAGTTCCACCTCCTGCAATGCTGGGATGGGACCAGATTTCAGGGTTTGTCTCCCAGCAGGAAGCGCCTGCAGGCAAAATTCTGGAGAGCACAGCCCCCTCCCCCCAAACACACATTTTGGGGAGTTTGAGCCAAAAATAAGAAACTTCAACAGGATTGTTTTTGTTCTGACTCAGAGTGTTTGCATTCCTGGGCTTGGGAATCCATGTTTCCAGCATGGGGTGCCAGGGATGGCAGTGGGGTGCTCTCCCTGGGACAACAGTCACGTTCAGCAGCGCGTGATGAGCAAAGGGAGATTTTTGGGAGGAGAAATGTCATCCAGAAAGGACGAGGAGCTGGCACAGGCAGTGTTGTTTTAGGAGAGGAGACTGGGAGCAAGCTCCTTGCTCCTCTCCAGTGCCTGAGGCTTGGGATGGACTTCACAGGCTGCTGTAAACAGGGAATGACAGTCCCACAGCCACGTACTGGATGGGAGGACACAAACAGGATGGGGCTGGAGTATCTCTCGGTCCCCAGGGGTGGGGTAAGAAGTTTTGGACTCACCTTGTGGTAAGGGAGATTTTTACTCCTCAGCCACAAAGTGGATGCAGCTGGGGCTGTGATGCTCCTTGCAGCTCCCAAGATTCTCCCAGCCCGTTTTCCCTGTGGATCCCCGCCTAAAGCCCAGGGACCTGTCAGCATGCCAGGATCTTCTCTGGATGTGATGGGGATCCTGAATTCCAGTGGGGATCTGGGGCAGAGCATCTGGCCCTGGCAGAGATCAGGTTCGGGGTGTTGAATGATCTCCTGCCTGTCAGCTCTGAGTAGGATCTTTGGGTCATCATCTTGATGAAGAGCAGGAACAGCAGCCCCCCATGCCCAAGGGCAGGAAATTGCATCCTGGAGCCTTTCCGGGCAGAGCTGTTTACTGGGAGCTAAACACACCACCATGACCCAGCTATCCTCCCAGCACAGAGGAAATGCCTGCAGGCTTGCAGGCTCTGGAATGCTCCTCAGCATCTGGCCCACACATGTCCGTTAGGCACTGTGCCTCGAGGAAAAGCAGGAGGTTTCCCGATATTCCCCAACGCCTCTTGCTGGCCTCAATGCTGGGGCCCTTCAGCTGCTCCTGCCAGCCCTGCACCGTGCCCCCATCACCCTGAGGCCACTGACACCCTGTCTCTCTGCAGGGAATGACATTGCACTGCGGAAGCTCTCAGAGCTGCAAGCAGGAGAGAAGTGCTGCGTGGTGGGGACACTCTTCAAAGCCATGCAGCTCCAGCCCTCCATCCTGCAGGAGATCAGTGAGGAGGTAATCAGCACACCCCGTACTCCTCTGCACAGCTCGGGGGAGTTGTACCAGCACACCTGAGAGCTCAGCTGGATTTCCATGGCTTCCCTGTGCTCGTTGTAGCTAAGGAACTGGCAGGGATTTGAGCTGGGCTTGTGCCACAGGATGGCCTGTGCCTGCCCTGTGCCTGGTGACACGTCTTGGTGCTAGTGTGTGTCTGTGTGTGCTCCTTATGAAATCATGGAAACACGGAATGGGTTGGGTTGGAAGAGACCTTAAAGCTCATCCATGGGCAGGGACACCTTCCACTGGACCAGGTTGCTCCAAGCCCCATCCAAGTGTTCAAGTGGCCTTGAACACTTGCAGGGATGGAGCAGCCACAGCTTCTCTGGGCAACTTGTGGCAGTGCCTCACCACCCTCACCCCACCCCATCCCATATCCAATCTAAACCCATTGTCCATCTGAAGCTATTCCCCCCCGCTTGCCACCACTCTTGCTCAGTGATGCTTTTCCAACTGTTGGAGGGTTTGAATCCAGGGGGTTGGCAGTGCTGAACCCCTTTCCCTGCTTAGGGGAATGAGGCGGGTGAGGGAGGTGTCAGGGAAGCTCTGCCATCCCCATGTGGGCCTAGAGCCCATCTGCTCCCAGCCAGATCATGTTGGAAAGTTTGAAGTCTGAGCCACTTCCTCCTTGGATGGGGCTTGTGTCTGGGGTGCTGCAGGGAAGCACTAAGTGAAACCAGACCATCCAGGGGGGTTCTAGCTGCCAGGGCCTCCAGCTGGTGTGTTGGCTGTACCAGTGATGGGGGCCTGGGGTTCGGAAGTGTCCTTGGGAGCTGCTGGTCCTCGCTGAGGTGGTCAGAGCTGTCCCTGCGCCCTTGCAGCACAACCTGGTGCCTCAGCCACCCCTGCCCAAGTACATCCAGCCCTCTGATGAGCTGATCCTGGAAGATGAGCTGCAGCGGATCAAGCTGGAAGGAGCCATTGATGTGCAGAGGCTGGTGACAGGTAAGGGACAGCAGTGGCTCTGTGGTGGCATCCACTCTGTGGGTGCTGGCCAGGGCTGACCACCTGCTCTACCTAAGGGACCATCCTGGCCATGTATGGCTCCGAGCAGGACGACGGCACATTCCTGGTGGAGGATCACTGCTTCGCTGACCTGCCACCACCGCTGCCCTGGAACGGGCCCACCTCTGACCGGTGAGTCAGCAGTAGCAGGAGCAGGGCTGGCGCTACTGTGTCGCTGCTGTGTCCCTGAGCCCCTTGTGCCAAGAAGATGGGCAGAGGGGGCTGTGCCCCCTGCCCGGGCTCTCTTAAGCCCCTTGGTTTGGGTGTGTGGCACACTGAGCCTCTTCATCCATCCAGGTTCGTGCTACTGGCCTCAGGGCTGGGGCTGGGCAGCGTGAGTGGGGAGGCCCTGCTGAGCACTCAGCTGCTGGTGGATGTGGTGACAGGGCAGCTGGGTGCCGAGGGCGAGCAGAGTTGTGCTGCCCACATTGCCCGTGTCATTCTGGCTGGGAATCTGCTGAGCCAGAACACGCAGAGCCGAGACACCATCAACAAGGTACAACAGCGAGGGGGGCTGTGGCCTCAGGGTGCTCCTGGGGTGCTGGGAGAGTGTGCGGGGTTGTCCCTCATGTCTTCCTGCTCACCCAGGCCAAGTACTTGACCAAGAAGACACAGGCTGCAAGTGTGGAGGCTGTGAAGATGCTGGATGAGATCCTGCTGCAGCTCTGTGTGAGTGCTCACGGTTGGCTGGGGAATCAGTTTCCTTTAGGGGAATGAGCCTGGTTCCTGAGGCGAGGGAGCAGTCCAGGATGCATGGTGGCAAAGCCCCCTTCCCCAGCACCCAACTTCCCTTTGAGCACCCCATATAGGGAGGCAGCTCACAGCCCAGTTCCAGATCCTTCTCCTGCAGTCTGGCCTCCGTGGTGAAGCCAAGCAGGGTGTCCTGGGGAAAAGGAGCAGCAGTGACACCAGGGCTTTGCTCTGAGCCCTGTTGGAGGCCTGTTGGCCACCCAGTTGATCCCCGTTCTGCCTACAGACTTCCGTGCCTGTGGACGTGATGCCTGGGGAGTTTGACCCCACCAACTACACGCTGCCGCAGCAGCCCCTGCACCGCTGTATGCTGCCCCTGGCCAGTGCGTACGCCACACTGCACCTTGTCACCAACCCCTACCAGGCTGACCTGGATGGTGTCAGGTAAACAGACCTGGTGTTCTACCAGTTCCGGTGACAACTGTCAGTGGCGTGGGACCATGGGACATGTCCCAGCATGTTCAGCATCTAAAGCTCCCCTTCTTTCCCCCATAATGTAGGTTTTTGGGGACGTCAGGACAAAACATCAGTGATATCTTCAAATACAGCAGCATGGACGACTACCTGGAGATCCTGGAGTGGACATTGCTGGCAGGACACATCAGCCCCACAGCCCCAGATACCCTGGGTATGGTGAGGGTGGGGGGGGCAGTTGAATGGGGAGTCTTTGCCAGGGGCTCCCTTCCTAATTCCCAACCTCCCCAGGCTGTTACCCGTTCTACAAATCTGACCCATTTATCCTCACCGAGTGCCCTCATGTCTACTTCTGTGGCAACACACCGCATTTCCAGTCCAAGCTGCTCCAAGGTGGGTCTTGCAGCACACCCAGATCCTCGTGGGCACTGGGAACCTGCGCCGGGGGCTGCTGGGGGGCTCCTCTGCTTGACACCCACCTGTGTTTACAGGGAAGGAGGGGCAGCGGGTGCTGCTGTTGACAGTGCCCGACTTCAGCTCCACGCAGACTGCCTGCCTCGTCAACCTGCGTGACCTCACCTGCCAGCCCATCACCTTCTCCAGTTTTGGGGCTGATGATGAGGATGGGGACATGGAATTTGGGCACTGACCACAGTGGGTGCACAGACTCTACAAGTCCACACCCCTCAAAGGGTCCTGGCACCCACTGCCCTTGTCTGTCATCTGGTAGGGTGGGGAAGCACCAGATGGACAAGGTGCTCATACCAATATAACTCGATTTATTTGTGTAACAAAAACGGTGTGGAGGGTAGAAAGGCTGTGCCTGCCTCCATGGGCCCTGCCCAGGAGAGCAGTGCCACCCCTGCCACCCCACTGGGACACGGACAGTGGGCTGGCACTGCCCAGCTCCAAGGGATGGGGTAGCATGTCCCTGACAGCACTCAGCTGTTGGTGACAATGCCCACAGTCCTTGGAAGCTGTGGCACCTGGATCAGCTGCCTGGGCTGAAGGAAGATGTTGGAAGTGGATGCTAAAGCGTCCAACCATGGCTTGAAGCAAGGGTGAGGGGTCAAGTGTCCCTAGTCCCCGAAGTTCACGGTGTAGGTTTCAGCCGTGGTGAGGGGCTGCACCGTCCCTGTGTGCAACTCCCAGCCCTCCGTCTCTGTCATCAGCTCAGTGACCACCTCTGTTTCAGTGTCCATCTCCCAGGTGCCAGCAGTGGGTGGCTCCTGGCTCCAGGGCATGTAGGTCGTGCTGCTGAAGGGGAAGGGCAGGGCTGTGGTGGATGGTGGGGCTGTGGGGCTGCTGGTGGTCATGGTGGCATTGAGGCGCCGCAGCCGCATCTGCTCCCTCAGCCGCATGCGGTGTCGGAGGCGCATCCGCAGGCGCAGGCGCTCACGGGGTGTCATGGGTCGGCCAGGTACCACGCGGCGGATTGGCCTGTTCCCATTCATGGCCATGATCTCCCGGATGCGCTTCCAGTTGGAGCGGGACAAGACAAAATTGCACTGGGTGGCCCCGATGTCGTAGAGGACATGGCAAGTCTTGACACTGGGGTTGTAGCCCTCAGCCCGTGCCAACACACGGTACTCGCCTGGGTTCAGGATGCGCCAGTAGTCCCCACTGCTGGCTGTGGATACGAGAGGCAGCATGGTGGGATGGAGGTGGCACGGTGCTGCCAGCACCCTGCCAGCACCTCATAGTACCTACCTGTTCTGATGTTGTGGTTGATGCCGCCCACCACAATGGTGGCATTTGCAATGGGCTCTCCCTGCTGGTCTGTCACTACGCCCTTGATTCCCCGATGGATCTGGGTGAGGAAAAGGGATGAGTGGAACCGTGTGGGACAGGTGGGGCAGATGTGGCCATGTCCCAGTGCACACCTGCTCCATGAAGGTGAGCAGCGACTCCTTGTTGTTCTCCCACTCCTGCTGCAGCTCACTCTCATGGGGGAACTTGTCACAGCCCAGATAAAGGGAGAGCTCCAGGCAGTTGGTGTGCAGGTAGCTGAAGTCATTCATACCTGCAAGAGCATAGACAAGTCCACCCAGCTGCTTGCTCACCTGCTGGTGGCCAGGTTATGGGGCAGCCATGCCACTGGCCACAACTCACTGCCAGGCCGGGGGTGCCACTTGGCACCCTGCACGATGCCCATGGTGTCAGTCACATCCTGTGCATGGCAGCCCCCATGGAAGGTCTCCGTCATGGTGAGGTGTGCTGAAGCATAGGAGATGGCAAGCCAGCGGAACACGGCATGGTCAGGAGTCTCCTGCAGCTCGGAGTGCTCGTCCTCATAGTCCAGTGGATGAGGGGCAGCTGTCGGCGTTGTGGGGCTGGGCCGGGCTGTGTCGAAGGGGAAGGACACCAGCTTCTCCCCGCCTTGCAGGTTGGCTCCCAATACGAAGGGGTTCTTATCCATCCACGCCATGACAGCCCGTGTCTCCACTGCCACCTGTGAAGGGGGCACAGGGCATGATGTGTCCCCCCCACCACCCTCTCCCCACCCCCATCCTGCCCCTGTGCCCCATGGCGCACTCACCGCTGCATCCTCGGACAGGTAGTGCTCTGGGATGGGGATGTGGTGGTTGGGGAACTGGTGGGGCACCAGCCGCCTCTCTTCAGCTGCCCACAGCGCTGAGGCCAGGTCAGGGAAGTTCTCAAATAGGTCAAAGCCTTCCTCTGTCCAATGGCCCAGTGCCCAGTTGCCCAGTTCAGAGCCCTGTGGGCAGCCCAAGACAGTGGTGAGTCCAGGGGGGCTGCATTTTACCACCCATGTCTCATACCACCACTCCCAAGTCCTGGCCCCTGCCCCACCATCCCATCCCACCACCCTGCCTTCCCATCCCATCCCCTTCTCTGACATTTCAGGTGCCCAGCTTGGAGCCCTGTGACCAGCCCAGGGCAGGGGTGAGCTGTGAGGAGGGGGCTGCATCCTACTACTTTGCCATCCCATCCCACTGCCCCACAGCCCATCCCAGCACACCACATCCTACCCCACAGCTCCACTGTCCTATCTCACTGCCTCATGGCCCATCCCACCCCACCACCCCCTCACCGCCTCATGGGCCAGCTCGTAGCCATCAGGGTTGAGGGATGGGACGAGGTGGATGCGAGTATCGGTGACCAGGCTCCGCACACGGGGATTCCCGTCCTGGTACTCCTTGCACAGGAACTGCATCAGCAGCAGCAGCAGCTCCCGGCCCAATGCCTCGTTCCCGTGCAGCCCCGCCGTGTACCGGAACTCGGGCTCACCTGGAGGCGGGGGCCAAGCAGGGTCAGCAAACACCAGGGACCACGGCTGGAGGCCCCCAATCCCTCACAGTTCGTTCACCTGTCTCGTGTTCGCCCGGGTTGTCAGAGACCTCCATGGCGTAGATCTTCAGCCCCCGTGAGCTCTTGCCAATGTTGTAGATGCGGGTGATGGTGGGACACTCCTCATTCACCACCTTCATCAGCTGCAGGATGGGGAGAGATGGGGGGAGTGCTTGGGGGGATGAGCCCATGCTCTGCAGAGAATCCCTCCCCCATGGAGGATCCCACCCTATGGAGATGCCCACCACGATGGAAGTGCTCACAACCACAGAGAATGCCATGCTCCCAAAGATGTGCTCACCACTACAGAGGTATCCACTCCTCATGGAGGATCCCACCCCACAGAGGATCCCATCACCATGGAATATCCCATTCCCCACAAAGCTGCTCATCCCTAAGGAGGTGCCCACCCCCATGGAGGATCCAACTCCCCACCCCCAGGGTCTCACCACCATTAAGGATCTCACAATCATGGGCATTCCAACCTCACAGAGGATTTGTTCACAGAGTCTCCTGTGATCCTCTGATCTACAGAGGATCCCAGCCCCCACCAGATCTGCCTCCCCAGCAGTGCCCACCTGCCTCATGTCCTTGTAGGAGTGGTGTCTGAAGTCCAGGTTGTCCGTGGAAGTCACCTCGTTCTGCTGGGTGTAGTAGTTGCTGACAGCTGTGGAGGGGACAGTGGGGGGTGGCTGGAGAGATCCCACCCCCCATGGCCCCCAGGCTGCTTTGGGGTGACTATTACCGGAGAGGGGGCACCCCAGGACTTCAAGGCGCAGGCAGAGGCTCCCATTCCAGCGCTGGGGGTAAATGCGGATATACCGGGCCACCACTGGCTCAGGGAACTCACTCAGCACCGGCGTGTCCTTGTCCACATTGCCGTAAAACATCTGCTGAGAAGGGGGAGTTGTACCCAAGAGGGTCCCTGTTGTTCCCATGTCAGCTGCCCTGAACAGGTGCTCACCATCTCCTCGTAGCCATTGCTGTACATCATCCAGTGCTGGCTGTCATTGCTGAAGCCCACATAGAAGCTGGTGACAAAGTCATCGCTGTGGGAGGACAGGGACAGGTTGGTTCAGAGGTCCTCACTCTGCCCCGCCCCAGCCCCTTGTCCCCAGCTCCACCCCCATATCACATACTGGATCTGGGAGTCGCGTCCCTGGGTGATGACACCAGTGAACATGGTGATGCGGCGGGTGTCCACCTCGAGCCAGTGCGCCCGGCTGTCATCCTCGGCACACCATGCCCCATCAAAGAAATCATCCTCATTGGTGCCCGCCTGGGGAGCAGTGAGCTGGATGTGGGTGAGGGTGTCACCATGATCCGTGGGGTGGGCACAGGGTGTGACCCTCACCTGCATGTTGAGGCGGCCGCGCTGGGCACCCAGCCCATGGCGCAGCATGGAGGAGGCCAGGATCTGGTCATCTTCGATGCGGTGGGACTCCAGCCCAATTGGGGGACACCCTGGGGACAGCAGGAGATAGGCGGTGATGGGCTTCACCCCCCCGCCCCCCCAGCAGGGTGTCCCTGTCACACCCCCTGGAATGGGACACTCACTTTTCTTCTCTGCTGGAGGGGCCCATTCCTCCTCATCTGGATCCCACTTCTTTCCTCCTGGCTTTTTGGGTTTTCCTGAGAAAGGGGCACAGTGAGGGGGGCAGGGATGGAGATAGATGTGAGGGGACAGGGATGGGGGCTGGCACCCACCTTTGCGGTCCTGGCCCTTCTCCTCTACCCAGCGCTCCTCCTCCTCCTCCTCCTCCTCCTCTTTCTTGGGCTTCACTGTTGGTGAGGTGACATCCACCCCAGGGATGTGACACCAGTCCAGAAACATGCCACCCACCCCAAGAATGTGAGTGATGCTGGGGGTGTGACACCCACTCCAGGAACATGCCACCTCCCCGGGGATATGACACCCACCATGCAGACATGTCACTCACCCCAGAGGCATGCCCCTCACTCCAGGGATGTACCACCATCCCTAAAGATGACACCCACCCTGTTGATGTGACATCCACTCCAGGGATGTGATGCTCACCATGCAGACATGTCACCTATTCCAGGGACATGCCACTGACCTGGGGACATGCAACCCACCCTATTGATGTGCCACCCACCATGGGGATTTGACACCCAGCCCAGGGACACGCCACCCTCACTGTGGCTCTGCCATCAAGCCTGGGGCACACATACCCACCATGGGGACATGCTCCACACCCTGCCAGACCCTGCCCACCCTGCCCAGCCCCCTCCAACCCCTCTCACAGGGTCTGATTTTCTCCTCGTCTGTCTCCATCCTGTCCCCTTTGTCCGGGTGTTTGTGGGGCTTCGGTGGGGGGGGCAGCCCATAGGTCCCTGGAGAGCACAGGGTGGGGGGCTGGGACAACCTTCTGGAGAAGGGCAGAACAGGGATGATGGGGGGTCCTGGGGTGCCCCATCCTTTCTGGTTCATCACTCACAGTCATCGTAGTCCGGTGGCTCAAAGCCCTCACCATAGTCCCCTTCAGTCACCAGGCCAGGCAAGGGGGGCTGCGGGAGGGGCTGTGGGGAGGGCTGCGGGGATGGCTCCTCTGGCTCTGCTTGGGGAAGGGGGGAGGAAGGGGCTGTGCTGGAGATAGGGAAGCAGTGAAGGTCCCCATCTCCCTGCAGGGTGC
Source organism: Lichenostomus cassidix (assembly GCF_008360975.1). Taxonomy (NCBI): domain Eukaryota; kingdom Metazoa; phylum Chordata; class Aves; order Passeriformes; family Meliphagidae; genus Lichenostomus; species Lichenostomus cassidix. The sequence continues at coordinate 4,959,098 of NC_139502.1, read as the reverse complement.
CCTATGTCCCCTATGGGGTCCCCATGGAGTCAGCATGCCCCTCTGCAACCTGCATTTCCCTTTGGGGTTCTCACGTACCATGAGGTTCCCATGTCCCCACCAGATCCCTCTATATCCCACTGGGATGTCCATGCCCCAAGAGATCCCCACACCCCTATATGGTCCCCACACCTCTAGTGTCCCCCCAGTGCTCTGATGGGAACTCCATGTCCCTACAGGGTTCTCCATGCCCCCACAGGGTCCCCATGTCCCTGCAGGGCTCCCTGTGTCCCCATGGAGTCCTCGTGTTCCTTTGGGATTCCTGTGTCCCTGCAGAACACCTCTATATTGCCACAGGACCCCCATGCCACCAAGAAATCCCCACACCCCTACAGGGTCCCTGCACCCATTATGCTGTCCCCATGCCCACCCCAGCTTCAGGCTGCCCCAAAATGCTGCTTCCTGGGGTTCCCAAGGCTGGGGACTGTCCCCCAACCTCACCCCGAGCAGCGCCAGCCCCCCATGCCTGCATCCTCCCACGTACGTGTTTCCTTGGGCTTGGGCCAGACCCGCTCAGTTCTCCTCCTGCCTGGGGGCTTGGGGGGCTTCTGCTGCCGCCGGATGTATTCAACTGGGGATACAGAGGGTGGCACTGGCTTTGTGGTGCAAGGCACAGGGGGACACCCCCTCCATCCCTCCCTGAAGGCCAGGGGCCCCAGTAATCCCATCACCCACACCCCAGCACCATACAGTCCTCGTAGTCCTCCCGCTCTAACTGCTCGTTGTAGTCCAGAGTCGGGGGTTCTGGCTCCTCGGGGACCTCTGTGGAGAAGGGACACATGGAGAAGGGGCACAGGGTAGCACTGGGGTGCAGGAAGGGGACAGCAGGGTGCAGGGAGGTGGAACTTGAGAATAGGAGAGAAGCACTGAGGTAAAGGTGGTGGCCCTGAGGCACATAGGAGGTGACACTTGGGAGCAGAGAGATAGTCCAGAGTGCAGTGGGGTGCAGGGAAGTGACAGTGGGAAGGAGGGAGGTGGCCCTGGTGTGCAAGGTGATGACACTGGGATGCAGGGAGATGGTGCTGGGAAACAGGAAGGAGACGTAAGGGTGCACGAGGGTGGCGTTTGGGAACAAGAAGGTGGTCCGTGTTGCAGAAGCATGGCGCTGGGGAGCTGGGACATAGCATTGGGGTGCACAGATGTGACATTTGGAGACAGGGATGTGGCCCCAAGACACAAGGAGATGGACCCAGGGTGCAGAGGAGTGGCCCCAAGAGATAGGGTGGTGGCCCTGGGGACTGGGTACTCACCTGGCTGGGGCTCAGGGTCCCAGTCCTTCTTGCCCAGCCCCCAGCGCTCATTTGGCTGCTCTTCTAGCTCTCCTGGGACAGGGACAGAGCAAGGGGCTGGTGTGGCCTCCCCAGGCCCCTGTCCTGGCCCCCCTAGCCCCCAGTCAGAAGAAAATCCCATGGAGGGGAAAGCCAGGGAGACAGAGAGGGGAAACCCAAGGGGACAAAGCCCAGACAGCTGTAGGGTGCCACCAGGGCAGCTGAGCAGGACGAAGGGTGACACTCTGCTGTGCTGAAACCTCCCACACCAACCCCACTAGTGGGAAGATGGACGTCCCCAAAACTCACCTCGGACACCTCCATCCTCCTCCTCCTCCTTGTACTGTGAAGGCTTTAGAAATTCGGGTTTCTCTTCATTATCCTTGACCTGTGGGGGCTGCAGAGTAGTGGGAGGTTCAGTAGGGGGACTTGGTGGCACTGGTGGCTTCTTGCCAGAGGGTTTGGTGGCCTTGGGTGGCTTCTCCTTGGACTTTTTGGAGCCTTTTGGGGGGTTTTCAGGGCCTTTCGGTGGCTTCTCCTTGGATTTCTTGGGGGTTTTGTTCTTGCCACGGTCCTTGTCCTTATCCTTCTTGGGGCCCCGGGGTCTGTCCTTGGGCTTCTTGGGGGGTTTTTCCTTCTTCCCCTTCCTGGGTTTCTCAGGCTCCGTCAGCGACCCTGTGGAGCCTGAGGGGACAGAAGCGGGGTGGGGCAGCCACCCGGAGGCAGGGTGAGTGTAGCAGGGCAGGGCTGGTGGAGTCCCCCCTGTCCCGCCACCCCCGTTGTCCGTGGGATCCTGGTGCCGATCGCTCACCGATGCCGGTGCCGATGCTGAGGTCGGTGCCGAAGCCCAGCTCAGTACCGTCCCCTTCCCGGTCCCTGTCCTGGTCCCCGCCGTCCCTGGGTCCAAGGAAGCCCCGCAGAAACTCCTCGATCTCGGCGTCGGTGAGCGCGGGGGGGGCCGGGGCTGTCCCCGGTGCCGGTGCCGGTACGGGCAGCAGCTGCAGCAGCGCGGCCGTCAGCAGGAAGCAGGAGCGAGGCGGCACAGCCCAGACCATCGCGCTCCGCACCGGCCCCGCGCCCCGAGAGCCCCGAAAGCCCCGGGCGGGCGGGCTGGGGGCGGTGCTGCGGCCGGGGGCGGCACCGAGCGGCGGCGGCCCCCCGCGGGATCCGCTCGACACTGGGGTGGCACTGTCCTCTAACGGGACCGGGATGGCACTGAAGGGATGGTCACCGACACTGTTATTGTCGCCGACACGGTACTGGCACTGCACCGGGGCCGGGACTGCCCGGGACGCGCACTGAACCCGCACTGGCACCGCGTGGGATGTGTGCTGACTGGCAGCGGGACTAGCACCGACACTGCCGGGGACCCGCGCTGCGGTGGCACCGGCACCGGCAACCGGCAGTGACACTGGCGCCGGAACTGCCAGGGACTCGCGCTGCACTGGCACCAGCACTGGCACCGACACTGGCACTAGCACTGGCATTGGCATTGGCACTGGCACTGACACTGCCGGGGACCCACGATGCACTGGTACCAGCACTGGCACTGGTACCAACACTGGCGCTGGCACTGGCACCGGCACCGGAACTGCCGGGGGCTCGCGCTGTGCTGGCACCGGGACTGCCTGGGACTGGTACTTAGCCCATACTGGGACTGGCTGGGGCCCAGCACTACAGTGGTGCTGTGCGGGGCCTGGATTGCAGGGGCTGGCTCTGCATCAGCACTTGCACGGCGTGGGGACCAGCACGACACTGGCACTGGCCCTGTGCCACCACAGCAGCCCCACGCACTGTGGCCCCACGTGCCGTGTACGGGCCTGGCCCCAGGGCTGGCGCTGGGCCGGGCACTGGTGCTGCACCTGCAGCAGCGCCACCAACACTGCGCTTCCAGCATGGGCAGGCACACAGCACACAGCTGTACCCTCAGCACCCCCTATACCCCTTGTACCCCCAGCACCTCCTGTACCCCCCAGCATCCCCAGTACCCCCGGCACCACCACAGGTGGTGCACATACAGGCACAGGACCTCACACACCAGTGCTGCACCTGCACGGGGACTGCGCACACATCCACTGCATCCATGATGCTGAAGGTACAGCACACAGGAACCCCATCACCCAGAGCAGCACATGCACACGCTGCACAGGTTAGGGCACTGAATGTGGGACACGCACAGCACACGGAACACGCACCGCATGTGCACACAGAACACTCATGGTACACACACACTCTGCACACGACACCAAGCACATGGAACACACACTGCACATGAGACCTGGCACACAGAACACACAGGGTACACACACACTGCACATGAGATCTGACACACGGAACACACACTGCACATGAGATTGTGCACATGTGTGGCAGTGCCTTGGGCTCCCTCCACATGCACCACACATGGAGAAAGCACGCATAGGGGATGCAGTGCACATGCTCTGCAAGTAATGCACATGCATTACTCATATGTGACCCCCCCCGAGCCTCCCTGCTTGCAGGGTTGAGGTTCAGGCTGGCGTGTGCACCCCCATGGTGCCTTCTGGGGCACTGGGGGGTGTAGGCTGCGATTCTGGGGGGTGCACTGGGTGCCCCCCACCCGCTTGGGCCCTGCAGGCTCCCTGGGCCACGGTGGCGGCCGGGCCACGTGGCAGCTCAGGCAGCCCTCAATCGTCACATGCGTGACCCCCCCTCGTCGTCACACACGTGGCCCCCCCAGCCATGACTCACTGTCCAGAAATGCTGGGGCCTGCCGGGAGCTGGGGGGCCCCACCTGCACCTCCCAGTGCCTCCCAGTGCAGCCCAGTAAGTCTCTGCTGCAGCTCCTACTGCACCTCATGCAGCCCCCAGAAATGCCCCCCTTCCACTTCCACTCCCACTCCCACTACAGCCTCCCCAGCCTGTTACGGCTCCCCCAGCACAACCCTGAGTACAATACCCCTCCCTCCCCCCACTACAGTCTTCCCGCAGTACAGCCTTCCTATTCCCAGTGCAAATCCCCCCACCAGTAACAGCTCCCACTACACCTCCCCCCATCCCAGCCTCGTGTAGACCACTTAGTACAATCCCCCACCCACCACAGTCCCCTTCCAGTCCAGCCCCACCTCCATACGGCCCACCCACTACAGCTGCCAGTACAGTCTTCACAACCAGTACAGCCCCTTCTTCCCAGTACAGATTGCACACCCCCCGGACCCCCAGAGCTGCTCCAGCCCCTGGCAGGGGGGCAGAGGCCTGAGACCCTCCGAGGTGGCACTTGGTGCCCTGGCGGGGTGGGGGTCTTGGGAAGGGTGGTTGGTTCTGGAAAGGGAAGGGTCCCGGTAGGATGGGGTTGGGTGTCATCAGGGTGGGGAGTTCCTGGCAGGATGGGGATCTCAGAGTGGGTCCAGGAGGATGGGGGTCCCAGCAATGAGGTGGGGGGGGGTCCCATGAGAGTGTGGTGGTCCAGCAGCATTGAGGAGGGGTTCCGGAGGAGGGGGCTCCTCAGGAGGATCCACAGAATGGTGGGGGGTCCAGCAGTGTGAAGAAGGATCCCAGTGGGGTGGGTGGTCCCATGAAGACGTGGAGGCAGGGAGGGTGTCCCTTGTAGAAGGGGTCCCCATGAGGGTGGGGGTCCCAGCGGGAAGGGGAAGCCTATTGGGGTAGGGGCTCCCAGCAGAGTGGAGGTCTCAGGGTACAGTACCTCCCCCACTGCGAGAGGCGCCACCCGAGGCCACACTGTCCCCCCGGAGAGGCCCAGCTATGACTGGGCCATCCTCCTGCCACTCCCCTCTCTCACTCCCCTCCCTCGTCCCCACCCTTTCCTGCGCCTGAGTCATTCCCAGCGCCTTCCGAGTGTTGGGGTGTCCGTCGTGCTCGGTCGCAGCGTCGTGCAGAGCCGGGTCCGTCCGTCTGTCCCATGGGGGGCGCTGTCGGGTGGTCCGTCTGTCCGTCATGGGATGTACTCCTCGGGGGTCTCTGTCTGTCCTGAGGGCATCCCACCCCCGTGGGGTCTGTCTGCCGGGATGTCCATCTGTCCTTCCACCTGTGTATGTCAGGACACCTCTAGCTGTTAGAGTGTCTGTCCATCTTCCTGCACGTCCATTTATTGGGTTGTCTGTGTGTCCATGGAAGTCTGCCCCTACCAATAGAGGCTTCCATCTCTATGTAGGGGTATCTGTCCATCCTCTGGGTGTCTGTCTGTCCATTGGGGTGTCCATCTATGCATTGGAGTGTCCCTCTGTCCTTCTGGGTGTCCGTCTGGGCATCCAGTTGCCCTTCTGGATGTCACTTGGCATATCTGTCTGTCCTGGGTGTCTGTTGGGGTGCCTGTCTGCTTCTGAGTGTCCATCTGGGTATCCATCTGTCCTGGGTGTCTGTTGGGATGTCCCTCTGTCCTGTGTACCAGTCCAGATGTCTGTCTGTCCTTTTGGGTGTCTGTCTAGCAGGGTGTCCACTTGTCCTGGGTGTCTGTTGGGGCATCCGTCTGTCCTTATGGGTATTTGTCTTACTGGAGTGTTCTTGACCTCCTTCTTAGAAGGTCAAGAAGGGCCTCCTCCATCTTTTGCATCCATCTCATGGTGTCCCCCCATCCACAGGTCCATCTGTCTGTCCATCCATCCAGCCACAAGCCCATCCATCCATCTGTCCCCACTGCCCCAACGCCATGTACACCAATGCTCCCCAAAAGGTACACCCCCTCCCCACTCCTCTCACTCCCCCGATTACCCCCATCTCATCCTGCCTCCTGCCCCACAGTGATTCCCCTTGTGGCCCTTGTGCCACCTGCCCGGGGCTGCACATTCAGCGGGTGGAGCAGTCCCCTGGGCGTTTTCTTCTTGGAGGATGCATACCTGGTGCTGTACAACAGGCCAGAGGAGCAGGCCCACCTCCACCTGTGGACGGGTGAGCACCACCCCAGGGAGAGGCGGAGGGCTTGTGTGATGGCCTGGGGACAGACGGGGTCAGGTGCTTACCTGGTTCCCACAGGCCGGGACTCCTCTCAGGACGAGTGAGGTGCCTGCGCTCTCCTCTCCACCCAGCTGAGCTCACTGCTGGGCAAACACACAGTCACCCACCACGAGGTGCAGGGCAACGAGTCCAACCTCTTCATGGAGTACTTCCCCTGTGGCCTCACCAGGTGTGGGGATCCCCAGGGGTGTTCAGGGTGCTCCCAGTACTCAGCATTTTGAGCAGGCTCCCAGCACCCCAGATGGGTACCCAGAGTCACCACTGGGCTCTCTGCACCCTCAGCACTCTCCTTCATCCTTGCTGAGCATGATGAACCCCCCAGGGTGCTGGGCACCCCCAGAATGTGCTCAGCATCCCTGCTGGGTGCTCATTTCTTTGCTGGGTGCTTGTCGACACCACTGGGTGCTTGGCACTGCACCGAGTGCTCAGCACCCCTGTTAGATGTTGGGCACTCCCACCAAACACTCAGCACTTCCACTGGGTGCTGGGTGCCCCATCAAGGGCTCAGTACCCCCATGGGGTGCTCAGTATCCATGCTGGGTGGTTGTCACCCCCATTTGTTGCTGAGCCCCTCCCCCTACACCGGCAGGAGGGTGGTGTGGACTCGGTGTTTAAGTGCATCCAAACTCTACCAGGTGAAGATCTGGGCGAGCCAGCAGGACCGGGCCTGCGCCATCTTCTACACTGGCAACTGCTTCCTCCTCGACCTGGGACAGATGGGTGGAGGGCATGCGCCCCTACTGTCCCAGTCCCTGTCCGTGCTGTCACACTCCCTGGCCCCCAGACCTTTCTCACCAAGTGTGAGGCAAAGTGCAACGTGTCCTGGGTGCTCCTCTGTCCTCTGGGGTGTCCATCAGATCGATGGTATGTCCCACTTTGTCCCTCCATAGGACTGGCTGTTTGTCCTTCTGTTGAGGTGTCTGTCCATTCAGTGGCCACTGGGGCATTTCCCTGTCCATAGGGAATGCTTGATGGTTGGAGTGTCCATCCATCCATTCGACTGTCCCTCAGCCCATCATAGCATCTTCCTGGAACAGCTTCAACCCCAGCAGGTGCTTCAGTCCCAGCCTAGGTGAGGTGGGTTGAGGGCCACCATTGGGCAGTTCCATCACCACTGTCCCCCTCCCTGTTCCCAGACCCTCTTCATCTGGTGTGGGGCCTGGAGCAATGTCCTGGAGCACAACAGGGCACAGGAGCTGACCAACGCCATCTCAGACGGTGAGCAGGGTGGCAAAACACACCTGGAGATTGTGGCCGACGGCAAGGAACTGCCTGAGATGGTTCAGGTACATCCCTACTGGGTGGGGATGTGTGGCTAGCACAGGTTTTTTCCACGAGAATTCTTCTTGTGTTTTATAAATAAAGTTTGGATGTTATTGGAACAGTGTCCCAGAACTTGGACAGTGCAGGCCTGGCCAATCAGGCCTGGGGGAAGGCTTCTGACTGACCAATCTGGGTGACTTTTGAGAACTCTATATATGTGATGAAATCAAAACAATAAAGGTCATTCCTTCTTGCCACTGAGAACTGATGCATTCATTACTCTGCTAGCTGCTCAACAGCAACAGGGATGGGGATCTGTGTGTCCCTGGGGTGGCTCTGTGACCCCCCCATCTCATCCCCTGGCAGGTCCTGGGCCCCAAGCCCCCCTTGCAAGGGAGCAGCCCTGAGAAGGACATGGTGGCTGACCAGAGCAACATCGGAGAAGTTGTCCTCTGCAAGGCAAGGACATGGCGGGACACCATGGTGGCACCAGTGCTGGGCATGCCTGAGTGTCACCATGGTGGGCACAGGGGTGGAGATTGTCAGGGGCCCCAAAGTGATTCCAGGGTTGGCGTGGCCAGGGAACAGTGCAGTGGCCCTATGAGACACAGTGCTGGGCAACGTGGGGGGACACCATGGTGGCCCCAGGAGGTACATGAGTCTGGGCATAACCAGGGGACACCATGATGGCCACCAAGAACACATGAGGTTGGACATGGCCCAGGGACACACTGGTGACCCCTAGGAAAGCCACATGGAGCTGAGCATGGCCAGAGGACACCATGGAGGCCCTGGAGCAGGCAGGGGTGGGGAATGCCAGAGTGGCTGGGTGGTAGGGAGATGACACTGGGCTGGAGAGGCCCCAGGTGACCCCACAGTGGCATCCCCCCCACAGGCAGGTGTTGGATGTGACAGGGCGCATGGACCTGACCCAGGTCGCCATCAGCAGCCCTTTCAGCCAGAGCCTGTTCTGCCCTGATGACTGCTTTGCGCTGGACAACAGCTCTGGGAGGATGATCTACATCTGGAAAGGTGCCCAGGGATGGGGACACAGGGTGACATGGAGATAGGGAGCATCCACAGTGCAGCTGATATCCCCCTCTGCAGGGCACAAGGCCAACGAGTGGAAGGGCCAGGTGACTCTGAGGGTGGCCAAGGAGGTCATTGCCTGCATGGGCCACCCACCCCAGACACACGTGGGCGCAGGTGGTGAGGGGTGCCCAGGGGCTGGCATGGGAGGCATCACTCCCTCCCAACCCCTGTCCCGACCCTGTCCCTGTCACAACAGGTGGAAATCTGCCCCAGGGCCAAGAGACCACCTTCTTTAAGCAGTTCTTCACCAGCTGGAAATAAGCAGCAGATGCCCATGGGGCAGTGCCTGGCCCAGTGTGTTACCAGGCTTGTGCTGGCTGTGCCAGATCCCAGCAATGCCTGTGCTCTGCTCAGCTGTCTCTGTCACCATGCCATCCCTGTCCCTGTGCTTTTGCCTATCACATCCCCATGCCGTTGGCATTCACATCCTTGTGCATCACATCCTTGATATCCCATACCAAGCATCTCTACTGCTGTGATATCCCTGTGCCTTTGCCCACACTATGCCCATGCCAAGCCCATCTCCATGCCCATGCCAAGCCCACATCATCCCTACCTCTGTGCCATTCCCATGCCCACACCATCCTCAAGCCCCTGCCATTTTCATCTCCATGCCAGTCATTCACATACTTGTGCCATGCCCATGTCCACCCCATCCCCAAGCCTATGTCATGCCTGCCCCTGTGCATGACAGTGCCCTGGCATCCCCATGCCTTTTGCCCACCCCATGCCCACATCATCCCTGTCTGTCTCTTTGCCATTCCCTTGCCCATGGCACTTCCTTCCCCATTCCCATGCCTACCCTGTGCCATGCCCAAGCCTTCTCCAAGCCCGTGCCATGTCCTTTTTGTGACAACCCCATCCCCATGCCATCCCAAACTCCACACCATACCCAAACCCATCATCCCTGCCCTTGTGCCATCCCTATTCCTTTGTCATCCCTATTCCTTTGCCCACCCCATGCTTATCTCCAGCCCCAACCCTACACCATCCCAAGCCCATGCCATGTCCACACCTCCCTGACACCCTGCTGCCATAGCTCTGCCACCTGCATGCCCTTGCCACCTTCTTGCATGTGGCTGTGCCACGTTGTGCCCATGCTGTGCCCACCCCATGCCCATGCTGCCCATGCCCACATGTCTAGCCCTGCACCCAGATCCTGGGAATAAAGGGACATGTCCTGTGTCTGGCTGCTCTGGGCATGGTACCAGCCCTGGGGATGGGGAGACATGAGGGGACTCAGGACAGGGCAATGGCAGTGCAGGGCATGAAGTGTCTCCAGCACCCTGGTGTGGTGCCACCCCACATGGCATGCTGCAGGGCCACCTGTTGTCACCAGGGCACCAGTTCTCTGCCCCAGGGGGGGATGGCAACGACCACACAATGTCCCCAGGTCCTTGCATGAGCATCTGACCCTGTGTGTTTGAGAAGTGTGGGAGATGGCCCATGTCCCCCATCTGGCTGCCACTATCCCCCATGTCCCCAAATCCCTCATGTCTCCAAATCTCCACTGTACCTCCATGTCCACATCCTTAATGTCCCACCCTCTGCTCTCTCCGAAGGGTACCCCAAATATCCCCAGTGTTCTTAAACCACCAGTGCCACCAACCACACCCCCAAAGCCCTTTTCCACTCTGGGGCCATCCAGACACCTGGACCCCAATCACTACAGGCTGTTTCCTCTCTCATTAGACCCAGATAATTAGTGTTGAGACTAATTATGTCCCCAGTTACCTCTCCCTTGGCCCCTGCTCACAACAACCTGGTGTGATATGTCTGGCACTACAGACACCAACGCGCTGGCATTCCTCTCCCACCAGAATCCTGCCACATCCATCACCAAAGAAAAGCCCTTTTATTGTAGCTGGGGAGGGCCTGGGGGGAGCAAGGAGAAAAAGGAGCTCAGGGAGGGACTCAGAGGAGACATCACATCCCCCAGTAGCTGCAGGAGGAGTGGGTGAGCTGGGACCCCCCCTGACACCCCAACCCTGTTCTCTCCTTCTATTCCTAAAGTGACACCAAGGCGGGAAACTCAGTGTGGGGGAGGGGCTGGGTCGGGCTGGGCTTTTCCTTGTTCACAGTGAGTTTGGGGGGTGGGGAGAGGGGTCCCACACACTTGGCCAGGCTGGATCTGCACTGCAGGGGAGGTTATTCACTCCCAATTTAAATCCCTGGAGCATATTTGGGGAAGGGAACGGTGGGCAGAGCAGGGAGGAAAACACAGGATCACGCATGATGAGCTCAGTGTGCTCAGGGTTGGGGGGGAACAGAGCCAGGATTCAGCTCTCTCCTGGTCATGTCAGACCCTGAAGGATTCCAAAATTATTTTGATGAGCTTTTCCAATGAAATAAAATTGGGAAAGTGGCTTCTCCAGTATGGCTGCAGCAGGTCCAAGGTCACAGGGTGGGAGGAAGCACAGGGGGGAGGTAATTTGTTCCCTGAAAATTCCTGTGAGGGATTTGTCATGCCCTCCTTCCCACTCCAAAGCTGAGGGAGGAGGGAGAGACCAGCACTGTGGGCTCAGGGTGGGATGGAACCCCTCCTTCACCCACCAAAGGGCATCTATGGGGGACATGGGGGCAGTGCCTGGGGGGTCCCCACGGCTGAGGGACTGGGGAATGGCACTTCACGGAGAGAGAGAAACAAAGGAGAAAAAGCCACATGTCATTTGGAAGAATCAGGCATGAGCTGAGTGGTCCTGGGGGTCTGGAGCAGTCCCAGTGGTCTGGAGACGCCCATCAGCCCCTCCACACCAGTCCCTCTACTCTATCAGTTCCACGTAGTTGGCAGGAAACATGCCAAAGTGGCCGTCGGGGCCGTAGCCACGCCACCAGCCCTCATCGATCATCTCAATGTTGGTGATGATGTTCTCAGGATCAAAGGAGATCTCAGTGTCATCAGCTGGAACGGGACAGAGAGAGGGGAGGGGGGTCAGACCACCTGAACTACCCCAGCTCTGGGGTTCCCAAGATAAGAGGGATGTGGAGCTGCTGCAACAAGGCAGAGGAGGCTCCAGAGGAGGCCACGAAGATGCTCCAAAGGCTAGAGCTCCTGGAGACAGGCTAGGAGAACTGGGAATATCCAGCCTGGAGAAGAGAAGCTCCAGGGAGACCTTAGAGCCCCTTTGAGTGCCTAAAGGGGCTCCAAGAGAGCTGGAAAAGGAGTTTGGACTAGGGCATGGAAGGACAGGACAAGGGGAATGGCTCTGTGCATCTCACCAGCCTGGTAGTCATAGAGTGCCCGGGCACAGAGCCCCTTCCCTGCCAGGTCTGGCGGCTCCTGGTACTCCACCCTGTAGTCATATCTGACATCGTCAACTTGTTCCTTCAGGAGGGAGAGAAGGAGAGCAGGAATTACCAGGACAACAGTGGGAAGGAAAAGAACAACAATGTTCAGTGCCCAGAAATGCACATCAGCTCCCCCAAGGCTTGGAGACCTGTGTGCTGGAGGTCCTGGGTGCCCTCCTAGAGAAGTTGTGCCACATGTCTGCCACAGGATCCACGAGACACAGGAGCAAACCAGCTCTTAGCCAAAGAGCCAAGGTGGCCACCTCTCCACCTGGCTCAACACCTCTCCACCTGCCTCAACCCAACAAAACCAGCAGAGACCAGTGGTAGACAACTCCTCTGATCCCTTGGGATCCCTGCTGCAGACAGAGGCTCATCCCCCAGCTGATAAGCTCCAGCTTCCGAAGCATTTCTGCCAGAACCTGAGCTGGCTGTGGTTTGCTTTCCTCAGGAAAGGCTAAGGGGATCATTGGGCCCATCTCCTTTGGAATCCTTTGGAACCTGCTTAACACTTCCAGAATGAGAAAATGATGTTTCGAATGTCAACAGTTTGGTGAGCAGAGAAGAAACCAAAGTGGCCCCACATCTCCAAGGGAAACACAGCAGCATAGCACAGCCTCGCAATCAGCCACTGGAGCATCTTGGAGTGCACTAGGAATAGCTGGGATTGCCAACTCCACTGGGTTCAGATGCACAGAGGAGCAGGAGGAGGAGAAAGGGCTTTGGAAGAGGCTGATGGATCCTCTCCCCTCACTGGTTCTGGGAATGTGGCACTGACAACAAGAAGAGCGGCCCTGGGGTGCAGGACGGATGCCAGGGACTCAGTACCAGTGTCTCCCACTGGGAGCATTGGGAAGGGACATAGCAGCACCCCTTTGCCGCATGGGTGCATCCTGAGTACACCTGAGCTCTGGGGTTTCTCTGTTTCCTACAAATTTAGCTCAGGAAAGTGTTCCAGGCTCATCCTAAGGATGGGACAAGCCATGCCCTCCCACACAGATCTAGCCCTGAAGGGGTACTCTCCCCCACAAACTCACCTGGGGCGGCTCCTCATAGATGGCCGAGGGCTCCGGAGGCTCCTCATACAGATTCTCTTCCATCTGGGACACTGGGACACTGGAATTGTATCCAGAGTCTCGTCCTGAGGAAAAACAAGGGATCTGTCACCAAAACAATGCCTTGTCCCCTCGTCTGGCTCCTGCCCCAGGCTGGAGTGACACCACATTCCTGGTATGAGCTGGGTGTCCCCCAGGTCTCCTGTCCAGCTGGGGAATGGAGCACACACAGACCATGGGATGGAGCAGGCAGAAAGCATGGGACAGAGCAAGCAAGGTTTTAGGGAGCAATGAAAAGGACAAAGGAACCATCTATCTCTGATAGACAAGGGATAAAGAGAGGGAAGGGATAAACTCGCTCAAGATGAAAAAATTCCCATGGAGGGGAAGGGCTGGAGTGGAGGTCCTAGCCAAGAGCAGCATCTAGTGGTGACAATGCCTGGGGACATTGGAGCTGGACCCCAGACCCAGCACATCCCTGTTCTCCACCTTGTCCCTGGCCCCTTCCTCGTCTCTGGCCCTCAGCCCGCCCCTGTCCCTCACCTCATCCCTGGCCCCTAGTTCACTCCTGGCTCCACAGCTTGTCCCTGAACCCCAGTTCATCCCCGGTCCCTACTTTGTTGTCCCTAAACGCCACCTCATCCCTGGCTCCCGCCTTGTCCCTGCCCATGGCAGGAGAGGTGGAACTAGATGATCTCTCATATCCCTTCCAAACCAATCTGTGATTCCATGACTCAGGGACAAGGCCAGCCTTCAGTGCCACCTATAGCACATGGGGAGACCTCTGGGCACAGCCAGCCCTTCTCTGGAATCACTTCCTCCCCCAAACCACTGGGAAGTGGTTGGGCAGGGACACCTTTCACTGTCCCAGGTCGCTCCAAGCCCCGTCCAACCTGGCCTTGGACACTTTCAGCAATGGGGCAGCCACAGCTTCTCTGGGAAACCTGTGCCAGGGCCTCAACCCCCTCACAGGGAACAATTCCTTTCCAATATCCCACCTAACCCTGCCCTCTGGCAATGGGAAAGCCAGTCCCTGTCACTCTATGCCCGTGTACTTTACTGGGACAAGGAGTCTAATTCTGGAGCAGGAAAAGCCCCTGCAAAGGGGTGGAGCCACCTGAGCTGGGCCTTGGGGCATTTTGGAGAAGTAGAAGCATGACTCTGAAAGCCTCTGTGGCAGGTCTGGAGGAAGGCTGGGGGTGCACAGAGCCAAATTCCAGCTTGAATTCCTGCAGGAGATATCCTCATCCCCCAGGCCCTGAGCCTTCAGCTGAAGACAAGCAGGAATCATCCTCATCCTCAGCATCACACTCAGCCCTGGCTGGAGATAAACATGGGGGTTCCTAGCCCATGGAATGGGAAAACCAAATGGAATCTCTAAGCCCGGCCTCAAAATACCCAATTTTGTGAGATGTAGTTGGAAAGATGAGGAGAAAAGCTTTGGGGAATGGAGGGAGCCAAGTACAGACCTGCTGCAGGTACTGAGGAGGCTGGCGGTGACCCCCAAACATCCCGGGTGGGGGAGGCAGGACTGGGCACAGAGTTCACATCCTTCTGCAGGAATGGACTACGGAGTTTCCCTGGAAAAGGAGTTGAAGGGGCTTCAGGAGCTGGTCAGGCGGTGGGCGCTCCCAGCCAGACTGTGCACCCTCGGGTACTGCTGGGTCACTCTCCCAAGCAGGACTTTCCAGCTCTAATCCTGGTTGTAGAAAACAAGTTTGGCAACTGGTTACAGCAGCAACCAAGGGAAATTTTTTTTTTTAAAAGGATTTTTGGGGAGGAGGAAGAGCTAGAGGACCCTGCCTCTGGCTCTCCATGGTGACTTTTGGAGCGCCCTGAACTACAGAGACATCAGACTGGGATCACGCAAGCTCCCAGTGTATTTCTTGTGGAAGGAGGTAACTGCACTGGTATCTTCTCATCTCCACCTCCAAACCAAACCAAAGATGAGGAGAATTACCAGACAAACCCTACCAGCACCAAGACTGCAGCCTACCCTCACCCCTGGGTCTGATCAATCCCAGGGCATTTTATCTCCCTTTCCTCCATGAAAACCATCAAATCCTAACAAAATACCTCAAAGTCACTCTCTCCCCATGATGTCTAACCATCAAAAAAGACATTTTTCCAGCGTGGCATTTGCTCCTCTCCTACCCATGGCTTGCCTGCCCAAGGAAGTAGGGATTCATGCTCCTATCACCAAGTGAAAGTGGTTATTCTGAATCAATATAAGGTGCTTTGGAGGGGGTTGGGCTGAGAAGGACGAGGAGGATGAGGATGAGGAGGAGGTGGCAGCATTGGTGGTGGCAGTGGAGGTGGAAGCAGCAGTTGTCATGCGCTCGCCACAGTGACTTCCTCAGCCACTCTCAGCTCTGGTTCGCGAATTTCCTGATTTCTATCTGAGAGATTGGATCAGGCTCTTCTAACCGCACAAGATTCTGCTTGGCTGGGGCAGTGCAAAAATTTGGGTGAAATTTCATGCAGTCAGGATAGATCACAACAGTGGTGTTTTCCTGGTTTTAATACACTGAAATTTAATTAAAAAAAAAAAGTTTAAGGCTCAGAAGGGGAATCAGAGTAAGTAAAACTTCTGTCTTTGTGATTAAAACTTGACTAGAGATGCATGCTAGATAATGGCAAGAGCCAGGTGTGGGACACAGCACCACAGAGAACATCCGTGTGATGAGAGCTGCCTGTTGTCAGCTTGAACTGCAGCCTCACGATATCACTACCCCACAGGGACCCCTCCAAGTGCAGAGAGACCCAGTGGGGGACTGGGACTGGCTCCCCGGCAGCCTCCCCATGTCCCCCGGGCTGTACCTGGCTGTGCTGGCATGCCTGCGTCCCCTGGCCCCGCTCTCTCCCTCTGCTTGAAGATGTCCCGGGGGTTCACGGCTCTCTGCGCAATCAGCGTTGCGGCCTCCTGCCCAGGGAGGGCCCACAGCGCGGTTAAGGCCCTGAGCACCACAGTGGGGGCAGAGTCAAGGCAGCCCCCTGTTTCCCCAGGGGTTCAGGGTCCCAGTTGGGCACCTGAGCTTTCTCCACTGACTCGCTTCTCTTGAAGCCCTTCCGCTGCCGTGCCTCGTACTCCTCGGCCTGCTCCTTCTGCAGCACAGGAGAGCATCTGGTTGCTGAGCCACCCCCTCCAGACCTGTCCAGCCCTCCTGCCCCATCCAGCCCCCTAATGCCCCATCCAATTCCTTCCAGAACCATCCTGCCCCCTTGGGTCCCTTCTGCTCCCTTCAGCCCCCTGCAGACCCAAGGAACTGACATGGCAACGGAGGGTGAATGAGGAGGAAACCCTGCATTTGGGAGGGGGACACAGGAGTTCTGGGCTGAGAATAGGGATTTGTTGTAATGAAATGATTTAGGTTGGAAAAACCCTCTGAGAGCATCAAGTCCAGCTATTCCCCAGCACAGCCAAGGCCACCACTAACCCATGTTCCCAAGTGCTACTTCCACACGACTGTTAAATCCCCCCAAGGATGGGGTCGCCAGCACTGCCCTGGGCAGCCTATGCCAGAGCTGGACAACCCTTTCCATGAAGGAATTTTACCAATATTCAACCTGAACCTCCCCTGTGCAACTTCAGGCCATTTCCACTTGCCCTGTCCCAGGTCCCTGTCCCCTCCACCATGGATAAACCTCTCCTGGGGCCAACACTGGAGCTCACCCATTGCTGCTGCTCCCTGTCCCTGTTCTCAGCCTCCTGTTGCTGCCGGAGTCTCCTGTAGGGACAAACTGGGGTTAAAACTGAGGATCTGAGACCCCACCTGCAGGCCCCTCAGAATAGCACAGGAAGACCATCCCTCACTGTGGTAATGTCCCACTCACTTCAGGGCCAGACAAGGAGTTACAAGTCACCCTTGAAGAGAGGAGCATGGTGGGGGGGGGGGCGCTGCTCCAAATAGTGGGATCATTACAAGGAAATCTCTTCCTTGGGGATACAGACATGAGCAACTTGATATGGGAGCTGGGCAGATTTCCCTGGAGTTGTCCCTGTGGGGCTTAGAGCCCCCTGGACTTCTGACACTCCAAAAATAGGGGCCATGGTTGTCAGGGAAGAGTTTGGGAAGCAAAAGGGGGAGTAGTCCTGGAGCACGATCCGTGGGCAGTGAGACCCAGGGATGATGGTGGAGGAGCAGCCTTGGGGGTTAGCCAGAGAGATACTCCTTCCACAGCTGGAGCAAGATCCCCTCATATCTATTCTATTAAAGGAGATTTCCTGGGATTGCAGGAATTCCAGCAGTGGGGAATGTACGGACATGATCCATCATTTCCGAAGAAATAAACTTTGCTGGAGTCAGGGCAGCCCAGAGAGGTAGCAACAGGGATACCTGGCACCACAGAGATCCCAGAGAGCAGGATGGGCTCTGGGAATCATTCCCAACACCCCACTCACTTCTGAGCTTCGATTTCACTGGATCTGGCTTTAAACATCTGCTCCCGCCCTACTGCTTCCTGCAGCTCCCGCTCCTGCCGCTCCTGCTCCAGCCGCTGCCGCTCTTCCTCCGCCCTCCTCTTCTCCTCCAGCCGACGGTTCTCCTCATCCTTCTGAGGGAAGATGGGCACAGAGGCTTGGGGTTCCTGGGCTCGGAGGTGGGGGGATCACACTGCTGGAGCTTGGAAACCCTGGCCCTCTGCATCTTGAGGCACACAGCAGGTCCCACACACACCCAGGGCATCTGGCAGGTCCCAAGGGAATACACTGCATATCCCAGAGTACACAGCGGATCCTGGGGCTCGTAGTGGATCCCGGGGCACTTATCCATTCAGAAGGTTCACACGTTATTGTTTAACCTCGTAAAATCCAATGTGAAGGGGAAGAAAACAGGGAGCAGCCTTTGGAGAGGTCAAAAATCAGTTTCCTCATCCAAATGGTGTTTGTTGGGAGCTGGGATGCAGCCCAGCCATCTGCCAGGAGAACCAGGATGCATCCCAGCCCTCTTTCCCTGAGCCCACCTCAGAAGCCCCGAGCCAAATTCAGATGAGATAAAGGAGCACCTTCCCCTTCAAGACTCAGCCCCTCCTCTCTGAGCTTCCCTGAGCTCTGGTTCCCTGATTCCAGGCAGGATTCCCCAGTTCCCAGAAAAGGAATAAACATACGGAGAATAAAATCCAAACACTAAATCCAAACACTCTGTGCTCTGAGGCATGCATTCACTCACCTCCGCTTTGGCCCAGAAATTATCCTTATTGACCCGCTTGATTTCGGACATTGCGTTAGTCTTCTGGTACACAGAGCCCTGTGGAAGACACAGAGAAATCACCTTTTTTGCATTTTTGGTCAAAAATCAGCCAGAATCAGTACAGTCTGGGACTTCTCTTAGAAATTCCTATAACCTGATGCTTTGCCCCAAAATCTAAAGAAGGGCTGGGCAAGGCCAATGATGTGCATATTGCCAAAAATGGGTAACTGCTGGCCCTGGCACAGATTACTGCCCCATCCCTGGAAGTGTCCAAGGCCAGGCTGGACAGGGCTTGCAGCAACCTGGTCTAGAGGAAGGTGTCCCTCCCCATGGCAGGGGGTGGGACCAGATGGGCTTTAAGGTCCCTCCAACCCAACCCATGATTCCATGCTTCAAACCTGCCCTCTGGCAGTGGGAAGCCATTCCCCTTTGCCCTGTCACTCTGTGCCCTGGTGCAAAGTCCCTCTCCAGTTCTCTTGGAGCCCTTTTAGGCACTGTAAGGGGCTCTAAGTTCTCCCTAGAACCTTCCCTTCTCCACACTGAACATTCCACAGATATGTCAATGACCAGGGGACCCTTTCCATCATAGGATGATAGGGGTTCCAGACATACCCTCACCCAGAGGGCCCAAAAGCCCTCACTGATTCAACTCACCACGGGAGCCTGAGGCCCCAAGTCCTGGAACTTGCTGCTCTCCTTGTGGAAGCTGTAGTTGGCCCCAGAGGCCTTGGCCACCTTCTCCATGATGAGTTCAGGCTCCACGTCCTCCTCAGCACGCGCATTGATGGTGACGTGAGCCCCCTAAGCAGGAGGAACCAGGATGAGGGTGAGGGCGTCACTCTGGGAGCTCCCAAACGCACCACCCTGCTCTGGTGGGTCCTGTTTGTGCTCTGGAGCTCCCAAGGGAAAGAAAAGGGTTCTGGTGAGAAGGAGAAAATATCCACAGGTGTTTTTCAGGCAAGCTGGTCTACTGGAAGGTGTCCCTGACCATAGCAGGGGGGTAGAAGTGGATGGTCTACAAGGTCCCTCCAATCCAAACCATTCAATGACTTCCCGAGGGAGAACATGAGGAGGATCAAACCTTTAGGAAGTTGGCTACGGTGCTGACATGGTTGGCGCAGGCTCCTTTCCGCACATCATTGACACCTTCACCCGTCTGCAACGAGACACCATCGGCACTGGCTCACCTGAACCCATCTGGGGTGGATTCATGGCAGCAGCACCTGGATCTGAGCCTGAGTGCCTCTCCAGCTCTCCTGGAGCCCCTACAGGCTCTGCAAGGGGCTCTTAGGTCTCCCCAGAACCTCCTCCAGGCTGGACACTCCTGGCTCTCCTAGCCTGGCTCCAAGGCAGAAGGGGTCCAGCTCCCTCCCAGTTAAGCCAAGGTCTGTCCCCACTCACCCAGTTGACGAGGACATATTTGGGCAGCCCAGAGTTGGGATCCTTCACACGGCAGAAGCCATACATCACCTTCCCACTGTTGAGCTCCTCCACCATCTCTTCCAGCCCCCCATCTGTCCCAGGAGAAAGAAGAGGGGGTGAGTCCAGCCCATTCCATACATGTGGTGGGAACAGCCAAACCGATGGAGGCTGCAGCCTCCCAGCTCCATATTCCCTGGAGATTATCCCCATTAGATTTGGGGTTGTCATACCTCATGAGTATCTCAGACCCCTGTGTTTACTCTGTAAATATATAACCTGATCACTTATCATCCACGTGATTATCTGGGAGCCAAGCCCCAGCCTTTTCTCACCCACTCCCATCCCCAGCAGCCTTCATCACCCAGTTCCTCTTCCTCAGGCCTTCACAAACCCCACACGGAAAGATCCTGGATCTGCAACCAAGTGCAGGCATGACAGACAAGGGGAAGGAGCTGCTCACACTCCCTAATCAATTAGAAGCTTTAATGAGAGCAGGCAGCTGCCAATTTTACCCACAGGTTCCTGCACAAAATCATGCTCAGGGAGCACCAGCATGGCCAGAAAACACCTCAGTGAGGGTGGGAATGGTGCTGAGAAGTGATGGAGGAACTGGCTTAGCCTTGTTCCTGCTTTGTCAGATAGGAAGTAGAGAAGGAACCAAAAGGGTAACATGGAGTAATGCCCTGCTCGTCCACCATGGGGAAGCTCCTGCCTCAATGCTTGCCTTGCTGTTACACCCACCCAGAGCGATCCCAGTGCCGGTTTGGGGACTTGGGAGTGAATGCCAGAAGGAAAATCCCACACAGGGCTCTGGCAGGGGCAATGGGAAGGGAACAGTATCACTCCCACCACAACAAAAACTACAAGGAAAGGAGGAAAAACACCAAAAATGCACACTCTCATCTCAAAAATATTCCTCCAAATCACAATTCGTCCTGTGCTGGAGGAAGCCCTGAGGTCTGAAAAGTGAGAAAAGAACCATTGGTCCTTATCACCCCTGGCAGGACCAACACAGCCCAACACAGCTCACTCCACTCTTCAACATCACCTGGATCATTTCCTTCTCCCTATTAAGTATTTATGGCTTGGCTCTAAATTTGGCTCCAAACCCGGCAAGGAAGTTGAAGGTTGGAGGTCTGAAGTTGGTCGGTGAGCTGGCATGGAAGGACATCACAGGAATGCTGAGGGAAGCAGGAATCTGCAGGGAGCTCAGGGTACACCCTGTGCAGCTCCCCAAAACTCTTTTTTGTGACTCAACAGGAGTTTTCCTCAACAGAATTCCCCAGCACCAAACCCCAGGCTCCATGGGCTCCACCAGACCCCGTGGAGCATCCGAGAAACTTCCACAGAGCTCCACAGGCTGAGAAAAACACTTGGAAATTAAGGAACAGGCTGGGAAGGGATGAGAGGATGCAAATCCCGAGCATGGGGAAACACAGCTGGATCCACTGCTTCCCAAAGGCTTCAGCTTCCCAGCCAGTAGTGTTTGGATGGGAATCAGCAGCCAAATAAAAAAAAGGTAAAGAAGAATTGCAGGAAGAAGGGAATTGGACATGAGGGGCTTTAGGAGCATTGAGCAGGGAGACCTGGCTGAGTGAGTGGCTTTAGAGTACCACGTGGTCCTGCCTAAATCCAGGATCTCAAATACTTCAGGGATGCAAAGAGCATCCAGGATCAAAACTTTGGATGATGAAAAGAAAGGAGAAGCAGAGCTGCCAGTGAGGCTCTGCTCCATATTCCTCACTCCAAAATCTGACTTGACATCCCAACACAGCTCCTACAGCTCCCACCCTTGTCCCACCACCAAGGGTACCCCCAAAACACTCTCAGGGGTTAAACCCCGCCCCGACATCTCAGGCAGGTACAGTGAGATGAGCTCTGGAAGTCTCCCAGACCCTTGGAAGGCCCTGGAGCTGCAGGAACAGGGGGACGGTCCCCCATCATGCTCACCTCCAGAGCCAGCCACTCGCAGGTCATTGCTGTTGCCTTCATAGGTGAACAGAACCCTGAAATTAAGGCAGAAATTGGATTTTTAGCCACCACAGTGGTCATCTGGGGTGTTCACACACCCCAGACACCTTCTGAAATGCAGAGACCCACAGGGACCCCCACTCCACGCACTGCCCACCCCACAGCCCAGGGACTTACTGATCCTCCCAGACACCCTCTCAGTCCCCTGATCCCCTCATACACCCCATCATCCCCCAGTTCCCCCTATACACCCTCACCTACCCCACACCCCCGAGTCCCTCTATACACCCCACATTCCCCCCAAACACCCCTACGCTCTGATCCCTGTCACCCCATGTCCCCCCAAGCCACTGACCGTAATTTTTTTCCCAAACCCCCCAACCCACCCATCCCTGTTTCACTTCTACCCCTCCATGCCCTCCTCACCCCCTCAGATTCCCCCGACACCCATATTTCCCACCCCAAACAACCTCATCCGTCCTAAACACCCACATCCCTCCAAACATTTCACACCGCCCCCACCTCCAGCTCCTCATCCACCCCCATCACCCATCCCCCATTCCCATCCTCCCCAGCCCCGTCCCCCCTTACCGACTGCAAGCCCCCCGCCGCCCTCCCCTCACCAGTCCGTGGAGCTCCCCGCCGCCACCACGCTCCTGTAGGCCTCCTGCAGCGCCCGCCCGTTCTTGGACAGGTTCAGCGCCATGGCCGCGCCCGCTCCGCCCGCCGGCACCGCCGGCACGGCCCCGCCTGTGCTACCGGTACCGCCCCCCGGCACCGCCCCCGGGCACCGCCCCCACCCCCGCCGCCGTTCCCGGTACCGCCCCCGCCTCACGGGAGACCCCGCCCCGGAAGCGCCAGGCCCCTCCCCGGCCAACCTCCCCCAGTCCCCGGGCCGCCAGGCCCCGCCCGGAGCGCCCTAACAGCTTCTCTCGGCCTCCAGACCGCACCCCCGAGGCGCTACACCGCCCCCCGATAGAGAGACCACTCCCGACAGAGAGAACACCGCCTTAAATGACAGACCACGCCCTCGAATAATATAGACCTCGATAGGGAGATCACCCCTCCGAAAGACAGGCCGCGCCCCTGACCCACCAGGCCGCGCCCTCCCAGCATGGTTCTTGAGGATCCAGTTCCCGGGCAGTTCCGCGGTCCCCTGTCCCAGACCAATTTTCGGGGACTCCCATCCAGTGGGGGTCCTCAGGGTCACCCACCCCAAGGGCAGTTCTCAGGGACCCCCATTCAGGGCTGTACTGGGAGACCCGGTCCCAGGTGGTTCCCGGGGTTCTCTGTCCCAGTGCAGCCCCGACAGTCTCCACATCCCACACAGCCCTCCCTGGCCCCCGTCACCCCTAATGCAGCCCCCGGGTGGAGAAAACCGGCATTTCCGGGGATTTCCCTCATTTCCCAACCTGAGGGGGGGAACATCAGGGGTACTTGCGGGTAGCGAAGCAGTTCTGAGCCTGGAGCTCTTCGGGGTGTAAATGCAATTCGGTCTCAATTTTACCCCAAATCATAAAAATTCTGCCCCCCATCCCATTCCCCCGTGGCGATGACTCTCCCGAAGAGGTGTCCTTGCGGGGCAGGAGGTGACCTGGGGGGACGCAGGAGGTGACCTTAGATGTAGGTATAGGTGCGGGGGAGGGTCAGAGGGGTGGGCCCTCGCTCAGGGGCGTCCCCAGCATGTGCTAATGCGACATTAGTAGCTCATTGTTCCCCCAGCCCAGCCCTCTCCTGCTGCCAACATCTGGCTGGAACCGCGCTGCCACCGCGTGGGGAGGGGTTGCTCGGGAGATTTCGAGGTGGCCCTCCATCGGGTCCCCTTTCCCTCACCCGAGCCTTCCTCCATATTCGGGGTCACTCTACAGCTGGGAGAGCAGGAGAGACGCGGAGATGAGGGGATTTCCCCAAAACTCCTGCGGCGTCTCACCCCCACCCCTGCGGGTTCGGGGGCCACGTGGGTGGGGAGCAGGATGGGGAGCAACCCACGCATGAGCCACCACTGTCACGCACGGGGAAAACAACGGGGCCCGAGCTCTCCCTGCCCTGGGAAGTTGAGGTGGGGTTTGACGAGCCCCGCCAGGCCCCCAGTTTGTCCCCAGAGGTAGTGATCACAGGTTCTGATGCTATGTCGGGATTTGTCTCCTTGGGGCTTCAGGCTTCGGTTGAGAGGGGTGGAGGGGGGTGGGAATACCCTTGTGCCCCCGGTCCCCGGGGAAAAAGGAGGGGAGTGGGAGGGGGTGGAAGATGGTGAATGGGGTGATGGAGGGTCCTGGTGTGTCCAAGGGTCCTGGGGTGGTTGAGAGCCCTTGGGTGTGCAAAGATCCTGGGATGTTCAAGGGTCCCAGAGTGGCCAGAGGTCCTGAGGTGGGTGTTGGGTCCTGGGGTATCTAAAGGTCCCAGGGCATCCAGGCTTCCTGGGGTGACTAAGGGTGAACGAACAGTGGAGGGCCCTGGGGTAGTTGAGGGTCCCCATGGTGGCTGAAGATCCTGGGGTGTCTGATGGTCCCAACTTACATCCAATGGATTCCCCATCCATTCATCCGGTCATCACCCCCAGAACACCAGATGTCACCTCCCAGTGGATGAAACCCATTGTAGAAGTTCTCCTCTTGTTTGTAGGACCCACAAAAATGTTGGGAAACACCCCAAAATTGCTGGGCTGCCAGTGCCTTTTTTATGACTTGGGAGGTCCTAAGAGTGCAAAGTTGGGGAGCACCTGGGGAGTGGTGGATTTCAAGGGACATTCACCCTCCACATGTCCCATGCTGGGGACCAGCCACGTACTCAAGCCTCAAGTATTCATTCATATTTTTGTCCACATTTCCCATGTTATTTATGGGAAATACAGGCAAAAATAATGCATAAGGCGATTATTTATATTTTTTAACATTCTGGCACTTACACAGTCCCCTAGACATATCCATACCCCCTCTATGCCAAAACAAGGAGCTGTCTGGGAAGAAGGGGCAGATGTGAGCTCCCCACCCAGGACGTGGCTGGAAATGTTAATTAAACACAGAGTAATAAAACATCTGGAGGGCTGGGAATGGGGAAGGGCCAGCCGGCACGACCCCCCACAGCTGCCTCCTGCTTTTGCTTGGGAATCTTGGGCAGGGGGGACTGGGGTCACCAGAGCTTTCGATGGTACAAAAGCCTTTTCATGAAGTATTTCAGGCAAAGCAACTGAAGAACCTTTGTGGAGCAGAGCAAGGGGCTGCCGGTGGGTGGTGGAGTCTGGTGGCCCCAGGGGTTTGGGGACTGGAGATGGTTGAAGATTGGGGTTCACGGTCAGGCTGTGGGTGATGGGATGGAACAAAGACAATGGTTTGGAGATGCTGGATTAAGCCCCATTTAGTGCCACCCCACCAGCCCCGCAAGTGCCTATCCTGGGGGAATGAGCCCACCCTGTAAAAAAAAGGGGGAAAAAGGTTTTTTGGATGACTCTGTCCTGCAGGCTGGCTCGTCCTACCACTGGCAGGACCCTGCTCCCAGTGTGGAGAGGGATGGGCATCTCCTCTGAGCATTCCCTAGGTTAGGGGACAGGGGCGTCACTCTGGTATGGTGAAACACATGGGTGGGATGGGGACACCGTGGCAGGCCAGGGTTTCCCTAGGTTTCCCATGTGGGCTCTCAACACATGGAGGCACACAAATGGGATACATGCACCCTGGCAGGACACGAATGGTGGAATGAGGGGTACCCTGGGTGGGATGGGGGCACTCAGGGAGGGTGGAGGCAACTGAATAGGATTGGGGGGGCAGGGATGGGAGCACCCAGATGGGATGGGGGCACCCTGGGCATGATGGGGAGACCAGGGCAGGGTGGGAGGAACACGGACAGAGTGGGGGGGGACACCATGAGTAGACTGAGAACACTCAGGTGGGAAGTGACACCCTGCATGGGATGGGGGGACCACGGGTGCGATGGGAACACTCGGATGGGAGGTGACACCCTGCATGGGATGGGGGAACACCATCTGGGGCACCCTGGACAAGTTAGAGCAACCCTGGACGGGATGAAGGCGGCATGGATGGGATGGGGAGACTTTGGACAGGATGAGAGGACCCCGAACGTGCAGGGAGCCCCGTGGGCGCCTCGTGGGCAGCGGGGCCGCTCCGCCAGCGGGGCGGTGCGCGGGCAGTGGCGGAGCGGGTGCGGACCCGATGCGGGGCGGGAACGGGGCCGCTGGCGGGGACGGTGTGCAGTCGGCGGCGGGACCAGTGCGGAGCAGTGCGGGGCCGGCGGGGCGGTGCGAACCCCTGCCCGGCCCCCGGTGTCGGTTTGCATCCCGGCTCCTCCCCGCCCCGCCGCCCCGCGCATTCCCGACCCTCCGGGCGGCGGCGGCGGCGGCGGCGGCGGCGGGGCCCGGCGGGCCGGGGCGGGACCCCACGATGCCGCAGCTGGAACCGACGGGGGGAGATGACTTGGGGGCCCCCGACGAGCTCATCGCCTTCCAGGACGAGGGCGAGGAGCAGGACAAGGGCGCGGGGCGCGGCTCGGCCCACGGGGACCTGGACGAGCTCAAGTCCTCGCTGGTCAGCGAGACCGAGAACCGGGGGGGCCCCGGCCCCGTGGTCGGCCCCGGCCCCGAGGTGAGGCGGGGGGCGGCGGGGAGTCGGGGTGAGGCGCCCCCCGCCCGGCCCCGCTCCGCTCACCGCCTCTCCCCGCAGGCGGAGCGGCCCCCGCCGCCTCGGGAAAGTTTCCAGAAGCCGCGGGACTCTCTGGCAGAAGGTACTGGGCCCCCGCTCCCGGCGTCCCCCTTTCCCCCTGCTCCCCGCCACATCCCCCGGGACCAGCCGACACTTCCCAACTTCTTTGTTTCCGCCCCCGGCTGCGGGCGGGACCCCTTGTGTGCCCCCCCGTCTCCACTCGTGTGTATTCTCGTGTCCCCCAGTTCCCCCCACGGTGTCCCCCCACAGTTATGGCCTCACCCCCCATGTGTGCCCCTCCCCCCGTGTCCTGCCCCCCTCGTATCCTGCCCGCCGTGCTCCTCTCCCTGGTGTCCTCAAACCGCCCCCCATCCCGTCCCCCTAATTCCGTCCTTCGTGTCCTCAGCCCCACCGTGTGTCCACCCGCCGTGTCCCCTCCCCCGTGACTGTCCTCTCGCCGTGTCCCCTCTCCCACCCCACCGGCCCCAGGTCACGCCCCCCCGCCCCAGAAACCGGCCCTGGTCGCTTCCCCACGGATGGATCGGTGCCCCCCATCGCTCCATGGAGCTACCGGGCTCGGGACACCCCGCAGGGCTGGGTTCTTTCAGAGAGTGACCAGCACCGGGACCCTCCACCCGCCGGGACTCCCCCCATGCACACGAGTCCCCCTCCCGCGGGGACCGCGCTCCCCTGCAGCAGGGACAACCCCCCAGCAGAACCAAGGACACCCCCAAGTATCCCCCAAGGATACTCCCAGAGGGACCTATTCGGGCCCCTCCCAAGTGGGGACTCCCAGCAGAACCAAGGATCCCCTTAAGGGACTTGGGCACCTCCAGAGAGATCTACCCAGGTGCTCCTCAAGTGGGAACCCTAGAAAATCAAAGACTTCCCCCAAGCGACTTGGGCACCCCCAGAGCAACCTATCCTCCCCAGGTGCGGACCACCCTCCACGAGAACCAAGAACTCCCACAAAATGACTTGGACACCCGCCCCCCCCTCCAAGTGGAGACCCCTAGAAGAACCTGGGACCTTCCCCAAGGGACTTGGGCATCTCCAGAGGGACTTCCCTGCCCCTCTCCGTGCACCCAGCTTTGCCCCCCTCTGTGGGTGCACCCCCCACCCCTCTGCCTCCTGACACTCCCCCCTTTCTTTTCTCCCCAGTGGTCAGACGACAACAAGATGGGGGTTTTTTTAAGGGCCCCCCCTATCCCGGCTACCCCCTCCTGATGCTCCCGGAGCTGGGCAGCCCCTACCTCGCCAATGGAGCCCTCTCCCCCAGTGGAGCCCGCACCGTAAGTGCCCCCGGGACCCTCCCTAATTCCTAGCCTCTCTCTACCTTTTGGGGGTGCTTAGACTCCCCTAAGCCTCACAGCCCGCCCTGCAGGAAAGCGACCACCTGATGCTAAAGAAAAACTCCAAGAAATTTGGTTTATTTCCTTTATTTATGGTTCACTTTGCCCCTTTGATGGGGGACTCTGGGGGGGGGGGGGGTAGGGCCTCACTCCGGGGGACCCGCCCCGAAACCTGACCCTGAGCTGCCGCTTTTCTCATTTAAAAGGCTTTCAAAGCCGTTAATGGGCCAACATTGGCCGCGGTTGACTGGGGGGGGAAGAAGTGATTAAGCAAATTGAGGGAGAACTTGTGGGGGGGTGCAGGAGAAGGGGAGCGACCCCTCCCCTCAGCAGAGTCCCTCTACCCCCAAACCATCCCACTCAACTTCTTGGGCAGCATCCTAAAGTAATTTTAGGGATATAAAGGCATTTTAGGAATATAAGGTGTTCCCTATTTGGCCCTACAGTGCCATCCTGGCAGGCATTCTCAGCCCCCCGAGGGATGAGGGAATTCTCAGCCCTCCGGGGGGTCCTCAGCCTTCGGGGAGGGATGTAGACCCGGGCAGCGGTACCCACCGCATCCCAGGCTGGAGCATTGCACTTCACTCCTGATTGTCCAGGTGTATTTCTTGCTCCAGTGACACTTTTCCACATATTTTTTCTCTGGATTCATAGAGAACTGCGTTCCCATATGGAACATATACGGGATAACAATAGTTGTGGCATTTATAATTGTTTGAAATCCTGGAATCCGACTGGTTTGCATGGAAAGTTTTCCGTGTTTTTAGGGTTTTCCTACTATTGCTTTCCTGGAAGCAACTGGTTGGAGTGGCCGTGAAGCACAAATCCCGGGATGGGGAGGGTAGATAAGCTAATTATCCCGGTGTTTTGCCGGCGGCTGGATAAAGGTTGTATTCCCAATTTGTCACTTTTAGGATT
This sequence comes from Lichenostomus cassidix, assembly GCF_008360975.1. NCBI lineage: Eukaryota > Metazoa > Chordata > Aves > Passeriformes > Meliphagidae > Lichenostomus > Lichenostomus cassidix. The sequence continues at coordinate 4,930,639 of NC_139502.1, read as the reverse complement.
ATGAGGTTTTGGGGATGAAGTGCAACTGACCACGATGCCAAACACTGACGAAGAATCCAGGATAATGAGAAGGGATTGGGGTTGGGATTCGTCACAAGCGGCCACTAATGATGATTTAATGAATCCCAGAAAGGGGATTAATTAACAGGGGCTGTAGCGGGTGTCGCCTCCCAGATGTTTTAGAGAGATGACTGGGGTTGCGAAAGCATGGATCAGGGTTGAATCCTTATGGACTGGGGCCTCTGCATTGAGCCAAGTTAGTGAGGGGTGTCTGTGGGGGAACTGGGGATGCTGGGGGCGGGTTGGTTGAATTTTGTGATGCCGCCGGGTGACGCCTCACTGGATCCTGTGGCCACTCATGCATGGAGAGCAGCTGAGCTCTGTGGCCATCACTAATCCCTCTTCCATGCTCTCCCACCGGAGTGCCAGCTCAGGGATCCCCCAGATTCCAGGACATCCTCATGCTAGTGCAACTGCGTTGGCACAGTGTCCCTGATCCCATATTAGATCCATCTGGGCACAGCATCCCTGATCCTGTACCGGATCTGGCCAGGCTCAGCATCATCAATCCCATAACAGCAAACAGCAGGACAGAGCATCTTTGATCCTGGTCTGGACCCATCCAGGCACAGCATCCCTGATCCCGTATTGAATCCATCTGGGCACAGCATGCTTGATCTGATACTGCATCCATCCAGGCTCAGCCTCTTTGGTCCCAAACTGCAACCATCTGGGAACAGAATCCTCGATCCTGTACCAGATCAATCTGGACACAGCATCCCTGATCCCATACTGGATACATCCAGGCACAGCCTTCCCAATCCTCTGCTAGATCCACCTGGAAGCAGCCTCTCTGATCCCATTCTGGATCCAGCTGGGTGCAGCATCCTCACATGCAGCATCACCCGAGGGCACCGAGCTCTGCCAAACTTGCCTCACACCCTCATCCCATCATCCGGGGAGGCTCTGGATGAGCCTGCACACGTGGAACACCAGGGTGGCCAGAGGCATAGGCTGTCTTGGGAACCATCTTTTTCTTGTTTTCTTTCTTTTTTTTTGCCCCCGCACTGGAGGAAATGAGCTGATCTGCAGGATCTAGCCATCCCAGTGGCCATGGCACCCATCCTATTTCACAGCCAGCTGTGGATTGAACCGCATGGAAAAGAAAGGTTTTGGGAGGAAAAGAACAAACCCCAAATAATCTCTGTGGCCAGGAAGGCAGTGGATCCTGGGGATGGATGTGTCTGTGGATGCCAGGATTTATCAGACAGCAGCCAAACTTCTTTGGAGGACTTTTTTTTAATAATGGGCAGGAAAGCAGTGCTTCTGCATTTCTCCACTCCAAAATCTTTAGAAATCTGGGAAATCTGGAAAATATTTAGGAATCTGGTAATACAATGCCTTCCCACACTCCAGACCAGGAGAAGCCCTACCAAGCACCAAAGGATGGATGCTCCTGCCCTTCAATCTTTGTGAATTTACTTTGCTCCTCAGTTATTTCCAAATGGGATCCTGGAATTTGGAAAGTGTCCATGGTCCCCAGTATCACTTTCCTGGCAATTTCTGTTCAGGGAGCATTTTTGGGGCTCTGCTCTGATGGTGAAGGAATTACTTGGAATCTGATGATGGCATTGCAATTTGGAGCAGTGTTTTAGCCTGGTTTCCCTCATGGGGAATCAGGAACTGGGGACCCCTGAGGTTGTGTTCGGCTCCTTGGAATCGTTCCCAACAACACAAAAGTCTCCAAGGTGGGATGGAAAGGAAAAGCTCTGGACATGCATGAGCTGGATGGATGCAAATTCCTATTGCCATGATGCCAGATCCATTCCATCAGGATTGTGTGGAATTGATGGGTTTTATCCCAAACACAGAATGAGATGGATCCATACTGGGGTAAAATCTCATCCCAGCATCTTTCTCCTGTTTGGGAAGTGGATGGGAACCAGGAACAGCACTGCTGGAGCAGCAAAGCCAAGACCATGCACAGGATTGGCATTATTCCCAAAAAAACCAGTTTAACCCCAGGAATTCAAGTTTGGAGGCAAGGATTTAAATAAATCCAAACCTTCCTCAGGCATGGAATTCCATCCAAACAGCTCTCCCGACGCTATGCTGGTGTAATTAATGCGCCTCTGCAGACTGCGATCCCAAAATAAATGAGGGAAAAATCCATAACCTGGCCTTATTCCGGCTTTTTTTGCGCCACTCTTGCGATGAATTCCCGAGGATACAGAGCTGTATCTGTCTCCTAAAGAAAATAGATCCTTAACTGCGCTGCTGCCAAGGAAAATGATTAAAATACAGATTTTTGGCAGGAAAAAGGGTTGCTCCAAAAACTGGGTGGGTCTTGCTGGAGGTTCTGGCAGAGCATGGAGGGTTTTGGCATTGGGATGCAGATGGAGGTGTTGGAATGGGGGAGATTTTTCCAGCGTGGGGGCTCATTTGATGCTCAGCGTCCTCAGACCATGGCAGTTCCTCCTTCTTCCGTACTAACTTGGGATTTTCTGGTTTATGTGGAATTTGCCCCCCATCAGTGCCGCCTTCCTTTCCCCTCTGGAAAATGTTAAGGAAAAACACGATTTTTCCACACTTTTTGGCTTGTCCATGTTGCTCTGTGCAGCTGCTGGGTTTATCCAGTACTTCCCGGCTCTGAACCCTCCCCGTGCCTCAGTTTCCTTACTTCCAGACTCTCCCGCCTGCTCTGTAGTGCTGTCGCACACAATGGCCCCTTTATCCCACTCCTTAATTATGCTCTTCGGCTAATTACCCTGCGGGCGGGGTTTGTAGACCTACAGGAGGTTTCCACTCTCCCCCACCCCTCAATTCTCCCTCCTCCTTCCTTTCCCAACACGATTCCCAAATTAAAGCGATGAAGTAAGTGCTCGGGGCGCCTCTGCTCAGCCCTGGGATTGTTCCGGGACTGAGGCGCATTCATCATCCTTCTGGAATTCCCAGCAGCTGTTTTTCATTAGTTTTCCTTCCTTGAAGTCGCTGGCAGGAGCTTGGGAGGGAAGAGGAACCCGGGGGGAAGTGCCCGGTGCATCCTGGATGGAGGAAGAGGAGGGATAAGGGAAGAAGGGGTTGGGATCGGGATCCTGTTGTGTTGTGTTCCATCTCTCTCCTGCTCGTGTCTGAGTTTCGGGGGAAGGAGGATGTAGTGTGGGAAGGTAGTCCGAGGAGGGGGGGAGGGGAAGGGGTGATGTGCCCCTTCCCGGTTTGCTTCTTTTTCTGGTGTTTTTTGGTAATGATGTCACCTTGGGGATCCTGGAGCTCTGGGGATCCTTGAACCCTGAGGGTCTTGGACTCTTGGGGATCTCTGGGCCCTGGGGATCCTAGAGCCCTGGGGATGCTGCTCAGAGCTCTGGAAGAGAGCAGGGGATGTTGGCAGGATGGGGAGCTGGGTGTGCTGGTGTCTCATGGATGCTGCCAGAAGGGTCCAGGACCCCCCAGTGTCATGTTTGTACTGTAGCCCTCATACCAAGGATGCTCTGGGGAAGCTTTGGAGCAGTGGGATTGTTGGTGCTGGGGCACGCTGAGCCTGTTACTCCTGCTGGGATCCCCCCAAGCGGATGCAGTGAGATGAATGGATCCATTGAGGCTGGGGCCGGGAGCTGCAGACAAAAGCCGCGGGCCAGCAGCAGGATTCGGGGCCGCTGGGTTTGGGGACAGGGAGGAGGGGGCAGGGAGCAAGGGCCCGGCAGGCACTGAGGCTGTCTTGTCCCATTGCCAGTGTGTGTGAGGGGTGCTGGGGGCACCCACAGGCAAAGGGTGCTCAGGGCACCCATGGAGAGGGAAAGCTCGGGGTATCCTTGGGATGCTAGAGTCACTCATGGGCAAGGGATGTTCAGATCTTCTGTGGGGAGAGAATGCTCAGGCCACCCATGGGTGAGGGAAGCAAAGGGTGCTCATGGCAAGGGATGCTCAGGGCATCCTGGTGTCAAGGCCGCTCTGGGCTGAGGCTGTGTCCTGGCCGTGCTCCAACCTCATCCTGCTTCCTCCCATCCCTCCTATCCTGCCTTGCCTCTCCTGCCTTCCTCTGCAGATCTGGGGCCAAGTTCTTCAGGACATGCCACCGGTGTCCCCAGGGTAGGGACATGGGATCTGTGGGTGGAGATGAGGTTGCATAAATGCCACCACTCCAAGCTCACCCAAATTGAGAGGGTTTTTTGCTTATTTTTCATCTCCCAGCCACTTTTCCACCTTCCTATTCCAGCCTTATTGGTATTTCCCATTTGGTATCCATGGGTCTGGGCTATGTTACAGGAATGGACAAATATCTGTTGTTGAGGTGTGACAAACTCTCATTCCCACCCCGAAATCTTTGTCCCTACCTGGGGCACCCTTTGCCTAGCCGGTGTCACCCAAAAAATGCCAAAAGAGGACATAGTGATATCTCCTGCATCACCTCCATATCACCCTTTAAAAACCCTAAATCCTGATGGGAAAATAACTATTATCAGGAATTTTTGGGGTTCTCCTTGGGATGTGGGGATGCAGGAGACCCCCCGAAAAGTCTCCTGGCTGGAATTCGTCATCCTGGTGTTCATGGGCAACATCTGGAGGAGATTATTTGGCTGGGAAGCGGATGGATGGCGGGGGTGGGGGAGAGATTTATGTTTCATTCCCTGGGCTGTAAATCCAGCTGTAATTGGGATTTTTTCCCCTTCCCAGTTATCCCAGGGAAGGGGAATGCGGCAGCTGCGGTGCGAAGTTGCGGGACGGGTGATGGGCTCTGTGGGGCTGGGATGCTTCTAGGTTTTCTCCTCGATTTTTGGCATTGGGGTGATTTATTGGCGCAAAGGACACCCCATCCTGGCTCAGGAGGGTGAGAGGCCAGGTCCCTATTTTCCCCTCTCCCCACCCCTTTTTTTCCCCCCTGTTTGGGGCTTCCCCCCAATCTCCCTTGGCACCATCCCCATCTGCAGCATCCCTGGGTGCAGCCCCAGACCCTTTTGCCAGGGCAGATTTGGGCCTTTTTCCACCTTCTAACTCCCAAACACAAAGTTTTATGGAATTGGATGAGCACAGAATCCCCATTTCCCTCAAAAATCCCATCTCACTGTGACTCCTGGAGCCAAATGTGGGTGTTTGTTTTCTCAAACAAGCCAGTGACTCTACTCAGAGCTGGATCTTGGGATGCCATGGGGCTGCAGTGGCCACACCTGGACAAAGATTTTGGGGGGCTCCATTAAACATCCTACAAACCCCCATTTTCTGCCCTAATGCTTGACCATTCCTGTCTCCCCTGGCATGATTTTGGGATGAATTTTGAGGGGAAAGGGTTGGAGCAGAGGCAGGAGGGGAAGGACTGTTGGTTATCCTGCAGCTATGTAAACAGGCTGGGAGTCTGGGGGTCCCTGGAGGGGCTCAGGGGACTTTGCAAAGCTCTGGGAATTTGGGCTGGAAAAGGGATTGGCATGAGTATGGGTGACTGGAGGTCGCCATTCCCCACCTCCTGTCCTGGGATGGAAGTTACAACAAAAGTTTGAATGTTTAAATGCATGGATGCTTGTAGGAATCTTCCTGGGTGCTTTCCAGCTCATCTGGGGGGTTTTGGGGATGGGGATGAAGCACTCACATGCTGGGATTCCATCTCCGTGGTGGTTCCTGCGGGATCATCTCTGGACTGGAGCTTTTGCAGGCAATGGGAAAAGCCAGTGAAGAGGCTCCAGCCCTAGCCCCTCTGGCAAAATGGTCCTAAACAGACCTTTTCTCTCCCAAAATGAGGCCGGTGAGTATCAAGCCTGAGGCTTTGATCCCAGCAGAGAGGAGCCTGTGCTGGGACAGGGAGCATCAGGATAGCTGATGGAATGTGCAGCATTGGGATGAGTTGCAGAGCCTGGAAATGGAGCAGTGGGACAGGCAGTGCTGGGATGGGTGATCCTGGGACACCTGGATGGGCAGCACCTCACCTACACACAAGGCAGCACGGCAATGCTGGAACACGCTGTGCTGGGACATGGTGCCAGGACACTGGGACAGGACATGCTGGGGCACAAAATGCTGGGCTGTGGAATCCTGGGACATGTGACATCAGCACATGGAATGTCAGCATGTGCAATCCTGGGACTCGCAGAGCTGGGACATGCAATCCTAGGACACACTAATCCATGACAAGCAGTGCTGGGACATGCAGGATGTGGAATCTTGGGACATGCAATGCTTGGACACACAACACCAGGACACATGACACTGGAACATATAGTTGTGAGACACCTACCCAGATATGCGGCACCAGGACACAGAACGCCGGGATATGTGGTGCTGGGTCAGGCAACACTGAAATGTGCAGTCCAGGGATAGGTGGTGCTTAGCCGTGTGACATTGGGACCTATGACGCTGTCTCATCACACGGGGACACTTGCTGCTGGGCTATGCAATGTTGGGACGTACAACACCGGGACATGGAATCTCAGGACACAAAACACCAGGACAAACAATGGTGGGATGTGCAACACCGGGACACAGAACATGAGGACGTGCAATAGTGGGACATGCAACACCATGCAACAATGGGACATAGAATGGCAGGATATGCAATACCAGGACATAGGATGCCAGGATATGCAATCCTGGGATATGCGATCCTGGGACATGCAATAGTGGGATACAACACCAGCTCATGACACACTAGGACATGCAATTCTGGGACACACAGTGGCCACCCAGACCATGCCACACCAGGACACGCAGCCTCAGCCCAGCCCAGGCTTCTCCAATGGCACTTTTCCGCCTTCCCAGGGAAATTGTCACAACTGGATCAATCCCTGTGTGGAAGAGGAGCGAAAATCCTCTCATGAACACCCTTTATTGGGCATTAGGGGATCCCGTGGCCCCCCTTCCTCTGGGGACTGGGGGCTCCCAGAGGGATGAGTTCCAGCAGGGAAGAGGTTATCCCTGTTTTTAATTGGCTGGTAACAAGGACCCAGGACTGGCTCTAATCTCTCTGGAATGTGACTGATTTTCAACTATTTTCCTCTTTTTTTTGCTGTTGATGTTTCACAGCTCAGATACTCATGTGGGGGGATAGTGGGGGGACGGTGGGGGCTGTGTCCCAGTTGGAGCTAAGGGATGTAGTGGAAAAAGAGTAGAGGGGGGGTAATTTCTCCACATCACCATTGAACCATTCACTAGCTCCCCCCGCTTTGTATATTTTGAAAGGGTCCCCCCTCTTGCCCCCGCCTTCCCTTCTCCCTTCCCTTCCCCAGCCTCCTGAAATGGCCTCGAAATGAGAATCAGCCTTTTATCCCCCAAACCTTCCCCCACTGCTGTCCCGTCTGCACCGCCTCCCAGCCTGTCCCCGTCCCTTCGTGCCTTCTCCACTTACAGAGCAGCCTAGAAAGCCCCTTTGTGACTGGGAGGGGGCGGGGGCTGGGGGTGGGGGGGTCAGGGAGCCACTTGGGATACAAGGGGGCATCTCCTGCCCTGTGCTGAACATGGACATAGGGGGGCATGGTGGGAGAGCACCGAGGGTCTCATCCAGTGCTCAGAATGTTGGGTCTTGGCTAGGGACAGGTGGGGTTTCCCCAGTGTCACCACAGTGTAGCTGCAAGTGTGGCAGTGGACGTGTTGGGACATTTTGGCTGCCCTGGCACTGTAGATCACCTGGATTTGGAGGGTGCATCAAAGCTGGCACTTTGGGAGCAGCTCCTTTATCCCAGGGAGCAAGGGGTCATGGTGAGCCTATGAGAGACAATGAGCCCACGGTGACAACCCATGGGTGATGTTGGGCCAGCAGGTCAGGGTGAACCCAGGGGGATGGAGTCACCTGCATGCCAGGTGTGCTCTGGGTGTGTAGTGTCCCAGCTCCCAGCCTCTGCAAGCAGCTGCCAGGGGATGGATCCAGTCATGACTTCTGGCACCTTTGGGATTATCCTGGCAGCGCCAAAAGTCTCCCCATGGAGGCACATGCCATGATGCTGGAGCATCTCTGGGCCAGGATGGGGATGGGAAGTGGCCCAGTGGCATCTGGTTTAGGCAGTGAAGCAGGTTTTTGGGGATTCCCTGTGCTGGCAGCTGTGGAAATCGTTGGATCATGAGGAATCTTCATCAGCTTCAGGGCTGTGCTGTGCCAGGGGTTCCTGGATGGGGGTGTTTGGGTGCCAGCAGGGAGGGGGAGCGATGGAGGTTGCTGGGAGGTGTGCTGTAGATGGTATGGGATACTGAGGATGGAGCCATGGGGAATGCTGGGGATGGAGACTGAGGGAGGAGCCTGAAGGGGCAGGGAGGGATACTGGAAATACAGGGACAGGATGTTAGAAATGCAGGTGGAGATACTGGAGATGGAGGGGGGCATACTGGAGGTACAGGAGGGGGTGCAGGGTTGATGCTGGATAGCATTGGGGATGCAGGAGGAGACAGATGAGAGGTGCAGGAGGGGCATGCTGGAGACTAGGCAGCCGGAGGTGCTGCAGGGGGCACACAGGACACTGGGAGAGATAGGAGGCCATGTGAGAGTAGAGGAACCACCGAGCCCTGGAAGAGTTAATGCTCCCCCAAACTCCTCCTGGGTTTTCCTTCCAGCTGCCTCAGCTCAGGAAGGTCTGTATTTGGGGAAATTCCTGCAGGCAGCTGCTCCAGCCACATTCCCACATTCTTGAGCCCTGGCATCTCCAGGGACCCTCCCTCCTTCTGCTGTCTTTGGGAAATGCCTCTATCCCCCCAAACACTACACAAAGGGCCTTTCTTTGGGGGTGCCAAGGAAACACCCCAGTGTCACAGCAAGATGTTAACCCCGAAAGGGAGAAAAACTCCCAAAACCCCTGTATTTGCCCCTGCCCCGCAGTGTGGGGCTGATTTCTTGCACTCCCACAATTTGGGGTTGGTGATGGTACCCCAAGGATAGGAGAGGCACCCCCCAGGCACAGGGACCTCTCAGGAAGGCAGCACCATTGGGGTAGGATTTGAGGGTAAGTATTTGGGGGATTAGCACCATTTGGGGCAGAAATTTGACATTTGGAGTTTGGCATCATTTGGGGTTGAAGATTCAAGGGGGCTTGCTATTTGAGGCTTTGCATCTGTTGGGGCAGAGATTTGGCAGTTTGGGTTTTGCACCATTTGGGATTTAGGATTTAGGGGCTGGCACCATTATTGGGGTTGGTAGGAGCACATATGGCTGAAAACATCCTTGTATAACCCCAAACCCTTGTTGCCACCAGACCAGGGGTTGGAGTGTGTGAGGCTGGGTGTGCAGGTGGGCCCAGGGAATATTTTGGGGTCAGGGAGTTGTTTCAGAGCTGGAAATGGTTTGGGACTGGGGGCAAGTTTTGGGGCTGGGGAATCTTTTGGGGATAGGGTTTTTTGGAGGGCTGTAGGAGTGTTTTGGGGCTGGGTGGGATGTTTTAGAGTTGGGGGTGCTTTGGGGCTGGGAGCCAAAAGGGGGTCAGAGGGTGTTTGAGACCAAGGGTGGAGTGATTTGTGGCTGGAGGGGATGTTTCAGGATTGGTGGAATGTATTGGGATGGGGTTTTTTGCGGCAGGAGTGTCTGAGGCTCTTGAAGGGCATTGTCCCATCCCTCCCACAGTACCTGCAGATGAAGTGGCCGCTTCTGGACGTGCCAGCTGGGGCCACGCTGAAGGACAACCGCTCACCCTCACCCGCACACCTGGTAAGAGCAGCCCCTACCTGTAGGGTGATGGGTTCCCAACACCCCCCATGATACTGCAGTCAGGGAATGGAGTGGTTTGTGTTGGAAGGGACCTTAAAATTGCACTCTCCTGCCATGGGCAGGGACACCTTCCACTAGACCAGGTTGCTCCAAGCTGCCTGGAACAGTTCCAGGGATGGTGCATCCATCACAATGCTGCACTGCTGCCCACAGGGGTGTTTTTGGAGGGTGGCCACAGTTCTGCACTGCCATGTGCTCTCCCCACAGTCCAACAAGGTCCCAGTGGTGCAGCACGCCCATCACATGCACCCGCTGACGCCGCTCATCACCTACAGCAATGATCCCTTCCCGCCAGGATCGCCACCCGGCCACCTCTCCCCAGAGATTGACCCCAAGACAGGTGAGCATGGGCTGGAGGGACATGTTTGAGGACACAAAGGGAACGCAATGATGCGGGGACTGTGCTGGGAATGGGTAGCTTTCCGTTGGGTGCTCCCTCTGCCTCCCAGCTGGTCTCAAACCAGTCTCTGGGGGGGGATGGGAGTGTAGCCAGGGACTCAGGGGATCCTTGCCCAGCAACAGGTTGGGTTGGGGTGTGGGGATCCCCCCCGGGCTCTGCTATGGCTGTTTCAGCTCTCCCCAGCCTGGGGTGATGAGTGCTGAGAGAGATGGGGTGCTGGGAGGGAAATAGGGTGCTCAAAGGGAGGGTGCTGGGAGGAAGGAAATGGGGTGCTCAAAGGAAAAGTGCTGGAGGGCACGTGGGGCCCCGAGGCTGCCATGCCCCTGTTCTAACCTCTCTCCATGCTCTGTCTGTCCCTCACAGGAATCCCACGGCCGCCGCACCCTCCCGAGCTGTCCCCCTATTACCCACTGTCGCCTGGAGCCGTGGGGCAGCTCCCACACCCGCTGGGCTGGCTCGTGCCACAGTAAGGATGGATGACCCTGGGATGGGGTCCCCAGGGATCCCGGGAGCCCCACTTCTGACTGAGACCCTCCTCCTGCTCGTCCTCCCACTTTATCCACTTTTCCTGCAAGCTCAGCAGGATGCTGCAGGCTCCTGCGGGGGGTGGGAAGAGAGAGGCTCACAACCACTGGAAAATTTGGGAATCTTCCCAAATCAGCTGGAGACCAGTCCAAGGGTGCCCATAAACTGGGAAGGGATCTTTTTTTCCCCTGAAACTCATGTTTTTATAGGCAAGGCCAGCCTGTGTACTCTATTCCTGCTGGTGGCTTCCGGCACCCATATCCCGCCCTTGCCATGAATGCCTCCATGTCCAGGTGGGTCTCGGAACGGGGAGGGACCCTCAAGGGCATCCCAGAGCTGACAGTGGGTTTTGGGACACTTTGCTGCAGACAATGCATGGGCAGAGACCAGTCCAGGAGATCGGGGTGGTTTCCTTGGCCGAAAATGCCCACAGAGGGCACAGCTTATCCCCACAGGTGGAGGAATGGGACATCCCCTGGACTCAGGGCATCGTTTAGGCTGGATCAGTGCCACCATCTCAAAGCTGGGGTGGGATCTGGGGGCGTTCAGGCAGACTCAGGGTCTCCAGCATGACTTTGAGGATTGCAGTGTGAATTTGGAGTTTGCAGAGTGAATTTGGGGTTTCCAGTGTGCATTTGGGGTTCCAGTATGTTTTTAAGGTTTCCAGCTCAACTCAGGAGGTTCTCAGGGGAGTCTGGGTGCCTGCGGGGAGGTGACCACTCCTCCTGTCCTCTCCTCCTGCTGCAGTTTGATGTCTAGCCGCTTCTCCCCACACATGGTCCCACCGCCCACGCATGGGCTGCACCCTTCAGGCATCCCTCACCCCACCATCGTCTCGCCCATCGTCAAGCAGGAGTCCTCGCAGCCCAGCGCCAGCCCTGGAGGCAGCTCGTGAGTGGGGGCTGGGTTGGACATGGGGACGGGGGCTTGTCCTGGATGTCCTGACCCCCCAAACCACTCTTTCCAGGAAATCCCCTGTGGCAGTGAAGAAGGAGGAGGAGAAGAAGCCCCACATCAAGAAGCCGCTCAATGCCTTCATGCTGTACATGAAGGAGATGAGGGCCAAGGTGGTGGCCGAGTGCACGCTGAAGGAGAGCGCTGCCATCAACCAGATCCTGGGCCGGCGGGTATGGTGGGGATCCCTCCATCAGGGATCCTTCAGATCCCTTGGCTTCACTTCTCCCCATGGATCAGACCCCAGACCTGGGGCAGCCCAGGGAGTCCCAGGGAGGAGGTGGTGACCTGGGTGGCACTTGGAATGGAGAGGTTGGAGCTCTACAGCCCAGGGCATCAGGTCCTTGGCGTCAGCAGTGTGGATTTGGGGATTCCAGCTGGCTTTGGGGTTGCCAGTATGTCTCTGGGGCCCCAGTGTGGCTTTGAGGTCTCCAGAACAGTTCTGGGCGTAGCATGTATTTGGTGTTTCTGGTGTGCTTGACCCCCAAGGGCCTCTAGCATTGCTCTAGGGTCTCCAGTGTGGATTTGGGGTTTCCCAGCCTGGCTTTGGGGTCTCCAGCATGGTCTTCTCCTGCAGTGGCACTCGCTGTCGCGGGAGGAACAAGCCAAGTACTATGAGTTGGCGCGGAAGGAGCGGCAGCTTCACTCGCAGCTCTACCCAACGTGGTCGGCGCGGGACAACTACGTATGTATTGTCCCTGCACTCCTGGCCTCCTGCATGGCGCTTCTCCTGGGGCTTGGGCTGTCCAGGAGTGGGCTGGCTGTGCTTGGGGGTCAGTGTTTGGGGTGCTGGGGGTGGTGGGTGATGGTGCTGAGTCCCTGCAGATGCTCTGGGCCAGCCCTGTTTTACACCACCAGCAACCCCCTTGGTGGACAAAAGCCACAGAAGGACGTGAAATCATCTTTTCCAGGGCAAGAAAAAGAAACGAAAGCGCGAGAAGCTGGCACAGCAGCAAAGTCACGACACAGACAGTGAGTACCCCACCTCCGCCTCCCCCCGTGCTGGGCTCTGGCCCTCATGCCGTGCTTGTCTTTCCAGGCTCCCTGCCCTCCAAGAGCAAGAAGCCGTGTGTGCCGTACCTGCCGGCTGAGAAGCCGTGTTCCAGCCCAGCCTCGTCCCACGGCAGCATGCTGGACTCGCCCGCCACACCATCAGCAGCGCTGGCCTCCCCGGCTGCACCAGCCCCCACCCACTCAGAACAGGCTCAGCCACTTTCGCTCACCACCAAGCCAGAGGCCAGGGCTCAGCTCACTGTGCATTCCACCATCCTCACCAGCAAAGCCTCCTCCTCTTCCTCTTCCTCTTCCTCCTCCTCCTCCTCCTCCAGCCTCAGTAGCCCACCCTCACTCCTCTCTAGACCCATCCCCTTCACCTCAGTGTCCCCCACGGCTCTCCTCTCCTCAGCCCCTGGCTCCATCCCGGCTGCCCTGGCTGTGCTGCAGACACAGCCCCTTTCCCTGGTCACCAAACCTGCTGACTAAGGGAAAAACCTCGTTTCCCCCTTGCCCCCCTGTCCCCTCCCCACTGTACATTGCAGAAGCCACAATCAAGATTCAAACCCAGCCAAAACCATTGTTGGTCAATATTTGACCCTTTGTGAACTCTTTGGAAGCAGACTCTGGAGGAAGGGGCTTTCTGCTCAGAGCTGCTGCCAGCAGTCGACCTAAAGACTGTTTTTATTAAAAAAATGGAAAAAAAATTAAAAAAATGGTAAAATAGACCCTCCACAAGCTGCTGACAATGGGAACCTCCGTGGGATGAACTGAGTGGCCATCGCTGCCATGGGACACAGGGATGACACCTGCATGGCGATGTTGGCACCAAACATGGCAGGTGTTGAGCTGGAACTGGCACTCCATCCCAGATCAAGGAGCAGGAATGCCTCCAGCTGCTCCCAAATCCTCCCATCCTGCTCCCATCCCTAGCTCCCACCTTCACTCCATCCTGGCAAGGAGCCGGATCCTGACCCTGGGACACTGCTCCATCAGTGCTGCTACTGCCTGCAGTCATGCTGGGGTGGGCAGGGTCTGGGGCTGAGCCCTGGGAGGGGTTGTGTTTTTATCACCTCAAAATCCTGTTATTTTTCACGAAAGGAAATAAAACTATAGCTGCAACTCACTGTGTGAGCGTGGTCCATATAGGAAGCGCTTGCTCCATATCCATTGCCACCTTCCTGGGAAATATCTCGGGATGGAATTCCAGTCCTGCTCCAGAGGTCCAGCATCCCCTGAACACCTGTTGATGGGCACAGGAGGATTCTGGGTTGTCTATTGATGGTATACAGTTTGCTGGAGTGATCCAGGCATCAGGACACAGGGGGATTGGGTGAACCAGTTCAGGAGGTGCCTGAGAAGCCAGGGAGTGGGAGTTATCATTGTGTACTGGCCTGCTTCGTCCAAACCAGGGATGAAAAGATTGGGATGAAAAAGGACCAGCACAAAACCAGCCCAATGGATTTTCAACCCACCTGGAGTCCTCCATCAGTTCAATACTTGGGTGTATCAGGACTCTTCCCTCTCCTTGTATTTTAACAGGAAAAACACTCAAATTTTCCCCTGGAACTCACAATTTTGTTTCTGTTGCAGACTGACTTGGAGCTGCACCTGCCTGGAGCTAATTTATGGGGCTCACAGTCCTGTTCCATTCCTCTTTGGAGTTTCCTGCCCTGTTCCTATCTCCCAGGCCCAGCCTGGCTGCTCTCTACCCACACCCCTCTTGCATTTTGGGGACCACAGTGTCCCCCAGTTCCCAGCCATGGTGGTGGCAACATCCCAACCATTGGTGATGGGTGAACCCATCCCACAGCTGGTGGGTCTGGTGGGACTTTGGCTCATGTGGGGGGTCAATGACACTTTTTCTTCCTGTTGTGACATTTCTCCTTTCCAGTGCTGAGAAGCCACCAGGGAAGTATTTTTACGGAAGTGGAGTAGCAGCAGGTGCCGGTCTACAGGTAGAGGGGAAAGGGAACTCCATGTTGACTAAGGAGGATCTATCTCTGTTTTCTATATGTGCAAGATGTTGGCATCCATATCTGCAGCAGATGACACCTGGATTTGAGGATTTTCATATCAGAGCTGTGCAGAACTACAAAACCTCACACCTGAATCAGGCCCCAACTCTGGGTGCAGACATGAGCCCTTGGCTGAGCCCTGGGGACACACCCGGGGCCAATGCCAGCTCCTAAAACCTTGTGAAAGCTCCTGATGCCTTTGCAAGCAGCAGTGGGACCTCCAGCAGGAGCATGGCCTTTCTATCCAGCTCAGGATCGTCATCTGAACAGCTGAAATTCCCAGCTTGGAGCATTCCAGAACTCCCAGAGTCATTGTTTGTAGGGGCCCTGGCAAGCTGGGAGCCGTGAGCAGTGAATGCAGCTCACACAGCTGTTTGGTGCCACTAAATCCTCCGAGTGCCTGTAGCATCATTATTCTTGTCACGCCCAAGACAACGCCAAATTTAGGAGGTGTTCCCATTCCACACTCCAAATTATTTAAATTTCTTGCTTTCAAAGAAAAAAAAAGTGTAAATTCTGGAATAGAGTATGACTCCTCCTTGGGAGCACCAGGGAGGACCAGCCACGTGTCACACAGTCATGTGAGCACCAGGGCAGAGGGGATTAGGGTGTCACCCAAAATGTGCATGGCCGTTACTTGAAAAGAGGCAAAACACAGCTTTTTTAGAGAAACTGTTCCAAGAAACTGGTTTTGGTGAGGAACGCCTGGACGACATGCGGCCTCACTCTCCCTAACACCAGGAGCGGGCTGTGGACAAACAACTCCTTGAATTGGATTTCATGGGAAATTAGAGGCATGAAGAGACCTGTCACAAGAATTAAATCTGAACCAGAGTCAGACAGCTTCAAACAGATGTTGGGCTTCAGTAGGAGAATATTCCTTTGTTTTACTCAGCGTTTTCCCATATAGAAAAGGAACATCTGTTCTGATGCTTTTGCAGTGCGCGGGAGCTGAGACAGGGTGGGATTATCCCTGCCAGAAGCAATTGGTCACCAAACCCTCCTGGCCTCACTGCTCCAGTGGAAGAAGGTGAGACCCGGGATGCATTGCTCCAGCCTTGGGTGGACCCACAGGAATTGTCATGGTTGAACAGATCATGAGATCAATGTATCCATCATGCCTGCAGCAATACAGATGGATAAAAATACTGGATTCAGAGTGGTTGTCCATGGAAAATTGGTCCTTTTGGATTTCATTTGTCCTCTGGGAAGTGGTTCTACAAGAGGCCTCTCTGCCCATGGAAGAGGACTGGAGCAAGTTGGTCTTTATGGTCCCTTCCAACCTAAACCATTCCATGATTCTGGAAGAGGAAAACTCTGGGGTTTGTCGTTGCAGAGAAAAATGGGATATGTAGCATGTTTCCATTTGGGATGATGTGACAAGGAGGTCTAGTGACCTCACTGCTCTGTTTTGGACTAGTTTTAGGTGATGTTTCTCAGGATTTAACTTGTCCTCAGAGCCAGGAGGTGAAATGGAGTGAGGCAGTCCAGGCTGTGGAAGGCCTGGGATGCTCCCCAGCAGTGCTTGGCTCTCTAGAAGTACCCAAAGGGGATCCGAGAGAACTGGAAAAGAACTTGGGACAAGGGCCTGAAGTGCCAGGACAAGGGAGACTGGCTTCCTACTCAGGGTGGTAAGGCCCTGGCACAGGTTTCCCAGAGGAGCTGTGGCTGCCCCATTGCTGGAAGTACCCAAGGCCAGGTTGGACAGGGCTTGGAGGAACTTGGGACAGTGGGAGCTATATGTCCCTGCCCATGGCATGGGGTGGAACTGGATGGTTCTTGAGGTCCTTTCCAACCCAAACTCTTCCATGATTTCCTAGTTACAAGATTCCATTTTTCAAAGTTGTACCACAGCTCCACAGTTTTGTAGCTCCATGATCCCCTAAGAAACAAGACACTGCCACTGTACACACCCTGCTCCTGCTTTGTAGATGACTGCCTTTTCATGGGGTGTATCCCAATCACACCCAGAGAAGGGGAAAAGGTCAGGAGGGAAGGAAATGGAGTGTCTGCAGCAGAGGGAAGGGATAGCACAGTGTGAAGAGAGGTACGACAGCTGGATCCTGCCTTAGCTGAGAGGCACAAAACAGCTGGAACAGAGGCCAACATGCCTACGACAGGATCCCCATGAGGCACGGCTGGGCAGCTGAGCTGGGAGCATCTGTGTGGATGATGGACCTGAGACTGGAAATGGGCAGCTGCAGTATATCACATTCACCATCACCACTGCCTATTCACAGAGTGAAACAAAGCTTGGGAACTGCCTGGTGGCTCCTGCCTGGAGTTGGTCCAGGTGAGGAATTGCTGCAGGGCTGTGCTTGGGGTGCAGCTGGCTGCCCCAGCCGTGGAAGTGTCCATGGCCAGGTTGGATGGGGCTTGGAGCAACCCAGTTTGGTGGAAGGTGTCCCTGCTCATGACAGAGGGTGGAACGAGATGACCTGTAAGATCCCATCCAATCCAAATCATTCCCTGATTCTATGAAAATGTGAAAAACCTTTTACAGCTGACACCCCACCACCCCTGGCCACAGCCACCGTGGGGTTTATTGCCAGGAGCTGGCTAATGCCTCGTTAAGGGCTCATTGGGAGCAAACTCCTGGGAGTGCCAGGAGCATCTGGGAGCCAGCTTGGAGCTTTCCCGGCTGGTTTTTGGACACGGGCTTACTTCTGTCACCTTCGCCCGATTGCTTAATTGCAGCCACCTCCCTGCCCTCCCCCAGCCCCCTCCCGCCCCCCCAATCTTCCCCCCACCCGCCCGCAGGCTTGCGAGGCACTAATTGAAAAGCCTAATGAGGTCTCAGGGGTCTCCTGCAGAGATGGAGCTAATTAGGGGCTCCACCACGAACACCGAGGTTTCTTCAAACTTCTTTTTTTCGAGGGCCGGAGGGGAGGGTGCACCAGATGTCCTGTTATCCCACTCTGCACTGGGGTAAGGCTGGTGCTCCATGTTCTCCAGGCTCCTGCCAAAGCAGCTGGTGCAAAGGCAGTGGCTAAACTTAATACATTTTAATTAGCATCATTAAATTCTTCCATTTGCTAATTGTTTCTCCTTTTGATCCTTTATCCTGACCAGATTAGCCCTCAGGGAGGAAGGGGCAGGATGAGGGATGCAGACATGTGGGACAAGGTGAAGACTTTATTATCTTGACACCAGACCTTGGGACAACACGTTAAAACACCCCAATTAGTGTTAATTAGGGCCAGATTTGTGTGTCCAGCCTGCTCTTGGGGGCTGTTCTCAGAAAGGATCATGGCCAAAATGTGAATCCACAAGGATTTATTAGAGTAGATGGCACAAGTCCAGGAACACCCCAAAACTGTGCTGAAGCTGGGATGTAGAGCTGTTGTTCAGGTGATAACACACTTTTGGGGATAACACACAGGTTTTGGGGTGTCCTGTGCAGGGCCAGGAGCTGGACTCAATGGTCCTTGTGGGTCCCTTCCAACCTGGGATATTCCACAAGTCCATGATCCTATGATCCAGGACCAGTAGCTGCCATCATGCTGGTTTGGGCTACATTGCAAGGGACATGAGGTGAGGTTACTGGTCCTGTTTATCCTGTTTGATCCCAAGAAAAGTGTTGGATTCTGGTGCAAGCCACCAGGCTCTGGGTTGATGTCAGCCTCATCTGTGGTATTTTGGGCAGATTTCCATTCCCAGATGCATTGTTGTAAATCCAGAGGAACTTGGCCTCCACTCAGTCACTCTTGACTTCCAGGGGGTGAGTGAAAGCTGAGCATGAGAAACAGCCTCAATTCTCTGTTTAAATCTGAAAAACACGTTGGGCCAACTGTTCTGGTCTCCTTGAAAAGGCTGGCATGGGCAGAGCCGAGCAGCAGGGATTGCTGGAATGTGTTGAATTGAATTGAGATTCCCCAGAGACTGGGAAAAAAAAAACATGAGAGAAGAAAATCAACCACATCTTCTGCCACACTCTGAAGCAGGATTATTCCCCAGTTATTCCCCAATCACTGTGTGGGATTCGGTTGCTTCCCATGTGATATTTTTCCTGTGGTTTAGGGTCAAATGGATTGACTGGAGCAGCCAATGGATCCATGAAACATTGTGATTCTTTCTGGAGACAGGTGAGATTTAGCTGCTTGGCTTTGGTGCCACAGGATGTGCCATGTGATGGATGAGACTCCATGGAATAGCAGGAAGCACAAATAACCCAGGGGGTTACACATAAAGTTCATTCTGGGTGTGGAGAGAGGCAAACCTGTTGATCTAAAGGGAAAAAGAATTATGTGGAGACTTTTGGAATAGGCACTAATGAGCCAGGTTAGAGAGGTGAAGGTGTAATTTGTGAGGATGGGAAACTGCTTGGAGAGCTTGAGATGACTGGGGAAGGACAGACAGGTAAAAAGCTGGAGATCAAACCTTTGAAGGATGGTGCACCCCTCACGCTGATGTCCCTGGAAACAGAGACACAGCTGTCCAGGGCACTGGGTAGTAGGAATGAACATGAGAAAGACACAGGAAGAACACCTGCAGGAAGAGCACCTCTAGGTCTACCTGGAGCTGCTTGTTTTACCAGGATCCCCAACATGACTTACAGGAGAAGGAATACAGCAGGTGTCAAACCCTCTGAGAGAATCTCGGACAGCATGTCATGACCTCAGAGCCCCCTCCGATGCCTAAAGGGGCTCCAGGAGAGGTGGACAGGGACTTAGGGCAAGAGTCTGGAGCAACAGGACAAGGGCAATGGCTTCCCCCTGACAGAGGGCAGGGTTAGATTGGCTATTGGGAAGGAATTGTTCCTTGTCAGGGTAGGGAGGCTCTGTCACAGGTTTCCCAGAGAAGCTGTGGCTGCCCCATCCCTGGAAGTGTCCAAGGCCAGGTTGGACAAGGCTTGGAGGAACCTGGGATAGTGGAAGGTGCCCCTGCCCATATCAGGGTGTGGGACTGGATGATCTGTTAGGTCCCTTCCAAGCTTCCATGATTCCATGCTTCTATGAAAAGCTGGATATTTAGTCCAGAGAAGAGAGATTTAGCAGTTGAAACCAGATAAAAGGAAAGGAGCGAACAGTCCTGGGCACCCACAGACAGTTACAGCCAAATTCCTGCTGCCACTATGAATCGCTGCTGTTGAACAGGACGTGTTCACTTGGGTCAAAAAGAAAAACAAAAGGTTATCCAAAAAATGAAATACTAACTGAAAAATAACAGGTTATCAAAAAAATTAAATAAAATCCGAAAAATAACAGGGTATAAAAAGAATAAATACTACCTGAAAGATACCAGGTTATCCAAAACCAACAGGTTCTCCAAAGCAGTCCCGAAACAAAGAAAAGAAACCAGCCCAGACTTCCGGCCTGTTGCTTCCCAGCCTTACATGCACCAGGGCCAGGAGTGCACTCCAAGCACCCGTCTAGGACCGCTGCTCACTAACTCCTCACCCTGGACTCTCAGGGCCGGGAAACAGACCACAAACCGGCGCGTTTTACCCCAAAAATCTGCTGTGACCCCACAAGAGGCCAGGCTGCGCTGCGCTCGTCACCCGCCAGGAGGCGCCAAGCGCATCCCAATGGGGCTCCGGTCTCCCTAAGCCCCGCCCCCAGTCGGCACAAGCCACGCCCGAACAACACCGCCCCGCCCACCAGACCTCCTCCTCTAAGCCCCGCCCCGGTGCGTTCTAAGCCGCGCCCCACGCACTGAGAGCCCGCCCGAAGTCTTAAGCCACGCCCCATGTGCCCCAAGAGTCCCCTAAAGCCCCGCCCCATGCCCATTAGCCCCGCCCAGTCGCGCCGAGCCTAGCCCCGCCCCTCCTGGCACGCCCTGTTGGCTTCAAGCCCCGCCCCGTCCCACTCAGTTCCCGTCTCCGTCCCCGCTCTCGCGAGATCCGTGCCCGGAAGCGGCACCTCTGGGTCGAGGCGGTGGTGAGGGCCCCCCCCGCCATGGAGGCCTCGCGCCCGCTGCTGCTGCTGCTGCTCTTCCTGGGACTCTGCGCTGCCCGCGCTGCAGGTGAGGGGCCGGTGGCACACGAGGCGGGGGTGCCGGGGGGGCCCGGGGAGGGGTCGCGGGGGGAGAGCGGCTGGAGAGCGCTAGCAGGGGCAGGAGGGGGCACCGAAGCCCTTGGGCCGGGGATGGGTCAGACACCGTACTTGGTTTGCGGGGCCTTCTCTGCCCTTGGCCCCTTCCTACGTGGGGAGTTCCTTATGGTCCGCCGCGTTCGGTCGCCCGGGGGTTCCCCGCTTCCCCTCTTGGTAGCCCCCGTCCCCCTCGCCCCCCTGAGGTCCTTCCTCTTCTTTGAGGTTCCCCTCCCCCTTTGCTCCCACCTGCCCCTGTGGATTCCCTCCGGCTCTGTGGGGTTTCCCCCCTTCCCCCCGTGGGTTCCCCCGTCCCTCTCGGGGGATTTCCCCTCTGCTTTCCGGCTCTCAGCCCCCCAGTCCTGACTGACCATGCTTCCCGTGTTTACCCACAGCAGAAGGACAGCAAACGGATCCCGGCAGATCTTCCACAGGCCCTGAGGCAGCCCAGTCACCTGGAGCAGGTGGCAACCAGGCATACAGTGAAAAGGAGCGCACGGGCACATCCCCAGAGAACGAAGACAAGCAGCAGGAAAAGTCTAACACCAATGGCAACCCCGAAACCAATGCAAGTAGTGGGACCAGGGCAGATGAGAAGTGGAAGGCAAAAGAGAACCAGAACGACAGAAATCTGACTGTAAACAGCAGCAGTGATGGGGAGGAGAAGAAGAAAGAGTCACAGAATGACAGCAGCCAAGGCAACAGCGTGGGGGCTGCTCCGGGCAGCAACAATGAGACTGGCACTGGTGAAAGCAGCAATGCAGGAGGTGGGGGACAAGGGAATGGAGGCCAGAACAGCAGCAGTGGTAGCCAAGGCAACACAGGCGGTGGTGGCACTAATGGCCAGGGTAACACTGGCAGCAGCCCTGGTGCCCAAAGCAGTACAAGCAGCAGCACTGGTGGCCAGACTGACAGCCACAACAACATCAAGGAGGAGAGCAACAACCAGGACAGCAGTGTAAACAAGAACAGCCAAAATGCCAACAACTCAGACAGCCCCAGGAATGCGGACACCAATGAGGACAGCAGCAAGAAGAATGAGGCTGGCACCAGTAAGAGTGCTGACAAGGGCAGTGAGAACACAAGTGAGGGCAACACCCAGAGCAATAGCAACAAGGACCAAGGCACCAGCCTGGGCAGTGGTGACAGGAACAGGGCTGGCACCCAAGGTGACGAGGCCAGTAACAGGAACACAAACAGGGACACCAGCCAAGGGAGCAGTGATGGGCAGCAGGCCCAGACTGAGACCCAGGGCAGTGCTGGTAATGAGCAGCCCCCCAACCAGGACAATCAAAAGAACTCTCAGGAGGAACAAAACCCTGTGTTGCACTTGGCTTCCTCCACTGTGGAGGGCGACAGCTTTTTGGAAAATGAAGAAAACACAGGAGAGGACACGGCAGAGGCTGAGGAGGGCAGTGACACCTCCTTGAATCAGGAGAGAGGGAAGAATGTTCTCTCCCTGCCCAGGGCCCGCTCAGAGAGCAGTCACTTCTTTGCCTACCTGGTGACCACGGCCATCATCGTTGCGGCCCTGTACGTGGCTTATCACAACAAACGAAAGGTGAGCAGCCCTGGTCAAGCCCTGAGGATTGGGATTTGGACCCACTCAGTCCTTTTCCCTTATCTTGACTGGTTTCTTACCAGTAGCTCCTAGTTTAGTTCATGTGATCCCAATAGCAGTAGGAGGAGTGGGGGGGTTGTGAGCAGGAAAGGGGTCAGATCTGGTGGAAATTGGGTATTCTCAGCTTTGCTGCTGATTTTCAGCTGAGAGATGGAAACATGAAGGGGTGTGAGATCTCTATGTGTTTTCTCTGACAATTTTCTACCAACAGTTTTCTGTAGCAGGTTACACAAGAGTTGGGTTGTTTTTCCTCACATAAAACTGGTTTTGAGGGAGGAAAAAGAAAACAGATTCTTACTGTTTTCTGCTTGTTGAGCAAACTTCGTTCTCCATCTTAGCTTGGGTCAAGTACTGGCATTTACATATTTCAAGTGCTTTGTTACAGGAAAAGGGGTTGTAGGAGCAGGTGAATGAAAAGCTGCAGATGAGCCTCTGTTGGAAGCTGCTGTCCCACTCACCCTGTCTCTGTTTTTCTCTCTCCAAAGATCATTGCTTTTGCTCTGGAAGGAAAAAGATCAAAAACTGGTCGACGTCCCAAATCTGGTGATTATCAGAGACTGGATCAAAAGGTGAGACCCAGCCCAAAGTGGGAGTTGGCATGCTTGGTGTGTGCTGGAAATACAAAATATTGGTGCTTTGCATTACAAAGGGTCCCAAAGCCTCAGTTTAGTCAGTTTTGGAAAGCAATATTTGGTGTAGAAATGGGGTCTTGCTCAGAAATGGAAACGATAACACTGAGAAATGCTGGCAGAGGTGGGACAGTGCTGAGCTGAGCTGTGCTGACTTTGTCACTGATCCAAATGACTTGTCAGAGAAGTTTTTAGTGGGAGAAGGGTAGGATTTGTGGAGAAATCCTTTCTTCTGTCCCTTGAAACCTTTTCCCACCTCTTGCCCTTCAAGGCAGATGTGCCTGTAATTATTTTCTGCCATGGAGAAAGGTAGGAAAACAAAGACAAGAGCTCATGTTTGCTTTGGGAGCTCCTCAGCCTGCTCAAGTCTGCATAGAGCAGCAAAGCAATTCTCAGCTTTCAGGTAGTTCCAACATTTCCTTTTGCCTTTCCAGATCTAGATTCCTCCTCAGATGATGACAGCTGGTGATGGGAATGCTGTGCTGCCACAGTTGGATTTCAGTCCATGGGACGGAGGGGAAACACTTTTTTGTTTTGCACCTGCACCTTGGTAAAACCTCTCACTTCCCTAAATTTCTCCTTTCCCAGCTGCCTTGTTTTCCCCTTGGGCATCTGGCTGCTGGAAAAGCCAGTCCCAGAACTGCACACCCAGAACTTCTGTGTCCCAATGCAAAGGCACTTGCCATCTGCTGGACTGACCCCTCCTTTTGTGGGGGGGAATTTAAGGATCTGCTGCACAATGAGCCATGGGACTGTCCCTTGCCTGGGCACAGAGCTGCCTTGGTCTCTTCCTTCTCCTCCAGCTGTTTGGTTTGGATGCTCAAGTTGGGAGCACATGAGTTCTCTTGCACTTGTTTGGAATTGATCCACCACAGACTTGGATTTGGGTTTTTGCTCCCTGATCAATTTTCCTGTTTCACACCCAGATTCCCTTTTCCACACACACCTTTGGACATGCTGAAGCAGTTTTTGTTCAAACCCCTTGTGCTCCATACAGGTCTTTTCCTTCCTAGTCCTCCCAGTTCAGCTGTTTGCACTGGGGTTGTTGGTTGTGGTATGGTGCTGTGGAAGAAGGGGCCAGACCTGTGCCAGGGGGAAGCTCTGTGCCCTTTATGTGTCAGAGATTCAGATGGGAAGATTGTTTCCTCCCCCTTGTCAAATGTAGGAAGGAATGTAAAACCCTGAGTAGTTTGGGATGAGTGAAGCTCCCAGTCCCTCAGCCTCCCAGTTGCGTTGGACTGGTACTGGTCAGACCAAGGGCTGCCAGAGGGGTTGGGGCCCCAGTTATGCCTGTGAGGTTTTCATTCCTAGATTTCTACTCCCAAGAGGTTTGTTCAAGCCAGGATGTTTCTGGAGAGGTTGCAAAGCACCTGCTTGGCTCCTGCTTTGGATTTTTCCAGTATACGCAGAAAAAAATGGATTTGAGGAACCCAGAGCTCCTCACATGGGCATCCAGCTGCACCCAGATCCGGTACCAGCCATGTGCCAGTTCTGCACTTGCCAACTGACTGCACAAGAAGAATCCCAAGATGGTTACATTCCCTTCTGGGGGGCTTTTTTTCTGGCCTTCTCAGGCTTGGGAACAATCAGCTCCTTGCTCTGTGGTCACCTTGGATAAGGGCAGAGCCGTTTCTTGGTCACTGTGAAAGCTGCAGCTCTAGTTTTGATTTTCCAGTTGTTCATTCCAAGAGGGGAGAGAGGGCTTGACCTCCTCCAAACCCTAAAATCATCCTTTCCCTTTTTGCTGGCTTGTGGCAAGCACAAGGAGCATGGGAGTCCCTCTTGGCTTTAAAGAGTTCTCAGAGTTTCCCGAGGAAACATCTAGGATGCAAAAAGTACTTACAGGAGTTGTTTTGGAGAACAGGAGGGTAGAGGAAAGGGAAAGGGCTGGGAATGTAACTCTTGGGGAAAAGGCTGGGAACCTCTTGCACCAAGCCACCCTGCTCCAGGGATTCTGCAGGATCAGCCAGGCTGAGGGGGCTGCTTTAGGGCAGGGTTGGGGAGGGGGTCACTGGCATTTGGCTGGTGACAGCAGGGGGACAAACCCTATTCCAGTGAGTGGAATTCCATATGCTCCTGGGCTGCTCTGACTAGGATTTTGGAGTGTGTGTGCTTTTTGGAGTGTGAGTCTTCTATGTCTGCTTTGTCCTATTTTTTTAATTGAATAAAAATTTAGAAAGGTTTCTTTTTCACCATATACTCATTGTTTTCTATCCTGGGAGCTGTTTCAAATCCTCTCTTGCTCCAGGCTGTGGGAATCCCACACTACTGCCAAGAGGGGAGGGAATATTTTGGACCTCAAACACCTTTGTGCTCCATGCACATGCTCCATGCTCCCAGGCTGAGCCAAGCACAAGCTCATTAGGGTAATGAGGACACACCTCACAGCTTTGGGAAGTGCTGGGTCTGGGGAGAGGCAGAGCTCACACCAGGCTGAACTGGGGGGTTTCCCCTGAAAATCTCTCCACCAGCACTTCCTGAGGCAGGTGTGTTCTACCAACAGTCCGGGCTGCCCAAAAGCTTTGGGAATTGCTCCCAGTTAGTTTTTATGGTTTTTATGCAACGTGTCTCAAAGAGGTCAAGGTGCGCAGAACCTTTTCCCTTTGGACACTCACATTTTCCACAGATGGTGTCTGTTGGTACAGAGGGTTTTTTTGCCAAATTTTCCTACATTTTAGGCTTGAACCAGCACATGATTTGTTTTCTGCTGCAGTGAAACACACCTTGCTTGGAAGGATCAGAATTTTTATAGTTCTTTATACTGTTTTTTTATTTTTTGTGTGGTGAGATCATTAAATGGATTTAAAAATACTCAAAACATTGAGTTTTCACTTCTCTCTTGGTTTGTTTTTTTCATGTTCTTTGCATGGTTTCCATTGACACCTTGCACCAGAGTTGCAGGTTGGTTCCTCTTTAATTCAAAACCAAGTTGATTTTGATAAAAACACCTGGTTTTGTGGAGCTGTTTGTGCTCAGAGCTCTGTGTGCAGCCGGAAGGAGCCCAGACAGGCCCAGGCCAGAGCGGATTTGAAGTTTCCAGTCCGCTTTCCAGGGCCCAGTATCAGCCCAGCTCTGCTGGGGCTGGTGTGAGGTCAGGGTCCAAGAGATTAAACTGCTCTGAACAGAGCTTAGTCGTGAGCTCTCGTCTTGGATTTCTTTTTTCTCCCCCAGAGAGCCTCAGAGGGCGATCCCAGGACATCCCAGCTTGTTGGAGCAGCAGCAACTGGGAGACTGGAAAAGAGAGTGGCATGGCTGCTGCTGCCAGCCAGCTGTGGAAAGGGGAGGAGAAGGTGCCTGATCCCTAATGGATGATTAGGGTATGTCTGGGGAGTGTTTCCTGCAGTGAGTGCAAGAAAGTTCCTCCTTTCCCTCCCACCTTTTTGCCCTAAAAGGAAACCCTGCCTTGCATTCTCTCTTCCAGTCCAGGCAGTACAAACAAGCTAGGCTGGAAGCAGGGAGGGCCACAGGTTTTCCTGGGAATGGGTTACTGACAGCTTGCAGGAGGAAAAAAGGGTGAAAATAGGGAATCAAATGAAAATTCCCATGGGGATATGGGGTTGGGAGAGACCTTACAGACCCCCCAGTTCCACGCCCTGCTATGACGGGCTCAAAGCACTGCTCCACTCTGTGTCCTTAGGGTGATTTCCCAAAAAAACCATTGCATTGTTTGTCAAGAGCTCACTGCACTCCCTGCCTGCTCTCACCCTGATTTGAGAGGGCTAGAAAGGTCCCAAAATATGTTGACAGGCAGAGCAGGTGTGGTGGGGAAGGAACAGCCCCTCAGGTCAAGTCCTTTCCCTGAGTGCAGGAAGCAATGGGAGCATACCAGGAGTGGGGAGTGCCCATGGCGTTGTGTTGCGGTGAATGCCCAGGAGTCAAAGTCCATGAGTGGAAATACTGTCAAATAAAATCAAAAACACTTTGCCAACTGGGTTGGGCTCTGCTTATCAGGGCTTGATTGCTGAGACATTCCGATAGAGACAGTTTAACAGAGAGGCCCAGAGGGTGGAGGAGGTTTAATGCATGAGAAACTGGGCACTGAGGTGGAGGCTGTGGTTGGGTCTGTGCCTTTCAACCCTCCTACTGCTGCACAGGCTGACTGGAGAGTGGTCCTAGGTGGGGGTCAAACTCTGCTCCCAGAGAACAAGGGACAGGACAAGAGGAAACAACCTCAAGTAGTACCATGAGTGGTTCAGGTTGGATATTGGGAAGATTTCTCCGGGGAAACAGCAGTCCAGGCCTGGCATGGGCTGCCCAGGGCAGTGCTGGAGTTGCCATCCCTGGGGGATTTAACAGCTGTGTGGATGTGGCACTTGGGGACATGGGTCAGTGGTGGCCTTGGCAGTGCTGGGGGATCAGTTGGACTTGATGGTCTCAGGGGGCTTTTCCAAGCCAAATGTTTCCATGGTTCTATGAAATGCTCTTAGACCCACTCCCTGTCTCCACTCCAGATCCCCAGTGAACCCAAGCTGCAAGCACTGTCAACCACCCCGGGTTTATTGTATCTTACCTTCTTTTGTTGAAAGCTTTGAATCTTGCATGGCCTCCTGAGCAAATACATAAACCTGATCTGACAGCAGGTATTTTCCTTATGGGCAGGGCACCAGCCAAGCAAACACATCAGCTTTGCCTTTGCAAGACAAATTCCATGGCCTGGGAAGGTTTGTTTGGATTAAAAACACCAAAATGAATGAGGTCCAACATTTGCAAGGTTGGAGCTCTTTGGGGTGAGAAAAGCAGGGGAAGAGGGAGGTTTGGATCCCCCAGGAGCAGTGGGAGCCATGGGGATACTGCTGGGGAGAGAGTTGGGTGTCACTGCACCATTCTGTTCTTAAATCAGAGGTTTCTGCTCTGCACAGGGTCCCTAGGATGAGAACCTTGCTTGTTAAACCTTGCAATAGCTCTGGTGCCTCCAGAGCTCACCCTCCCAGAGGGATTTTTGGTTGGTTTTCATGTAACTTGACCTTTTCTCACCATGTATGACAGGGAGCAAGCTGCTGCTTGCCAAGGTCACACCTCAGGTTTTTCCCCTTAGGACTCCTCTGGCCTGAGGGGACAGATGTCCCCAGCAGGCTAGGGGTGAAGCAGGGCCTTGGTCCCCACCATCCTCCAGGAACATGGATCTGCAGGGGCTGAAAAAGGATGCATAGACTGCAGGATGAAAAGAAGGACAGGGATATTGGCTGTGCCTTGGCCCTGCTTTGTCCTACTTTTTTGGCGAAAGGAAACTCATCTGCCTGACACTGGTGCATCAGGAGCTCTCCCTTGCCTGGGCTGCAGGTGAACATCACAGTGGTCCGGGGAGGGACGGGAAAGTAATGATTCCACCTGAATCAGCCTCCAGGTCTGCACTGTCACACTCCACATCCACCCCTGGTTGAGTCTTCCCCCTGACAAGTCTGTGGGGAGAACAGCCACCCTGAGCTCCCCCAGTTCTGCTTTCTGGGTGCCTTGGGGGCTCCATGTGGGCCTCTAACCCCAGACAAGAATCCATGGCTTGGTAGAGACCCTACAGACCACCCAGTTCCAGACCCTGCCATGGGCAGGGACACCTCCCACTATCGCAGGTTGCTCCAAGCCCCATGCAGCCTGGCCTTGGACACTTGCAGGTATGGGGCAGCCACAGCTTCTCTGAGAAACCTGTTCTAGGGCCTCAACACTCTCAAAGGTTAGGAGTTCTTCCCAATATCCCATCTCACCCTGACCTCTGGCAGTGGGAAGCCAATCCCCTTTGTCCTGGCACTTCACGCCCTTGTCCCAGGTCCCTCTCCAGCTCTCTTGGAGCCCTTTCAGGTACTGGAAGGGGCTCTAAGGTCTCCCTGTAGCCGCCTCTTCTCCAGGTGAACACCCCCAGCTCTGCCAGCCTGGCCCCAGAGCAGAGAGGCTCCAGCCCTTGGAACATCTCCATGGCCTCCTCTGGAGTCACTCCAGAAGCTCCAAATCCCTCTGGTCTTAGACCCAGAGCTGGAGGCAGCTCTGCAGGTGGGGGTTTCTCTCACCTGGGCTGTGGGGAGCTGCAGCTGCTGGAGGTGCCCAGAGCAGCCTCCCCAGTTCACTGCTGTGCCCAGAGCACTCCAGCATGGATTCCCCAAGGGGTTGATTCTGGGTGATTGCTGGGGGTTTGGCTGTTTGCAGAGCTCACCTTCTCTGCAGGTTCCATCCCATCACTGAATTACCTCTTTGCTCAGTAATCTAATCCTCTTTGCTGGATCAGCCTTCAAGCCTATTTCCAGGGCTTCTTTCCAGCACGATCACACTATTCCCTGCTCGGTCACAGTACTCCCTGCTCAGGAACTAGCTCTGGATTTTATTTTTCTCCTACTCCATCAGCAGCTCTCAGCTGGGCTTCTCCCAGTCCTACCCAGAGGTGTTGCTGTCCCCAAATGTCACCATGATGGGATTTCAAGTCAACTTTTATTAATTAATCTACATCCGGTTGGTGTCTGGGAGGAATATTTGCTCCCAGTGATGTCCTGTGTCATGGCAAACAGTGTGATTTCAGCCCCAGTAGGCTAAAGGATACAAATCACTGGGAGAAATGGGGACAATGGGAATGACCGAGGCTGTATCCTGAAGGAGAGATACGTGTGGGGATGATGGGAGGCTGGGAGAGGGGGGTTGCAGTGAGCAAGGAGGCTTCAAAATCGGTGAAAACATCAAAAACGAGGCATGGAGCATAAAAGAATTGGGATGGAAGGTTATAGTGGGAAGCTGGGGAGTGAGGAAGGGATCAAGGAGGGACCAAAATCCACAATTAAACGAGATTTGTACTGGCAGCAATTTAAAATCTCATGCTTTGCCAGTCGAATTCTGCCCAAACCTAGCAAAAAGTGGGGAAATTGTCATCCAGCAGCTGCATTACCTGGACAAAGATATTTTGGGGGATTTTGATCACCGGCACTTCTCCTGTGATCAAATCTGGAAGATCCATGTCATGGGTTTTGTGCCACAGCCCAAGGGGGCCCGATGCTCATGGACTCACTGTGCTCACAGCAGCACCTCAGGATATCACAGGGGGTGAAGGTCCCTGCCTCAGCCCCCAGCCCTGCAAGAGGTGGGAGATGGGGGATAGTTGGGCTTTAGGGAATCATGGAATCATTTGGGTTGGAAAAGCCCTGTAGTCCAGCCGCTCCCCAGCACAGTCAAGGCCGCTACTGACCCATGTCCCTTCTGTTAATCCCCCTGAGATGGGGACTCCAGCACTGCCCTGGGCAGCCTGTGGACAGCCCTTTCCATGAAAGAATTTTCCCAATATCCAACCCAAACCTTCTCTGACACAGCTTGAGGCCATTTCCTCTTGTCCTCTCACTTGTTCCGTGGGAGCAGAGCCCTAACCCGTGCTGGCTGCCCCGTCCTGTCAGGGAGAGCCAAATCCCCTCTGAGCCTCCTTTTCTCCAGGCTGACCCCCCCAGCTCCCTCAGCTGCTCCTCATCATGTTCTGAGTGTCCAAGGGGAGATGAGGAGGGGGCTGGGGTTGGGGGGGTACCCCTACCTTGCCAGTGAAGGTCCTCTGTCTCCTCAGCCGACTTGCTGTGCACCAACACTGCATAGTTGAGCAGTGTGAGGATCCTGGTGAGCTGCTCCACTTCCCTCTTGGCTTCTTTCCAGATCCCAAACATTGCAGCTCCATCGCTGCTACAGAACTTGATGTTGACAATGACCAAACTCCAGTTTGGCCTTGACTGGGATATACTGGGGTGTCCCCTTGGAGAGGGAATTGGGTTCCAAACGCCCATGGACCCCAGGCTGAGCCCTGAGTGCTCCTTTGGGAAGCCTGGCAGCAGATCCCACTTAACTGGGTGATGTAGCTCCAGCACAGCTGGAGTTCAGGGGCAAGGCAGGAGCAATGTCCCCTTTGTCACCTGCTGAGGAGCAGGATGACACCTGGGTGTGAGGCACCCAGTGTGGGGCGAGGGGCACAGCTCCTCAGACTCAAGCAGGAAAGAAAAACTGAGGATTTTTATCCTCCAAGGGGATAGTGGGGATGAGAGGGACAGGGGATGGAACCACCAGAAGAACCCAGGTGATCCCTCCCAGCCTTCCTTACTCTCGCCAATTTTTTTTTTTACCCCCAGTACCAGGAAATTCCTTCTTACCATTGGTTGACCATGGGGAAAATCAGCCTCATCCAGCTTCCCCAGCCTTATTGCTCCCCTATCCCTGTCTGCTCCAGGGAGGTGGGAGGGAGGTAAATCCACGTTGGCCAGCTGGTTTTCCTCACATGGATTCCCAGTTTATGACCATTCTGCCATTATTCCTCCTCAAAACTGTGCTGGTGCAGGACAAACCCCCAGCAACACATTCACAAGGATTGGGCTGTCCCTTCCCCTTTCCCTTCCCATTCTGCTTTCCCTTCCCCTTATTTCTGCAATCTTCTCTCCCTCACAACTCCCAGCCCCACTGACCCATCACAAGGCACAAATCCCAGGATTATTTTATTACTTCCAGTCTCATGTGCTTCCCTTCCCATCCAGAGAGGACTTTGATGCTGTTCCCAAGCTTTTACCAGCAGACAGAAGGACTTCGTTGCTGCTAAAAGAGGGTGTGTTTGTGCCATCAGTGCCTTGGGGCAATGAGGGGAGAGCAGCACCCAAACACCAGGAATACTGGGGATTGGGGTCCTGCTGCTCCCAGAAATGACTTTGGAAGCACTGGACAGCCTGCAAGTGCCACTGCTCTCAGACAGCTCTGGGAGCTGCAGGTGGAGGTTGGCTTTTGCTGGGGGATGCAGGTAGAGGTCAATGATCCTGATGGGATCAAGCAGCTGTGAGTGCTGTTGGTACTGTGGGAGCTGCTGGGTGATGCTGGTACCTGCTGGTGCCACCTGTTTTGGGGTTATCTTGACTTCTCTCTTGGCCACGGCCGCTCAGGGCAGCTCTTGGGGATCCTCCGCATGGCTGGGGACCAGCAGTGGACATGATGGTGGAAGGGGATGCGGTATTTTTTGTGGGGGTGAGGTCCAACATGATCTGTCTGGGAATGAGAACAGCATCTTCCTGGATTGAAATCCCTTGGCTTCACATAGAGGTGGATCTGCTACAGGTGTGTGGCAGCTGAGAGTGAGGTGCAGGTGATGCAGTGGGGAGCAGGGGTCCCTGGTGGTGTGATAGCGGGCTTAGTCTCTCTTCTTGGAGTTGGCCTGCAAGCGCATCTTTAGCCACGCCACGTCCACATAGAGGTTGCGCTTGAGGATGGTGCTGGCGCAGATGATGGCTCCTTGCAGGGCTCCCATGAAACCCCCCAGGCACAAATCCTGCCCTGAAAGGAGAGAGCAGTGGACATGATTCCCCGTGAGCAGCCCTCACTCCCCATTCCATCCCAGCCAACCATCAGTGGTGGTTTGGGCATCACCTTCCCCACCTTCCAGCTGCCCCCACATAGGCCCTGGGGTCTGAACACACAATCTGTTTGACCCTTCATTCTCCCCAGCAGGAAAAGGCCATCATCCTGCCCCATCCTACATTGGGCAAGGAGATAACCTCCTGGACCTGGAGGAGCACAGCCCTTTCCTCCTCCCTTTGGGACCATGAAACTCCATTTTTCCAGTGGTTCTTCCTTTGCCCCACACCACCACAGTGGCTCTTTCCTTTATTCTATTTCAGGATTGAAAGTTTTCTCCCCCAACATCCCATTCCCCCAGTGCTGTCCTCATCTGAGAACGCTGGTGGCCCTGTCACCTGTCAGGTAGAGGTTGGGCACAGCCGTCTCTGCCCGCACGGTGGCCACGGCTTCGGCCTGCAGGCGCGGCATGCCATGGTCGGCGCCATACAACTCCCCATGGGGACTGGCGATGTAGTGCTGGTTGGTGAGGGGAGTCCCACCGGAGAGGTACTCGATCTGCAGGGGAACAAGGGACAGGGTGATCCGCAGGGGTAGCAGGATGGTGGGGCCATTCCAGGAAGCTGGGTTTGGGGGGGGTACGGGCTGGGACAGGTTTCCTCACAGACCCTGGGGTGCTGGTTCTGGCCATGTTGGGTCTCAGGATGGTTCTGGGGGATCATCCTGGGATGGTCATCCAGGTCTGTCCAGGTTGGGTGGGGCTTGGAGCAACCTTGTCTAGTGGAAGGTCTCCCTTCCCATGACAGGGGGTGGAACTGGATGAGTTTAAAGTCCCTTCCAAACCAAACCATTCTGTGATTCCATGGTCACTTGCCCTTGCACCATGAGGAGGCAGCAGTCATGGGTTGGTGCCATGCTGGACCTCATGTGCAGCAGGTCCAGCCCAAGCTCCAGTGCTGGGTGGTTAGAGGGGACCCAGAGACAAGCTGGAGGACCCCTGAGCCCCAAGTTTAGGAGTCCTGAACCCTGTGTTTCCTCACCCGGCCCTTGATGCGAGGGTAGAGCTTGAAGACAGTCTGCATGATGGCATCCACAAAAGTCTTCTTCAGCTCCTCATAGTCATCCCCCCGCTTGTGGACCTGCTTGTCCTTCCACTCCTCAAACCACTCGTACCTGGCGAAGGTGACGATGGCCAGCGTGGATTTACCTGCGGGAGGACAACGCTGGGGCACTCACCCACCCTCGCTCCACCCTGTCACTGCCCCCAACCCTCCCCATCCAAACCCAGGAGATGTCTCCAGATCTCTGGGGTTCCATGTCCTTTATCCAGGTATCTCAAAAACTGCATTCCATGAGCCCCATGCTCAGCAGCTTTGATCATGGATAGCCAAGTACAAACTCCTTGTTTGGGGTCACCAAACCCCAACAAGAGTTTTGAAGCCCCTCACAAGCACTTGTGGCTGGATGTCAGACTTACCCGGGTGCCTCATTTCCCAGGTGGGGTCCTTGGCCGATGGCGAGGTAACAAAGAGGAGAGGGATGTTGTTGGCAGCTTCTTCTCTGGATGAAGCCAAGTAGTGCTTCATCCTGCAGCGAGAGGGAAGGGTTGAGCTGGGGTTTGGTGCACACCTTACCCTGAATCCTCCTTATGGCCAAATCCCTGTTTTCTGAGTCACTGCCCAGGAATTCATCTCCTCATGCTCTACAAAGCACGTCCAAGATAAAGCCAAACCTACATTCCATCCAGATCGTTCCCTGGGAACATGAAGTAGTTGGTGGGTTCCAGCCCCAACTCTTCCTTTGAGCCACTGACACCAACAAAGACGGTGAAACCTCCCTCACCATGGTTCACCATGTGGAGCTGGGACTGGATCTCTGCAAGATGGAGGGGAAAAGGGGAATTAGTCTATTCTGGGGGAAATCAGGCTTTTCTAGGCTCCTCAGCTACAAAGAAGTGGTCTCTCCAATCCTGACCCCTTCCCACCAAACCCTGACCCTTCCCACCCACACAACCCTCTCCCTTCAACCCAATTGTGACCCTTCTACCCAACTGTGCCCCTTCCCACCCACCTCTGTCTCCTTCCACCCAACCACTCCCCTTCCCCCATCTATCCCTCTTCCATCCATCCTTGCCCCTTCCAAAAGATTTTTTGTCAATCCAAATTTAAGTGGACATTCCATCAACTTCCACAAATTTTGGGACCCTGCACTGTGTTTTTTAGGGAATCCTCACACCAAACCAGGACTTTGCAAACTACAGCCAATTTGGGCCAATTAATTTAAGATTAATTAAAACCCCCGTGAAGAAATGAGCGGCCAGGGCTGGGTTTTGAGGGCTGTGGCACTGGAGCAGCAGGGGTTTCGCCAATGTTAATTGATAAATCTGCTTTCTGATGAGGTTTAAAACGGGATTAACACTGTAACTCCGCCAGAGCCCAGTGCTGACGCGGTACCCGGCAGAGCCCGCGCCTCCGCTGGCAGCAGCCTCTCATAAGTGTTGAAGATCCCAGCATCCGAAATGATCACAGGAGCAAAGATGTCCACCAAATCTTGGCCTTTTTTGACACTCACACCTGGGAGGAAAAATCCGGACAGGGAAGAATAAGGTGCTGGTGAAAGGAACCCCATTTTGGGGAGCAGCCCCACACCCTGTCCCAGGCTGGTGCTCACCGCAGGCTCTGCCCTGGGAGTCCAGCAGGATCCTCTGCACTGGTGCCTTCCCAAACACGTTGCCTCCAGCCTTCCGGATCACAGAAATGGTGTGGAAGGCAATTTCCCCAGCCCCACCTTTGGGGTACCATGCACCATGGAGGAAGTGGTTCACCAGGATGCTGTGCATGGAGAAGCTGGCCTTGGAGGGAAGCACACCTGGGGAAAACGGCAGCCAAGGTGGGTTTGGGCAAATCATGGGTTTGGTGCTTATCCTAAAGATTTTAGGATCAGAACACCCCTGGACACAACACTGGGAGGAAGGCGAGGAACCTGGAAGAGTAGGGAGGATGTCGGGTGTGCGTGTCACCATGGCAAAGTCTGTGGTCATCAACCTGACCAAGTCATGGGGGGCTGTGAGCAAAGCCCAGGCGATTGAATGGAGGGAAGGGGGAGGCTAAGTGCTACCAGGGGTACATTTCCTTGCAGGAATGATGTTGTCCCATCGGGAATGTGAAGAACACAGAGGGAAAAAGATGGAAATAAGCATGGGGGACACATCACCTGCCAGTGACTTGGGGACAAGGATGCTGGTGAAGCATCCACCACAGCATCCTTCACATGCAAACCTTCCAAAAGCATGGAAGAAAGGGAGTTCTTACCTTTTTTCTGTTTCTAAACGGTTCAATGTCATCCTAGAGCCTCCTGGTCACCTACCATAGGTGGGGAATATGTAGCTGAGGACAGCCCGGAGCTCAGGGTTGGGGGTGAGACCATCCACCACCTCCTTGAGGCTGCGTGAGGCCAGGCGGGAGAAGGGGCAGAGGAACGGGAGCAGCCTGGAGCGGATCAGAAGCCTGGCCAGGAACCGTGGGAGCATCTTCAAGATACCCAGCAGCACAACTCCACGGCCGGCACTCTGCAGAGAGAGCCTGGGGCTCACTGACCACACTGGGGGCACTGGGCAGACCTGGGGCTTCAGACATGCCCCAAAGATGCTCCAAAGCATTTTTTTCCCCTTAAATTCACTGCTGGGCATCCTGGGGAGATATGGGCAAGGGGAGTGCTGGCTCCCTCAAAAACCTCCCTTAAGAAAAGCTTTCCCAAAAAAGCTCTCCACAAAAACTGCCTCCCAAATCTTCCCCACCAAATCTCCTTGAAAAAGGTCCTCCAGAAAAACTCCTCCAAAAAGCTCCCTAAAAAAATGTTTTTCAAAAAAGCTTCCCCAAAGAACTCTGCTCAAAAATCTCCCCCAAAACATCTGTGATGCTGTGTTTCTGAAGCAGAAAAGGGCAATTTTGGATCACCCAACACTTTTAGGTGATGCCATTAGTCCCTGGGGGTGCCCAATATCTAGGTGCTGGAAGGCTCCCCCCTTGTGCGGCTCCCCATACCCACACTCCCCGCATTTTATCCCACGTGGATCCGCCTCTACCTTTACCAACCGCTGGAACTCATCAATGGCCGCTGCCTCCCCAGGGAACTGCTCCTTCAGTCTCCGGAAATATTCCCACTTCCCGGAATGGATGTGGTAGGTCTTGCCAGAACCCTGGAGGTCCCCCAAAACCACGGCATCATAGGTGGCTGGGAGCTGGGCCCACTCCAGCTGTCCATCCGTCAGCTGGTCCACCAGGAACCGCATCAGGGAGCCCTCCTGCATCTCCCCCACATAGTGGATCCCTAAAATAAACATTTTTCCTTTATTTTTTTGCCTTTATTTTCTTTTTTTTTTTCTTTTATTTCCGCCCCCCAGGATGCACCTCTTATTTATCCATCCCCACCCCATCAGCTCCATATGAAAGGGAAAGGGAAAATCTGGGATACTCCCATCACCCACTTGGGGTACACAGTGCTTACCATTGCATTTTTAATTACAAATCTGGGAAATTTTATTATATTTTCATATTTTTCCTGGTTTTTTTTCCACCCTGGGACGTATAGGATCCTCCTCTTATTTTTCCCCCCTGACCGCAGCAGCTTGATATGGAAGGGAAAGGGAAAACCTGGGATACACTCGCCTCCCAGCTGGGATGAATGGCACTGGCCACAGTGTTTTTAACTGGTAATTTTCGTATTTTGTTACACTTTGCTATTCACCTCTGCTGTAAATAATTAATCCTGGAGATTCACGGACACACAGAGCCGGACTTTGCTTTGCCACAAGAAGTTTGCCAAGGATGATGTGTCCTGAGGCGACACCCCCCATTGCTGGGAATTACATAGGGACTGGATATGGGGAATTTGGGGGGTTTGGTATCCTACAGCCAGAGGATTTTGCAATGAAGGCAGGCAAATGGTTTGTCCAACGCGAGGTGCATGCTGGGGAGCCCCGCTCCACGTCCCAATGGGTATGATTCCCACCCTGAGTGTATCCCATGCCCCTCCCTTGGATCCAGGGGGAATTTGGGGCCCCAAATCATACCAGTGTCAAACTCATAGCCCTTCTCGGTGAAGGTGTGGCAGCAGCCCCCCAACTTCCCGTGCTGCTCCAGCACCAGCACGCGCCAGCCGGCTTTGGCCAGCAGTGCTGCAGCTGCCAGGCCACCCACGCCGCTGCCCACCACGATGGCATCGAGCCCCTGAGGCACCTTCTCTGCCGAGAACACTGCAAGGAAAGTGGGGCGTCAGTGGGGGGGCACCCCATGGCATGGGGGACCCCTGAAACCACGGTGAGCAGGTGGCACCACAGAGGTGATGCGGTGCTGGGGGGTGTCATCTTGACACTGTGGGAGACAATGCCACTGCGGCGGGTTAATGCTGCCCCAGGTGGAGATGCTGCCCCGGGGGGCTGATGCCACCCTGGGGCTGGGGGGGTCAGTACTGCCCTGGGGGTCCATGGCACCCCGGGAGGTGATGCCGCTCCGGGGGCGCTGCCAAGCCGGGGGGATTAATGACACCACAGAAGTGGTGCTGTCCCGGTGGATGATACCGCCTTGGGGGGGCCAATGCTGTCCCTGGGGGGCGATGACACCCTGCGGTGTTGATGCCACCCAGGGGGTTTAATCCCGCCCGCGGGGGTTGATGCCCCCCGGGGGTCCCGTACCTGTCTTGACGACGGTCCTGCGCACAGCCTTGTCGGTGACGAGCGGGGCGGGCGGGCGGCGGGTGTCGGTGGTGAAGGGGTTGCGGCTGCCCGGGACCCGCGGGAGCAGGAGGAAGAGGAGCGGGAGGAGGAGGACGAGGAGGAGGAGAAGGGGGGCGAGGAAGAGCAGCGCTTGCAGCCACATGGTCCACAGCCGTCCGGCCTGGGAGAGCCCCGCTCTGTTCAGCGGAGCCGGGAACAGTGGTGGGGCCGGCGGGGACACCGAGAACAGGAACGGCGGTAGACGGGGGGCGGCACCGACTGGGGACTACGGGGGGGCGGGGGCTGGCACGGGGCAGTGGGAGCTGGGACTGGGTACTAGGGGCGGGCACTGCGATTCTGGGAGCTGGAAGCAGGAAACAGGAAGCAGGCGCTAGGCACTGGGCACTGAGCTGGGACTAGGACCTGTCACTGCTATAGTGGGAGCTGGTAGTGGCATACTGGGAGCGGGGACTGATAACTGGTAGTGGGACTGGGAAGTGACACTGGACACGGGGAGCTGGGACTGGTCTCCCCGCTCCAGACCCCGTAAGCCCCGACCCCCCTGCCGAGCCCCAGCCCCGCTCCCGCTCGGCTCCTCGGGCCGAGCCCCGCCCCCGGCCCCGCCCCGAATTTCGCCCCGCCCACCAGCCCCCGCCTCCGGCCCGCTCCCCTCGTGCGCCCATGACGCCACACTGCGCGGTGTATGCCGGGAATTGTAGTCCCGTATCTCCTATAAGGCTGCAGCACGGACTACAGCTCCCGGCGTGCAGTGCGGTCGCGCCTGCGCAATGCGGAGGTCTGGGGCTAGGGCAACCTGGCGGGTCAGAGGGGAGCGGAGGCTGGAAGGGGCTCCTGGGGCGTCGGGGGGCACTGAGAGGCCTGGGGGGTGCTGAGGGCAGCAGGAGGCTCCTGAGGGATCGCGGGGCTCCTGAGGGATCAGGGGGACCCTGGGCACCTTCGGGGACTCCCGAGGGGCTGAAGGGGGCCTAAGAAGGGCTCCTGCAGGGGTGGGGGATGCTGAGAGCTGCAGGAGGCTCTTGAGGGATAGGGGAGCCCTGAGTGGTTCAGGGGGGTTCCTGAGAGCCTGGGGTGGTTCTGGGGGGTGTCAATCGCCGGGACTCCCCCATTCCCACCACCTCATTCCCTCCTCTCTCCCAGGCCATGAGCAGCACCGGGGGCTCGGAGCGGCTGGAGAAGCAGTTGGAGGAGCAACAGCGCGTGGCCTCCCCGGCAAGTCCCCACCCGTGCGTGTCCGGCCGGAGCCCCCCACCGCAGGGGTCCCAGCCACCTACTTCCCCTCATTGCTCCAGTTCTGCCGTTACAACCATATAAAATCATCTTGGGCTTACAGACCCCCCTGAAGGGCCTGAGCCACCTTCCCGTGGGGCACAGGATCTGTTCCCTGAGGGAAAACCTTGGGATTTGGAGTCGTTTGGTGTTTGGGGTCTGTCAGGGGAAGTGATACTGTTTTCCCTCTGTCCCACTCAGATTCCAGGTCTGGGGCAGGAAGGTGTCCTGCAGGAGCTGGTGCTTGGAGCGGGGCAACCCCCAGATCTCGGTGAGCTTTTCCTGCTTCCCTTGGATCAATCATGGTGTTTCCTGGTGGGAAATTCATCTGGGTTAATTGGCGGGACCCCAAGGATCAAGT
Organism: Lichenostomus cassidix; assembly: GCF_008360975.1. Lineage (NCBI taxonomy): Eukaryota > Metazoa > Chordata > Aves > Passeriformes > Meliphagidae > Lichenostomus > Lichenostomus cassidix. The sequence goes on along the minus strand of NC_139502.1, from coordinate 4,891,163 downwards.
AGGGGTGAGGTGGGTCAGGTCTCAGTCAAATCCATCCCTCAGATCCAAATCTGGTCCCAGATTGTTTCCCAAATTCAATCAAGATAAATCTGGGTGATGCCGGGTGGGATTTTCCTTAGAAAAGAGGAAATACAGCCCCAGGATGTGCTGAGGGTTGTTGGCGGAAGGGAGGAAACCCCCCCACTCTATGTCTCCCACCCAAATCTGACTCCTGTACCCCTTTCCTTTGGCCAGTGATCAGCGAGGAGCAGCGCCAGGCCCAGGAGGAATGGGAGGCTCTGGAAGAGATCCAGTCAGGTACTGGGACTAACAGGGGCCTGGCAGGTGGAAAGGTCCAGGAAGGAGGAAAGGACCTTCATCCTGGAGGACAGGGTGGGTGGGGAAGAAGGTGTGAGCGTTATTTGGGGATGGAGGGGAGGCAGGGGGTGGGAGATTGCGTTTTCCCCCTATTCCCCATGGCTTCATTCTCATGGAATCGGGGATCATTCGGGGCGGGAATCAGGGGTCACTGGGGGTCTGACCCACTCCCTGCCTCCCCGCAGGGTTGGGGGGCACCTCAGCCACGCCCCCTTCATTGATTTCCTTCACTGAGGCGCTGCAGCACTTCCAGAGCGCAGAGCTCTCCGAGAGCCGGGTACGGCTGGGCTCCAGCTCCCTCTCCTTGGCAGGAGTGTAGGAAGTAGGAGTGGGGGGCACCAGCCCCCTCCTCCCACCTCTGGCCACATTCCGTGATGGGTTTGGGGTGTTTCTCCTGCAGGGGAAGGTCCGGGTGCCGGGACGCCAGCGGGGCCTGGCTGCCCTGCTCCGCTGCCTCTGGGGGCCCCCCTCGCTCCGGCCACAACTCTGGGGAGAGCGGGAGCTGGCACTGGCCATGGCACAGTGTGAGTGGCCACAGGATCCCCTTTGTACCCTGCCGGATCTCATCCCTGCTCCCCATAGGCACAGCTCCAGGCAGGAGCCCTCTGGCTTCACAGCCCTTCCTGCCCCTCAGTCCAGAGGCAAACAGGATGGGATGGGATGGGATGGGTTGGGATGGGAATCACCCAATCCCTTGGCATGAGCGGGGGAGGTCACACACTCATGGAAACCATGGGCGTGTGGGTTTGGGGGCCAAAAGTGGCCTTTTTTGGGCACAAAGGGGGTTTTTAGGTGCCACGTTGTGTTTTTTAGGTGCTTTGAGGACATTTTGGGGTGGGGTGGTTTTGGGCACTGTGGGGTTTTTAGGATGTTGAGGGGTGGCTTTTAGGGTCTTTTGAATGCCAAGAGGCATCTTTAGAGTGCTGAGGAGTGTTTTTGGGGAACTGGAGGCATTTTTAAGGTGCCATGGGGTATGGGTTTGGGTGCTGTGGATTTTTACGGTGGTAAGCGGCATTTTTAGGTAACAAGGGGGTTTTTTTGGAGGACATGAGGTTGTTTTTTTAGGTGCCAAGGGATGTTTTTGGAGGCCAAGGGGTGGTTTTGGGGCACTGAGGGATGTTTTTTAGATCCCAAGAGTGTTTTCAGTCAGCTGGGGGTTTGCCTCCTTCCCTCCATCCTTCCCTCCAGGTGCCCTGGATGACTCCGAGCGGGTGCACATGCGGATCCTCCAGACCATCTACCGGCAGTTGACATGCTCCAGGCTGGGCTGCCCGCGCTATGGAGCACACTGGGAGGAGCTGGGCTTCCAGGGTAGAACAGGGAGCAGCCCTGTGCCTGGGGAGATCGCTAGGCCTATTCCCAAAATCCAACTAAACCTCCCCTGAAGCAATTCTGTCCTATCCCAGCTCCCTCAGCCTGTCCCTGTGCTCCAGACCCAGCTCCACTGCCCTCTTTTGGATGTGCTCCAGCACCTCAGTGTCCTTCTTGGACCCTAAAACTGATCCAAGGTTGTGATCACCACAATCCTCCCACTCCGCTCCATATCTCTACAAAATTCCCAAGGGCACTCCCAATCCCTTTATCCATAAAGGTATTAAACCAAACTGTCCCCAGTACAATATTTGGACTGGTGGGCTGGGTCATTCCAGTACTATGTCCCTGAAAAAGCTGGTAATTCCTGGAAAAGTGTGGGAATGGGACTGGTGGGGTGGAGCAGGGGCTGGTTAATGCCCAGATGAGCGAGGTGATGGCTCCATCAGGGAAATTCCCTGAAAGCTTTTCCTCTGGAATAAGAATCCCCAGGATTCTTAGACTTTGGAAGTGCAGTCACAGGGAATACAGGGAATAAACAGCCCATGGAAGTGGGAATGGGACAGGGAGTGACTCCATGCTGTCCCTCACCTTCCCAGGTGCGGATCCTGGGACCGACCTGCGTGGGACGGGAATGCTGGGGCTGATGCAGATCCTGTTCTTCGTCCTGGATTCCCGGACACTGCCACTGGCACGGGAGATATTCCAGCTCTCCCAGCATGAAACCCAGGCATGATCTTCCCCCATCTCCCTGCCAGGGGTTCTCCCTTGGAATTCCCAATGCTCTGGGAAAGGGAAGAACAAAAACATTCTCTTCTGAGATTTTTTTGCGATGCTGAACCACCTTGTGCTGGGGAGGGGAAGAAGGTGGTGCCCAAGGAGCCCCAGTCCAGGCTGAATCTGAGCTCCAAGTCTTGGATTTATGCTGGGAACGGGATTTTAGAGATTTGATCCTTGTTTCAAGTGGGATAAACAGGCGGGAGAGTTAGGCAACAGGAAAATGGGAGTGATTGGCACCTGTCTTCTTAAATTCCACGTTTTAGTCCAGGTTTAAGTCCAGGTTTGGGTACAAGGTCGGCTCAACCCTCAGCATCCATCCAAGCCTGGATCTGTAGGGCTGTTATTCCAGTACATGGATCCATCCCATGGATTTGTGGATGCATGGATGCAGTGTCAAAGGGTGAGAGGTACCAGAAGGGAGGAGGGTTTTCCAACTGAGCTTCCATAATGCTGGAATTGTGGTTATTTTCCAGAATTTTCCCTTCTGCATCATGTCCGTGAACATCACCCGGATTGTCATTCAGGCACTGCGGGAGGAGCGGCTCTCCCGGTGAGGAGGTGCTGGTTTTGGAGTCTTGAACTGCATCCTGGGCCCTTCCCTTTCCCAGAATGTGGCTGAGTCCCTCTCCCCCTTTTCCAGGGAATGCAACCGGCGGCAGCAGGTCATCGGGGTGCTGAATGACCTGTACGCTGCTGCCTTTCTGCGGCTCTTCTGCCTCTGGAAGCGGCAGCATGGGACCATCGCTGACGCCAGCTTCTTCCTCAAGGGTTTGTCTTTCCAGGTTTTCCTTCCCCTTATTTTCCTTGGGGAAACAACCTCAGGACAACAACCTCAAAACGCCCCCCGCTGTGTTCTCAGCACATCCCAGGCCAATTCCAATTGGGCTGTAATGCCCAAGAAGCTCAAATATTCCCACTTTAATCCTCACACTGAGGTTTTTCCACAATTTTTCCCTATCCCCGTGCATCAAGGGGTGTTTGTCCTCCCATTTTCCACCCCAGAGGGATGCTGTGACAGGGTGGCTCAAGGTGGGTGATGCATGGGGACATTCTCTGCTCCCCTGGCTCACACAGAGCTCACACAGTCCATGAATTACTTATTCCAGAGAGGATTGCTGTCAGTGGAACTAACGTATCCCTCAGAAACTGGCATCCAGCTGGCACTGCTGAGCACCAGCTTCGCCCATCTTCCCTAGCTTCCCATCTCAGAGGGCTCGGGCTGCCACTGAGCTTCCTGTGCTCTCTCTCATCCCAAGGAAAACACAAGCATGCCCTTTCCTAAGGGAAACATCAGGATACTGGATGTATTGGACCCTTGACACCATCCAGGCCTCACTCCCCTCAACCTTTTCCCCCTCTGACCCTTCCAGAGCTGGAATTATCCACCAAAAAGAGGCCAAGGCAGCTGCTGAAATTCCTGGAAGCCTACATGAGCCGTGACCTTCAGTCTCCCTCTCCTCCCTCCTCTCCTTCCTCCCAGATCCACTTCACCAGCATTTATGACCCTGGGGTCGAGCTGGAGGGAGATTCCCGACTGATCTGACACAGAGTGGGATGCTGCATAGGGAATTCTGCTGTTGGATCAGCCCTTGGAGGGAGATGAACCAGTGTTACCCTTGGTTTGGGGGCTTGGGAAGGGCTGTGAGAAGTCACAGAGCTGGGATTTCACCTGCTCCAGGAGCATATCTCTGGAAGTGAAGGAGGAAAAGGCAGTGGAGCAGGAGATTCCATCAGTCACCTAGCCTGGCACTGGGATAGTCCCTCTGTCCATCCCAAATCCAGGGTCCCACATGTCCTTACCCTCCCCAGGTAGAGCTGGAAGGTGGTGCTGGGTTCCTGGATCCCATCCAGCAGCTCCTGGGAGGGGAAACCCCCCACTTTGGGCTGTGGCAGCTTCATGGGGGGCTGAGGGTGACTGTGGGGTGTTAGCACCCAAAGAAGTTATTAAAGTGGGAAGATGAGGGGTGTGGTGGAAAAGACAGTTTTGAATTTGCCACAGGATTCTGTGGCTGTGGTAGCAAAAGGTAAAGTGGAGATGCCTGGAGTCCAATTTGGGGTGAAAAAGGTGCTGTGGAGAAGAGAGATGAGGGTTGAGAGCTCCAAAGAGGGGGGGAAGGGTTATTCCCTCTGGAAGTAGCTCAGGGCCAGTGCTTGGGAATGTCCCCAGGCCCCTCAAAACGGGGGAAAGCAGCCCCCAAAGCCCAAATCTGAAGAGAAATTAAGGGTTTGGAGGAGAGAAGTGGGAGCTGGGGGGAGAATGGAGCATTGTGGCCCCCAGCCCCTCTGAGAGGGCAGTGATTCCTGGGGGCTGCGAATGCTCCTGGATGGAAAAAAATACAATAAACAGAGAAAAAGAGCCTGGAGTTCAGATTTGCTCTCGTGATCTTGAATTATTGTGGAAACTGGTAGGGGAGGAATCCTTCTCAGCTGTTTTGGGGGAACAAAGAGGTGGAGTGAGGATAGGGGTGGTGGGGATGCAGGTAGTGGAGGAGGGATGGGAGTGACAGGAAGATGGGGCAGGGACGGAAGTCCAGGTGGGATGCAGGGACCAGGGAGGGATGTAGGGAAGCAGTGGAGGTGCTGGAGAAGGGATGTGGGTGCTGGAGAAGGAGGGACATGAGCTGGGGAGATGTGGATGCCTGGAGGGGGCGGATGCAGGTTCCACGGAGGGATGTGGGTTCTTAGGGAAGGGACGTTGGTACCAAAGTGGGATGCAGGTACTGGGGGAGGGACGTTGCGCCTGAGGGAGGGAAGGGTGTAGGTTACCAGGGAGACGTGCAGGGACCAGAGATGGATGCAGGTACTGGGAGAGGATGTGGACGCTGGGGGGACGTAGGCACCGGGAAAGAATCACAGGTGCCTGGGGGCTTGCAGGTGCCGGAGGGCAAGAGCAGGGCCCCGCCTGTCCTTCCCCCGGTGTCGCCAGGTTCCTCCACGGGGCGGGGATTCAGCATCCTCCAACCCGTCTCCGCTCCCTTAAAATCCCGCAGGGAGAAGCAACGAGAACGCAGAGATGGGCGGCAACCGCATGGGACCAGGAGCCGCACCGACGACAACATCGGGATTGGCAGTGACGGCTACGGACCAACATAGGCAGTGAGACTGGGATCGGGTTCAGCACCGACCATGACAGCTGAGCCGGATCGGCACCAGGATGGGCATGGGGCATCAGGGCTGTGAGGTGGGGAGTGGGCAGCAGAGGGGTGTGGGCAGCACGAGAGGCTATGGACAGGGGAAGGGCTGCAGACAGGACTGGGAGCAGGACAGCATCAGGCAGGGCCATGAGCAACATGTCTTCACTTCCCACTGCACTATCTGGAGCAGGGCGTGAAGGTCCCCAAGGAGCCACTCATCTTCAGCAAGTTCCCCAGTGCCATCACCGGGCCCTTTGATGAAATCGTGCACCCCCAGGACACCAGCATGGGTACCCTGAAACCTGTCCCCACAGCCCCCCAGGGGAACGGCCGTCCCAGCCCCGCCTTTTGTCCCCACAGGAGCTGGACTGGGAGGTGGAGTTGGCTGCCGTCATCGGGAAGAGGGGGCGACACATCAAGGTACCCCCCCCACTGCCCCGGCCCCCGCCTCACTTTGGGGAACCCCTGGGTGTGTCCCCCTCTAAGCGGGTCCCCACTGCCCCCCAGGAGGCGGCGGCGCTGGAGCACGTGCTGGGGTTCACGGTGGCCAATGACGTGAGCGCCCGGGACTGGCAGATGAAGCGCAACGGGCGGCAGTGGCTGCTGGGAAAAACCTTCGACACCTTCTGTCCCCTGGGGCCGGCCATTGTCACCAGGGAGGCGGTGGAAGGTGGGACAGGGATGGGATGGGCACAGAATAGAGATGGGACAAGAACACGACAGTGATGGGATGGGGACAGGACGCAGATGGGATGAGAACAGGACAGGGACAAGACAGGGAGGAGATGGCGACTCTTGCTCAGCTGCCACTGGTGCTGTCACAGACCCATGTGCCCCGACACCATGTGTTTTTCCCCAAGGTGGGGAAACGGTGGGGTCACAGTGGCACCGTCCCCATGTCCCCCCATCTCAAACTCCTGCAGATGTCCACAACCTGTGGATCCGCTGCAGCGTCAACGGGCACCGGATGCAGGACAGCAGCACCCGCCACCTCATCTTTGGGGTGCCCACCCTCGTCGCCTGGGTGTCCCGGTAGGAATGGGGAGGGGCTGGGGACCCCCAAAGCCCAGGGGGTCATGGCTGACACCTCGTGTGTCACCAGGTTTGTGACGCTGGTCCCTGGGGACATCCTGCTGACAGGGACCCCTGCTGGAGTGGGGGTCTTTCGGCAACCGCCCGTTTTCCTTAAGGTGAGGCAAAGGGGGGCTCGGGTGGGGCTGGGGAGCAAGTGGGGACACAGTAGACGCCACTGGAGACCGATGCCACCATGTCCCCCCTTGCAGCGCGGCGATGAGGTGCAGTGTGAGATCGAGGAGCTGGGTACCATCTGCAACCGGGTGGTCTGACAGCAGACAGCTCCCCCCAGATCCCACCTCCACCTCCCCCCTGCGGGGTCAATAAATCCACAAGCCGTCGGGTCCCTGCACCCCATTTATGGGTCTGGCGGGGGCTACAGCTGGGTGAACTGGTGGATGAAGGCTCCCAGCTTCTCCCGGTTGGAAGCACACTGGAAAGGCTGGGAGAGCTGCAGGAGGGGTCCGGTGGGGGTCTGCAGCTCCTCCAGCACCTGGCAGTGGACAGGGAGGTCAGGAGGACAGAAGGCGGGCAGCAAAATGTTGGGGGGCTGGGGGAGCCGTGCTTACCCCCATGTCCTTGAAACTCTGCAGGGAGCTCAGGGCCAGGCTCCTGTCAGGATACCCTGTGGGGAGAGAGATCCCAAGGAAACCCCCAGACACCACCTCCCAATAACCCCCAGCCTGGCTGGGGTGGATAGGGCACTGACCCCTAAAAGGAAGACCCCTCCCCCCCACCACCTTCACTCACCATCCTCATCCTCAGCCAGGAATTCCAGCAGTGCCTCCACATAGTCTGCCTCTGGAATGGGGAGAGGTGTCACATCCCGGCTCCTGGGGCTCCAGGCGTGCTTCAGTGGCCCCAGGGAGTCCCAAGGGGTTCCCCACTTTGGGGGAAGGGTCCTACCGGGCTGGGGCCAGGGGGTTTGCTCCAGGAATTTCACGGCCCGGCCGTAGGTCCACAGAATGGGGCTCAGGAGGCGGCAGAGGAAGAGGAGGAAGCCAGGGAAGCCCTGGGGCTCGCTGAGCTGTGGGGAGACACACGGCCAGATTTGGGGGAAGCCGCCCTCCCCCCCAGGCCGGGGCACAGAGGGGGAACCCCCCAGTACCTTGTAGCACTGCTTGGGGACCCCGTGCTCACTCTCACTGTCACTGTCATCGGTGAAGGATCCCCAGGAACGTCCCCGCAAGTAGGACCGGGGGGCCACGTCACAATCCCAGCACTCACTGTCTGGCTGGGGAGACAACAGGGTGTCACCTCACCTCAAAGCCACCCTGTCCCCATGCCCCAGGAGAGGTCTCTGAGTGTCACCGACCTCCTCCTCCTCCAGCAGCCCCCCAAGGATGAGCTTGTCCAGGATGTCCAGGCTGTGGCAGTCAGCGGGCTGGCAGGGCTGGGGGCACATGAAAGGGGTGACAGGCCACCCCCGTGTCCCCACGTGGAGCCCCAGCAGGATTGAGGATGAGTGGCAACCCCCGTGTCCCCACCTGGAGCCCCAGCAGGGTTGGGGGCAGCAGCCACAGGAGCTCCAGGATCTTGCGAAGCAGCTCATCCCGGCTCAGCACAATGCCGGCGAGGCTGGAGGGGGGCTCCAGGATTGGCAGGACCTCCAGCAGCAGGGCACGGATAGCACAGGCTGATGGGACACGGGTGTCACCAATTCCACTGGTATTACTAATGTCCCAGAGTCACCACATTCCCCAGCGTCCCCAATTGCCAATGTCCCCAACTCCCTCGGTGTCCCCGACCTCTGGCATCACCAATGCCCCCAGTATCCCCATTCCCCAGTGTCAATGATCCCCGGCAGCCCTGACCCTTGGCATCACTGATTCCCCCGGTGGCACTAAGCCCTGGTGTCACCGATTCCCACAGCATCCCCGATTCCCCTGCAGCACCCACTCCCTGGTGCCAACCCTGCTCCCTGGTGCCACCAGTGTCCCCTCCCTGGTGTCCCCACTCACCACCCGCGGCCTCCCCAGCCAGGCGGTGCCGGACACCCCCCGCCAGCCGCCCCAGCTGTGCCCGGGCCGAGGCCTTGGGGGGCCCCAGCGCAGCCCTGGGAGGGGCTGGGGCGAGCTGCAGCTGCCGCAGGCTGTGCCACACCAGCGCCCGCAGCTGCCCCGAGAACCCAACGGCCTGGCCCCGCAGCAGGAGCTGCTCCAGCAGCTCCGAGAAATCCCGCATCAGCCGGGGCAGCAGCACGACCTGGGGGAACAGAGGGCGGGATTCCTGCTGGAAATGCTGCTCTGATAAAGGAGGGTGAGTCCCGCTGGGAATGCTGCTCTGAGGGAGAGAGGGGGCGATTCCCACTGAGAATGCTGCTCTGAGAAAAAAAGGGGTGATTCCCACTAGCACTGCTACTCCCATGTAAAGGAAGCTGATTACTACTGGAATGCTACTCTCAAAGAAAGGAGGGTGATTCCCACTGGGCACGCTGTCCTGGGGGAAGGGGGGATTCCTGCTGGGAATGCTGTTCTGAGGGAAGGGAAAGATGGAAAACCTATCCCACCTCCTGGTGCCTGTGGAGCAGCAGCGCCGCAGTGATTCCCACAGCCGTGATGGCAGAGCAGGCGCTGGAATCTGCAGCGGGGGAGAAGGGCTCGTTATCCGGGAGGGGGATTAACCCTACACCGCCATTCCCGGGCAGGGAACGCCATCCTAAGGGATGCAGGGACCCCCCAGCTCCCTCACCACTCAGCGCGTGCAGCCCTAGTGCCGTCACCAAAATCTCCTCTTCAGTCCCCAAACTGGGACCCAAAGTCCCCACATTCCCAACACCTGGCAGGCTGGGAAATCAGGGTGAGAGGGGTGAGGAGAGGAGCCGGGAGCAGAGGTCTAAGGGGAAACACATTAGCAGAGGTCTCAGGGGCTCGGCTCCTTACTGCCTGCCCAGGATGGTGGGAAGCAGCAGCTGCTCTGGACGATTTCCTGTGAGGACTGGCCCGACGAGGTTGTTGTCCACAAATTCCTGGGAATGAGGATGAAGGAGCCTGTGGGTGCTCACAGGCCTCAGCACCATGAGCTGACTTGATCCTTGGATCCCCAGCCTGGGGAGGAGCCCGGATTTCGCCAGGATGGATTCACTCGATCCCCCCCGGACACCTCAAACCCTACCAACATCCCAGGAATAGTCTCCCAGTGCCGGGATGGGTCCAGGGGGATCCCCAGCTGCCGTACCCGTAAGGAGAAGGGCTGTGAGAAATCCACCCGGGCACATCCACGGTGCCGGCGCAGGGCCTGGAATGCTGCCCGGACACACGTTCTGATCCCAAGGGGCTGAGGGGGCTGCAAAGAGATGGGATCGAGGGATTAATGGTGGATTTGGGGGGATGCCACTTCCCAGGGATGCTCCCAGAGATCTGGGGCAACGCCTCTCCCTAGGGATCCTCCCAGAGATTGAGTGGAATAGTGCTTCCCAGAGGTTTTGGGGAACACTGATCCCCAGGGATGGTGCCAGTGATTTGGGGGAGTACCAGTGACCCCCCCTGACCCCCCTCTCACCACTCCATCCCGCTCCACTCCGCCAGGAGCCACGTCGTAGGTGATTCCCACCGGGACGATGAGTACATCAGGCACGGCTCCATCCCGCAGCGCCCGGAGCACGCGGAGCAGCCAGCACCGGGCGGGATCTGCGAGCCACACGGAAGCTGGGGGCTCCTCCAGGAAGAGGACGAAGGGCTGACGGCTCCGCAGCACCTCCTGGACGTACTGGGGAGAGACTGGGAGTGCTGGGAGCTGCCAGCACCTCCCCGAGCGCTCCAGAGGGACTTTTCAACCCAAACTGCACCTACCGCATCCAGCACAGCCCCTGGGAGCCCCTCATCCCGGTCACTCCGTGTCTGTGCCATTCCCGAAGGCAGGAAAATCCCTCCCAGGCGTTGGAGCAGGGATCTGGCGAGGGAAGGGCACCGTGGGCAACCACTGCATCCTCCTGAGTCCTCTGGGAACATCCTACACTGCGGCCTTACCGGAGGCGAGGGCTGGTCCAGGCACCCGCCGTCACCCTGGGCACCCCGATCCCCTGGGAGAGTAGGACGAAGGACAGGAGCGGCCCGTCCACCTGGGATTGGTGGCTGCACAGGAACACCAGCGGCACCTCGGGCTGCAAGCAAGGGATCCTGCAGTGAATTCCCAGCTTTCCAGGGGCCGGGAGTGCCCACCCGGGCTCCGTACCGTCCTGGCAGTTCGCAGCACCATCTCCAGCTGCCCCCGGTGCAGCTGCACGCTCAGGAACAGACGGGTCAGGAGCTTGGGAAGCATCCAGTGGCACAGCCTGTGGGAAAATGGGGAATGAGGAACTCCGCCATTGACAGGCCTGCCCCAAACCCTGCCTGCCTCTGTTTCCCCAACCCATCCCTGCTCAGAATTCCCATCTCAGCTCCCAGAAAGGCAAATTCCCAGTTTTATCAAAGGTGAAAGGTTGCATGTGATGAGACATCCCCCTTTCCACTGGTAACTGGAGGTGCCTTTGGTTATCCTGCATCCCTTCCATCTCCCTGTCCTCCCTTGGCATCCCCACATGCTCTTATTCCATGGGCAGTTTCCTATTCCCCAGGGAGTGCCTTCCCTTTAATGGCTCAAAAGTACTCTGTATTCCCACTGCATCAGGCCAGCAATGAAGCCCCGGATTCCCAGTTCTCAGTGATGGGATGGGGAAGGGAGAAGGAAAGTTCCCTCTGCTTCCCTCCCTCCTGCAGAGCTTGGATTTTCCCACTCCAGCTCCTCAGAAGGAATTAGGGGAATGGCCCCAGGAGCTACAGAGGACCCCGAGGGCAGCTAGCCAAAGGATCCATCTGCAGCTCCCAAGGGATCCCAGAATATCCCCTAAACGGATCCCAGAAAAACACCCAGAGGATCCATGTGCATCCCCCCAAACTACCAGAATATCTCCTAAAGGATCTGTATCCATCCCCCAGAGAATCCCAGAATATTTCCTCAAAAGATCCGTGACCTCAGCAGCAGAGGTGAGAGCGGGGCCTGGATTTCCCCCAGGATCCGGCAGATCTCCTCCTTCCAGCGCCGCTGGAATCCCTCATCCCCTCCGGATCCGGGCTCCCAGCCAGAGGACACATCCTGCACCCTGAGGAGCACCCCAGCATCCACGTGTTGGGATCCAGAGAGCCTCGGTGGCATTCCAGGATCCCACGACCAAACAGGATCCCCCAGGACTGGCGGCCAGACCCTCCTCGGTGAGGGTGATCCTGAGATCCCCCCAGCTGCTCCCACCCACCTCCTGCTGCTGCAGATCCGCACCAGGAGCTCCCCGGGGGTCTCTGCTGGAATTTTCCGTTCCCAGGCAGTGAGGAATCCACAGACCCTGCGGACCAGCCAGCCCCGGAACCTGGAGGGGACACACGGTGACATCCTGGCAGGGGGAGGCCCTTCCACCGGGATCAGAGCCACCCAAACTGCCTCTCTGGTGGATTCAGGACGCTTCTCCCCATTTCACAGCTGGAAATGTTGAGGCACCAGTGAATTGATGCTTCAGGCTGCCCAGCAGGAAGGAAACCTGAGATTCGGGGCATTCCAAATCACAGAAATTTCCCAATCTGCCCCCAAATCTGCACTGAGAGTGGGGTGGGAGGGAGCTTTGGGATATCCTGGAGCTTGCAGGAAGGGCTGGAGTGTGACAGGAGAACTGCATTCCCTGCGATCCCAATGGATTCATCCGAGGGTTTCAAAGCTGAAGCTGGGAACATTTGGAACTGAATAGAGGCTGATGATCTGATTTGGGAAGAAAAAAACCCCCAAAAATCGATAATCTGGGGATTGCTCCCTAAAGGCGAGGGGAGCCAAAGCAATCTGGCACCTCCAGAATAAAAATGTCTGGAAAGGGCTCTGTGGCAGCTCCTGCCCAGAGGAAAAGGTGGGATAACCAGAATTTTGCCTTTCCTCCTTCTAAGGGGAAATAGCTGTTTTCCCTTTTCCCTGGGAGCTAGGGCTCGCTCTGAGCAATGCCAGCTGGAGCCAGAGAGAAGAAAAACCTTCCACCTCCACCTTCTTCCCATCAAGATTCCAAGTTTTGCTCAAACAAATAAAGGCATGACCCCAAATCCTCAATTCCATGGCTGGAGCACAGCCCAAGCCCTCGAGAGACGCCACTTCCAGCCTCCCAAAATTGATTCGTGAGCTTGGTTTGCAATAATGAGGAACCGCGAAGGACACAGAAGGATTCCCATGGGCATTTTGGTGAAATATGGGGGGAAGAGCGGTTCTCCAGGTGTTTTCTGCACAGAGCTCATCCATCCTCACCGCGTGTCTGTCTCCCTCACACGGCTGACATCGCGAAATCCGAGAGCAGTGAGATCCTCGTGATAGAATCCATCCTGGCAGGAAAAGCGCAATCAATCACTGAGAATGTGGATCCTCAGCATCCCGGGATCCCAAACTCTCCTACCCAGCTCCTGGGGGTGCAGGTCTGGCAGCAGCGCCCCAAAACCGGATGGTGGTATTTTCCCAGGAATGGGATGAAAACTTCCAGCTTTGGGTCCGAGTTGCTGATCCACATTTGCATCTGAGGAGGGAAAGAAAAATGGGAGGGGGCATCTAGGAATGCCAAATATGGGTGGATACGCCCCAAAAATGCACTTGTGATGTGGGGGGTTCCAATACTGCCGAAGAACAAAGGAATTTCAGCTGGGACAAACTGGTGTCACACTTTGGTGACTGTGGGGACCTGGATCAACACACACCCAGGGGGATCAACCTGGTTCTGGGGGGGATCAGGATCCTGACAGGATCAGACACTGGGGTTTCTCTCCCTCAGGGACAAGCGGTGAGACAGATCCAGTGGGATTAACCCAGATCCAGTGGGATCAGCTGGGAAATACGGGCCTGAGGGGGCTCGGCGGGATCCGGGGAGACCCCAGGCCCCTCATTAGTCCTCTCCACACCCACCTCCGGAGTCATGGGGTGCCCTGGAACACTGGGATTCCAATTCTTTGGCCTCCCAAGTGGGATCCCCCCTCCCTTTCCATGGGGTGGGGCACAGAGGGACCCCATGGTGCCACATACCTTGGGAGGTGTCACGGCTGAGGGGACACCCTCAAACTGGGGAGAAGAAGCACTGGGGCTCAAAGGTCCTGGGAACAATCCTGCAGACACAAACACGTGGAAAGGGGCATTTCAGGAGGTTTGGGACATGTGGAACAGGGGCTGGGAAAGGGACACCCTGTGTGCCCCACAGAGCCAGAGGGACCTGGGGAGGGAGAGTAACATCCCACATCTCCTATAGAATTGGGAGGGTAACGCCGCACGGGCCCCACAGATAATGGACAGCGGTAACACCCCGCAGGGAACTGGGAGGCCGTAACACACCCCACACAGGTCCCCACACCCCATGCTCCCTAGGGAATTGGGGAGCTAACACCCCACACACCCCAAAGGGAACTGGGGGGACAGTGACACCCCAAGCCGACCCCTCACACTCCACATCCCCTATAGGGTTTAGGGTGGGTAACACACCCCACACGGCCCCCCCAGCCCCGACAGGGCCCGAAGCGGGGGGCAGCATCCCCCGCACAGGCCCCACAGCCCCCATGGACTCTTTGGGGTCACCCCCAGACCAGCCCCACTGCTCCCTCGGCCCGGGAGGCTCAGCCCCACCGCCCCTGCGGAGTTTCGGGGTCACAGCCCCGGGACCCCCGGCCCCGCTCACCGCACACCCCGCGCTCCGGCCCGGCCCCGCTCCGCCCCCGGGCAGCCCGGCCGGAACCGGCCCCGCCGGAACCGGCACCTCCGGCACCGCAGACTCCTGCCCCGGCTCGGGACAGCTGCCCCGGCCTCACCGCGGGGCGCACCACAGCTACCGGGGGGTCCCCATCAGCCCCCAGGGCCCGTCACCCCTGGCCTTGGTCCCCGACCCCAGCCCAGGTCCCCAACGCCTCTGGGGACACCACTCCCACCTCCAGCCCCCCCGTGGGCTCCCGCCCCTTGCCCGGGCCCTGTCCCTCTCTCCCCCAGGGCCAGCAGCCCCTCAGCCCTGGTCCCCGGCCCAAGCCGCCATCACCCCCAGTGCCATGACCTCCATCCCCGTCGCCAGCTCTGTCCCTCCCACACCTCCCAAGCCAAGGGGCTGCAGCGGCCTGGAAACACCGAAAAGGCCCCGTTCATCTGCGCCGGGGCTAGGGCCTTGCACCTGCGGGAGCACACCTGGGAGCGGTACCCGGGAGGTGGGATAAGGGAGGGGACGGAAATGGCAGGGAAAAAGGGGAAAACAAGCAAAGATGAGAAAGACGAAAGACAAGGAAGAAGGCAAAAATTAAAATATTTTTTAAAGGGTGGTGGGGAAGAAGGGAAAGTAAGAAAAAAGGAGAAAAAAGATGAGAAAAAAGCAGAATGAAAGGGAAAAGACCATAATATGGGAGGGGGGGGAAGCCAAAGAAAATGGAGAAAAGGTCAAGAAAAGCAAACAAGAAGGTGGGGGAAGTAAAGTGGGGGAAAAAAAGGAAAATACAAAAGGAAAAAAGGGCAAAATGTGGGGTAAAGGACAAAGTAAAAAGGAAATACAAACAAAAGACAACAAAAAGAGAAATAAAAATACACGCTCCTGTTGGTTTGACCTGGGCTGGAGACCTAGTGCCCCCCAAGGTGGTCCATCCCTCCCATCACATGGACCAGCAGAGGAAATATAAAGCTCCTAACTGTGTTCCCACAAGGGGAAGACCCTCCTGCTCTCCCCAACAGGTGACTTGGGCTCTTTTGGGGTGCATTTTCAGGCAGATTATACTCTTTCGCTTTCTTCTGGTACCTGCAGGTTTTGCAGGTTTTGGGGGATGTCATTCAGGGAACAGGGATGGGGATGGGGCTGGTGGCCCTGGGGAACACAGAGATGGGAATGGGTCTATGGAGTCCTACCCTCTTTTCCACTTTTTAAAACTAATTTTTATACTATTTCATTACTTTTTGGTGGAGCTTGAGTAACTTTAGTCATACACCTTCCTCAGTAAGTGGTGGTTGTACCTTGGGAGGGTATCTCAGAATGATACCTGAGATAACCTTGGGATGGGGGTCATTCCAAGGAGAGGGATTTCCCAATGCCTGCTGGCCCAACAGCACAACATCTTCCTGTATCTCCCTTGGCTGTCAGCTGCTCTGCGGCTGATCTGCTACAAGATACCCCTGAGTTTCCTCTGCCAGGGTTTCAAAAGAGCCTGGCCCCATGTGGGGTCTCCACTCTGCTCCACTCTCCATTTAGTCTACTTTGGATTGTGTTGTGTGAGGGACGCTGGGTGTATTGACCACATTCCATCTAAAAAGCAGCAACCATATTTTTCCCTGTAACTTCTCTACTGTTATGTTTTTTACCCTCATTCATCTTCACACATGCCTGGACAGGACTCAGGGGACTGGACAGAGAACACAGGGGGAGTGCAGCTGTTTGGCCAGTCGTCCCTTGAAATGAGATTGACAAAATCCATACCTTTGTCTGGGAGAGCCACCCCAAGCTCTCTCTCCCCAGCCCTGCACCCACACCCCAAGGGGATGCAGTCAGGCCCTCTTGGGAAACACCTGAATTTCGCTTTCCCTGAGGCTCCAGAAGATAGGACCGACCCATGCCAATGAACCTCTAAGACGGGATAGGAGCCCAGTGTCACCAATGTCTGGAAGAGGGAGGAATGTAGTTGCTGAGCAGGGCCATGGGTACCAGGGAGGGATGTGGGGCCTGGGGGAGAGATGGAGGTGCCAGGGAAGCCATGTGGGTGCAGAGGATCAGATATTGGTGCTGGGGGAGGGACATGGGAGCTGGGGAGGGGATGCAGGAATTGGGGGAGAGATGTGAGTTCTGGGGGAGGAAAGTGGATGCTGAGGGATGGATGTAGGTACTGGAGAGGGGATGCGGGTACCGGGGAGGGATGTGGGGGCCTATAAGGGGGGGTGAGGGTGCTGGTATCAGGGAGGGATTGGGTGCCAGGGAGGCATGTAGAAGTCTGGGGGCATTTGGATGCAGGGAGCAGAGATGTATGCAGGTGCTGAGGCAGGATGAGGGGACCTGCATGGGGAGGTGTGCAGGTACCAGGGAGGCATGCAGGTAGCAGGGGAAGAGGTGGGTAATGAGGAAGGGATGTGGGTGCCAAGGGTGATGCAGGTATTGGGAAAGGGTCACAAGTGCTCAAGGACAGGAACAGAGCCTGGAGCAGGGCATGAACTGACTGAGACCCCTATTCTCACCTCCCTGCACTGCTGGAGAGGAGCAGGGAGAGGGTAGGGAATAAAGTTGAGCACAGGAAAGAGGTGTGGGGGCAGGTGTTTTAAGGATTGTTTTACCTACATTTCCCCTTCTCTGATTTCATGGGTAACAAATTCAATTATTTTCCTCAAGCCAGGTCTGCTCTGTCTGTGACAGAGGGGGGACAGACACATCCCTCTCCATCTTTATCCTATCCAAGGAGCTCTTCCTTATATTTCCTCTGCTGGTCCATGTGATGGGAGGGATGGACCAAACTCCAGTGTCAAAACACTTATCCTTGTATTTCCTTTTCTATATTTCCTCTGCTGGTCCATGTGATGGGAGGGATGGACCACCTTGGGGGGCACTAGGTCTCCAGCCCAGGTCAAACCAACAGGAGCGTGTATTTTTATTTCTCTTTTTGTTGTCTTTTGTTTGTATTTCCTTTTTACTTTGTCCTTTACCCCACATTTTGCCCTTTTTTCCTTTTGTATTTTCCTTTTTTTCCCCCACTTTACTTCCCCCACCTTCTTGTTTGCTTTTCTTGACCTTTTCTCCATTTTCTTTGGCTTCCCCCCCCTCCCATATTATGGTCTTTTCCCTTTCATTCTGCTTTTTTCTCATCTTTTTTCTCCTTTTTTCTTACTTTCCCTTCTTCCCCACCACCCTTTAAAAAATATTTTAATTTTTGCCTTCTTCCTTGTCTTTCGTCTTTCTCATCTTTGCTTGTTTTCCCCTTTTTCCCTGCCATTTCCGTCCCCTCCCTTATCCCACCTCCCGGGTACCGCTCCCAGGTGTGCTCCCGCAGGTGCAAGGCCCTAGCCCCGGCGCAGATGAACGGGGCCTTTTCGGTGTTTCCAGGCCGCTGCAGCCCCTTGGCTTGGGAGGTGTGGGAGGGACAGAGCTGGCGACGGGGATGGAGGTCATGGCACTGGGGGTGATGGCGGCTTGGGCCGGGGACCAGGGCTGAGGGGCTGCTGGCCCTGGGGGAGAGAGGGACAGGGCCCGGGCAAGGGGCGGGAGCCCACGGGGGGGCTGGAGGTGGGAGTGGTGTCCCCAGAGGCGTTGGGGACCTGGGCTGGGGTCGGGGACCAAGGCCAGGGGTGACGGGCCCTGGGGGCTGATGGGGACCCCCCGGTAGCTGTGGTGCGCCCCGCGGTGAGGCCGGGGCAGCTGTCCCGAGCCGGGGCAGGAGTCTGCGGTGCCGGAGGTGCCGGTTCCGGCGGGGCCGGTTCCGGCCGGGCTGCCCGGGGGCGGAGCGGGGCCGGGCCGGAGCGCGGGGTGTGCGGTGAGCGGGGCCGGGGGTCCCGGGGCTGTGACCCCGAAACTCCGCAGGGGCGGTGGGGCTGAGCCTCCCGGGCCGAGGGAGCAGTGGGGCTGGTCTGGGGGTGACCCCAAAGAGTCCATGGGGGCTGTGGGGCCTGTGCGGGGGATGCTGCCCCCCGCTTCGGGCCCTGTCGGGGCTGGGGGGGCCGTGTGGGGTGTGTTACCCACCCTAAACCCTATAGGGGATGTGGAGTGTGAGGGGTCGGCTTGGGGTGTCACTGTCCCCCCAGTTCCCTTTGGGGTGTGTGGGGTGTTAGCTCCCCAATTCCCTAGGGAGCATGGGGTGTGGGGACCTGTGTGGGGTGTGTTACGGCCTCCCAGTTCCCTGCGGGGTGTTACCGCTGTCCATTATCTGTGGGGCCCGTGCGGCGTTACCCTCCCAATTCTATAGGAGATGTGGGATGTTACTCTCCCTCCCCAGGTCCCTCTGGCTCTGTGGGGCACACAGGGTGTCCCTTTCCCAGCCCCTGTTCCACATGTCCCAAACCTCCTGAAATGCCCCTTTCCACGTGTTTGTGTCTGCAGGATTGTTCCCAGGACCTTTGAGCCCCAGTGCTTCTTCTCCCCAGTTTGAGGGTGTCCCCTCAGCCGTGACACCTCCCAAGGTATGTGGCACCATGGGGTCCCTCTGTGCCCCACCCCATGGAAAGGGAGGGGGGATCCCACTTGGGAGGCCAAAGAATTGGAATCCCAGTGTTCCAGGGCACCCCATGACTCCGGAGGTGGGTGTGGAGAGGACTAATGAGGGGCCTGGGGTCTCCCCGGATCCCGCCGAGCCCCCTCAGGCCCGTATTTCCCAGCTGATCCCACTGGATCTGGGTTAATCCCACTGGATCTGTCTCACCGCTTGTCCCTGAGGGAGAGAAACCCCAGTGTCTGATCCTGTCAGGATCCTGATCCCCCCCAGAACCAGGTTGATCCCCCTGGGTGTGTGTTGATCCAGGTCCCCACAGTCACCAAAGTGTGACACCAGTTTGTCCCAGCTGAAATTCCTTTGTTCTTCGGCAGTATTGGAACCCCCCACATCACAAGTGCATTTTTGGGGCGTATCCACCCATATTTGGCATTCCTAGATGCCCCCTCCCATTTTTCTTTCCCTCCTCAGATGCAAATGTGGATCAGCAACTCGGACCCAAAGCTGGAAGTTTTCATCCCATTCCTGGGAAAATACCACCATCCGGTTTTGGGGCGCTGCTGCCAGACCTGCACCCCCAGGAGCTGGGTAGGAGAGTTTGGGATCCCGGGATGCTGAGGATCCACATTCTCAGTGATTGATTGCGCTTTTCCTGCCAGGATGGATTCTATCACGAGGATCTCACTGCTCTCGGATTTCGCGATGTCAGCCGTGTGAGGGAGACAGACACGCGGTGAGGATGGATGAGCTCTGTGCAGAAAACACCTGGAGAACCGCTCTTCCCCCCATATTTCACCAAAATGCCCATGGGAATCCTTCTGTGTCCTTCGCGGTTCCTCATTATTGCAAACCAAGCTCACGAATCAATTTTGGGAGGCTGGAAGTGGCGTCTCTCGAGGGCTTGGGCTGTGCTCCAGCCATGGAATTGAGGATTTGGGGTCATGCCTTTATTTGTTTGAGCAAAACTTGGAATCTTGATGGGAAGAAGGTGGAGGTGGAAGGTTTTTCTTCTCTCTGGCTCCAGCTGGCATTGCTCAGAGCGAGCCCTAGCTCCCAGGGAAAAGGGAAAACAGCTATTTCCCCTTAGAAGGAGGAAAGGCAAAATTCTGGTTATCCCACCTTTTCCTCTGGGCAGGAGCTGCCACAGAGCCCTTTCCAGACATTTTTATTCTGGAGGTGCCAGATTGCTTTGGCTCCCCTCGCCTTTAGGGAGCAATCCCCAGATTATCGATTTTTGGGGGTTTTTTTCTTCCCAAATCAGATCATCAGCCTCTATTCAGTTCCAAATGTTCCCAGCTTCAGCTTTGAAACCCTCGGATGAATCCATTGGGATCGCAGGGAATGCAGTTCTCCTGTCACACTCCAGCCCTTCCTGCAAGCTCCAGGATATCCCAAAGCTCCCTCCCACCCCACTCTCAGTGCAGATTTGGGGGCAGATTGGGAAATTTCTGTGATTTGGAATGCCCCGAATCTCAGGTTTCCTTCCTGCTGGGCAGCCTGAAGCATCAATTCACTGGTGCCTCAACATTTCCAGCTGTGAAATGGGGAGAAGCGTCCTGAATCCACCAGAGAGGCAGTTTGGGTGGCTCTGATCCCGGTGGAAGGGCCTCCCCCTGCCAGGATGTCACCGTGTGTCCCCTCCAGGTTCCGGGGCTGGCTGGTCCGCAGGGTCTGTGGATTCCTCACTGCCTGGGAACGGAAAATTCCAGCAGAGACCCCCGGGGAGCTCCTGGTGCGGATCTGCAGCAGCAGGAGGTGGGTGGGAGCAGCTGGGGGGATCTCAGGATCACCCTCACCGAGGAGGGTCTGGCCGCCAGTCCTGGGGGATCCTGTTTGGTCGTGGGATCCTGGAATGCCACCGAGGCTCTCTGGATCCCAACACGTGGATGCTGGGGTGCTCCTCAGGGTGCAGGATGTGTCCTCTGGCTGGGAGCCCGGATCCGGAGGGGATGAGGGATTCCAGCGGCGCTGGAAGGAGGAGATCTGCCGGATCCTGGGGGAAATCCAGGCCCCGCTCTCACCTCTGCTGCTGAGGTCACGGATCTTTTGAGGAAATATTCTGGGATTCTCTGGGGGATGGATACAGATCCTTTAGGAGATATTCTGGTAGTTTGGGGGGATGCACATGGATCCTCTGGGTGTTTTTCTGGGATCCGTTTAGGGGATATTCTGGGATCCCTTGGGAGCTGCAGATGGATCCTTTGGCTAGCTGCCCTCGGGGTCCTCTGTAGCTCCTGGGGCCATTCCCCTAATTCCTTCTGAGGAGCTGGAGTGGGAAAATCCAAGCTCTGCAGGAGGGAGGGAAGCAGAGGGAACTTTCCTTCTCCCTTCCCCATCCCATCACTGAGAACTGGGAATCCGGGGCTTCATTGCTGGCCTGATGCAGTGGGAATACAGAGTACTTTTGAGCCATTAAAGGGAAGGCACTCCCTGGGGAATAGGAAACTGCCCATGGAATAAGAGCATGTGGGGATGCCAAGGGAGGACAGGGAGATGGAAGGGATGCAGGATAACCAAAGGCACCTCCAGTTACCAGTGGAAAGGGGGATGTCTCATCACATGCAACCTTTCACCTTTGATAAAACTGGGAATTTGCCTTTCTGGGAGCTGAGATGGGAATTCTGAGCAGGGATGGGTTGGGGAAACAGAGGCAGGCAGGGTTTGGGGCAGGCCTGTCAATGGCGGAGTTCCTCATTCCCCATTTTCCCACAGGCTGTGCCACTGGATGCTTCCCAAGCTCCTGACCCGTCTGTTCCTGAGCGTGCAGCTGCACCGGGGGCAGCTGGAGATGGTGCTGCGAACTGCCAGGACGGTACGGAGCCCGGGTGGGCACTCCCGGCCCCTGGAAAGCTGGGAATTCACTGCAGGATCCCTTGCTTGCAGCCCGAGGTGCCGCTGGTGTTCCTGTGCAGCCACCAATCCCAGGTGGACGGGCCGCTCCTGTCCTTCGTCCTACTCTCCCAGGGGATCGGGGTGCCCAGGGTGACGGCGGGTGCCTGGACCAGCCCTCGCCTCCGGTAAGGCCGCAGTGTAGGATGTTCCCAGAGGACTCAGGAGGATGCAGTGGTTGCCCACGGTGCCCTTCCCTCGCCAGATCCCTGCTCCAACGCCTGGGAGGGATTTTCCTGCCTTCGGGAATGGCACAGACACGGAGTGACCGGGATGAGGGGCTCCCAGGGGCTGTGCTGGATGCGGTAGGTGCAGTTTGGGTTGAAAAGTCCCTCTGGAGCGCTCGGGGAGGTGCTGGCAGCTCCCAGCACTCCCAGTCTCTCCCCAGTACGTCCAGGAGGTGCTGCGGAGCCGTCAGCCCTTCGTCCTCTTCCTGGAGGAGCCCCCAGCTTCCGTGTGGCTCGCAGATCCCGCCCGGTGCTGGCTGCTCCGCGTGCTCCGGGCGCTGCGGGATGGAGCCGTGCCTGATGTACTCATCGTCCCGGTGGGAATCACCTACGACGTGGCTCCTGGCGGAGTGGAGCGGGATGGAGTGGTGAGAGGGGGGTCAGGGGGGGTCACTGGTACTCCCCCAAATCACTGGCACCATCCCTGGGGATCAGTGTTCCCCAAAACCTCTGGGAAGCACTATTCCACTCAATCTCTGGGAGGATCCCTAGGGAGAGGCGTTGCCCCAGATCTCTGGGAGCATCCCTGGGAAGTGGCATCCCCCCAAATCCACCATTAATCCCTCGATCCCATCTCTTTGCAGCCCCCTCAGCCCCTTGGGATCAGAACGTGTGTCCGGGCAGCATTCCAGGCCCTGCGCCGGCACCGTGGATGTGCCCGGGTGGATTTCTCACAGCCCTTCTCCTTACGGGTACGGCAGCTGGGGATCCCCCTGGACCCATCCCGGCACTGGGAGACTATTCCTGGGATGTTGGTAGGGTTTGAGGTGTCCGGGGGGGATCGAGTGAATCCATCCTGGCGAAATCCGGGCTCCTCCCCAGGCTGGGGATCCAAGGATCAAGTCAGCTCATGGTGCTGAGGCCTGTGAGCACCCACAGGCTCCTTCATCCTCATTCCCAGGAATTTGTGGACAACAACCTCGTCGGGCCAGTCCTCACAGGAAATCGTCCAGAGCAGCTGCTGCTTCCCACCATCCTGGGCAGGCAGTAAGGAGCCGAGCCCCTGAGACCTCTGCTAATGTGTTTCCCCTTAGACCTCTGCTCCCGGCTCCTCTCCTCACCCCTCTCACCCTGATTTCCCAGCCTGCCAGGTGTTGGGAATGTGGGGACTTTGGGTCCCAGTTTGGGGACTGAAGAGGAGATTTTGGTGACGGCACTAGGGCTGCACGCGCTGAGTGGTGAGGGAGCTGGGGGGTCCCTGCATCCCTTAGGATGGCGTTCCCTGCCCGGGAATGGCGGTGTAGGGTTAATCCCCCTCCCGGATAACGAGCCCTTCTCCCCCGCTGCAGATTCCAGCGCCTGCTCTGCCATCACGGCTGTGGGAATCACTGCGGCGCTGCTGCTCCACAGGCACCAGGAGGTGGGATAGGTTTTCCATCTTTCCCTTCCCTCAGAACAGCATTCCCAGCAGGAATCCCCCCTTCCCCCAGGACAGCGTGCCCAGTGGGAATCACCCTCCTTTCTTTGAGAGTAGCATTCCAGTAGTAATCAGCTTCCTTTACATGGGAGTAGCAGTGCTAGTGGGAATCACCCCTTTTTTTCTCAGAGCAGCATTCTCAGTGGGAATCGCCCCCTCTCTCCCTCAGAGCAGCATTCCCAGCGGGACTCACCCTCCTTTATCAGAGCAGCATTTCCAGCAGGAATCCCGCCCTCTGTTCCCCCAGGTCGTGCTGCTGCCCCGGCTGATGCGGGATTTCTCGGAGCTGCTGGAGCAGCTCCTGCTGCGGGGCCAGGCCGTTGGGTTCTCGGGGCAGCTGCGGGCGCTGGTGTGGCACAGCCTGCGGCAGCTGCAGCTCGCCCCAGCCCCTCCCAGGGCTGCGCTGGGGCCCCCCAAGGCCTCGGCCCGGGCACAGCTGGGGCGGCTGGCGGGGGGTGTCCGGCACCGCCTGGCTGGGGAGGCCGCGGGTGGTGAGTGGGGACACCAGGGAGGGGACACTGGTGGCACCAGGGAGCAGGGTTGGCACCAGGGAGTGGGTGCTGCAGGGGAATCGGGGATGCTGTGGGAATCGGTGACACCAGGGCTTAGTGCCACCGGGGGAATCAGTGATGCCAAGGGTCAGGGCTGCCGGGGATCATTGACACTGGGGAATGGGGATACTGGGGGCATTGGTGATGCCAGAGGTCGGGGACACCGAGGGAGTTGGGGACATTGGCAATTGGGGACGCTGGGGAATGTGGTGACTCTGGGACATTAGTAATACCAGTGGAATTGGTGACACCCGTGTCCCATCAGCCTGTGCTATCCGTGCCCTGCTGCTGGAGGTCCTGCCAATCCTGGAGCCCCCCTCCAGCCTCGCCGGCATTGTGCTGAGCCGGGATGAGCTGCTTCGCAAGATCCTGGAGCTCCTGTGGCTGCTGCCCCCAACCCTGCTGGGGCTCCAGGTGGGGACACGGGGGTTGCCACTCATCCTCAATCCTGCTGGGGCTCCACGTGGGGACACGGGGGTGGCCTGTCACCCCTTTCATGTGCCCCCAGCCCTGCCAGCCCGCTGACTGCCACAGCCTGGACATCCTGGACAAGCTCATCCTTGGGGGGCTGCTGGAGGAGGAGGAGGTCGGTGACACTCAGAGACCTCTCCTGGGGCATGGGGACAGGGTGGCTTTGAGGTGAGGTGACACCCTGTTGTCTCCCCAGCCAGACAGTGAGTGCTGGGATTGTGACGTGGCCCCCCGGTCCTACTTGCGGGGACGTTCCTGGGGATCCTTCACCGATGACAGTGACAGTGAGAGTGAGCACGGGGTCCCCAAGCAGTGCTACAAGGTACTGGGGGGTTCCCCCTCTGTGCCCCGGCCTGGGGGGGAGGGCGGCTTCCCCCAAATCTGGCCGTGTGTCTCCCCACAGCTCAGCGAGCCCCAGGGCTTCCCTGGCTTCCTCCTCTTCCTCTGCCGCCTCCTGAGCCCCATTCTGTGGACCTACGGCCGGGCCGTGAAATTCCTGGAGCAAACCCCCTGGCCCCAGCCCGGTAGGACCCTTCCCCCAAAGTGGGGAACCCCTTGGGACTCCCTGGGGCCACTGAAGCACGCCTGGAGCCCCAGGAGCCGGGATGTGACACCTCTCCCCATTCCAGAGGCAGACTATGTGGAGGCACTGCTGGAATTCCTGGCTGAGGATGAGGATGGTGAGTGAAGGTGGTGGGGGGGAGGGGTCTTCCTTTTAGGGGTCAGTGCCCTATCCACCCCAGCCAGGCTGGGGGTTATTGGGAGGTGGTGTCTGGGGGTTTCCTTGGGATCTCTCTCCCCACAGGGTATCCTGACAGGAGCCTGGCCCTGAGCTCCCTGCAGAGTTTCAAGGACATGGGGGTAAGCACGGCTCCCCCAGCCCCCCAACATTTTGCTGCCCGCCTTCTGTCCTCCTGACCTCCCTGTCCACTGCCAGGTGCTGGAGGAGCTGCAGACCCCCACCGGACCCCTCCTGCAGCTCTCCCAGCCTTTCCAGTGTGCTTCCAACCGGGAGAAGCTGGGAGCCTTCATCCACCAGTTCACCCAGCTGTAGCCCCCGCCAGACCCATAAATGGGGTGCAGGGACCCGACGGCTTGTGGATTTATTGACCCCGCAGGGGGGAGGTGGAGGTGGGATCTGGGGGGAGCTGTCTGCTGTCAGACCACCCGGTTGCAGATGGTACCCAGCTCCTCGATCTCACACTGCACCTCATCGCCGCGCTGCAAGGGGGGACATGGTGGCATCGGTCTCCAGTGGCGTCCACTGTGTCCCCACTTGCTCCCCAGCCCCACCCGAGCCCCCCTTTGCCTCACCTTAAGGAAAACGGGCGGTTGCCGAAAGACCCCCACTCCAGCAGGGGTCCCTGTCAGCAGGATGTCCCCAGGGACCAGCGTCACAAACCTGGTGACACACGAGGTGTCAGCCATGACCCCCTGGGCTTTGGGGGTCCCCAGCCCCTCCCCATTCCTACCGGGACACCCAGGCGACGAGGGTGGGCACCCCAAAGATGAGGTGGCGGGTGCTGCTGTCCTGCATCCGGTGCCCGTTGACGCTGCAGCGGATCCACAGGTTGTGGACATCTGCAGGAGTTTGAGATGGGGGGACATGGGGACGGTGCCACTGTGACCCCACCGTTTCCCCACCTTGGGGAAAAACACATGGTGTCGGGGCACATGGGTCTGTGACAGCACCAGTGGCAGCTGAGCAAGAGTCGCCATCTCCTCCCTGTCTTGTCCCTGTCCTGTTCTCATCCCATCTGCGTCCTGTCCCCATCCCATCACTGTCGTGTTCTTGTCCCATCTCTATTCTGTGCCCATCCCATCCCTGTCCCACCTTCCACCGCCTCCCTGGTGACAATGGCCGGCCCCAGGGGACAGAAGGTGTCGAAGGTTTTTCCCAGCAGCCACTGCCGCCCGTTGCGCTTCATCTGCCAGTCCCGGGCGCTCACGTCATTGGCCACCGTGAACCCCAGCACGTGCTCCAGCGCCGCCGCCTCCTGGGGGGCAGTGGGGACCCGCTTAGAGGGGGACACACCCAGGGGTTCCCCAAAGTGAGGCGGGGGCCGGGGCAGTGGGGGGGGTACCTTGATGTGTCGCCCCCTCTTCCCGATGACGGCAGCCAACTCCACCTCCCAGTCCAGCTCCTGTGGGGACAAAAGGCGGGGCTGGGACGGCCGTTCCCCTGGGAGGCTGTGGGGACAGGTTTCAGGGTACCCACGCTGGTGTCCTGGGGGTGCACGATTTCATCAAAGGGCCCGGTGATGGCACTGGGGAACTTGCTGAAGATGAGTGGCTCCTTGGGGACCTTCACGCCCTGCTCCAGACAGTGGTCATGGTAGTTAAGCCCCACACAGATCACCTTCTCAGGGTCCCCCACAGGTGCCAGCAGCTTCACAGTTGCCCGGGGCACACGGTGCTGCCCTGACTCCAGTGCTCTGTGGAGACAGGTGCACCCTCGATGTCACCCACATTTTGGGGCACACATTTCTCAGGGAACCCACTTTTGGAGAGTCATTCACAAGGGTCAGATATATTTTAGGGACTCTTCATTTGGGGATGTCCACATTTGAGGGGTTCAACTTTTTGGGGTAAACCACTCTTGGCAGCCATGCATGATTTGGAGTACACACCTTTTCAGGGAACCAGCTGCTGGGGGTAACCCACATTGGGAGTCATTGAAAGAAGCACGCAGATGTGGGTGGACACTCCTTTGGGGATCCTTGAGGACCCTTTTCGGGTTCACTGTCCTTTTGGAGGACCCACCACTGACGTGGAGCCCACTTTTGTAGCGCCCATCTTTGGGGATAAGCTATGGTTGAGCCCCACCCTTGGCCTCACCCACCTTTGGGCGAGCGCCAGCCCGGGAGGGCCGATCTCCAGGAATTCCCGCATCGATCGGGGCAGCTCCGGCTCCGCCGCACTCAGATCCACTAGGTCCCCCCCGGGCGCCTCCTCCAGCCCGAGCCGGGGCGCCCCGCCCGAGGCTCCCCGGAACCGCACCAGCCGCAGGGCCCCGCGCATCTCCTGAGGCACCGGGGCTCGGGATCCCGCCGGAGGGGACCCGGGGGGCAGCGGATCCCCCTCGGCTCGGGATGAATTCCGGCACACCGGTGGGATCCCTCCCCCCGATCCCACATAGCCCTGACCCTGGGGGATCCCACACAATCCCAGTGCTGGAGAGTCGTTCCGCCCAATCCCACACAATCGCGATTGCCAGAATCCCCCCAGTCCCAGGGGACGCTATCCTGACCCCCGCACAGCTCCGATCCCTGAGGATTTTCCCCTCACCCCGATTGCGCTCAGTCCGATCATAGGAATTCCCCTGATACTGCACAACCCCCGACCCGGGGGTCTCGCCCACTCCGTCCGGGAATCCCCCGACTCCGTAGGGTTTTCTACCCACCCCACATTCCCCCCACTCCCACCCCGAGTTCCGATCCCAGGGATCGCCACCTTTATCCCACATAGCCCGGATCCCGGAAACCCCCCCCGATCCATGATGGGATGCCCCTCCCCGCCCCCACTCCCACATAGCCCCGATCGCAGGGCTCCCCCCGTCCCCCATCCAGAAGACTTCCCCGTTCCCAAGGATTCCCCCCATCCCAGGGTCCCGGGGGTCTCACACACGTCTGTTCGCCCGCTCCGCTAGGGGGCGCCTCGGACCCCGGCACCACCCACATCACGTGTCACATCACGTGCCGCCTCCCCGGCCGCCCGTGTGAAGGTCACCGCGCCGAAACCCCGCCCCTTTTAGGCCGTCCAATGGAAGCGCGCAGAGGGCGAGTTCAAACATTCAACGAGAACCAATGAGAAGAGAGTGCTGAGAGGCGGGGCCGCGGGGCGGAGCAGGGCTGGGACTAGGAGAAGGAATGGGAGCGGGATAGGGGCGGAGTAAAACTGGGAGAGCGACTGGGAATGGGAGAGGCGCGCGGGATGGGACTAGGAGCAGGACAGGGGATGTGAGAGGCACGGGGGATGGACTGGAAGCGGGACTGGGAATGGGGGCAAAACACGGACCAGGAGAGGGACAGAGAAGGGACTAGGAATGATAATGGCAGAGGGAACTGGGACATGGGCAGGAACAGGGATAGGGAGCAGGACAGGGAGAGGAACTCTGCGCATCTGTCACATCCCCTTTGACTCCATTTCACTCCTAAATTGTCACGATTTGGTTTATTTATAAAATCCCCCCTCTCCATGCAGCTGGGGGAGGGGGGGCTGTGGCTTCATGGGGGGGGTCCCCTCAGCGTTGGAGGGGGAGGAGGGACTGTATGCTTTTGGTTTGTGTTTGGAGGCTCCGTTTCATGGCTGCAGTATGGACCCAGAGGATCCCCACATCCCGGGGGGTCCTTGCCCTGGGGGGGGTACCACCTCTAAGGGTTCTCAGGTCCCAGGCAGTCCCCATGTCCCGGGGTCCCCACCCCAGGGGGCCCTGGGGTCAAGTTTGTGCTGTGTCAGGTCCCTGCACTGCCCAGGGCAGAGAGTCCTTGTCGAGGGAAGGCTCAGCCTCCCAAGAATGGGTCCATCTGACAGGTGGCAGCATTGTGCCGGGGCGGGGGGTCTCTGGTGGCAACATAGTCTTGTCCCATCCTGTCTCCAGGAGCCACGTGCTGGATTTCTCCTGATTTTTAATCTCTTGTTTGTCTGAAACAGTAGAAAAACTCCGGGGGGAGCCGCGGTCTAAAGCACGTTGTGGAAGATCTGCATGGAGCTCATTATGTCCTTGTCCTGAGGGAGAGAGATCAGAGACCCCGTGTCCCCTCCTCCTGACCCCCCATCCTCCCAGCTCCCCTTCTGTCATCTTTTTGCCATACCTCTCCTGTTCCCCTTATTGTGTCCCCTCATATGCCCCTTCCTATGTCTTCCCTCCCATCCCCCTCTCCCGTCCCTACCTCCGGTCCTCCACATGGCACACTTCCCATCACAATCCTCCTGTCTCTCCTGCATCCCTCTCCCAGCCCCTACTCCTGCCCCATCCCGTCCCCCTCTCCTGTGCGTCTTCTCCTGTCCCATTCCCATCCCTCCCAGGGTGACCCTTTTGTCCCCCTCTCTCCTGGCACCCCCAGCATATAATTTTGGAACAGAACAAGGAGAGGGAGGAGGATGGTGCCCTCCCACCCCTCCAGAGACCCTCACCTCCTGGCAAGTGGCCAGGAACTCCTCGAAGGTCACCACGCCGTCCCTGTTTCTATCCATCTTCTGCAACAGAGTGGCCAGGGCTCAGCGGGGCCACCCCTGGCCGCAGAGTGGCCCCGGGAAGTGAGAGTGGGGACAGTCTCACCTGGAAGAACAACTCCACGTGCTGGGCCGGTGCGCTGGCCCCCAGGGCAGGCTCGGTGCAGTGGCCCATCATGGCATAGATGGATTTCATGATCTCCAGCATGTCCTGGGGGACACAGGGCGCTGGTAGGTCCCCTTCTGGGTGTTCCCACCCCGCCAGTGTCCCCCAGTGTCACCTCCTTGGTGATGTAGCCATCCTTATTCACGTCGTAGAGGTCAAACGTCCACTTCAGCTTCTGCTCCTCTGTCCCCCGCAGCAGCACCGAGAGTCCCACTACGAAATCCTGCCGGAAGGGTTGTGGCCATGAGCAGGGAGGGACCCTCACCCCCCTCCCCCCCGCTGCCACATTGATTCCTGGGCGCCCGAGGGATTTCATTCCCTATTGATCCTGTTATTTTTACCCCCACTGCCGCAGCGCCCGGTGCTCCCGGCACCCGCGAGGGATAGTTTGGCCACAGCCTGGGAGGGGGAAGAGAAGGAGGAGGAGGGGGAAGAGGAGGAGGAGGAGGGGGAGGATGTGATGAATCACGGCGCTGGCACAGCCATTCCCACCAGGAATTCCCACCTGGAAGCAGAGAGCCCCGTTGCGGTCGGCGTCGAAGGCGTCGAACAAGAAGTGGGCATAGGAGCTGGCGTCTGCAGGGGGAGGGGAACGGTGATTCCCGCCGGACTGGGGCTGGAAGCTTTTCCGGATGGGCCCCCCCAAACCCTCCTGCTGGGTTTGGGGACCCCCCGACTCACCGCCTTGAGGGAAGAACCGTGAGTAGATGAGCGTGAAGGTTTCCTCATCCACGAGGCCACTGGGACATTCCTGGGAAGGGGAGCAGTACCGGTGACCCTGAGGACTGTGGAGACCCACGGATTTGGGGGTTCAGGGCGACGGACCCCCAGACTCACGTTCTTAAAGCCACGGTAGAGGGATTGAAGCTCCGTCTTGGTGAACTTGGTCCGAGCCAGCAACTGCTCCAGCCCTTCGGGTTGGTGCCGGATGGTCGGGAGTTCCACGTCAGCATCGCCACTGTCTGCTAGGAGAGACCCCCGGACAAACATCCCCCTTAAAAACAACCCTTGCACCCCTAAACCCACCCCTACCCCCTTAAAACCACCCCATACCCCTAAAACTAGCCCCTAGCACCTTGGCAAACCCGAGATCTCCCTTGGAACCCTGGAACACCCTGGGTGTTGCATCCCGAGGGGTATCCCATATTCCCAAGGCGCAGAACATTCCGGAGCCGCCTCTTGCCCACTGCTGCTCCTGCCCAGCCCAGCGGAAGGTAATTAATAAATGATGGTTCATTAATAATTTCAGCCTGGGAAGCCCCTGTGCAGCTGCTCAGCACAGGGGGATGTCAACAATTTTGGGATGGGGTTGGGAGCCCAGAAAATTCCCAGGTACTGTCAGAGGGGTGGGTCAATCCCCAGCTCCTCCTGAGTCGGGTCTCAGGGGTCTTGAGGGGAGAGTGGGGGGCCCTGGTGTTGTGCCTTGGGACGTTTTGGGGATAGTGGGGCATTGGGGGAGCCTGGTGTCCCATCTCAGGGGGGTTTGGGGGGGCAGTGAGGGAGTGGGGGACCCTTGTGTCCCATCTGAGGGAGGTTTAGGGGCTAATGCAGGACTTGGAGCTCCCTGTGTCACATCTCAGGAGATTTTGGGGGATCACTGTGGAGTTGAAGCCCCCCAGCACCCCACCTCCGGAGGCTTTTTGGGGATCAATGCCAGCTCAGAGCCCCCCTATCCCAGCTTGGGAAGGTTTGGGGGTCACTGGGGGTCTTCTGTATCTGCTCCTGGGGGTTAACTGGAGCTCTGGGAGGGGTGCGAGGTCTCTGGCGATGGGGTCCCCACCCCCCCAGAGTGTTTGGGGGGGCGGTGCCGACACAGCCCCTCGAGGGAGGTCAGAGCATGGCTGGGCCATGATGCTGCGAGGGCGGGGGGGGTTGGAGGCCCTGCCCGCTCCCCCCACACTCACAAATCCTTAGCTTTCACCCCAAACCCTCCCAGAGGGGAACCCCAAAACCAGCCAGTTCTACTCCACAGGGACCAATTAGAGCCCAACAGGTCATTTAATGCTGGGAGGAGGGACAGGGACACCCCGGGATGGGGAGGATGATAATTAATTTAATTAAATAATTAGGATTAATTGAGGTTAAATGTGGGGGGGTGTACCTTCCACAGAGATGGGCTCCAGAATGCCAAACTGCTTGAGGACGGCGATGAAGAGGAGGATGACCACGGCCACGGCGCACAGCTCCATGCCCTGGATGCCCATGGCCCCTGGGGGGGGATCGGGGGCTCCCCCCCCAAACCCTGCGGGGGTGCTCGCGCTGGGTGCTGCGGGAGTGTAAGGCGGGTGCTATGCCCTCTGCCCGTGTCCGGCTGTCCTGTCCTGCCCTCCTCCTCCTCCTCCTCCTCCTCCTCCCTTGGCACGCGCCCACCCCCTCCGCCCCCCCCGGCGCTGCTTTCCCATATTTTATTTTCAGTTTCCCAAAGAGAGTGAAAGCGGGTGGGCAGGGGTGCTGCCCTCGCTCCCTGCAGCACCTTGGGTGCTGGGTTCACAGCTGGGGGGGATCAAACCAGTGCGGGCCTCAAATTTGGGTGAAAAAAGGTTGTTTTGCCCCCCTCCCCCCCCGGTGGGATCGATGGGATCGATACGGATGAGTAAGCAGCAAGGGGAGGGGAAACTGAGGCAGGGAAGGCGAGGAGCGAGGGCTGTCCCTGTTCCCCTGGAGCTGTCCCCACCCCTCTGGAGATATCCCATAGTCATGGGGACATCGGTCCTGTTTCCTGAGGACTGTCCCTGTCCCCCTAGGGGTGTTGTCTCCCTCCATGGCCATCTGTATCTATCACCGACAGGAATGTCTCTCCGCAGTGTCCTGGGCTGGCCTCGTCCCCAAGTCTCCAGGGACATCGGCCCTGTCACAACGGGGCTGTCCATGTCCCTCGGGGTGTCCCCCCCGTCATGGCCCACACGACATCATCCCTGCCCCCCCACGGGGTCGTTGTGTCCCTAAGGCTCCAGGAGCGTCTGTCTCCATCCCTCAGGGGGTGTCATGTCTCCATGGCTTCCCGTTCATCGTCCTCATCCCTCCAGGGGTGTTGCATCCTCATGGTCACAGGGACATCATCCCTGTCCCTGTCCCCCATAGGATGTCCCCATCACCTCCAGGGTATTCCTGTCTCCCCCTCAATCCCAAAGTATCCCACCCCCATGGCCCCCGGGGACGTTGTTCCTGTCTCTCTGGGGGTTTTGCCCGTTGCCCCCGGGGCTGCGCTGTTTCCATAGCCCCCGGGACATTGTCCCTGTTCTCTCAGGAGTGCCCCCCGGCCCCCAGGGTTCCCCTATTCACCCCAGGGTGTCCAGGTCCCCCAGCGGTGTCCCATCCCCAAGGCCCTGGGGACATTGTGCCCATCCGTCCCCGCAAGGCCGTCCCTATCCGTTCAGCGATATCCCGGTCCCCTCAGGGGTGTCCAAACTCCCACCCAAAAGCTTCTCCGCCCGCAGCCCACAGTGACCACCGAGCCCACACTGGGGGCGGAGCCAGATTAAGGGGCGTGGTAGCACGGGGCGAGGTAAACCACGCGGGGCGGGGTCACTCTGCGGCTTGTGGGCGTGGTCAAGGGTGCGGCTCCGGCCAGTGGCGCGCTCTCCCTCATGGGCCCACCGAAACGTCACTTCCATTTCCGCCCGTGCCGGAAGTGCTGCCGCTTTCGCCGCCATGGCCTCAAGGTTACTGCGGGTGAGCGCGGCCCTGCGGCTCCTGCCCGCGGCATCTGCCCGCGCCGTGCCCGCCCGCCATCTCGGCGTACCCGGTGAGCGGGGACCGGGGGAGCGGGGAAACGGGGTGGGGGGAGCCGGGGAGGAACGAGCAGGACCGGGGGGGGACCGGGGCGGGGTGTCTGCACCCCCAGTGTGACGGCGGCCCTCAGGGAACCTGGCCAGCGATGAGGAGCAGGCGACCGGGATGGAGCGGAAGGTGATGGAGGCCATGAACAAGGGTCTGGTGAGTGCCGGAGGTTGGGGGCCTCGGGAGGACCCCCGTGGTTGGGCTCGGGCCGGGTATTCTGCGGGGGGGGGGTCTCAGGGGATGACGGGGGGTTCTGGGACGGTTTCAGGGTTCGATGGGTGTTCGGGGGAGTCGCAGGGTGTTTTAGGGGGCTCAGGGGTTGGCAGAGGGTTTAGGGTTATTTCAGGATCTCGGTGCCGTTGTGGGGGCAGGGTCTGAGAGGTAAGGCGTGAGAGAACCTGGGGATCCCAGGGATTTTGGGGAGGGCTCAGGTGGTGACAGGGTGGTCTGGAGGGTGTCAGGGTTCTGGTGTCCTTGGAGGGTCGCAGGGTTGGGGAGTTTTCGGGAGGAATCTGGACGTGTCACAGCTGGGGGAGTCTCAGGGACGGGATGTCTCATGGGGGAACTGGGGGACCCCAGGGTGGGGTGGTCAGTTTGCCTCTCTTCGGGACAGGCTGTCCTTAGGGCGCTTTCTGGGTCTGAGTGATGGAGGAGCAGGTGGGGGTTCTGGGTCGTTCATAGTCTGGGGGTGCCCCCACTTGCCCCTTTCCCACAGGATCCGTACAGCATGTTTCGACCCAAGCGTTACGCAGGCACCAAGGAGGACCCGAACCTTGTCCCCTCCATCACCAACAAGCGCATTGTGGGCTGCGTCTGTGAGTGCCCCCCATCCCTGTGTCTGTGCTATTCCTGTGTCCGTATGTCTGTCCCCATGTCCAAGTGTCTGTCCTTCATCTCTCTGTGTGTCCATTCTTGTGTCTGCGTGTTCCTCTTTGTGTTTGTGTGTCTGTCCTGTTCCTGTGCCCATCTCTGTCTGTGTGTCTGTCCTGTTTCTGTGTCCTCGTGGCCATTCCCATGTCTGTGTGTCCGTCCTGTTCATATCTGTGTGTTCAGCCTCATGTCCACGTGTCTGTCTTGTCTCTGTGTCCTTGTGTCTGTGCCTGTCTGTGTGTTTGTGTCTCTATTCCTGTCCCCTGTCCATTTGTCCATCCCCGTGTCCATCCCTGTCTGTCCCTGTGCTCCGTCCCACACTGTCCATGTCCCTTGTCCCTCTCCCCCATACCTGTCCCTCCCTGTCCCCCTGTCACATGGTGTTCTTCCTGTCTCTGTGCTCTTGTTCCCCTGTCCCATGCCATCCTTGTCACTTGTTCCTGTGTCCCTGTCCCATGTTATCCATGTCCCCTATCCCACACTGTCGCTTCATCCCTGTCCCCCCATCCCACACTCTCCCTGTTTGCATGTCCCTGTTCCCCCAGGTGAGGAGGACAACAGCTGCGTGGTTTGGTTCTGGCTGCACAAGGGCGAGGCCCAGCGCTGCCCCTCCTGCGGTGCCCACTACAAACTGATCCCCCATGAGCTGCCCCACTGAGGGGAAGCTGTGGGACCCTTCACCCTCACCTCCCTGGGACCACCGGGGCCCTGCTGAACCCCCTTGCATCACCCCAGATAAAGAGATTGTGTGGAAACCCTGACTATGTCTTTGCTGGGGGGGCAATGGAGCGAGGGGAACAGACCATGGGGCTGTCACCATGAGTGGGGAGGGGACATGGGGAGATCTGAAGAAGACACCATGGCCTTGGAGCAGTATTTGGGGTAGGGGTACCCCCTTTCACAGTCCCTTTGTCCTGGGAGGTGCTGGCACTGGGGAGGGCCCTGGGTACAGCTGTTGGGGGGAGTCTTGTGGGTCCCATTGCTGTTTTGTCCCCTTAGGACCTACTTGCCTAGCCTGTGGGAGCCCTCACCCCAAAATAAGCCCCTGAGTGCTGAAAGGGGTTAGGTTGCTCCCACAGCCTCCTGGACAGACCATAGGATCCACACACATACATGATACCCTCACAGAGCCCCCCGGGGGCCTGTTTTTTCTCTTGGACATGTCCTTGCCTGTCCAACGAGTGACATCCCTATGAGCAGGAGTCTCTTCCTGCTGCTGGAGGATCCCAGGATGCCAGTCCTGCCAGGCAGCTGTGCCTCCATCTTCCTATGAGAGGACTTGAAAGGCTCCACCAGACACCAGGAGATGCCCAGAGGTTCCCAGAAGATCCACATGGGACCTCAGCAGGTGCCTGAAAGTTCCCAGGTGATCCCATGTGGCCGCAGGAGATCCTCACAGCTCTACAGGAGGTCCCTGAAGGTTCCCAGGTGCTGGGAAGTCTCTTGATTCCTATAAGATCTCCAGAGGCCCTGTGTGGTCCCTGGGCGTCCCTTTGGGCTGCCACATGAGGGCTCCCTTTGGGCAGGTCATCCATGATGTCACATCCCCAGGCTGGAGGGGTAAATGTGGGTTCTGCTCTCCAGGCCCTGCTGAGGGGTCCAGGGGACCCTGGAGATTCCCTGGGGGTCCAGGGAGGACCCAGAAGCTGCTCATCCCCAGCGTGGCCCCAGTGCTACTGACTAGCTGTGATGTCGTTGATGATGTCATGTTGACTGGCCATGACATCATGCATCCCAGCTAGAGGGGGTAGAGCTGTGTTTGCTGTGAATGACAGCTGGGGGCGGGGCTTTTGGCATTACCGGCCAATGGTAGCAGCCAACGGCCATGACTGACAGCTGGGGAGGAGAAGCTCCGCATTTAGGGGTGCAAAGGTGCTGTGGGGCAGGGCTTAGCAGGGGGCGGGGCTTTGGACCTTTCCGACCAATGGGGGTTGCTGGCGGCTGTGACTGGCAGCAAGGAAGGGCGTGAATCTGCTCAATGAGGCAGAACGCTGAGAGGGCAGGAAGCTGGGGGCGTGACTTCAGCGCCTATTCAGCGACCAATAGGAGCTGCCAGCGCCTGTGACTGACAGCCGGGGGTCGGGGCTCTGCGCTCAGAGGAGGAGGGGAGGAGTGTGCGGAGTGGGGCTGATCGGGGGCGGAGCCCTGGGCCTCATTGACCAATGGGAGCCACCTGTGGCCTTGACTGACAGCCAGGGAGCAAAACTCTGCGCTAGATTGAGTGGCGCGCCGAGAGGGGAGCGGGAGGTGCCTGGGCCCATCGACCAATGGAAGGTGTCGGCGGTCGTGACTGACAGCTGGGGGCGGGACTCTGGTCGATGGAATTGGGGGGAGGGGGAGGCAAGATGGGGGGCGGAGTTTCGCTGGGGGCGCGCGGGGACGCGGCAGGCGGGGCCCCCGGTGCACGTGACGGCGGCGGTGCGGCGGTGACGTCAGCGGTGTCGCAGCGGGGCCGGAAGCGGGCGGCGCGCGGGGCGGGCGGACAAGATGGCGGACGGGGACAGCGGCAGCGAGCGCGGCGGCGGCGGCGGCGGGTTCGGGACCGCCCGCGGCGGGGCGGGAGGGGCCGGCCCAGCAGCGGGGCCCGGCGGCGGCGGCGCGGCCGGCCCCGAGCAGGAGACGCAGGAGCTGGCGTCCAAGCGGCTGGACATCCAGAACAAGCGCTTCTACCTGGACGTGAAGCAGAATGCCAAGGGCCGCTTCCTCAAGATCGCCGAGGTGGGCGCGGGCGGCTCCAAGAGCCGCCTCACGCTCTCCATGGCCGTGGCCGCCGAGTTCCGCGACTACTTGGGCGACTTCATCGAGCACTACGCGCAGCTGGGCCCG
Source organism: Lichenostomus cassidix (assembly GCF_008360975.1). Classification (NCBI taxonomy): domain Eukaryota; kingdom Metazoa; phylum Chordata; class Aves; order Passeriformes; family Meliphagidae; genus Lichenostomus; species Lichenostomus cassidix. Next base: position 4,854,007 of record NC_139502.1, on the reverse strand, counting down.
TCCAGCCCGGAGCAGCTGGCCCAGGCCGCGGGGCCGCCAGGCGAGGACGGCGCCGGGCCCCGCCGCGCCCTCAAGAGCGAGTTCCTGGTGCGGGAGAACCGCAAGTACTACCTGGACCTGAAGGAGAACCAGCGCGGGCGCTTCCTGCGCATCCGCCAGACCGTGAACCGCGGCCCCGGCGGCCCGGGGGGGTTCGCGGGGGGCCCCCCTGGGCTGCAGAGCGGCCAGACCATCGCGCTGCCCGCCCAGGGCCTCATCGAGTTCCGCGACGCCCTGGCGAAACTCATCGACGACTACGGGGGCGAGGAGGACGAGCTGGGCGGTCCCGGCGGCGGCGGCCCGGGCGGCGGGGGGCTCTACGGGGAGCTGCCGGAGGGCACGTCCATCACCGTGGACTCCAAGCGCTTTTTCTTCGATGTGGGCTGCAACAAGTACGGGGTGTTTCTGCGGGTCAGCGAGGTGAAGCCGTCCTACCGCAACGCCATCACCGTCCCTTACAAGGCCTGGGCCAAGTTTGGCGGCGCCTTCTGCCGCTACGCCGAGGAGATGCGCGACATCCAGGAGCGCCAGCGGGACAAGCTCTACGACCGGCGCGCCGGCCCGCCGGGGCCCGGCAGCGGCAGCGGCGCCGGTGACGACTCCGATGGCGACGACGTGGACGACGACTGAGCCGATGCCCCCAGCCCTCGACCCCGACGCCGGCCCCCCACCACCCCCCTCGAGCCCCGGGGCAAAGGGGTCCCCAATACCCCCTCCCAGTGACGGGGCAAAGGGGTCCCCGACACCCCTCCCCAACAGCGATGGGGCGGTGGGGTCCCTGAGCTCCCCCATCCTCCTCCCAGCAATGGGGTGAAGGGGTCCCCAAACCGCCCACGTCCCCGCTCCCAGCAACGGGATGAAGGGGTCCCCGAGCCCCCCCTAGCAGCGGTGGAGCACGGGGGTCCCCGAGCCCCCCCCCCCCCGCCGCCACCGGAGAGAGAGAAACCGGCCCGACCGTGCCGCTTCCCGCGGCACCCCCGCCCCCTCCTCTATTTCCACCATGGGACCCCCCGGCGCCCAGGACTCGCTGCTTTGCGGGGGGACAGGGGATCACCCGTAGCCCCTTCCTGTCCTGGTGCTTCCCAATCCAAACCAGCACCCGAGTGCCCTGGAGCCGACTGGCAGCAGCAGCACCCAGCAGGGGCAGCGGAGGCACCTTGGACCAACGGCCGTTCCCTCGGCTCGTGATTTTTCCTTAATTTTTCCTTTTTTTTTTTTTTTTTCCTTTTCTCCTCTTCCACGGTTTTTTGTTTGGGTTGTTTTTTTTTTTTGTTGTTGTTGTTTTTTTGGGTTTTTTGGGATTTTTTGGTTGTCGTTGTTTTTATGGGATGCAAATTCCGGGCTCCCGAACTGGAACCCGCCCCGAGCTGGCAGCTCCCTGACAATTAGGGAAAATTTCCTCGGTTTTGCCGATTTCTGACCGTTTTTTCCCCCCTCCCCCTGTTTCCCGCCGGGATGGGGGAGGCGCCGGCACAAAGCACAAGGAAAAACTCAACGGGGTGAAACATCTTCCCCTTCTCTCCAAATAAGGCGCCTCCGGCCCCGTTTCACCAGGACCCGCCGGAATCCGCCCCTTGGCTTCACCCAAATTGGATTTTCCGGCCCCAGATCCATGGCCACGCCCGGCCCTGGCACCTTGGGGGTGCATTTTGGAGGTTTATTGTTATTTTTTGCCTCCTTTTGTCTTTTTTTGCCCCCCTGGGCCTGATCCTGGCGCCGCCTGGTCCCTCCAGCCACCTCCTATTAAACACATTTTTCCACTCTCAAACAGTCTTTTTTTTTAATTATTTTTCATTCCCTCAGCTCAGCCCTGCCCTTCCCAGAATTCCGGTTTTTCACCCCATTTTCCCAGAACTCTGAACTCCATTGCTCTCATTCCAAAGTTTAGCCTCTTCTTCTCCAACAGTTTCACCACTTTTAGGACTTTTCTTTTTTTGTTCTTCTAATCCATTTTTGGGAGCCTAATCAGCTGCCTCCTTAATTTATTTTCACGGATCTGGCATCTCCCTCTCTCCATATTTATTGGGAAGTGAGGAACAGCTGCAAACCCCTGGGGGACCCCCCGTGTCACTGGGACGCTGCTGTCTGTCCATCCGTCCAGCCTCAGGCCCATCCCGCTGCTCCCACTGCTGTCACTCTTTTTAAAGGGATTTTTAAAGCAAATTTCTTCCGTTTATCCCATTTTTAAGCCTTCTCCGTCGCAAAGGACCCGGATTTCTCACTCACTCACATGGGAGCAATAGTCCTTCCTCGATGGCCGATGTGTCCGTACTGTATTTTGTACCCTCAGGCAGCTCTTTCCGGTGAATTCCTGCTGTATCCACCCATCCTCCTGGTCCTGTGTTCTTTGCCACGGAGAAAAACCGTAAACAACGATGGCGACGACGGATTTGGGAGAAAAAATGCTCCCAGCTCCGTGGGACTCACCGGCGTCCAGCCGCGGGACCTCTCCTTTTATTTTTGAAGAGGATGATATATATATATATATATATATATATAAAAAATATATATATTCCTTTGGGTTTCTTTCTTTTGGCTGAATTGCGGTGATTTAGCCTTCTTTCTACTCTGGGAGAGCGGCAGAATCACTGCTGGCCTGTCCCAGCTCCAAGGAGCTGGCTAGAAATACATGGAAGAGGAAAAAAAAAGGCAAAACCACCAAAATCCAGTAATAAATCAAAAAAAGCAGCTCCCAGCATCGGCTCAGGGAGCCTTTCCTGGCCAGAGAAGCACTGGATGCATGGACACAACCTCCCACAGCTCCATTTGGGTGGGAAGAGCAGAGCACGTCGGGGGAAGACAGCAGAAAAAACAGCCAAAATGAGATAAAGTGGCAAGAAGAGGGGATTTGAGGTGCCAGCTGGAGTGAGGGGAGCAGCCACGGGGTCTGCCTTGGGGGAGGGGAGCTTGGGGGGCAGTTTTAGTGGTTTTTTTTCTCTTGGAGCCCCCAGGAGCTGGTGGGTGTTTCCCAGGAAAGCAGGACAACGCCGGCATCTCCCCTGAACCCCCCTCCCATCTCTGTGTGTATAGACATGGCTGTGTGTACATAGGTCAGATTCGGTTGGGTTTTGGGTTAAATTCTGTAGAAAATGGGCAAACTGCTTTTTTTTAATTTTATTTTTAAACCACAGATGGGGAAAAATACCCCAAATTCCTGGTACTTCCAGCTTTGCTTTGCTGCCCCAGAGGGGCCGACAGAGAACGAAATGATGGCTGTGTGGACAGAATGTTGGAAATCTTGTACAGCACCCCAAAAACCTCTGGAAATACCCCAAGCGGCTGGGTCTAGAGCCAGTGGTGCCTCCAGGGCAAGTTCAAACAGCTTCAATTCTTTTCGCCCTAAAAAATATGGAAGAAAATTGGAATTCTGCCTTGTTTCCAGGCAATTTGGGGGCGGTGGAGGATGGTATGGGAGGGGCCGTGCCAGTGGCAGCTCCTCATGTTGATGACAGAACCAACCCAACCCCTCACGGGCCTCTCCTAAAAAAGCAAAAAGTGGGAAGAAATCACAAAAAACTGGAAAAGATTTTAAAAAACGCAGCTGAGGGAGCACTGGGGTTATGCAGGGTGATGCACCATGGAGTTTGGCAGGTGTTCCCAGTGGGAAATCCCAGCCTGCTCCATGGATGTCCCCAGATGTTCCTGCAGGGCGAGGTGCAATCGCCCTGCTCGCCTTCCTCATCCTCGCAGAGCCGGTTGAGCCAGCGGCACCGGAACCAAGCCAAGCGGAGCTGGGGCTGGGTGTTGGCAGGAGAACCCAGATCCGGGCAGGATGGCCAGGGAGGAGCACAGCACAGCCTGGAGCCCCTGGGGTAAAGGCCCTAGAACAGTGGCCCCGGGGGATTCTGGCCTTGGAGCAGCTGCTGAGAGCAGGTCCAGTACAGGTGGCTCCCTGGGCCCCAGCACATGGGTCATCCCAGCCAGGAGGCTGGGAAATCATCGGTGGGGGAGCACTGGATCCTACTCCAAGAGTTGGATTCTATGACAGCTGGCTCTTCCAAGAGTTGTATCCTCTGAAAGCTGGATCCTCTTAGTGCCCGATCCTCCTCCAAGAGTTGGATTCTCCTCTAAGAGTTGGATCCTCTGAGCACCAGATGCTTCTCTGAGTGCTGGATCCTCCTCCAGGAGCTGGATCCTCCTCCAAGTTGGATCCTCTGAAAGCCAGACCCTCCCAAGAGTTGGATCCTCTGAGAGCTAGATCCTCCAAATGCTGGACCCTACTCTTCGAGCTAGATTCTTCTCCAAGCGCCAGATCCTCCTCGGAGAGTTGGATCCTCTGAGAACTGGATCCTATGAATGTTGGATCCTTCTCTGAGCACCAGATCCTTCTCAGAGCAGCAGATCCCCTGGGAGCACCACGTTCCTCCCCGAGCGCTCGCCACAACGTCCCTTTGCCGAAAAGAGAGAAAAAAAAAGAAAGTTTTATTCCTGTTATTTTTTTAATGAAAGAAAAACAAAAACTAAAGCAAACCTGCACTTTAGGCGGCCGGGGTGGCCGGGCCCCGTGTCCCTTCCCTGCGGCCGGCGGGGCGGCTCCAGGGGCCGGAGGCAGGTCCTGGGTGTTACCACTAGCGCAGACGAGGCCAATGTGACGAACTCCTCCTGCTCTGAGCACTCCTGACGTAGCAGATTTTTGCAAATGGAGTTTTACAGTCTATATTTAAAGAATTGTATGTTTGTAACAAATAAAGTATGCGGAAAAGTGAATGAAAACCAACCCTGGCCCAGCTCTCTCCTTGGGGGTGCCATAGGGGGCCCTGGAGGGTGGAGCTGGTGCCACCCTTGCAGGGAGGGGTGGTATGGTCACCTGGGGCATTACAGGGACACGCGGGATGTAGTGAAGGTGTGAGGAGTACAAACAGGGTATGTAGGGTCCCCCACCTTGTACTGAGGGGTTTCCCTGACTTGGGAGTTGGGGGTGTGAGGTACTGGCATGGTGGGGTGGGAGGAGGTTTAGTGTGTCTCAAGCATGTTGTGTGTCACAGCTTGGGCTGGTGTGTGCACAAGTATAAGGTGTGTGAGGGTGTGTGTAAAGTGTGTGTAAGGGGTGTGTGCCATCACACAGGTGTCTGGTGTATGTGTGGGTGTGTGTAAGGTGTGTGTAAATTGAGTGTAAGGCATGTGTGCCACCCCATGGCTGCCTGGTGTGTGCAGATGTAAGGCTGGGAGGGTTTGGCATGGCGCATGTGTGATGTGTGTGCCACGGCTCAGGCAGATGCATGCACAGATGTGAAAGGCTTGTGTGCCATACATGCAACTGTATGGCGTGTGTCAGGTGTGTGTGCCCTCAAATGGCTGTGTGGCATGTGCAGGTGTGTGTATCGGGTGTGTGCACAAGCACGGTGCCATGCCCACAGCTGTGTGCCGTGTCTCCACCGGCGGTGCCGCAGCCCCCGCCCCCCGCGCTGCGGCTCCCTGCGGGCTCGGGCTCATCTGAGGACACGCAGGGACCCGCCTGCGCATGAGCCGCCGCCGCCGTCGTCACCGCCATCACTGTCACCGACACCGGGGCCTGGGGCGACCCCCGATCCCCCGCCGCGTCCCCTCCCCATCCCTAGCTCCCGGCCTGCATGTTCTCAGGGCCGGGAGGAGTGCCTGCTCCGGCCCCATCCCCGGCCCCATCCCACTCTGCAGCTGCTCTGGGGCCCCCGGCTGGACCCCGGTGTCGGGGCAGGTGGGAACAGCTGGGGGGCCTCTGGATTGAGCCCGGAGGGGCCCAGCCCGTCGCAGTTGCCGCCCAGGGCAGGTGCGGGCGGCATTGCCCGCCCTGGGGTGCCGAGAGCAGCTGCGGGATGACGGGCTGGGGGCACCCTAAGCCTCCCCGGCAGCTGCAGCGAGGGGCGTGGGATGCACGTTGCTCCCCAGCCCCTGCCCGGTGCTGGAGGGAAACTGACGGGGCACGGGGAGAACAGTGACAGATGCCTTCGTCATCCCCCTCCTCCTCATCGCCCTCCTGCTCCTCGGCCATGATGCAGCTGGGGCAGGGCGGGTGTGGGACGGGGTATTGGGGGCCGCCTTGAGGCCCCCGGCAGCTGCAGCGGGAGACGGAGGCTGCACGGTGCACCTCCCCCCTGCCCAGTGCAGGGCACTGTGGCCGGGACAGCTGGGGAGGGACCAGTAACAGGTGCCTCCATCCCCGCAGCCCGTACCTTGGCCATGATCAGCGTGGAGCAGGGTGGACGTGGGGCTGGGGACCACACGAGTCCCCCCGGCAGTGCAGTGAGGGGCGGTGGCTGTGCGATACCTTCCAAACCGCCCGGTGCTGGAGGAAAACTGAGGCCGGGCGGCCAGGACAGCCGGTGGGGGCAACAGTGACCACACCAGGTGCAGCCGTGCCGGGCGGCCCGGGCTCCGGACCCAGCCCGGGCAGGGCTGCACTCTGCGGGGCCCACCAGCTCCACAGCCGCTGCTCTGACACCGACCCTCGCTCGGGAATCTCCAGTTCCATTTATAAACTCACCTCGTCACACAATCATGTTCCATTTGACACTGAAACGGGCTCGTCATGAGCAACTGAGTTTTTATTTACTGTGACATGTTTGTCCCGAAAAGGCGCGTCCTCCCCAACAGTGCAGACCGTGAATTTTGGGCCTTTTTTGGCCACACTTGAACCCTGCCGTCATCACTGACAGTTCCTTCGGGCTCCCGGGGTCCACCCCAGTCCCCAGTCCGGCCCGGGGGCCGCGGGGTCCATGTTACCTTACTACCGTTACCCTTCTCACTCATCCTAACCCGGCAGCGCCGGGTTATTTCTGCACTACCTGAGAGAAACACACGGAGGGTGGGGCAGAGGCACCGGCGGGCCTGGGTGTCCCCGGAGGGCTCCCCTCACGCCGTGGCCGTGTCAGAAGTCCCCGGCCCGGCAGAACCCTTCAGAGTGATCTAGGGCCCAGCGGGACCCTCGGCCCTTCTGGACCCGACAAACCCCCGCCCGCCCTCTGCTTCCCTCACTGTCATGTCATGACCTGTCCCGTCCCGTCCCGTCCCGTCTCCCTCTCCCCCTTAGCCAGCTTCCCCACTTCCCCTAGCTCCGCTCACACAAACACGACCGGGGGCGGGGCGGTGGGATGGGCGGGAAACAGTGCCCGCTTCCCATTGGCTTATCCAGCCGTCCGTCATCATGACCCCCTCATTCGTCGCTATGCTCGCTATTTCTATTCGCCCGGCGGTGACGTCACAGACGCAAGGACGCCCCTCCCTCACCCCGCTGCGTGCCGTGTGCAAAGGAAACACAGCCGTTAAACAAGCCGCCGGGCGGAGCCAGTCATGGACGGAGCAAGAAGTGGCTCGCCCATTGGTAGCTGCGGGACGTTCAAACTAGTATGGGAGGTGATGATTGGTCGCGGTGCGGCGCGGCCCGCCGCCCCCGCCCGGGCGGGTCATTGTCTGGCGGCTCCTGAGGCGGGTCGGGCGCGGCGGTGGCTCTGGTGCTCGGACGGCGGTGGTGGTACCATGGTGAGGGCAGGGGTAGCCGGGGGGCTCAGGAGTCGGGGGGCTGGCCAGAATAGCGTGGTCGGGCTGAGCCGGGTCCCGTGGGGCTGCCAATGGGCGCCGCTGTCAGCCCAGGCCGAGCGGGGGCAGGGAGACGGGCCTCGGTCAGTGACCTTGGGTCCGGCCCGGCGCTCCCCCAGCGTCCCGTGGCCTCCGCCGCTTGGCTCCTGGGGAGGGGGTTTGTCCTGCCTCCCAAATCCAGCCTCGCCGGTGCCCTCTGGCGCTGTCAGGTGCAGTGTTGGCCGGTGTCTCCTCGGTTGCGGTCTGTGCCGGTTACGGGTCGGTGGGGCGGGAGGAAGCGGCTGTCCTGGGGGAAACGTCAGTCAAGGGGCCCGAGCGGGCCCGAGCGGGGTCTGTCAACCGCCCGGCGCCTCCCCCGAGGTTACGCTGCACACGTCTCAGCACAGTTCCCCAGGGAATGGCCTGGTCCGCGGGAGAAGAAAAGCGGGCGTTCAACCTCGCCGGTGCCTCGTTCCTGTGGCCCCGTAGGGATAACGAGAGGAGGCGGGTCTGGAGCTGTCCGCGAAGGCGGGCAGGGGGATGTGAATTCGGGGGTTCTGGTGATCTGTGAGAGGTTCCGTGGATCTGTAGGATGCTTTGGGCGGTCCTACGGATCCGCGGGGGTGGGTGAGAGATAGTTCCGTGGATTCACAGGGAGCTTGGGGGACTGCGTGGCTCCGCGGGAGGGTTGTGTGGTTACACGGGGGGTTTCTGTGGATTTGCAGGGGGATTCGGGTGGTTCTGTGGACCCGCGGGGGTTCCGTCGTTCTGTGAAGATATGCTGTGGATCCACAGGAGAGGTTCTGTGGATCACCACGGGGCTTGGGGGGTTCTGCAAGGGATTTCTATGGATCTGCAGGGGACTCGGGGGGTTCTGTGGTACCGAGGGCGCGGAGTGGGTGTTTGAGGGTATTCTGTGGATCCTTGGGGGGTTCTGAGCATCCACAAGTGGACTCGAGGGGGTTCCGTGGTGGGGCTGTGGGGTTCGCCGAGGTTCTGGAAGCAGCGATAAGGGCCCTGATCCCTCAGCGTTAACATGGAAACTCTGTTGGATTATGCAACCCCTGCTGCTGCCAATAACTTGTGCTAGGGGATGTCTGGGAATATGCGGCAGGAGATAAGTTGCTTTTTGAAGGGGTTTTATTCGGTTTGGAAAAACAAGAAAAAAACCAAATAGTTTGCCTGCTGTGAGAGATCCAGCGCATCAGATCCTGGGAGGCTGTAGCATGAGAATGTGCTTCCAGCAAGGGGCTTTGGTGGAGAGAAGGGATGGAGATATCACAAGAATTGTCAGAGTCCCTGGGAGCCCCAATTCCAGAGGGTAAGGAAAGAATCCTTGAGATTCCCTCCTCAGGAGGGAGGAGTCCAGGAGCCCTCATTTCGAGCAGAGAGTGGGATGAGCTCCCATAGGGAGCTGGGGGCAGCTAGGCTGGGGGAGCCTCCCGTGTTCCCTCTGCAAACCCTGGGGAGGGCTGGTGAAAATCGGGACAAACCTTGGGATTTCCACGGCGAGACCTTTCTTCCTTCTTTTTACTCAAACCCCCTGTAAAGATGGATCAGGCAGGCAGCTCCATGCGGGAAAACCTGATGGAGTAGTGGGAAAGTTCACAGCTGGCTTATGAAAGCCCTCAGTGGGAACAGCCAGTGCTTTTCCCAAAGCTGTCTTTTATTCCGAGAGCAAAGAAATATCCCCACATCCCCCTTGCCTCCCCCTTTCCTTCCCATAAATCTCCCTTTCCACACCTCAAATCCTCCCTCCTTCCCCCTAAAATGCCCTCCCTGAGTTTTGTAGTTTTACGGAGTGATGTTTTCTCCTGATGGAAGTAACACCCAGTGCTTCACTGTTTCTCCAAATCATCCCTGGAGACCTTCTGTTGCAACTGCCACAACACAGAGTGGGTTTGCCAGGTCCTGGAATTCCCAGAACCAGATCCCCCACGGCCTCACCCAGCACCCTCTGCTTGTTTTAATCACCTCGCAATTAAGTAATGCCCCCTCGTGACTTACTTTTTTACCAGTGTTTGAGCTGAAACTTGTTTTAACTCCCATCTGGCTGGGATGGGACATAGATCTTGGACATTCCCAAGTTTCTTGTTTTAGGGATTAATGTGCTCCATTTGCTCTCCTGGGGTCTCTGGATCCTTTCAGCTCCCTCACCATGAGGCAAAATTCCCCCTTTTTAGGGGAGATGGGGACTGTGGGATCAATATGTGCTATAGAAACAAGGATTATGAGTATCCAGGTGTGTTTTCAGGCTCTGCTCTCCCTCTGCTGTTTCTTCTCATCTCTCTTTGGGCTGAAAAACTTGATTTGGGGGATTATTATCCCTGGTTTTTTTACCTGGAGCAGATTTTGGGTTGCTGACATGCTTCCCACAAAGGGTGCAGCTCCCTCTGCCTTCCTGCGTCACCTTTGTTAGGAACGGCTCTCATTAGTGTTTAATGACATCATGGGGTCTTCCCATATCCCTGGAATCCATTAATTTCGTGACAGCAGATGGGAGAGCCCAGCAAACCCATGGTTGGCTCTTCCTTGTTACTCGGCAACTCCCAAACTCTTGGCTTTGGCATTTCCACTCCTTCCAACATGATTTTGATTACATCCACAGTTGCTGGGGCTCACACTCTGGAGTAGGAAGGTAATTACCCCTGAATCCTAGAGGATTCACTTTCTCACATATAGGAACAGTGTCCTGCCTAGTGCCCAGTGTCAGTGTGTGGAGAAATCAAATCTGAAATCAAACTGGCCTCACAACTGCTGGGAAAAAATGCCCAGTAATGGGATTTTGGGCTATTTTTCTCCCACTTGGCATATTCCGGAAAATACTGGGAATAGTGGCAGTAGGAATAAGACACCTGGGTGAGGGAGCAGCTGCTGCACCCTGAAAACCTCCCTTGTCATCTTGAATCCGGGTGCTTTGAGAGGCCCTGTGTTGCCAGGAGCTGCCAGATTATCCTGCAGCAGGTTCCTCTGGCTTAGAATTAACGAGATTGTTTGGATTCAGGGATTAATTAGATTAATTAATGGGCTCCTTTCTCCCCCAGGCTGGCGGCAAGGCGGGCAAGGACAGCGGCAAGGCCAAGGCCAAGGCCGTGTCGCGCTCCCAGAGAGCCGGGCTGCAGGTATGGCACATGGAATCACCAGAAAACAGGAATTCTGGGCAGGTGGGGGGCCCCAAACCCTCTTGTTTCGGGTGAAAACTGAATGTTTTGGAATTTGGACGCTTATGGAGCAAGGAGGGTTTGCTGTCAGGTGGGACAGAGAAGATGGGAAGATTAATTGGGAGAATTAATGATTGTAATTATCATATATTCTACTTAATTATAACAATATAAAATACAAATATTTTATGCTGTAAAAGATGCAATTACATCTTACTACATGATATGATATCAATATACATTATATTTTTATATCATATCAATATAATGTATTATTATAGCATGTATTAATTATTAAGAAATAAATTGGGTAATGATAATTAAATCCTCTGTTTGGAGAGGATCATGTTGAGTTGCTCCTGGAAGCTGCAGCCAGGCAGGGTGGGGAGTCTTTTGGGCCCAAATCAGCTGTGTGGGGTATAACTATGCATATTGGGATGAGGGGCTGTGGGTGTTAACGAGGTTGTTAATTGCCCCCCCCAGTTTCCAGTTGGCCGCATCCACAGGCACCTGAAGACTCGGACCACCAGCCACGGACGCGTGGGAGCCACGGCAGCCGTGTACAGCGCAGCCATCCTTGAGTATCTGACCGCTGAGGTAGGATCCCCCTCCCCAGACACCCAGCACCCCTGCCTGTGGCATTCCCACCTCTTCCTGGTGTCCTGCAGGTGCTGGAGCTGGCTGGGAATGCTTCCAAGGATCTCAAAGTCAAGCGGATCACGCCCAGGCACCTGCAGCTTGCAATCCGCGGTGATGAGGAGTTGGACTCCCTGATCAAAGCCACCATTGCTGGTGGAGGTGGGCATCATTCCCATGTTCCCATCCTTGATTGGGAATTTGAGCAAGAAGGGGAAATATGGGAAAGTAAATAGGAATTTGTCATGCATGGTATACATGCATGGGCTTGCTGCTTCCCTAGATTCACACTGAGGGGGATCTCAACATTCACACTGAATTTTCACAAAACAGGGAATCAAGGATTTTTTTTTAAGTTTCTTGGGAATTCTGCAAGTGACTTGACAGGAGTTCTCCCCTCTTCTTCACAGGTGTCATTCCCCACATCCACAAGTCCCTGATTGGGAAAAAGGGACAACAGAAAACAGCATAGAGGGAGCATGGCACTGGATCCCCCTGTCATCGTACTGTACCTGGGCACAGGAACATTTCGGGGATACAAGGAATTTTTTTTAAGGAATAGTTCAAAGGAAGAGCATAGAGAATTGACTGTAGAGGAAACATTGGGATGGGTTTAGATTCTGAGTAGGACACATCATGGGCCATGGGATGGCAGCCGGGGGTGGGTGAGGGGCTCGGCTGCCCCCACATTTTATACAAAAATGGAACCCATAAACCATTTTTTACAAAAAACCAAAGTCTCTCCTGTGGTGGTGGGGGTTGGGGGGAGTCGGGAGGGAGTGATCGAGACACCCCCAGACCCCAGCACCAGGCAGAGGGGCCTGGTGCGTGCCATATGCAAATCCGCATGCAAATACACGGTGGATGGACAAGCACCGCCCACTATGCAAATTCATGGTGGGGTGGGTCGTGTCCCAAGGCTCCGCCTCCGGGGCACACATGGCCGGTAGTGTCCATCTGTACTGGCCTGGACATAGGAGTGTTTGTGTGTCTGTCCCAGCCCTAGGGGTGTCCATCTGTCCGGTGTGTAGGGGTGTGTGTGTGTGTCCATCTCTCCGAGGGCTGGGGGTGCCGGTGGTCAGAGAGTCTGGGCGTCCATCAGATCTGGCTGTGTGGGTGCCCGATCTACATCTACTGGGCATCTGTCTGTCCGTCTTCGTGTATCAGGGTTTGCCGGTCGTAGGGGTCGCTCTGTCCTGGGCACATGGGTCCTTGTCCACCTCCTGCCTAGCTGTCCTGCACAAGCTCCTGGGGACCCCCGTATGCAGAAGGCTGCGGGGGTGCCCCGAGACAGGCCCGGAGGCGGTGGCGGGGGAAGCCGGAGCTGGGGCGGCTCCTGCACTGGCAACACCGGGTGCCGGTTGCATCAGGCGTCAAGTGGCCCCAACGGCCTAGGGCACCGTCACCACCGTCAGACCCACCCAGCCTGACCGCAGCGATTAGGGTAGCCGCGGGGACTGGTCGTGACCGGGGGCAGCGGCCAGGGCGGGGTCGGGCCGGTGTCGCTTCAGGCGGCCCGAGGCCACACAATGGCGACACCATTGTGCGCAAGATGGCGGGGGGGGCGGGGCCGTCCTCGCTGCCCGCGGGCCGTACACTGCGCACGCGCGCCCCCTCCCGTCGCCGGGCGCATGCGCGCGCCACTGCGCGCCTCGAGGTACCGGGCGGCGCGGGAGGGCACCATGCGGTCGCCACGGGGGAGGACGGCGGGGGACGTCGGTGCCCGCCCGCAACACCGCGCCATGCGTGGCAGCGAAGAAAGCCTGACCGACAGGCGAACCCTGGTCTGTGCTCCGCTGGCGTCTGGGTGCTCCGGGCTTCCCCGGCCGTTGAGCCCATGCTCCACGTTACATAACGCGCTCCCCCTGCCCTACCGCAGTGGTTCCGTCTCTCCGCCTCCGCGGCCCGTCTTTCGGTCACCATTGGCTGGGCGCGGTAGCGGGGCGGGGGCAGAAGGCTATAAGTAGAGGCGGTGCGGCGGGGGCCGCGTTCAGTCCACTGTCGCCGTGGTTGGTTGCTGCTGCTTCTGTGCTTTACCCCGCTGCCTATCACCGCCTATCGCGCCGCCATGAACGGGCAACTGAACGGCTTCCACGAGGTGTTCATCGAGGAGGGCACCTTCCTCTTCACTTCCGAATCCGTGGGCGAGGGGCACCCAGGTGCGGGTCGAGCGGGGCTGGGCGGGGCGGCGATCGCGCAGGCGCGGCCGGGCCAGGGGCGAGGATGAGGATGATGAAGATGAAGTGAGTGAGGATGAGGATGGAGGGACTGAAGGTGGGCCGGGGGCGTGGGGGGCGGTGACGCGGGCGGGCGCGCGCGCAGTGTGAGGCGGGCGCGCGCTCGCCGCATTGCGGGCTCGGCGCGCACGTGCTGCCCGCGTGGGGCGGGACACGGGGGTGACGACGGGGTGGGGGGGGGGACGACCCCGTGCCGCCGTGACTCAGCCGTGACTAAGCAGCACCCGGTGCCCCCGCACCCCACGGGACCCCCGCCACGCGCTCTCCCCCCCCCCGTATGGATGCCGGGGGTAAGACAGGCCTGGTGACCCCCCCCACAGACACCTCGGGGTGGGGTGCCGCCCTCAGCCCACCCCACGCTCTCTGAGGGTGTCTCGTATGTCCCTCGGGTGGAGAAGGAGCGTCGTGGGTCTCCCCAGATGTGCCCTCCCGCCGTAGCTGGGGGGTTACACTCGTCCCGGGAGGTGGTTGGAGTCTCCTCAGCGCGGTATCAGGCGGTGCCGGTTTCCCCTGGTCTTTGTCCTCGCCGATTTGGGGCACATGACCATTAATCTCTGGAGACAGCTGCCAACGCCCAGCACCCACTGCTTGGGCATGCCAAACACCCCCTCACCCCCTCACCTCTGGGCACTCCAGCACTTGCTGAGTTCCCCTCAGCTCCGGGTCCCCCTCCGACCCCCCAGCACCTCACAGCTCCAGTCCTTCTGGCTCCAGCACTCACAACCTGATGACACAACATGCAGCTGCTCTGGGGCTCCCCCCACGCTGCCTGAGGGAGGAGGCTGTGAGGTTGATTTCCTCACTCTTTCCCCGAAAAAAGCATCCAGAGGACCCTCCTTTCCTCACCCCAGCTGGGCACTGCCTCATCCTCACCCTGATCCCTTCTGGAAGGTCGCTGCCAAGGACACCTGCAGTCCCAGGGACACGGGTGGCTGTTGGGACACCCCTGGGACACCCTGGGCACCCCCCACCCAAACAAAACACTCAGGGAGCAGGAGGGAGCTGGGTGTTCAGTGGGGTATGGCTGGAACAGCTTTGGCTGGGGGCAGAGCTGCTGGAAGCTGGCATGCTGCGGATTTGGGAAGCTGGAATATGGGTCTGATTTCCTTGGTGGTGCCACAGAGCTCAGCCTTGGTTGGAGTTGGAGCTTAACTGGGACATGCCTCAAATTCCAGACTGGGGACAAGGCAAGGGCTTTGTGCACCCTGGGGGGCTCCTGGATTATGGGGCTCTGATCCCTGTACCGGAAGCTTCGGAAGGAAGGGCTGTGCCGTGCTGGGCTGTCCCACGCCACCATGACGCCTCCTGCTCTCAATGTCCGCAGATAAAATCTGTGACCAGATCAGTGACGCTGTCCTGGATGCCCACCTCAAGCAGGATCCCGATGCCAAGGTGGCTTGTGGTGAGTAAGGGCACCAGGGGACAGTGAGCGGGTAATGTGGAGGGGACAGCAGGCAGGTGACGTGGAGGTGACACCGTGCCGACGTCACCCTTTTTCCTGCAGAGACGGTGGCCAAAACCGGGATGATCCTGCTGGCGGGGGAGATCACATCCCGGGCCAGTGTGGACTATCAGAAGGTGGTTCGGGACACCATCCGGCACATTGGCTACGATGACTCATCCAAAGGTGTGTCCCAGGTGCCACTGCCTCAGTGACAGCACAGGGGTGGTGGCACTGGGCTCACCACTGCCCCATTTGTCCCCCCAGGCTTTGACTACAAGACGTGCAATGTGCTGGTAGCCCTGGAGCAGCAGTCCCCGGACATTGCCCAGGGTGTGCACCTGGACCGCAGTGAGGAGGACATTGGTGCTGGTGACCAGGTGAGACCCAGGGCCATGGGGCCGCTGTGGTGTGACTGAGGGTTGGGTGTGACCACCCTGTCCCTGTGCTGCAGGGGCTGATGTTTGGCTATGCCACGGATGAGACTGAGGAGTGCATGCCCCTCACCATTGTCCTGGCGCACAAACTCAATGCCAAGCTGGCTGAGCTGCGCCGCAGTGGAGCCCTGCCCTGGCTGCGTCCTGACTCCAAGACACAGGTGAGGTGCCAGCGGGTCCCTCGGGAGCCCCTTGTTCCCATGCATGCCCTCTGACTGGTGTCTCTTGGCAGGTAACAGTGCAGTACATGCAGGACCGTGGGGCAGTGATCCCGATCCGGGTTCACACTATCGTGATCTCGGTGCAGCATGATGAGGATGTGTGTCTGGACGAGATGCGCGACGCACTCAAGGAGAAGGTCATCAAGGCCGTGGTGCCCCCCAAGTACCTGGATGATGACACCATCTACCACCTGCAGCCCAGTGGCCGCTTTGTCATCGGCGGACCCCAGGTGTGACTAAGGGCACTTGTGGTGCCAGCACGGTGGTGGTAACAGTGACACTGTGGTGGTGGCTGAGTGGTGGTGATGACAGTCGTGATGGCATGATGGTGGCAATGATGTCATGCTGCTGGCAGCAGTGACGGTGCTGTGGTGATGGCTGAGGGGTGATAACAACATGGTGACAGTGCTGACATGGTGGTGCAAGCATCATGGTGGCACAGTAGTGGCAGTTACAATGGTGGTGGTGATGGCATGGTGGTGATAACACGGTAGATGTGTTAGTATTGTGGTGACAGTGTGGTTATGGTGGCAGTGATAATGCAACAGTGGTCACAGCATGGTTGTGGTGGCAGTGACAGCATGGTGATGGCTCCGTGATGATGGCACTGGTGACAATATGGACAGGGTCGTGATGCTGCTGTCCCCAACAGGGTGATGCGGGGCTGACGGGCCGCAAGATCATTGTGGACACGTACGGGGGCTGGGGTGCACATGGAGGTGGTGCCTTCTCCGGCAAGGACTACACCAAGGTGGATCGTTCGGCTGCCTACGCTGCGCGCTGGGTGGCCAAGTCCCTGGTGAAGGCTGGTCTGTGCCGCAGGGTGCTGGTCCAGGTGGGTGCTGATCTGGGTGGGGGCTGGTCTTGATGGGGGCTGGTCCAGGTGGATGGTGCTCTGAGTCAAGGCTGGTCTAAGTGGATGCTGGAGCCCCCCCTCCCCAGGCTCTTGGGGGTCCGGCCTCACCTGCACCCCACCTTCCCCTGCAGGTCTCGTATGCCATTGGGGTCTCGCACCCCTTGTCCATTTCCATCTTCCACTACGGCACCTCCCAGAAGAGTGAGAGGGAGCTGTTGGAGATTGTCAAGAAGAATTTTGACCTGCGGCCCGGGGTTATCGTCAGGTAACGGGCGTGGGGGGGCTGTGCCGGGGGGGGCGGGGGTGGGCAGGCATCCCTCCCGGAGCAGCCTGGGGACCGCCTGGCGCCCTGGACCCGGCGCGGAGCCACTCAGCCGGAGGAGAAGGCGCGCTCACAGTAAGCGCTCAGGGTGCGGATGGGGTAAGTATCCTCCGTAGCTGAGCGCTTGGAGCTTCCCCGGAGTCAGGAGCTTGCCGGGTGTTTTGGAGGAGCAGCCGGAGCAGCCGGGGAAGCTCCAACCGCCCCGCGGGGTGGGGAGGAGGCTGAGGCGCCGCTGCGGAACCCCCGGCCAGGCAGGGAAGGGGTGAAGGCAGGACCCCAGGGCCGCTTCACTGAGTTGGGAATTGTGTATTCCAGGGATCTGGATCTGAAGAAGCCCCTCTATCAGAGGACCGCAGCCTATGGCCACTTTGGTAGGGACAGTTTCCCTTGGGAAGTGCCCAAAAAACTAAAATACTGAGGAAAAAAGCATTGTTAGGGCTTTTCCCCCCACTCCTGCGGGCGTAGGTTACAGAGAAGCTCGTGGGCTCTGGGGGAAAGAGCTCCTGGCCCCACCCCCACGCTCCCTGGCCCACCCTGTTCTCTCTCACCATCGTTTTGGTTGTGTGGGGACCACGTGCCTCTCGTAGAGCCCCTCCCTATGTCCCCCCAAATCCCTCCGGATGTTTTTTAACAAATCTGTCTTTACTCCGAGCTTGGAGATGGGGACAAAGGCCCAAGTACCCTCCCTAGCCCTCCTCCATGCCCCCACAATCCCACTGTGGCAAGGGCCACCCCATTCTGGGTCCCAGCAGTCCTGCTGTGTGGGAAAACCCCATTTTGTCACCCTCCCATTTCCCATTGACCCAAAATTCCACTACAGCAGGGGGATGCCCTATTTTGGCTCCTACTGTTCTCCCCATCCTACTGTTGGGGGGGACAAGACACCCCTCATTTTGACTCCCCCTGTGTCCCCCACCACAGTCCCCAGCTCCACTGGGGGGACACTCATTTCATCTCCTCCAGTCCCACTGGTGGAGGGGACACCTCCCATTCCACCTCCCCTACCCCCTGGGACCTCGCTGGTGCTGGGTTTGGTTCCTAACCCTCATTTTTAACCTCTGTTGTTCCAAAAATGCACATTTGGGGGGGGGGAACATGCTAAAACCAACCCCCAACCCCCCCCATGAGGGTTCGGTTCCAGAGGAAAACATTATACATTCTTGGGTTTTAATCCAAAAGCTAAAGTGACTCCCCAACTGCACAACCCCTCCACCCCCCCAACTTTGTCTGGATTTTGGGGGGAAAGGGGGGGCATTTGGCGCTTGATACTTGAAGGTTTGGTGTATTTATTGTGCGCCGAGGCGGGGGCGTGAGTACAGAGAAGTCCCCGCACTCAGCCGGCAGCTCCTGATCCCTGAAAGCCCCCCCTTCCCCTCCCCCCACCCTCCCCCCACCCCCCACCAATTTGGGGTGAAGGGGGGGGGGAATTGGATTTGTTGGAGCGCCAGGGGTGCCCCGGGTGCGGCGCTGGTGGCCGGTGTGGTACAGAGAAGCCGGCTTGTTTACTGCCCGCCCGGGCTCCGGCCCCCAGAGTGCCTTGGGGGGGGGCGGGGGGAGCTTTCTCCTGCCCCTGAGGATTTTTTTTTCTTGGTTTTACTATTTTCGGGAGGTTTCGTCTGAATGTTTTGATCCACTGAATCCAAAAACAAGTTCAAAAAGAAAAGAATCTCAATAAACGTGATGGGCTAGATGGAGCCGCGTTGAGTGTGTGTGGGAAACAGGAGGGGAAATGAGTGCAGGAGCTGAAGGATTTGGGAGACTGAGGCACAGGGTCCTGGGATGGGGGAAAGGGGTAAGGGGAGAGCTGGAAGTGACTGAAGCAGAAGGGAAATGGATAAGGGAAACAGATGGGTCCAAATGGGGATGGGGGAAATAAATGGGACAACTGGGATACAGGGGGAACTGGAGTACAAGGTGGGAATGAGTATTGGGGTAACAAGTATGGGGGAAATTGGGGTTTAGAGAAATACTGAGGAGGGGGGAAACATACGGGGAACTGGAGTATGGAGGGAAATGAGTATAGGGGAAAGATGTGTGAGGGGAAATGGGGAAGGGGGAACTGGGGTACAGGGGAGACTGGGATGGATGAACCAGGTAGGGCAGGAGGAATGTGGCTGGGGAGCTGGAGCACGGGGGAAATAGGTACGGGAGGGGGAGGAGCTGAGGGATGGAGGGAAAGGGGGATGGAGGCAAATGGGTACATGGCGTGGGGAATGCACAGGGAGGGGTGGCCTGTTACCAGGAGAAACGGGTATGGGGAGAAACTGAGGCACGGGAGGATTTTTGGCTTAAAAAATGGCCTTTATTTGGGGTTCAGAGTTCGGGGCCCCTCTGGGCCCCCGCGCTGGGCTCCGACCGAGCCTCCTCCTCCTCCCCCCGCCAGCTGGCGAAGGCCACCTCTTGTGCCAGGCGCTCTGGGGACGGGCGGCCCAGCGCCAGGTTCCGCAGCGCGATCAGCGTCATCAGGGCGCTAAGGGGACAGCGGTGGGCAACGCAGGCACAGGGGGCAACAGGGGAACAAGGGAACAAGAGGGCTTCAGGACTGACCTGCGGCGGAAGAGGAAGAACTTCCTGCGGAGGAAGCGCTGGAGGCGCTGGGCCAGGCTGGATTCCCGCTCCCGCCGCTTCTCCCGCTGCTCCCGCCGCAGGAACAGCGACACCACCGGGTCCAGTGGGACTCCCGCGGGCGGAGGCTCCCCCAGGATGGGCCGCAGCTCAGGGGGCAGCGGGGACTGTTCTGGGGGGGTGAAGGTGATGGGGATTTGGAGTCCCTGTGATCTCCCAAACCCAGTGCCAGGGATTCTGGGGGTTTCCATGATCCCCCCCAGTCTGGTGATGGGAACTGGGCGTGTTGCTATGATCTCCCCACCCCAGTGACAGGGACTGGGGGCCCCACCTTATTGCTCACCAGGGAACGAGGTGACCAGGATTTGGGGGGGCCCTGCAGTCCCCCAGACTCCAGGGTCCTCCATGATCCCCTCAGCCCAGTGCTCACCAGGGGCTGAGGTGACTGAGTTTTAAGGGTCCCCATGCCGCCAGTGCTACCCAAGGGGTGAGGTGAGGGGGATTTTGGGGTCCCTGTGGTGAGAACTGACAAGGATTTTTGAGGGGCTGTCTCCCCACTACTCAGCAAGAAGTGAGGTGCAAGGAATTGGGAGGGCCCTGTCATCCCTCCACCCCAGTGTCAGGGATTCAGGGCCTTACCCAGGGAGGTAAGACGCTGGGAATTTTGGGATCCCAGGAAGCAAGATATCAAGGGCGTTTTAAGATTCCCAGGTATGAGGTGTCAGGGATTGTGGGGTCCCCAGGAATGAGGTGCAGGGGATTTTGGAATTCTGTGAGGTGCTGGGATTTGGGAGTCCCCCGCCGCCCTCACCGGTGCCATTGCGCACGCGCTCCCGCAGCTCTCGCAGCCGCGTCAGGTTCCGCTCCAGCTCCAGCGCTGTGGTGTTCACGTACAGGTACATGTAGCACGAGGGCTCCGGGGACACTGTGTGCACCTTATGGTACTGCCCCACTGGCAGCTGAGAGGATGGTGGTTCAGCACCCATGGCTACCCGCAAGTTCCCTGCAGTCCCCCTCAAGCCTCACCTGCATCCCCTCACCCTCCCGCAGTGAGTGGTTCTGCTGCTGCTCCACCAGCTCCACCAGCACCTGCCCCCGCAGCACCCGCAGGCTTGTGTTCCCCAGGTCCTCGCTCACGAAGTTCTCCAGGTGCAGGCCTGGAATTGCAGCTGGTTCTGTACCCCCATCCCAAATCCCCCTGGCCTGTATTCCCACCCCACACACCCAGGACACTCTCATGTCCTGTACCAGACCCCTCCAAACCCACTGGGACCCCCCAGCTCCTCTACTCCCCCCCACCTACTGCAGGGACCCCCCTGTGCCCTGTACCCCACAACTTCCCCTCAACCCCAGGATTCTCCCATGCCCTGTACCCAACCCCTGAACCCCCTTCATTCCCTGTACCCACCCCTGACCATCCTTCATGCCCTGTAATCCTGGGCCCCTCATGGGCCCTGTATGCCACCCCTGGGACCCCCCCCACATCCAGGATCCCCTGGGCTGCACCAGGGAAGTCTGCAATGAACACAGTGTCCGTGTGTCCATCCAGCTGTGCCTCCAGCTCCTGCAGCTGCTGGCGCCACGGAGAGAGATCCACAAGCAGTGGGAGCAGCCATGGCGTGGGGGTCCACGGGGACCATGGGGCACGGACCAGGTCCACTCGGGGGTCCACAAGTCTGGGGAGACAAGGTGTCAACACTCTGCAGCACCCCCAAATCCTGTGCACCCAAACTGCTGCTGGAAGTGACAGTGCCCATAGCATGGAGGACCATAGGACCCACGGCCTGGGGCCCACGGGGACCACAACATGTCCACCCGTGGGTCCAGCAGACCATGGGGACAAGCCACTGACACCCACACATGTCCCCTACTCTGTCCTCCCTAATCTCTGCTGAAAGCACCAGCTCCATCAGCATCCACAGTGTGGGGCCTGCATCCCTTGTGGATTCACCAACCTGTGGGAAGGGGCCGTCAGCACACCACACCCCTGTGTGTCCCCAAATCCTGTGTATACCCACAAATCACATCTGTGCCCCTAAACAACTGTTGGAAGCAGCAGCTCCGGCGGCAGCTGCACTCACAGTTGTGGGCCCACAGGTCCCATACCACCTCCACCTTTGGGTCCCCCTACATATACCACCACCTCCTCTTCCCACAAAATACTGTGTATCCCTCCAGAATCCTGTGTGTCCCCCACAACATCCCAGGTGTCCCCAAATCCTGGCCTGCAGTGGCAGCACCCACAGGACAAGGCATCTCGGCATTCATGTGCCCCACCGCAGAGCCACCCACAGGTTCCCCACAGCCCCTGTCCCCCCACAGCCCCTGTCCCCCATCCCCCACCTCTGCTGGAAGCGCTCGTTGATGGACACCCAGACATCGAAGTAGATCTGGGGCTGGGTGACATTGTAGCGCGGCAGGAGCCGGCTCAGGCAGGCCGAGTACTGCTTGAGCATATCTGCGTGGTCCCGCCAGCGCCGGCTCTGTGTGAACACCTGTGGGGAACCGGAATGAGGCATGGGGACACAGGGAGCGGGGAATGAGGGGTGGGAAAAAGGGGATGGGAGAAATGGAGGGATGGGAGGAAAATGAGGAATGGGGGAAAATGGGGCACAGGGGGTGTCCCATGAATGGGAAGCGATGGGGAAACGTGGGGAGAAATAAAGGCACAGGCAGAAAATGAGGGATGGTGGAAAGAGGGTGGAGGAACTGAAGGATGGGGGAAATTGAGGCACAGGGAAATGAGGGATGGGGAAAATGAGGCACATGGGGTGTCCCGTGGGTGAGAAGTGATGGGGAAACATGGGGAGAAATGGAGGCACAGGGGAAAAATAAGCGATGATGGAAACTGAGGTACAGTGGGGGAACCATGGGGGAAATCCTTGTGCCTGGGAGTGATGGAAGGTCACCAGGGGGAACCCGAGGCATGGCGAGAAAATGAAGGATAGGAGAAACTGAGGCCGGGCGGGATGTTGGCATGAAACACTGATCAGAGACCCCAACCCTCCCCACCCCTCCCCACCCCTGGGCCCAGCTCACCCTGGTCTCAGGTGCCCTCAAGGGCTTACTCACCCCAGGTTTCAGGTACCCCACCTCCCCAGTGAGCCCGTCCCTATAGGTGATCTTGACATGCTGGTGGAAGCGGGAATGGACCATCATGTCCCAGGAGTAGCCGTAGAGCCCGTTGGTCCAGTTGTTGTAACCCTGGAGAAACATGGGGGGAGGTCACAGAGCACAGTGGTGTCTCCACCCCACGGGACAAGGACCCCCATTTGCACCACCAGTCCCCTTTTACCATCCTAATGATCCCTGCCAGGTCCTCAGCTATGAGGGTCCTTTCACCTCATGTCCCCAAAAATGGCCTCACATCCCCCAAATGCCTGTGGCACGCAAAAGCGCCCCCATGTCCCTAACACCGGACATCACGTCCTCAGAAATGTTCCCCTTGTCCTAAAAAATAGCTCCCAGAATTGCTCTGTATGCCTCCCAAAAGTATCACCATATCTTAAGAAATACACCTCCTATCCTCCAAAACACCCATATCCCCCAAAATAACCCACACAGCCCCCAGAACACCAGTCATGCCCCCCAAAATGCCCCCAAATTGTCCTCCATGTACCCCATAATACACTACACATCTAAAAACAGCTCGGTGTCCCCAAAAATATCTCCATGTCCCCTAAAAATGCCCCCACATCCCCCCAAATACGCCCATGTCCCTAAAATGCCCTCACCTGCCTCTAAATGCCCCCACAGCTACAAAATTGCCCCTTGGGTCCCCTAAAGCATTCATGTTCCCAAAAATACCTCCACATCCCCTAAAAATGCCCCCACAGTACCCCAAATGTCCCTTATGTTCTCAAAAATACCTCCACATCCTCCAACCCCCACCCCACAATCTCCAAAGTCCTCCTTAAAATTCTCAGACCACCCACATGTCCCCAAACTGTCTCCCCAAACCCCCCCTCCATGCCCACCTGGGTGATGAAGTGTGAGTACGGCAGGAAGAGCTGCTCCAGCACGTAGAGGATGGTGAAGGCTGCGGCCATGTGCTGGCGAGGCCGAAGGCTCCCCCGTGCCCCCCGGCCCCCGTAGTGGCAGTCGGGGCTGGGCTGGGGAGGCTGAATGCTGGGGAGCCCCCCACGCAGCCAGGGGGGGCAGCGAGCCAGAAGCTTCCGTGGCCACTCGGGCCGGCAGAAGAGCCCATTGGTGGCCAGCATGGTGTAGGAGAACATGCCTGTGGGGGGACACACTTAGAGACCCCTATTGCACCTGGGTGTGCAGGGTGCCCCTGTCCAGGACTGGGGGGTCCCTGTTCAGGGTCAGAGTATTTTGGGGTGTCTGGAAACCCCTGTTTGGGATTGGGGAGGATTTGGGGGCTGGGGAGGGGAGAGCATGCCCTGGTTGGGAGTCCCCAGGTATCCCTGCCCCAGCTCAGGGTGTGTTTGGGGGGTGCCCAGGCACCCCTGCCCAGTCTGGGGGTGATTTAGGGAGGGCTGAGGGGTGCCCCTGCCCAGAATGAGGGTGTTTGGGGTTGTCCTGAATGGGGGTGGTTTACAGGGGTATCTGGGTCTCCCTTCTATGGCTGGGGATGCTTTAAAAGGGGTTGGTGGGTGCCCCTGCCCTGGCTCAGGGTGTGTTTCGGAGGTGCCCAGGTGCTCCTGCCCAGTCTGAGGGTGATTCAGGGGGACTGGGGGTGGCCCTGTCTGCAATGGGGGTGTTTTGGGGGTGTCCGGAGGTCCCACGCCCAGGTTGGGAGTCCCTAAAGAGGGTCACAGAGTGGATGGGGGCCCTCAACCAGGCTCAGGCTGCTTCAGGGGGTGCTTCTGTCCAGGTCACGGGTGCTCTGGAAGTGATATGGGGTACCCTGCCCAGGTGGTGATGCTCTGGGGGTGCCATATCTCCCCTCACCGATGCTGAAGAGCTGGGAGTTCATGCAGTGGAAGTAGGTGACGAAGACGAGGGCGAGGGGCCGTGTGGCATCAAAGAAGAGCAGGAAGCCGGCGGAGAGGTCAAGCACCAGCCCCCCCCCATGCACCACCAGCTGGCTGGTCAGCTCCTCGGACAGCACCAGCCTGGCCACGGAGCCTTCCTTGGCATCGGCCTGACCCCAGCACTGCCCTCAGCTCCATCCCATCACCCCCCATACCTTCCTCATCCTGTCCACTACATTCCTCATGCTCAACCCAAAACCATCTCTCTGTACCCTTCCTCATCCCATCCCCCTCCTAACCCCAGCCCACCAACCATCCTCCCCTCCCCATCATTCCCCTTCCCCATCCCCATCAAACCTCCTCATCCTCACTCCCATAATCCTCCTCATTCCCTCCCATCCCACCCCATCTGCATCCTCATCCTCTCCCTATCACCCCCCTCATTCTCCTTCTCACTATACTCCTTTCCTATTATTCTGTCACCCCCATGCCCCTCTTCTCACCCCATCCCCATCACTCCCTCGTCATCCTCACTCTGGACCCAACTCCAGTGCATCCTGATCGATTCCCTTCACCCTCCTCATCCTCACCCCAAACCATCCCTCACCCTCATCTCACCCCCACCACTCCACTATCCCCCTTCTCACCCTAACCCTGATTCCATCCTTGTCCCACTCCTCACCCTGACCCACCCTCGCCCTTCCCCTCCCCTGACCTGAAGGGTGCAAAGAGCCAGTGCCGGGCAAGGGTCCCCATGGAGAACCCTCCGACCCAGTCGGCATCCAGCTTCTTCAGTCCCGCAATGAAGTACACAATGAATACCTGGGGAAGACAGGATCACGGGGTCCCAGGGGTGTCCTGGGGGGTCCCAGGGGTCCCTGGGGCAAGGACACCCACCTGGGCACGCAGCAGGGTGTAGTTCCACAGTGGGACATGGGCATTCCGCTTCTGGGGACGGAAGAGCCCATCCACGGACCTGCAGGGACATGGGGGAGCCCCAGGCATGGGGGGGACAAGGCCACCGTCACCCCATTGTCAGAGCCATGGGGACACATGTCACTGGTTCACAGGGACACACTGGGGCTGACACCAGGACCTGTCCTGCCAGGTGGGTACACAGTACCACAGGGATACCCCCTGGGGACACAACACCATGGGGATCCCAGTGCAAAGGGGGACCCCAGGACCTGTGCCACCTGCTGGGGACACTATGGTCTATGCCACCCCTGGGGACCCCTGTGCCACAAGGGACCTCAGAACCTGTGCCACCCCCTGATGACCATGAGGACCTTGGCATCTGGGGCACCCCACTGGGACCCTGGTGCTACAAAACCTCTGCCCTGCCATGGGAATCCCAGCCCCATGTCACCACTCTGCCGCCCTTGCTGCCTTGCAGAGCCTCCCATGTCTGCCTGTGCCTCCAGGGGCTCCCTGACCTTTTGGGTCCCCACAGCCCCCTAGGTGCCCACCCATAGCGGTCGGCGCCCAGCAATGCCAGCTGGAAGGCCAGCAGCCCATAGAGGTAGGAGTGGTTGTTCCAGGAGGTTTTGTCCAGCAGCAGCAGGTACCAGTACGGGCACAGGAAAGCGAAACAGCTCAGCCGGTAGCAGCACCCCAGCATGATGCCCAATGCTCCTGTAGGCACAGGACCCTTGGTGTGACCCCTGTCTCCTCCTGGTGCCTGTCCTCAGCCTCCCTCAGCTCCCCTTCCAGTCCCAGTGTCCATCCCAGTGCCCACTGCCAATTCACTGCCACCTCCCAGCCAGCAGCAGCACTCCAACACAATGCCCAGTGCTTCTGTGCACACCACACACTGCGTCACCCAGTGTCCCCCTGGGGATACTCTTGGTGCCACCCCCTGCCTGTCCCCAGCTCCCATCCCAGTCCATCCCAGTGCCCTTTCCCTCTCCAGTGTCAGTCCCCACTGTGGCTCCCACCCCTGTCTCACCCTTGTTTCTGTCCCAGTGCCATCCCCCAATGCCCATTAGGCTGCCTTAGTCCAGAGACTGTCCCAGTGCCACTCCTGCCTGTCCCTTTCTGTGTCCCCATCCTTCCTCAATTCTTCTGCCAGTCCCAGTGCTCATGTCAGTTCCAATACCATTCCCACTCCAATGCCAGTTCCCACAGCAGCTCCTGTCTCCATCTGACCCTGCTTCTGTCCTAGTGCCTCCCTGTTCTTCCCTTTCTGTGTCCCCATCCTTCTCCAACCCCCACCCCCAGTCCATCCCAGTGCGCATTCCCACCTCAGTGCTGGTCCCCACCGTGATTCCTGCCCACATCCCACCTCCGTTTCTTCTCCAGTGCCACCCCCTGCCTGTCCTGTTCCTCCCTGGCCCCATTGCAGTCCGTACCCAGGAACATGATGGTGTAGAGCAGGTACATCCAGTCCAGGGGCAAGGGCTGCAGGAAGGGCAGGAGTGGGAAGCGACACACTTCCAGCCCGTCCAGGTACCGCTGGTCCAGGTGCCCCAGGCCCCGCTCCTGCGGCACATCCAGGGCCATCAGCAGCCCTGGGATGGAAATGAAGGGGGATCAGTGACTCCACCAGGCCGGGAGGGATCCAAGCATCGGTCGGTCAGTGACTGTGTCCCCCCCGCCCAGCCTCAGGGGACCCCGGGTGTCCAGGCGGGCACTGACCCCTTCCACCCGCCCAGGCTGCTGCCCAACCTTTGCTCTGGTGCTGACGTGTCACACCTGGACACCTCCGGACCCCCTCGGATGGGGGAGACCCCCTGGATCTCAGCCCCTAACCCCAGGCTCCTGAGCCCGACCAAAGCCCTGGTGCCCCCCAAGCCCCTGGATTCCCTGAGACCCCCAGGCCCAGCCTCCCTGTCCCCTCAGAGTTCCAACGGAGCTCTCCTGGAGCTCCTCCGTCCCTCCCAGTCACCGTCTCCGTGTCCTTCCCAGAGCCCCTCCAGCCACCCCAGAGCCCCCTGGCCCCTGCAGCCACCCCGGACACCCCAGCCGCCACTTCCCCTGTTTCCCCGTTTCCCCTCCTGAGGCCCCTCTGCCCTCCCCCCCCAGCCCACGATCTCCCCGTCTCCCCGGAGCCCCCCAGAGCCCTCCCAGCCTCGCCGGTGCCCGCCTTCCCTGTTACCGTGCCCCTCAGAGCACCTGGGTCCCTCCAGCCCCCCAGTCTCCCTGTCCCCTGAAGCACTCCCGGTCCCCCCAGCCCTGGTCCCCTCAGTGTCCTCCAGCCACGGTCCGCCCGGAGCTCCCCCGCTGCCCCGTCCCTGCTGACCGAAGGTGGCGCGGAAGGCTCCGAGCGCAGCGGGGTCCTGCGGCCGGTGCAGCAGCCGGACGAAGCGGTGCCACCGCGTCAGGTCCCGCAGCTCGAAACCCAGCAGCCGCCGCGCCAGCCCGGGGCCGGTACCGGGGGGATGAGGGGGCGCGGTGGGGTTCGGGGGCGGCCTCGCCGCCTCCCCCCGCTCCGGCCGCCTCCGCCGCGCCGGGCCTGCCGGGGGTCACAGGTCAGAGGTCACAGGGGTGAGCGGGGGTCCCGAGCCCCGTATCCCCCGCCCGGCTCCGTACCCGCCACCTCCGCCGCCATCGCCCCGTCTCCGCCCCGGCACCACCACGGCACCACCACGGCACGTGACGGCCCGCGGCAGCCAATCAGCGGCGCGTAGAGGGGCGGGGCACCGGGACCACACCCGTCAAACCCCGCCTCATCTGCCCTCAGACCCCGCCCCCAGCACCCCCCGGCCCGGGACCCCGGGACCACCGACCCGGCCGCGAACCTCGGCCCCTTCCAGGCACTTCTGCTGCCTCAGACTCGCCCCAACCTTCCCCAGACCCAGCACCCCCGACTCGCCTCGACCCCTGACCCGCCGTGACCCCCGACCCCACCCTGACCCCGGCACCGGCCCTGCCGCTCCCCCACCCAGCCCCGGCACCCCCAAGCCCCGCGCCGCCGCCCGGACCCCGCCGCGACCCCGACCCGCCCCTGGCCCGGCTGCGCCGCCGCTCCCGGAAGCTCCGGGCAGGCGGGGCGGGTCCGGGGCTGCCGCGGGAACGGAGCTGAGCAGGGCCGGACGGGCCATGGTGGGGCCGGGCACCGAGGGGTACAGGGGGGCACCGGGGGGCGAATACGGGGGACACCATAGCGGGGAAGGAGGGTCCCTTTGGAGGCTCAGGGATGCACAGTGGGCTCCGGGAGGGGGGGTGGTCCTTGTGGATGAACCAGGGTGCTCCTGGCTGTCTGTGGAGTGCCAAGGGGCTGTCCGTAGGGGGTGAGGGGTGCCCATAGGGCGCTTAGGAGGTCTCTTTGCGGGGCTGCAGATCACGTGGGGACGCTGGGGTGCCCATAGGGTGCTTGAGGAAGTGCCCGGTGTGCCATGGAGTGCCCATAGGGTGCTTAGGGAGTTCCTTTGGGGTGTCCGGGGTGTGTATGGGGGACTGGGTGCCAAGGAGGTGCCTATGGGGTGCGGGTGATTGTCCAGAGGACCCAGAGGGTCCCTAGAAAAGTGCATATGGGGTCCTTGGGGTGGTCATGGGGCACCTGTGGGGTGCTTTGAGGTTTATATGGGGTGTCAAAGGTGCATATGAGGTGCCAGGTGGGTGCACAAAGGGTGCCAGGGATGTGTGTAACGTGCTTAGGGGGTCTCTTTGCGGTTTCTGGGGTACATATGGGGTGCCTAGAGGTGCACATAGAAGGTGCTGGGGTGCCCACATTGTGCTTGCAGGGTGCTTGGAGACATACCTGCCTGGGGGGCCACATGGGGTGCTGGAGGTGTTGGGGTGTTTGGGATGCCTGTAGGGGCTCGAGAAAGTGCTATGGGTGCCCATGGGGTGCTCAGCAGATGCTTGGGGTGGGCATGGAGTGCCTGTGGGGGACTCAGGGCACTTACGGGGTACTTCAGAGTGTATATGGGGTATCCAGGGAGCATATGGGGTGTCATTGGTGTGCTTATAGAGTGCTTGGGGAGTTGCCCAGGGTGCACATAGGGTGCTTGGCAGGTGCTTGGGGTGGACATGGGGTGCCTTGTGGCTACTGTGGGGGCACCTTTGAGGTGCCTATAGGGTGTATATGTGGTATAGGGCATGCTCAGGGGTGTATATGGGGCACCCATGGGATGTTGGGGTGCCCATAAGGGGCTTGGTGGGCACCTTTGGGGTGCCGGGGTGTTTGTAGGGTGCCCAGGGTACATTGAGGGTGCTGAGGGTG
Source organism: Lichenostomus cassidix (assembly GCF_008360975.1). Lineage (NCBI taxonomy): Eukaryota > Metazoa > Chordata > Aves > Passeriformes > Meliphagidae > Lichenostomus > Lichenostomus cassidix. The sequence continues at coordinate 4,824,500 of NC_139502.1, read as the reverse complement.
CTCCAGGGTATACATGGGGTGTCTATAGGACGCTGTGGGGTTTTTATGGGGTATTGTGGGGTTGCCCAGGATACATGTGGGATTTTGGGGGTGCCCCCCAACCCCTGCCCTGTGTTGCAGGCAGGGGTCCCAGGGAGGGTCCCGGCAGATGTTGTGACAGATGCCATGACAGACAATGGGCACGTGCAGGCACTGCAGCGGGAGGTGCAGGGGGTCGCCACCATCATGACACAGAATGTGGAGCGGATTCTGGCACGGGGAGAGAACCTGGAGCAGCTGCACAGCAAGAGCCAGGACCTGGAGACCACCGTGAGAGGGGCATGGGGGTGGGCATGAGCATGGGCACGGCATCCCCAGGGTGGCCAAGAAGTCCCTACATTGGGCACGGGGTCAGCAGAGTGGGCACAGGGTCACAAGGGTAGGCACAACACTCCCTGAAGGGACACAAGGTCCCTAAGGTGGCACGGGATCTCTGAGGTGGGCCCAAAGCCCCCAAGGTGGTGCAAGGCTCCTAAGATGGCACTGGGTCCCCAGGGTCGGTGCTGGAACCCCAGGGCAAACACAACATCCCCATGGGAGAATGGGGTCCCTAAGGGGACTGCAGGGTGCCCAGTGGGTTGGTGTGTGACACTTGGGTGGCAGCGGGTGTCCCTAGGATGTCTGCAGGGGTCCCCATGGTTGCAATTGGTGTCCCCAGAGTGGCAGCAGAGGGTGCCCAGGGTGGCAGTGGGGACCCCAGGGTGGGCAGAATTGTCTCCGGGGTAGCGCTTGGGGTCCGCAGGGTGTCAGGGATGTCCTGATATCCCAGAGCACTGTCCCCACAGTCAGAGCATTTCCGCACGACATCCCAGAAGATGGCCCGGCGCTACTGGTGGAAGAACGTGAAGCTGCTTGTCATCCTTGGCCTCGTGGGCATCATTGTCCTCGTCCTCATCATCCTCCTGGCCACTGGCACCATCCCCACCTAGAGCCACTGTCCCCACGGACACACGGCCACCTCAGGGCCCAAATACAGATGGGAGGGAAGAACCAGTGAGACCTCTGTGTGTGTGTGTGTGGTGGGGGGACACAGGGACATTGTGAGGGACACAGATGGACATGGCAAGATGGGTGTGGGAACATGGAGGGACACAGGGACATGGGAGGAAACAGGGACAGGCATGGGGCCACAGAGGGGGCAGGCATAGGGACATGGGAATATGCGTGGGGACATGGGGGGGCATGGTGGGGGACAGGCCCTGGGGATATGGGGATACATGTGGGAACACTCATGTGGGAGCACTCATGTGGGGTCATAAGGGGAGACACATGTGGAGACACAGGCATGAGGGGTTATGTAGGTGGGGGTGGGTGCCGTGCCAGGTCGCTGGGTGTAGTGCCAGGCACCGAGAGACAAAGGACACTGGTGGCACTGCCACCCTCAGGGGCTGGGTGGAAGCGGGGGGGAGGAGGGGGAGGGACGGGGACAGGGACATGGGGTGTCCCCAGAGACCCGGACATGGGGATTCTGGGGTGGCCCCGTGTCTGCAGGGACTTGGGGATACTGACGTATGAAGCTGTGGGGACCCGTTCCTGGGGGACAGGGCAGTCTCAAGGCACTCATGTCTGGGGGGCCTGGGGACATGGGGTCTCGGGGAGGTGGGGGACCCCCCAGTATCTGGGGAGTTGCAGGGACAGGGGAGTCTCTGGAGGACCCACACCTGGGGGGCTTTGGGGACACGGAGGGCCCCAGGGGACTTTTGGGACAGGGGTGTCTCTGGGGGAACCCACATCTGGGGGTCCTGGGGACATGGGGGTCACGGGAGACCCGGCAGCTAGGGAGGGTTGAATGGGGTGTCCTGGGGATCTCCGTCCTGGGCAGCGCGGGTCGGTATGTCCTGGGACTGTGGACACTCGGGGGTGGGAGAGGGGCGGTCCCGGGCCCTCCTGTCGGGGGCGGCCGCTGGGGTCCGAGGCGGGACGGGTACTGCAACGGGCGCACCGACACCGACCTGCGGTACCGGGACCATGGTGAGTCCCGGGCCGCCGCTCCCACTACTTTCGCTTTTGCTTTCCGAGGGGGCAGACCGAGACCGGGACCGGGATCGGAGACATGGGACCCACCGGACTCGGGGTCGCCCCGTACCGGTCCCGATCCGCCCCCCTCGGGCTTTCTCTGCCGTAGGGAGGGACGCAGCCCCCGGGGGGGTGGGAGGTGGCCCGCGCGGAACTTTCCGGGTCCCTGCGTGTCCCAGCCCCCCGTGTCGCGTGTGTCCCCTGCCGTGCCCCATGTTCCCCCCGTGCCCTGACCCCGCAGTGCTAGTGTCCCCCCCCGTTCCCACCCTCGGGTGGCTCTGTGCCCACGTCCCCACAATTTCCTGTCCCCGTGGTCCCTGTGTAACTCCCCCTCGCAGTGTCAGTGTCCCTGTGGTGCCCTTGTCCTCATGGTTAGGCTTTGTCCCTAGGGTGGTAGTTGCCCTATGGTCCCCGTGTCTCCATAGTCCCCATGATCCTCACGTCCCCTGGTCCCCACACAGCCTATCCACACAGTCCCCATGGTTGTGTCCCCATGTTCCCCCAGTCCACCTTCCTCACAGTGCTCATATCCACAGTGTCCCTCTTGTGCTCACATGGCATGTCCCTGGCCCCATGGGCTCCATAGTCCTGTTATCCCCCTGGTCCCTGTGTCCCCACAGTTTTCCTTCCTGATGGTGCCCATGTATTCGGTGTCCCTGCCTGTCCCCATAGCACTTCCGTGTCCCCATGGTTCCGATATCCCCGTGTCCCTCTGTCCCCCAAGTCCCCATGGTCCTGATATCCCTGTGTCCCCACAGTCCCCCTTCACCGCAGTGCCCACATCCCCAGTGTTCCCATAGCATCTCCTCCGTGTCCCCACGGTGTCCCCACATTGTCCCCCCATGTCCCCAGGCGGGGCTGGAGCGGTGCCAGCGTGAGGCCGAGGAGGTGGCAGAGCTGATGCGCCAGAACGTGGCACGGGCGCTGGAGCGGGAGGGGCACCTGGAGCAGCTGCAGAGCCGGGCCCAGGACCTGCGACAAGCGGTGGGACTGCAGGGACACATGGACCAGGGTGGCGGGCTTTATAAGGACATGTAAATCTGGAGACACACAGAGCCCGGGGGACACTGTAGAAGCATAAAACCCCAGGGAGGACCTGTTATAGGAACATACAGCCTGGGGGGACAGTATAGGGACATACAGCCCTAGGAGACACAGAGCCCTTGGGGAGATTATGGGGACATAAATCCCAGGGAGGACCTTCCTCTAGTGACATGGAACCCTGCAGAGGGAACATATAGAGCCCCAGGAGGGACAAACAATTGGGACATATAGCCCTGAGGTGATCTATAGTCCTGGGTGACACTGTGGGTACATACAGCCTGGGGAGGGGACACCCCAGGACCATAGAAGGGCGCAGGGGGTGTATGGCTGTTCCTGTAGGTTCCCCCAACCCCTCTGTAGCCCCTGGGGGGACTGTCCCCTATACCCCCCACCATGTCCCCACAGAGTGAAGCCTTCACCCGCACCACACAGATGGTGACACGGCGCCAGCGCAAGGGACGGTGGCGGTGGCTCCTGGCGGCCCTCAGCCTCCTCCTCCTCCTCCTCTTCATCCTGGGTCTGGCACTGGCCCTGGCACAGTCATCCCCTGGGACTGCCACCAGCACTGTCCCTACTCCACAAGAGGGGACCAAGCACCCCCCCAGCACTGCAGGGACCCTGCTGGGACTCTCTGATAATAGAGCACCTTGGGGGGGCCTACAATAAATAACCACCAGGAGTTGTTTGGGGAGACACAACAAGGACACTAACAAACCAGTGGGATGATCTTCAAAGAGACCCTACAATAAATAAGCACCACAACCTGGTTTGGGGAGACCCAACAATAACAAACCTACAGGATGAGCTCTGGGGAGACCCTACAATAAATTAACCCCAAGATCTGCTTTGGAGAGACCCTACAATAACAAACCAGCAAGACCCACTCAAGGGAAACGCTAAAATAAATAAGTACCAGGATTTGTTTGGGAAGACCCTACAACCACAAACCAGGAAGATGAACTTGAGGGAAACCCTGTAATAAATAAATACCAGAATCTGTTTTGGGGAGACCCTACAGTAACTAAGGCTCCAGAATCAGATTTGGAGATACCTCACAATAACAAATCGGCAAGATGAACTCTTGAGGAGACCCTACACTAAATAAACCCCGAGGTATGTTTGGGAAGACCCCACAACAACAAACCTGCGGGACCTACTTCAGGGAGGCCTTACAACAAATAGACAGCAGATATCAGTTTTCGGGAGACCCTACAACAACAAATGTGCCAAAGCCTCTTTGGAGAATCCCTACAATAACAGAAGAGCAGGACCCACTCAAGGGAGACCCTAAAATAAATAAACACCAAGAGCTCTTTAGGGAGACCTTACAATAATAAACCAGCAGGAGCCACTCCTGGGAGACCCTATGATAAATAAGCACCAGCACATGCTTTGGGGAGACCCTACAATAAAAGAGCAGCAGTATCAGCTTGGGGGACATCCTACAATCCCAAACCAGCAGAATGGTTTTCAGAAAGATCCTACAATAACAAATGTGCCAGACCCGTCAGGTAGACCCTACGATTAATAAACGTCAGAATCTACTTTAGGGAGATCCTACAATAAAAAAAAACACTGGGATGATCTCCAGGACGACCCTACAATAACAAACATGCTGGATGTCCTCTGGGGAAACTCTATGAGAAATAGACACCACAACTTTTGTTTGAAGAGATCCTACAAAAACAAACCAGCAGGACCAGCTCCAGGGAGACCCTATGACCAACATGCTGGACCCTCTCTGGGTAGACCCTACAATAAATAAACACCAGAATCTGCTTGGGGTAGACCCTACAATAACAACTCCCCTGTGCCTTGCTGCTGGGAGACCTTACAAAAACAGAACTGTGTGGAGATCTCAAGGGAGACCCTACAACAACACCCCTGCCTTGCTCCCAGGAGGCCCTAGAATAACCAAAAGCCCTGATTCAGCAACTCTGACTACAGTAACCCTCACAACCCACCCTGGGGAGACCCTACAGTAACACACTCATGGGACCCTCCCTGGGAACACTCTGGGCCCACCTTGCCTTGGCTACAGGTGCCACCAACCTGGGCCAGGGGTAGGAGGGGGCTGTGGACCTGCCACTGAGGTGGGGGACCCAGAGGGGAGCCTGGGGACACAATGGCACCCAAGGAGGGGATAGGGACTCCAGGGAGGGGACTGGGGGTCCCTGGAGACATGGTGACACCTGGGAGGGACAGGGGGGACCTGGCACCCGGTGTCACCTGCATGGGGGCACCCTGGCAGGGGCCACTGAAGGGGATGAGTGGGGACGTGACACGGGGACTCAGGAGACATGTCACCTCCCCCCCATGCCTCAGTTTCCCCAAGCAGTGACAGACACCAGAGCCTCACAGCACCTTTATTGACACTGGGGGGGGGAGAGCGGGGCATAGCACTGGTCCCCAGGGTGGCACTGGTCCCATGGGGGTGGCAGTGTCGGGGGGGATGTGGCACCATCACCCGGTGCCCCGACGCTTGCTGAGCTCGTCCTGCACCCGCTGGCACAGGGCCCTGCGCAGGGGGGGCTCCAGTGGGCTCCGTGCACACACCCGGCGTGTCACCTCCTCGGCGCTGTCCCCCTGTGGTACCCACAGCACCTGCTGGGACCGCCGCGGCTCCCACCGCCCCATGGAACGCACCCATGACACCCACACACAGCATCTCTTGCCCCACGGCACCCCCACTGTCTCACAGAATGCCCACCACCCCACAGAATGCACTCATGGCACCCACCGTCCCACACAGCCCCCACGCACAGCACCCCCTGCCACACGGAACTCCCACCCATGGCACCCGCCACCCCACAAAACCCTTCCACAGCACCCACTGCAGCATGGAGTCCCAGACCTACTGGTACCCATTGGGCCCCAGGGCGACATCCCCTGTCCCACGGCACCCCTAACAACAGCACCCCACGGCAGCCCAGACTTATGGCACCCCCCATGCCATGGCAGCACCACTTGCCCCATGAGACCTCCCCCATCCAACGGGAACCCACTGCAGCCCCATACCCAGGGCAGCATCCTCTGCCCCACGGACCCCCCACCCACTGCACCCCATGGTACCCCGAGCCCCATAGCAGCACCCATCCACTGTGTTCCCGGCCTCCCACCCCATGCCCCATTGCACCTCCGCCCCCCCAGCGCCTCGGTGGTCCCGAGGCCACACCTGGTGCACGATGACGGCCGTGACCTGCCCGTCGTCCCCCTCGTACTCGAGGCAGAAGAGCCGCGGCCCGCGGGCGGGGTCCGGGGAGGGCCCGCGGGCGTCGGGGGGGTGCCCCGAGCTGGCGTCGTCCCCGGGCCCCCCTGCCGCATCTGCACCCTCAGGGGGGGCTGCCGGGGCGCTCCAATCCAGCACCCCTTGGTTGCCCCCCCAACCGCCTCCTGAGGTCCCCCCGTGTCGCCCCCAGCCTCGGGTGCCCCTCCCCTCCGGCCAACCCAGAGGTGCCCCCATCACCACCCGTGGTTCCCCCCCTTGTCTCCCCTCCCCCGAGAGGTCCCCCCACCCCGGGGTGTCCCCCTAGTCCCAGCCCACCCTTCCCCAACCTCTCCCGAGGTTCCCCCAGGTCTCCCTACCCTTGGATGCCCCCCGATCCGTCAGGTACAACCCGCATCCCCCCAGCTCTAGTGCTCCCCTCCCCCACCGCAACCACTTCTCGGGGTCGCCCCTCCACGACCCTCCCGGGGATGCCACCCACCCTCCCGGTGCCGCTCACCGTTGCCCCGGTGGGGCCGGTACACCTGCTGGTCTGGCCGCCGGGGCCGCGCCGGGGCCGGGGTCAGCCGCGTCCGCGCTCGCCCCCGCGCCTGCCTCACCGCGCGGTCGTACGCGTCCCTGGGCACCCCAGGGGCCAGGTTACCGTGAAGGCATCGGGGTTACGGGGTGCCGGGGGACGAGGGGCCAAAGCGGCCCGGGGCCGAGGGTCCCCAGGGGTGGCCGGGGATTCCCGGCCGGTGCCGGTACCTGGCGAGCTGGTTGCGGCGGATGTGCCTCACGAAGCCGTGGCTCATGTCCAGCCGTCCCCCCGGCCTGCAGCGCCAGCCTGGAGCCGCCGTTGTCGTCGCCGCCGACTCCATCCCGGTACCGGGGGCGGGGGTCAGTACCGGGACGCGGCGCCTTTAAGAACCCCGCCGGCCCGGCGCGGACGCCGGCAGGGGGCGCCGCAGCGCGCAGGCGCGGTAACCCTGATGTCATCCTCGGCGTCTGCGCATGCGCACAAGGTTCCAAGGCCGTTCCATCCATCCCCCCACTGCACATGCGCAGAGTCACAGACTGTTCGACCCTGTGCTTGGGGTGCGCACGCGCACAGTGCTCTCGCCGCCGCCATGTCGAGCCGCGGGAGGCGGGACCGCGATACCCGGGACCCCCGCGGGGCTTCCGCGGCCTCCTCCGCCCGGGGCTCCTCCCGGAGCCGTCGCGACGCCGATGCCGAGCGGCCGCGGGGCCGGCGGGAGGCGGAGCGGGAGCGCGCGCGGCGGGAGACTGCGGAGGCGCTGCCGGTGGATCTCGCGCGCGTCAAGCGGGAACCGGGCACCGGCACCAGCGTCTGGGGGGGCTCCGGCACCGCCGTCCCCGCCGCACCTGTGCGTGTGAAGCGGGAGCGGGAGCCAGATGGAGACTCCGATCCTGAGCCCGAGCCTGCCGGTGGGGACCGGCGGGAACGGATGGGACTAAAGGGTTGAGGGGAAACGAGGGACTGAGGGAAGTAACGGAGGGACGGGACACCGGGATGGAGTACGGGGAACGGAAGGGAGAGGAGTACTGGGGTGGGTGTGGAGAGACCATGGGGTGCGTGGGGGGGGCGCAGCACGGGGAGACGCGGGGGGACACGGTGGGATGTGGGAACACACCAGGGTGTGGGGGAGGCATCATGTCAGGGGGGCCGTGGACTGGGCGGTGTGAAGGGACACTCCAGGGTGCTGGGGCCGGTGGAGGGCGGTCACAGTGGTGTCCCGGAGGACACCAGGGGGACAGGACTGTGTGTGTGCAGGGGAATTGGGGTGTCCTCTGAGCTGATGGGGGAGATTCTGGGGTGTGACAGGAGGAGCACACTGGGATGTAGGGGGAAAATCGGGAGGGGGGTGGATGGGGAATGGGGTGTCTAAAGGGATTCTGGGATGGAAGTGGGGTGTCTGAGAGAATTCTGGAGTGGACGGGGTCACACCAGCGTGTGCAGGGAGGCACCAGGGCTGATCCTTGGGGTGCTCAGCTCAGCTGTGGGCAGGGTCTGGAGACACTGCTGGTAACTGAGGATTAGCCCCGGGGAGTTGTAATGGAGGTGGGGCTGGAAGGGGGTGTCATCCTGGTGCTTTTGGGGTCCTCGTGCCCCGCTTGTTAACACCGTCCTACCTCCCTAGTGCGCTACGGGCGCTTTGACCCCGAGGACCAGCGCAGCCGGCACTGCCCCTACCTGGATACCATCAACAAGTGGGTGATGGGGGTGTTTTGGGGTCCCCCTGTCCCTGCGGGTACCCCAGCTTCCCCACAGCCCTGTGACACCACCCTTCCCCCAGGAGTGTCCTGGACTTTGACTTCGAGAAGCTCTGCTCCATCTCTCTGTCCCACATCAATGTCTACGCCTGCCTTGTTTGCGGGAAGTACTTCCAGGGTGAGGCTTCCCCCCAGGGCTTCTGGAGGGCACAGGGATGTGAGGAATACCTGGGGGCTGCTGGGAGGCCATGGGGTCATCAGGGACACCCAGGGGCTGCTGGGAGACATGGGGACACCCAGGGGTGGTAGAACATGGGGGATAGTCTGGGGACAGGGTGGATGTTGTGGGGGGATGCCCAGGGATAGGGGTGCTCCTGGAAAATAACCTGGGGACTGGGGTGTTGTCTTAGGGGTGACAAGAGACATGTGGGGTTGGGACTGCAACCAGAGAAGACATAGGGGACACGCAGGGGGAACACCAAGGATTCAAGGGGCTGCTGAAGCGGGGAATGGGGGTCTGCAGGGTCTGGGGGGCTGCCTGGGCAGACATGAGATACCCTGGGGTCCAGGGGGCTGCTTGGGGGGGCACACATGGGACAGCCAGATATTGATATGTTGCCCTGGGGGACACACATAAAGACTGGGATGCTGCTGGTGGGGGGGGGGGGCATGGGGGACACACCAGTACTGCTGTGATGGGACTTGGGGATAGGGGTGGTGATGAGGGGGATACCCAGGGACTGGGGTGGGGCACAGGGAACACAAGGGTGTTACTGGGTTACCCCAGGGGCTGCAGGGACACCCAGGGACTGCAGTGATGCTGAGGGACACAGGGGACAACCAGGGGCAGGAATTCTGCCAGGGAAGTTGACAGAGAACAGCCAGGGACAGGGGTGCTGTCAAGGGGTACAAAGGGGATGCTCGGGGAGGGACACCATGGGGACACCCAAGGACAGGGTGGCTGCAGGGTGAACTTCGGGATCCTTCAGTGGGCACAACTCCTGCCATATGTGGGTGGGGGATCTTTTCTGTGCCCCCTCCCTCTTCATTTGGCTGCTCTATGCCTGTTCGTGGTGTCCTGTGGTGCCCTGACGGTGCTGTCCCTCCAGGCCGCGGGCTGAAGTCCCACGCCTACATCCACAGCGTGCAGCTGAGCCACCATGTGTTCCTCAACCTGCATACACTCAAGTTCTATTGCCTGCCTGACAACTATGAGATCATCGACTCCTCACTCGAGGACATCACGGTGTGGGGTGGCTTTGGGGGTACTCCAGCTCTGGGGGGCATGGGTGGGGTCCCCATTTCTGGGGGCTTGGGTTTGGATCTCCCTGGTGCTGAGGAGGGTCAGGTTTGGGGTACCCTGACTCTGAGGTGTCAGGTTGGGAATCACCCTGTTTCTGAGGAGTCAGATGTGGGGTCCCCCCAACTCTGAGATGTTCAGGTTGGGGTACCCCAGCTCTGAGTGTGGGGTTCAGGTGTCCCCAGTTCACTGGGGTACCCCAGCTCTGAGGGGTTCAGGTTGGGGTCCCCTCATTTCTGAGGTATTTCCCTCTCTGCAGTATGTTCTCAAGCCCACCTTCACTGCCCAGCACATTGCACATCTGGACAAACAGGCCAAGCTGTCCCGGGCGTACGATGGCACCACATACTTGCCTGGCATTGTGGGGCTCAACAACATCAAGGCCAACGACTATGCCAATGCTGTGCTCCAGGTGACACCAGGGTTTAAGGCTTCCTTTTGGCGTGAAACCCTCCCAAAACCTCTCTGTGGGTCTGACAGGGAGGAATTCCATTTTTTCTCCCATAGGCTGTACACCGTGGGGATGTTCAGGCTTTGTTCTGGGGTGAAACCCTCCCAAAATCCTGCTCTGGGGGTCTCAGAGATGAATCCCATCTCTTTTACCATAGCATATGCATCGGGGGGATGCTGGCTTCATTTTGGGCTGAATTCTGTCTGAAATCCTCCTGAAATCCCACTCTGGGGGTCTTGAGGGTGTATCCCACCTTCTCCAGGCATTACACTTGGGAGCTGCAGGTGTCCTTTTAGGGTAAAAGCCCCTGATAACCCTCCCCAGAACATAGTTGTGGGGCTGACAGGAATCAGTCCCGCCTCTGGAACCTTTCGAACTCAGACCATTCTGTGATTTTCCCACAGGCTTTATACCCAAGGCAGTGCAGAGTTTGTTTTGGGGTGACTCCCAACCCCCCCCATAACTCCCCCAAAACCTTTCCAGATCACCCCTTTGAGGGCCCTGGGGCTGAATCCTTCCTGCTCTCTCTCCAGGCCTTGTCCAACGTGCCTCCCCTGCGAAATTACTTCCTGGAGGAGGAGAACTACCGGCACATCCAGCGCCCGCCCGGGGACATCATGTTCCTGCTGGTGCAGCGCTTCGGGGAGCTCATGAGGAAGCTCTGGAACCCCCGCAATTTCAAGGCGCATGTGTCACCCCATGAGATGCTCCAGGCTGTGGTGCTCTGCAGCAAGAAGAACTTCCAGATCACCAAGCAGGGTGGGGTTTGGGGGGCCAGGGCTGGGACTGGGGGGCAGAGCTGAGTTTGAGGGGAAGAGCTGGAACTGGGAGGCTTTGGATTTGGGGGGATAGGGCTGGATCTTGGGGCCTTTAGATTTGGGGGGCAGCTCTGGGTTTGGGGTGCAGTGATGGATTCAGGGCTGTGGATATGGGGGCAGAGCTGGATCTAGGAGCAAGGCTGGGTTTGGGGGGCAACACTGAGTTGGGGGGTCAGCACTGAATTTGGGGAAAAACTCTAGACCTGGGGGGCAGTGCTGGATTTGGCGGGCAGTGCTACATTCAGGGACTAGGGCTAGATTTGGGGTGCAGGGCTGGATCTGGGGGACTCTGAAGTTTGTGGTGCAGGGCCGGGTTTGAAAGGCTTTGGGCTCTGAATTTGGGGAGAAGAGCTGGACCTGAGGGGCAGGGCTGCATTTGGGGGATAGGGGGCTGCATTCAGGACTCTGGATCTTGAAGCCTCTAGATCTGGGGGGCAGGGCCAGGTTTGGGGCTTGGGGCTGGGTTTGGAAGCTGGGCTGGGTCTGGATTCAGGGAGCAGAGCAGGATCCAGGCTCAGCTCCACCTCTGCTGTTGCAGGGGATGGGGTGGAGTTCCTGTCCTGGTTCCTGAACGCGCTGCATGCGGCGCTGGGTGGCACCAAGAGGAAGAAGAAGAGTGAGTGGGGGAAGGTTCTGGGGGGGCCCTTGGGGGCCACTGTACCCCTGCTGAGCCCCTGCTGTCCCCCCAGCCATCGTCACCGATGTGTTCCAGGGCTCCATGCGCATCTTCACCAAGAAGCTGCCACACCCTGACCTGGTGGGACTTCAGGGGAATGGGGGGTGTTGGGGTACAGTGTAGGGGGGGAGTTCAGTGAGGTGAATTGGGCTGTGGCAGGGGGTGATGGGTGTTGGGGTCCCACAGGGAGTGTTGAGATATGGTGGGGGTGGTGACACTATGGGGGAGTGTCAGAGTCAGATGGGGGGTCTGGGTGTGGGGTCTGATGGGGAGGTGGGGTGCATCAGGGGGTAATAGGGTCAAATGAGGAGTGTTGGGGTCAGATGAAGGGTGTTGGGGTATGGTGAGGGGTCTTCGGGTACAGCAGAGGGGTATCAGTGTCCAACTGGGGGTGACAAGGTGAAATGAGAAGTGGCAGGGTCTAGTGGAGAGTGATGGGGCGTGCATTGGGGTACAGTGGGGAATGTTGGGATCCAGTGAGAGATGTTGGGTCCAACGGGGAGTTACGAATCAAACGGGGGATGGATGTGTCCAATGGGGATGTACCCCATGGGTTCCCCTGTCAGCCGGCAGAGGAGAAGGCGCAGCTGCTGCAGAACAGTGAGTACCAGGAGCGCATGGTGGAGTCCACGTTCCTGTACCTGACCCTGGACCTACCCACGGCGCCACTCTACAAGGATGAGAAGGAGCAGCTCATCATCCCCCAGGTGCCCTTGTTCAGTATCCTGGCCAAATTCAACGGCAGCACCGAGAAGGAATACAAGACCTACAAGGAGAACTTCCTGAAGCGCTTCCAGCTGACACGCCTGCCCCCCTACCTCATCTTCTGCATCAAGCGCTTCACCAAGAACAATTTCTTTGTGGAGAAGAACCCCACCATCGTCAACTTCCCCATCACGTGAGCCATGGGCAGGGGGCTCGGGGGGCTGGGAGCATGTGCAGAGAGTTGAAAGAATCTTAAGAGGAGATGGTGGGTATCTGGGGAGAGGCTGACGGTGTCTAGGGGGGGGCTTGAAGACTTCTGGAGGGGATTTGTGGCTATCTGAGCATTTGTCATGGGGGTTGAAAGCTGTGAGGGATTGAAAGTGTTTAAGGAGGCATTTGTGGGTATCTGAGCAGGGTTGTAAGCATTTAGCAGGGGTTTGAAGGCATCTTGCGTGGTTGGAAGCACGTGGAACCATCTAAAGGGAGATTGTGGGCATCTGAGGGAGTTTTAGGGGTATGCAGGGGGGTTGTGAGTATCCGAGTGGGGTTTTGGGGCAGCTAGAAAGGGTTGAAGGTATCTGGGAGAGTTTTGTGAATATTTGGGGGGTTGGTAGGCATCTGATGGGGTTTGCAAGCATGTGGAGAAGGTTAAAAGCATCTAGGAGGAGATTATGGGCATCTGGCGGGGCTTCGTAGGCATCCAGAAGGGGTTTGAGTGGTTTATAGACATCAAGAAGGGGTTTGAAGGCACCTGGGGGGCATTTCTGGGTATCTGGGGGTGTCAGGGCATTTGAAACATCTGTGAGGGGTTTGTAGGTATATAAAGGGTGTTGTGGGCATCTGGGGAGGTGGAGATTGGAACAGTCCAGGAGGCATTTGGAAGCACCTTGGAGATGTCTGTGGATACTGTGGGGGATCCCCTGTGGCCAGCGCCTCTCCTGAGGGAGTGTGGGGTCCTCAGGAATGTGGACCTGCGGGAGTACCTGTCAGAGGAGGTGCAGGCTGCGCATGCCCACACCACCTATGACCTCATCGCCAACATCGTGCATGATGGGAAGCCCTCGGAGGGCTCCTACCGTATCCACGTCCTGCACCACGTGAGTGTCCCCTCCTTGGGGGAGCTGGGGGAAGCCATGGGGACCCCTGAGTCACCCTGTCCCCTCCTGGGTCCTGGCAGGGCACAGGGAAGTGGTATGAGCTGCAGGACCTGCAGGTGACTGACATCTTGCCCCAGATGATCACCCTGTCTGAGGCCTACATCCAGGTGAGGTGGGACAGGGGAGCAATGATATCCCCAGAATGTCCCCTGACACCCCCAGAATGTTTCCTGTGCCTCCCCCCGCCAACCCCTCCTGCTCTCCTGCAGATCTGGAAGCGACGTGAGGAAGATGAGACAAACCAACAAGGTGCCTGAGACCCCTGGGGACACCCAGAGACCCCCTTGGGGACACCCCCAGCCCCCTAGGGATACCCTGAGACCCCTTCTTGGAACACCCGGTGACCCCTTTGGGAGCACCCCAAGCTCCCCCGGGGACACCCAGAGACTCCCAGGGACAGCAATAGCTTACCTGGGGGCACCTCCATCCTCCCTGCGATCACTCAGAGGCCCCCAGGGGGACACCCAGACTCTCCCTGGGAGCACCCATAACCCACTTCGGGACCTACAGTCCCCCCGGGAGTGTGTGTGTCCCAGTAAATGCCACCCACTATTTTTGTAACTCATTTTCATCTTTCCTCTTTGGGTTTGTGGGGGTTTGTGGTTTCTGCTGCTTCCTGTGACACCCCCCAGCACTCATCACGCCCCAGAACACTGCAGACACCAAGGCAGAGCTGTATCCAAGCTTTATTGGGCAGTGCTGGGCAGGTCCTGGTGCCCTCCTAGAGCCAGACGTGGTCCTGGCAGTGCTGCAGGGCCTGCGAGGGGCGGAGAGGTCAGTTGGGAGATGTGGGGGGTGGCAGATTCCCTGTCCCTGTGTCCCCCCCGTCCCTACTCACCTGGCAGCGCCGGGCAGCTTTGGGGCCAGAGCACCAGAAGACAGGGCCCAGGGCACAGGGGCCCAGAGGGAGGGACAGCGCAGGGGGACTGACACCCTTGGGGTCCTGTGGGGGGGACATGGGGGTCAAGGGTCCCCGCAGGACCCCCCAAAGGCCCTTCCCCAGGGCTGTGCCTTGGGGACTCTTACACTGTCCTCTTGAGGGAGGGTGGCACTTTATGGGGACCTCAGCGTGTTCCAGGGGTGGTGGGACTGCCTTGAAAATGTGACACCCCAGCATGTGTCCCCAAGGACTGTTGATACCCTAGGATATGTCCCATTGGGACTGCGCCACCATTTGTGTCCGTGGCATGGCTCCTGGAGACTGTGACACTCTGGGATGTGTTACGGGGGCTCTGACACTCTGGGAAAGGGCTGTGGCACCTCAGGATGTGTCTCCAGCAACTGTGAAACTCCTGGACAGTGCTGTGCTTGGGGTGCCCTGTCGCCTTCCTGGGGACCATCACTCCCAGCCATCCTCCTGGTGTTCCCCCCTTTTTCCCCCTGTCCCTGCTCACCTCCTCACTCACACACTCTGCCAGGCGCACCACGATGGCCTCCAGCACCGAGGGGGGTGGCAGCGTCCCGATGTCCTCGTCATCCCAGTTGTCCTCGTTGCGACAGGCGAGGAACAGGCGGCAGAGCAGGCGGGGGCCCAGGCGGCCCAGCAACCCCTCGAGCGCCAGGGCCGCGTAGCGCTCGGCCAGGCACTGGCACGCCCCTGCCACCGGCAGCGGCAGCGCCCGGCACAGCCCGGCCGCTGCCGCGGCCACCGAGGCCACGGGGACAGCGGCCTCAGCCCGCGCCACGAGCGTGCGGCACAGCCAGCAGAGCGGCAGCGGCAGCACCTGCGGGGACAGCCCGTCCCCTCCGGAGCCCGGCGGGGGCACGGGGGCCTGCGGGAGGGGGGGTCACTGCAGCCCGGTGCTGGGGCCGGGGGTCCCCGTACCCTCTAGAGCTCAGTGCTGGGGCTGCTGCCGTGCTTGTGCCCCTCCCAGCACCTTGGTGGCCGTGCCGGTGGCAGTGCAGATGGCCGAGGGGCTGCCGCCACCCTCCCCTACCCTGCCCCCAGGGCCCCCGTACCTGCAGGTGGGTGCCCAGTGCCTCAAGGATGGGCACGGCCAGGGCGGCTCCGGGCTCTCCGTGGCACAGCTTCAGCCTGGCACAGACCTGCCAGGGCATCTGCGGGACACCAGACAGTGACCCAGGTGCCAGTGTCCCCAAGCTCCCAGCACCCTGGTGGTGTGCCCACTGCCCCCAGCAGACTGGATGTCTCTGGTGGCCAGTGTCCCCAAACCCCCTTGCTGTGTGCCCCCACGAGGAGCTGGACCTCTCTGAGGAGGTGGTGGATGAGCACCCAAACCACAGCCCCAGCATGGCGTCACCAGGACCGGCAGACTCAGGCACAGAGGCTGCCCCCAGCACCTGCTCTGCCACCACCTGCACCAGGGCACCCACAGTGACACCCACCACTGCTGCACTCACCACCACCACGCCCCAGCCACACCTGTCACCACTACACCACTGGCATGTGGCATGGCACCTGTCACCATGGCACCTGCTGACATCTGCCAACACTTCACCCACCACCCCAGCATCCACAGTGGCACACATCACCATGGTGGCATCTGTGACCATGGCACTTGTGATGGCACCCCTGGTGGCAGCCACGACCTCAGCAACCACAATGGCGCCTCTCTGCGTGGCACTTGCAGGCATATGCCACCATGACACCCAGTGGCACCTATCCCCCATCGTGGGCACCTGCATGGCCGATTGGTTGGAGGTGTGGTGGAGGAGGTTGAAGAGCTGCTGGCACACGGCACAGGCATCCTGCAGGAGAGGACAGCAGGGACATGGGGATATGTGGGAAATGGGGACATAGGGACAGAGGGATGTGGGACATTGGAGAATGGAAACAAGAACAGGGCTATGGGGAGCCTGAGGACATGGGGATGTTGTGGCACAGGGATGCTAGGAGGTGGGACGCTGGGACATAGGGATGTGGAACATGGGAACATGGGGACATGGGGACCAAGGAGGGTGCATATGGATATACTGTTGTGGGACCATAGTGAGAGTATTGGGACCCCTGTGGAGTTTTGGGGACATACAGGGGATACGGGGACAAGGGCAGGGTGGGGGAACATTAGAGGGGTGATGGCAACACATGGGTTCTCTCACCATGTCAGGACGTCCCTGGGTGAGGAGGGGGCAGCGCCCCAGGGCTCCACAGCGCAGCGCCGTAACCCAGCTCTGGCACCAGGCGGAGGGGGGCACCCCACAGCCCCACCCCGGCGCCCCCAAACCTGTGGCCACTGTCAGCACCCAGCCGGGGGGGAACCAGGAATCCGGGCGTCCCCCAATACACCCCCCTTCAAGTCACCGCATCCCAACACCAGACCTCTTGGTAGGATACAGCTGTGGGGGACTCCCCTCAGTACACCCTCCCACTCCAATACCCCATCCCTGGAGGAACCCTGTCACCCGGGATCCCCACCCAAAAACACACACCACCCCCAAAGCCCCAATCCTGCCATCATAGGGGGACCTGGGTGGAAGGGACCCCTCCATTGCAGTCCCCAATACCCCATCCCGCCCTCACCCACCTCTCATGGGGGGAGCTAGATGTCTGGGACTCCCCCAATGACAATCCCCCCAAAACCCCATCCTAGTCTGAGACCCCTAAGGGGGACCCAGGGTTGCAGACCCCCACCCAAGGGTCCCCTTTAGCCCCCCAGGGGGCAGCCAGGTGTTTGTGCCCCCCTTACTTCACCACAGGCACACTCAGCTCTGGGGGTGCCACCAGGTGTGGGGGTGCAGGGGCCCTACCTGGGGTGGTCCCGAGCAGGGTGAGAAGCAGCAGCAGTGCCAGGACCATGGTGGGGGACAGGGCCGAGGACGGGGACAGTGGTTGGGTCATGGCGGTGCTGGCAGGGCTGAGCCTGCGACCTCTTATAGCCCCACGGGATGTGGCTGCTGGGACGGTGCCAGCACACATGAACAGGTGTGTCAGAACCACGGGAACACTGCGGGGGCTGCCACCCCCGCCCTGTCACTCTCCTGCTGGCACCATGCCCCGGTGTCCCCTATAGCCATGTCCTCACTGGGGTCCTTGTTCAAGTACCCCATGTTTCCAACAGGGACCCCTTTTAATGGCTCCATGTCCCCACTGAGTCCCCATTGCTGTCCTCACATTCCCTATTGGGGTCCCATGTCCCCATTGAGACCCACATTGGGGTCCCATGTCCCTATGTCCCCCACTGGGGTCCCCATGTCACCACATTCCCACATCTCCCTATGTCCCCCATGTTCCCACACCCCCACATTCCCATGTTCCCCCCACGTCCCCAAATGTCCCCATGTCCCCACACCCCCATCTTCCCCTACACTCCTCCATGTCCCCAATCTCCCCACATCCCCTCAAACATCCCCATATCCCCCCCAGTATTTCACCAACTCACTCCCCTCTGCCATTTCTCCACACAACCTTGTCCCCATGTCCCCTCCATGTCATCATGGTCCCACACCCCCATGTCCCATTCCCCCCATGTCCCATTCCCCCCATGTCCCTTCATATCACCTGCCAAAACCCCTATGTTCCCCTGTTCCTTCGTGACCCCATGTTTCCCAACCCTGCCATGTCCCTCCAAAACCCCCAATGCCCCTATGTCTCCAAACTCTCATGTCTGCTCCTTGCTTCCATGCCCCCCATGTCCCCCGACCCCCATATGCCTGTGTCCCCCCATATTCCCCGATGTTCTCATGTCCCCACTCCCATATTAGTATGTCCCACTCCATCCCCTCCCCGTCATGTCCCGCGTCCCCACACCCCCATGTCCCCCATACTCCCCAGAGTCCCCATATCCCCCCATGTCCTGCCCATCCCCCCAGCTTTGTTCCCCCCCCCACCCTCTGGGTGTGGCCCCCTCTCCCCCTCCCCCTCCGTTCCTCTTCCCGGCATGTCCCTCCCTGGTCACGACCTTGTCCCCACTTGCCACTCGAGAGCCCTCAGCGCGGGCGCGGCCGGAGGGCGGGACCCCACGCGGGGGGCACCTGCCCCAGGTGAGGCACCGGGATGGGCCCCAGGGTGGCACAGCATCAACGGGCCCCCTGTCCGTCCCCGCCCCCTTCCCCCACCGGGCCCCTCTGCACTGTGTTCCCAGTGCCACCCTCACACCCCTGTCCCTACCTCCTGTACCCTCTGTGTGTGCCACGCTCCGTGCCCCAGGTCCCAGTGCCACCCTGCATTTCCCAGGTCCTGCTGTGCCCCGGCTCCGGCAGCTTTGGGGACACACGGGGGAGGGGCTGGTGCCGGTTTGCTCTGGCTGATCCAGGGCTGCGCCCCCGGCCAGGGGTGAACCCCGGCAAAGCCCAGGGACAGGAGGCCAAGGCCAAGGGACAATGCACCAGGTTCGGGACACAGGGACGTATTTTCCTGTGCAGGCTTTGAGGCCCCAGGGCCTCCTTTGAGAAGGACCTAGGGCACATAGGGTGACGTGGGGACAGGGCAGCCCCGGGGTGTGAGGGTGGCACGGGGGTGGAACACGCAGGGTGGCAGAGGAGCACAGGGGACAGAGTTGCTGCTGAGGACCCCGTCCTGGGGCTGCTCCAGCTGTGACCCACCTACCCCTTCCCAGCCCTTCTTGGAATCCCCAGACTCCCTCCAGAATCCCCAAATTTCCCCTGGACTCCCCAGTCCCAGGGTGCTCATGGAGATGGGGCTCTCCTGTGGGGACACAACGGCGTCTCCAGGGAGGATTTGGGGGAGTATGGTGGATTTGGGGATAACATGGTGGATTGGGGGGGACACCCAGCAGCAAGGACAAGATGCCCAACTTCCTTCCCTCGGGCTCCTGGCACTTTTCCCGTCACTTCAGCTGAGTGGGACCCACGGGAGCCGAGTGAGGAGCTCCAGGGCCAGCAGGACACAGGCTCCAGCCCCAGCCTGGCCCTGGGAATTGGCAGAGCCGGGAGCAGCACTGGGATAAAGCCAGGCGAGGGGCACCTGAGACAGCTCAGGGATGGAGGATGTAGCTGAGGGAGGTGGGGGGCTCAGCCTGGAGGAAAGGAGGCTCAGGGGAGACCTTTTCACTCTCCACAACTCCCTGACAAGAGGCTGGATCTGCATTCTCACCATCCCCATGGCCCTCCTGCTCCCTTCACACAGCAATTCCAGCTCACACGTCTCTTTCATAACGAAATAATTTATTTCCTAACAATCAAACAAGACAGAAATATCCATGGACACAGCAAAGATCTCCTAAAACACAGAATTCCTAAAAAAAAGCACCATTCTATTGGCTTGACATGGGATTCAGCCCAACAATGGGATATTTACATCAGAAACGGCTGGAAATGGGATCCCTGTCCGCTCCTGACTGCCCAATGGAGCCGAGGCCGGGGTGGATCCGCTTCTTGGAAAGCAAAAAGAACAGAAAAAATGACGGAAAAGCACAAATAAGAGGTGTCCCAAAGAATAATAAAGGAAAGGTTGAGTGGAGATGTGATGGCTCCACTGGAAAAATTAGTCATGAAACAAATATTTTGGTGCTTCCCGGGAGCTGGCGGTTCAGGATCTGCCTTCCATAAGAAAAAAGAAAGGAAAAACAACCCCAAAATGGGTGTTTTTGATTCCCACCCATCTGTGCCCCGATCCAACTGCCCCCACTCCCTGGATTTTTGTCACAACCTATAAAAATGTCCTTCCTGCAGCTTATTTTATAGGAATGCTGGTGGATCAGTAAATTCCAGGAAAAGGCTGGCACCACCAATGGGTTCCGGGAGATTCCAGGTTAGTGCAGCGTTTTGGGGGTTCCCGGAGCACAGCCTGACAGTGCAAAGGGCCAGGAAGGGTCAGTCTGGGATAGGAAGGAAAAAAAGGGGAAAAAAAAGGCATTGGGAACTCAAAAAGGCACAAACCTGCCAAAAACCCTCATTTGTGCTGAGGCCAAAACTTCAGAATGTCCAAAACCAATCAAAAATCAATGTTTTGTACCTCTGGAAAGGCCTTCCCAATGCCGGGAATCACCTGCCCAGAGGGTTCCGCTGGGATTCCCAGGTGAAGGATGTATCTTGGCAAAAGCCACCTGAGCCACTGGCCCCCAAGGGCTGATATTCCAATTTTTCTCGATGTTTTCCATATTTTTGCCTTTTTTTCCCTCTTTTTGAAGGCGCAGGGGGTTGAGCTCAGGTGCCCATGGTCTGCAGCAATGCCAGAGGGTGGGAAATTCCAGCAGCTTTAAAGGAAAACCCCTTGTGGTTTGAGGTTTTTTTTCTCCTAGGAGCCAGCACGTGGAAAAAGAGCCAGAATCTGGGGAATTTGGGCAACTTGTAGGGCCTGTGCCAGCTTCCCACTTCCCCAAGTGAGCCAGGAATGGGTTTGGGGTGTTGAAAAGGAAAGGAAAAGGGGAAAAGGAGAAAGAGGAAAAGTGGAACAAAAAAGGAGAAACAGAAAAACACGAAAGGAGAAGAAGGAGGAAGGAAAAAAGGAAGATGAGAAAAGGAGAACAAGAAAAGGAAAAGGGGAAAGGGAAATGAAAATAAATGGAAAAGGAAAGGAAAGGAAAGGAAAGGAAAGGAAAGGAAAGGAAAGGAAAGGAAAGGAAAGGAAAGGAAAGGAAAGGAAAGGAAAGGAAAGGAAAGGAAAGGAAAGGAAAGGAAAGGAAAAAAAAAGGGGGGGAAAAGGGGAAAGAAAAAATAGGGGAAAGAAAAAAGGAAGGAGAAGAGGCAAGGACAAAGGAAAGGAAGAAGCACTGGAGTCTTCCGCTGCTCATCCCCTTGCACTCCATAGAGCATCTCGGTGCCTTCCTGCACCTGTGTTTCCTGAAAGAAAGGGACCAGCAGAGCTGGCTTTGTATCCCAACACCGGGAAAAGCCCTTGGAGAGCTCTTCGCCAACTCCTCACTGGGGCCTTGCCAGCTCCATGGGGCTGGAAAAGCCCTTGGAGCAGCTCAAGGGGAAAAGGAAGGTGGTGGAAGCAGAGCACTCTACATGTCAACATTCCCAGAGCATCTCTAAATGCGGGAAGCTGTGGGAATGTTCCCTCCAGTGCACTGCAAAACAAATACACATCATGGACAGCTCATGTGTGCTTCATGCTCCAGCTTGGAACCCCCTGCCCTCTGGGGCTTCTCTCCCTGTGGTGGCTTCTGGAATCCTCCACAAGCCTGGAAAAATCCCGGATGGATGGAGACAATCCAGGGGGTCACATGAGGTTATTGCTGAGCGGAGGCATCATCTTTGTGCTGAAGGGGTGGAGAGAGTTCATGAGCTCCCTACGAGGTAGAAAAAAATGTCCCCGAGACTAGAAGTGTGGAAAAGGAATTCCAGGAGTCTGGAATGCCATGCCACAGGAGGTGGGATGTCCTGTTTGGGTTTAGGGAGGGCAGAAACTTCCCAGCCCAGAGGTGGCCGACCCGAGGGGTGAGGATGGCTCTGAGCCCCCGGAGCACTGTTCCCCACACCAGGAATGCTCCAGGATGATGGAAGGGCTGGGATGGGGTGTCCCTGAATATTTAGAGTCAGGGGGAAGGAACCCCCGACTGAGGCTGATCCCTGTGCCCGAAATGCTCTGTGTTCCCAACTTGGCTCCGCTCTGTTCCAGATGGAAATTCCACAACGGGCCGGTTCTCTCTTTGGATCTGCTCCCAGAAACTCAGCATTTTGGGTCCTGAGGATTGGGAACATGATGTCGCCACACAAATGCAGAGATTGGGAATACCAGGCAGTGACAGCCTGGGCAAGAACCCAGGGAAGGCTCTTGAGATCGCTGTTATTGCCACAATATTCCCAGGGGCTTCCACGCGTGGCTGGAATGTAGGGCCTTGCAGAGGAGATTTGGCCGGGATGAGAAGCCGGCGATGCAAGCGGAGCTCCGGATCGGCCGGACGTTCGAGTTTTTCCGTGCAGGGAATGCTGGAAGGGTTGGTGTGCTGGCTAACGGTATCCAAAGGGAACAGCAGTGGTGGAACGGCGATGGGAAGTGCTTCCTATATCCCGACAGGAAGCTTCCGGCTGCTCGCCAGCTTTGCCCTCGTCCCGCCGGAGCTGGAATATCCCTCATCGCTGCCGAGGCTCTGGAGGCTCCCGCGCTCATCCGAGTCGCTGGGGCTGCTGCTGCTCCAGTCCAGGTCAGCCGGGAGGTCATCCGTGCTCTCCACATCCACGTCCATCTCTTCTGCCAGAGGAATGGGAACGGTTGGAGTTCCAGCACGGACAGACCTTTCACCAGCCTTCCCCCAGTGCAGGCTCTCACCTCGATCTGAGTCGGAGCGCTCAGAGGAAAGGCTGGAGCCGATGCTGTCTATCCTGACCCGCTCCATTCCCAGTTTTTCCAGCTGCCGCTGGAGGTGCCGCTGCTCCCGCTGCAGCTGCTCGATCTGGTGCAGGGCCCGGCGCTCCTGGTCCTCCAGCTTCTGCGGAGGGGGACATGGGACCCTGAGCTCCCAGGATTCCCTTGGACACCACACGGCATTGCTGGC
Organism: Lichenostomus cassidix; assembly: GCF_008360975.1. NCBI lineage: Eukaryota > Metazoa > Chordata > Aves > Passeriformes > Meliphagidae > Lichenostomus > Lichenostomus cassidix. Next base: position 4,801,495 of record NC_139502.1, on the reverse strand, counting down.
CCAAACCACCCCGGTGTAGCCACCACCAGCTCCCGAGGGGCTACTGGCTTCAACACGCTTGGGATGTGGAGCCATATGGATTCCAGCTCCCGCAGGTATTCCCAGCCCAATGCCAGTGCTCTCCCAGTTATCCCAGCCTGATCCAGCACTTTCCCAGTCACCCCAGAGCAGCATCAACTCTCCCCAGTTATCCCAGCCTGTCATCACTGCTCTTCCAGTTATCCCAGTCCAATTCAGCACTAGCCTCATTACCCCAGCCCTATTCCAGCCCTCTCCCCATTATCCCAGCCACATCCCAGTCCTCCCCACATTATCCCAGCACAATCCAGTGCTCCCCTAGTTATCCCATCATGATGCCAGTGCTCTCCCACTTATCCCAGCCTAATCCAGCGCTCCCCTAGTTATCCCATCATGATGCCAGTGCTCTCCCACTTATCCCAGCCTAATCCAGCACTGTCTCAGCCATCCCAGCTCAACCCAGCACTCTCCCAGCCCATGCCTTGTACTGGGATGCTGCTCTTGGCACCGACCTCGGCCCTGCTGTGGCTAGATCCCATTTGCTGGCTCACCTGGATGTGGAGCCTGGCTCTGGTGAGGAGGCTGAGTGTTGTGTGCCGCCCCGCTGCTGCTCCCAGCGGCACCAGCCCCTTCAGCCTCTCCAGGCACAGCCGGAGCTGGGCACGCCTGGAATGGGAGCACACAGATAGATCAGCTTCCCAAACGGCATTCTCACCCCACTGGTGTGGAAAACAGGTGCCAGGAACTAAACCTGGCCTTCCCAGCCTCCATGGGCTTCCAGAAATTGGGAGGAAAGTGCAGCCAGGCAAAAGGATGTCTTGGAAAAACCTCACGGATAAACCCTGCTGGCAATCCAGCCTGCTGGGATGATTCCTGGTAAGGAGATGCCAATGACCTTGGAATTCTGCGCAAGAATATCCACTTTTGGTCATTCTCTTCCATCTCAGGAATACTCTTTGGTTCCTGCTGACAGCTGAAGCTGCCCAGGTTGACACCCAGCTGCAAATCCCCTGGGACAGCTTCTTTCCCTATTTTTAGTAGGAGCAGGATGGTTTTGAATACAAAACAAAATTTTGTATTTGCTCCTTGCAGGAGCACTGACCATGCTCCAGGAGTCCTCCTTATTCCTGTAACATCTGGGTTTTCTCCGCATTAAAAGGTAGGATGTTAATGCTGGAAGGAAACTCCAGCTCCTCAAGGAAATCCCTTTATCTGCTGAAAGCAGGGATGTTCCCAGCACATCCCAGTCTCCCCGTGTCCATTACTCCAATCCCAACATGTAGGTCAGATCCTTGGGAATAGGTTGTAATACCCATCTCTGAACTGCCCAATCCCAGGCAGCTCCAAACTGTGATTTTGCAATGACCTGCTGGTCTTGTTTGGGATATGCTGGGAGTGAACAGGGATTTCCTCACCAGAAGGACCTCAGGATGACAACACAGGCAAAGAAAGTGGGATTTACTTGGGATAAATCCCAATCTCCAACTGGCTCAAAGATGAGCCTGTGAAAAGATAATGGTCCTGAATAAGTGGAGCAGGAGCTGGCTGTGGAGATGGATATAATTCCCAACCACCAAGGACAGGGAATGCTTTAATCCTTGGTGTCCTTTACCCCATTCCTTCTCTCCTACACCCTCTCTCAACCCATCTCAACTGGAATACCCCTGGAAAGAAATAATTCACCCAAGCACAGCTCCTGACAACCCTCTGGCACTCACCTGTTCTTTTCCATCTCATTGTGTGTCGACCTGGAAAATAAGGAAGAAGTTATTAATTCCTCTGTTTGATTAGGGATTAACAGTTGGGATTAAAATGTGGGAATTAGCAAAGGCTCGCTGGAAAAGCTGCAAAACCAGTGGGCTTCCAGAGCTCGATATACCCAGGGATGGTGAATGGCAGGATGCAGATGCAGAAATTGCCAGATAAATGGCAATAAAAAGATCAGGAAAACCATAAAATGGGATGTTTATCCTGAGACTCAAGTTTTAGAGCTGGGATTGGGATTAACAGAGGTATCAGTGCTGGGAAGTTGCTCCATCCTGACACTGGGCAGCATCTGAGTGGTCATGTCTGACTCCAGGATCCCCAAATTGGCTCTGGACACGCTGCAGACCAGGAGCCTCCCAAGCCTCACCGGCATCCCTGTTCCTCAACCTGCCAGGAACACAGTGTGGAAAAAACCTTCCCTGTGTCCAACAACACAGAGCAGCTCCAGAGGAGACTCTGAACGTGCCACTGACATATTAAATCAATGACAAATTCCCCCGAAACTCAGAATTTCCAGGGAGCTGGGAATAGGTGGAAAACACAATCTTCAATTCATTTTCCCTCCTTTGAAATCCAGGAAAGAAGCCACAGGAGGCCACACTGCTCCTGTTCCCAGGAATGATGCTTAGGGAAGAGCTGCTTCCTATTCCCTTCCTAAAACCTCCAGAGGACTCAAGAAGCTCCACTCTAATTTGGGAAAAATGTTGTTACGTGCCTGAAAACATAAATGTGGGAATAACCCACAGGCTATTTGGATGAGGATGTCTACTGGGATGGCCCCATGGGATCTGGGAGTGCTGGAAAAACAAGGGATGTCACTGAAGGGAAAATGAGGGATGAACCAAAGGGAAAATGACGGATGCACCAAAGGAAAAATGAGGGATGCCACCGCCAGTAGTGGAAGATGCTCTCTGAGATCTCCTTTGCTTTTACAGCAGCATCTCCTGATCGATCAACCTCCTCCAGTGGCTCTGTTGGCTTTCTGGCAAGATCGGTTCCCAAGGGCCACATCTCCCACATCCCCCGAAATGTTCTATCCCAACAGAAACACTTCCCACTTCAACAGCCAGGATTATCCTGACACAATGGAAGGGCTCAGCTCTCCAGTTCCCATGCAGTCACTCCATTAAATTTTTCCCTGGATAAAACCATGTATTTCACACCCAGCCATTTACCAAGGGATTGCAATGGGCTGCAGCCTTATGAATTTCTCCCTTGATCCTAAATTATCCAAACACTTCCCAAGCACTGGTAGGGACAGGGGTAAAGCTCCCATCACCTCCACAATCATTAATTACAAATCCATTCCTTCTTCTGCCTGGATCCTCCCTTGAATGGTTGTTTTCTCTTCTGGCTTGCATTCACCATCACCAACATAGAAATATATTAATTAACTGATGGATTTAATTTTGGATAAAATAAGCAGGGACGGAGGGGATGGCAGCTTCACTCTGAGTCAAGTGAAGCACATCTGCACACCCACATCCTCTCCAGAGTGATTTTGTGCCCATGGAATCACTGATTATGATTCCCACTAGTTTAAACTTCATCTTACCACCAGCTTTCCCTTCAGAATGTGGTTTTTATTTCTGAAAACCATAATAGATTGGCCTGAAGTAAACAAAATATTCCGAGAAGGAAACCCAGAGCATGTCCAGGCAGGACAAACCACCAGATTCAGCTGGAGCCTGTTTGATTTGAGCCCAGTGGCCTCAGCTGCACCCCACCCCCCGAGGGGCTCCTGACATCCCAAAACACCTGAATGGGTGGGACACGGAGACACCCTGGCTCTAGGAGACACCAGGAATCACGGCAGGGACAAATACAGGTGGATTTGTTCCGGCAGCTGCCAAAGGTCGTTCGCCGTGGCGTCATGCAGACGAGATTGCTCCCAACCAGGAAAGAAGTGACAGATGTGGTGCCATCATGGCCTGGCTCCTCCCTGGCATGGTCCAGTGCTGGTGACGTGTCAGGATGAACCTGCTACCCCCCACAGCTTCCCCTCAGCTGGGTGCACATCCTGGAGTGAGCCCTTCCCAAAATCAGCAGGTGGTTCCCCCACCACGAGGATTCAAGTGATTTTAAGGTTATTAAAATGATGGAATAAAGCCTCCAGGATGGTAGGATTTGCTACTAAAATTCAATGTGGGTGCTTAGAGCCAACTTCAACTTGGAAGAAAGGTGATTTAGGATTTAAAATCAGTAAGCAATAAGAGGGAGAAACAAATAGAGCGGAATAATGGGGAGGAACAATCAAGGAGGCATAATGGGAGGCTCTGGGTGCGTTTCAGGGTGGATAATTAAGGAGGTGGCAGGAGGATGCCCTCCAGCCCTGCCCGGACCCTTTGACAGCAGGACCTCTCTGGGCTGGTCACCCAGGGACAGAAAGGTCCCACCCACGGTGTCACACACCCGGTAACAGGAGGACTTTGGTGACAGCAGAGCCCCACCCAGCCCTGTCACACACCCAGTGACAACAGGACCTCACTGGGCCCGGTCACCTGATGACAGGAGTCCCCAGTGCTATCATACACATCCAATGACAGGAGGACCTCCCTGTAGCCCGAACAGCTGGAGACCTCCCCCGGGCCTGTGACACCCTCAGTGACGGTGGGGAGCCCTACCAACGCCCGGGGATCGGGGTGTCACCCTGGCCCGGCCACAGGCCCAGTGACAGCGGGGCCTTCCCGGGTCCAGACAGCTGGGGACAGGAGCGCCCCAGGCCTGTCATACACCTGCAGACAGAGGAACCTCAGCGGAGACTGAGCAGCGCCATGACAGGAGGGTCCCCCCGGTCCTGTCACACACCCGGTAACAGCGGAGTCCCACCAGAGCCCGAGGACCGGGAGGGTGACCCCGGCCCGGCCCAGTAACAAGGGCCTCACCGGGCCTGGACACTCGGACACAGGAACCCCCTCGGGCCTGTCACATTCGCCCAGTGACAGCAGGGGCTCACCGGGCCCAGCCATACGGTGACGGAAGCTCCCCCGGCCCGCCCAGGAGGGACCCAGAGCCCTACAACGGCCGGGCCCGTTCGGTCCGGTTCCCCCCCGTCCCGCCTGGTGCCGCCGTCACCTGCCGCCGCCGCCGCTCCTCCGGGCCTTGGCGCGGCGCCGCGGGGCCTCCCCGTCCTTCCCGCCGGGCCGCAGCGAGGCGTAACCGTGCTCGGCTTCTGCGGAGACACAACGGCGGGCGCGGGTCACCGCGGGGCCCGGCCGGGGGTACCGGGGGCACCGAGGGGGGCGCGGGGGGTACCTCGCTCCCGCCGCTCCAGGAACTCGGCAGCGTCCAGCAGCATCTGGATGCCGAGGCGGGGGGGGGCGGCCATGGCGGGGCCGGGACGGGCCGCGACCGGCGGCAGGGGGGGCGCGGCGGCCTCTGCCCGCCCCGAGCGGCCGCTCCTCCAGACCACCCGCGCGCCACGCCCCCTCCGCCGCTCATTGGCAGATGCTGAGGGAGGCCCCGCCCAGAACGGCTGCTGATTGGAGGTCGAGGGGGAGGCCCCGCCCAGCACCTCCATGAGCGGCGGCGAGGTAGCGTGCCCGAGCCCGAGGACACGCCCCCCCCTCGCTGCCATTGGACGAGGGCGGCACGCCCTCCTGCCATTGGCCCGACCCCTCCCGCGGCGCACCACCCACACAGCAGCCCCGCCCCGCTGGCCGCACGTACTGCCCTGACTCACTTCCTGCCACTCAGCCAATGGCGAGGCCGGACAGGGAAGGGGGCGGGGCCCCGACTACGTGAGGCAACGTGAACCCGGCGGGGATCCCCGCGAACAGGGACAGACCCTCGGGACAGGGACCCCTGTGGACAAGGACAGAAACCCCGGGACAGCGACAGACCCCGGACAGGGACAGACCCCCTGGGGAATGGGGACCTGACAGTGACAGGGACCCCCCGGACAGGGACAGACACCCCCCCACACCCAGGCAGGGACCTCCCAGGGCTGTTACTCCCCCAAGAAGGGACAACCCCAGTGCACCCCCTTTAGAGCCAGGACCCCCCCACCCAGGGCAAGGACCCCCCTTGCATAAACCCTGCTCCATAGCCAGGGCCACCCCCTAGGCAGCCACCCACCTTGGGAAGGACCCCCATACCGGGGCAGTGACACTCCCAGGCAGGGTCCCCCCCCATCCCACTGCAGGGAGAACCTTGGGCCCCTAAATCAGGAACCACGCGGGCCCCCCAGGGAGAGCACCCCCACCCCAGGCAGGGCTCAGAGCACCCAAAGCCCCTCCCTAAACTGGGTGCACCCCAGATGCAACAGCATCCCGGGGGGCATGTGATGGTGGGGCGTCCCAGCCTCGAACTGGTAATTCGGTGGGGTTGAGGGAGGCAGAAAGGCCCCACTGCCAAGCACCTTCCGTTTGAGCCCAGGGCTCAAACCAGGTCCCACAGGATTGAGCTGATTTGCATCAATTCCCAAGCATTTGTGTGAGGGAGAATTGAAGCCCTGCTTTATCTCTGAATGATAAAAATTAAAGGGAAAAGTAGATCTGGGATTTTATTAACAGGGAAACAAACCAAACCCAGGAAAAACACAGGAAAACCCCGGCCAGGAACCGACCCTTTTTTGTAAAAAAATAGTAACAAAAATCTGGGAAATGGATGGCGGCTCTGGCCATGGGATTTGTTGTGAATAAGCCAAATTCCACTGGAATCCAGCATCGGAGCCACCCAGGAGAGTGAAGAGAAGCTAAATCCTTCCACGGTGGGAGTAATGTTCCAGTGTCAGGCGATGAAATCCAGGGGCCTGTTGAATCCTCCTTTTCTGTTCATGTATTGCCTGGGTGAGGATGGAGCCAGAGTCAGCCCTGGATACAAGGAAACTGGGACAAAAATACCTGGGGGAGGCTGGGAACTGAGCTCAGCGGCCATAGGGAACCCAATTCCCTGTGGATTTGATAAAAAAAAGGGCAAGAAGGCTCCCAGAGAGTGGCTGCTCTGGAGGTTGGGCTGTGTGAGGATCCTGCCAGCAACACCTGGCTCAACCCCCAAATTCCCATTGACAAACTGGGTGTTTTTTGGGAATAAACCAGGTGAACAGCATCACTTCCCTTTGCTCCAATCCCATTCAGGCCTGACTGGGCACCCTGGTGTTCCTAACGGTCTCCTCAATCCTCATCCTCCTGATTTCCCCATTTCCAGCGGGATCTGGAGAACTCTCACCTCTGCTTTTGCCTCTAAACCTCACAAAATTTCCATTTTCCCAAGGCCTGGAAGCTAGATCACCATGAGACAGTGGCCACAGTTACCTCACAAAACAAAATACTCTTTCTAACCCAAGAATGGGGGGACACACCTGTACTTCCTCTTCTGGGACACGTTGATGGCATAGGCGTTGGCGGCACCATCCACCTTCTTTCCCTGAGGAGAAACATCCCAAAATCCTATGGATTATCCCCAAACAGGGCAGATGACACTGCAGAGCCCACAGGAGTGGCCCTGGGCCAGCTCTCACCTTGGTGGTGTCAAAGGAGGCAAAACCCATCATCTTCATCATCTCAATCTCTTCCTCTGTCTTGCCCTCCAAATCCTCCTCTGACGGAAGAAAATCCAGGATTGGGCAAACATGGATGTTGGGATTCCCAAAAATCTGCGTGTCCCTGGGCTGGTTCAGGCCTCACAGGGAATCTGGAAGTGTTCCAGGAGGAAAATCTCCCCTCACCTGTGATCTGCCGCTCCTTCTTGGAGTCCTTGAGCTCCTTCTTCTCCTCATCCCGGCGCTCCTTGGGCCGTGCTGGTGATGAGGAGCTGGAGCGGTGTCGGCGCGGGGACCTGCTGGGGCACACGAGGTGGGGCTGCAATTCCCACCTGGAATTCCCACCTGGAGCTCCCATTGTCCCTGGTCACTGTCCCTGGGCTGCCCTCACCTGGCTGCCCCCACCCCACGCCGGTGTCCCTGGCCCTCACTTGGATCATCCTTGACCTCACCTGGGTCATCCCTTTCTTCACCTGCATCATCCCTGCCTTCAACTGGGTGTCGCTCTCCTGACCTGGATCATCCCTACTCTCACCTCAATGTCCCTGCTGTCACCTGGATCATCCCTGTCCTCATGTGGATGTCTCACCCCTCATCCAGACAGTCCCCACCCTCACCTGGATGTCTCTCCCCTCACTTTAATGGTCCCTGCCCTCACCTGGATCGCCTCCGGTGCGGGGAGCGGGACCGGCTCCTCCTCCTGTCCCTGTCCCGGGACCGGGATCGCTCCCGCCGCCGCCTGTCCCTGTCCCGGGATGTGGAGCGCGAGCGCCGGCGCTCTGCCCAGGGAAGGGTCAGCTCCTGTTTCCCTGCCCGCTTCCCAAAGGAAATCCCCACAGAAAAGCCCAGCTCCCAAGCAGAGACCCCTGGACAGCCTCTCCCACCCCTGTCTGACATCCCCAGGACAGTTCTGGGCTCAGGGACCCCCATGGGCACCCCAAGGAGTGGAAAGAGCGGCAGAAAAACCTCCACCTGGAGTGGCGGGAATCATCCAGGGGGAAAATCACCCGGGGGGTAATCAGCCAGGAGGGAGGACTTCCAGCTATAGGGTGATGGTCCCCAAAAACCTGAGGAAGGTAGAGAGGGGTGGGTGAAGGCGGGGGGGGAGGAGAGGAAGAGGAGAAGGAGAGAGATGGAAGAGAGAAGGAGAAGAAGATGAGGATGGGGAGGGAAGTGGAGGAGGAAGAAAAGGAGAGGAGAAAGAGAAGAGGAGGAAAAAGAAAAGAAGGAGGAAGAGGAGGAGGAGAAGGAAGAGGAGGAGGAGGAGAAAGGGAGAGGAAAAGAAAAAGGATGAGGAGGAAGAAGATGAGGAGGTAGAAGAGGAGGCTAAGGAGGACGAGGAGGAGGGAGGGAGTCTCTGCTCTCCCCAAAGCGAGGAACCGAGGCCTCTCCGCCGCCTCCCGCCCTGGAGGGTCTCAGTCGCCGCCCGCGGGTTTGGGGGAGCCCCGGCCCAACCCCCCCCCTTCCCGGGCCTGGTCCTTCCACCTGCCCCCCGGGCCCGGAACCCCCCAGCCTCGTCCCCCCGACCTCCCCCGGGGTTCCCGTCACCCCCTGGCTCCCCCCCGCGTCCCCCTTCCCTCCGATCCCCCCTCACCCCGCCGCGGCGGCGACCGGGAGCGGCTACGGCCCATGGCCTCTCCTCAGCCCCGCACTTGTGCTCCCACGGCGCCGATCGCCCGGAGCGGGAGCGGCAGGAGCGGCGGCAGAGGCTGCGGAGGCAGATCAGCACCGCATCGGGACGCGCCGGCCCTGACTCGCAGCCCGCCCTAGAGTCCCGCCCAGCCCCGAGTGCGAGCGGAGGGACGGGAGGAAGAAGAGAGCCGGAAGGGGAGGGGAGGAAGGCGGGGCAGGTGGTGGGGTAGGTAGCGTCTGTCGGCCGTTGATGGGTCGCTGCGGGCTTGGAGCGCTCCGTCCTGCCCAGCCCGGCTTTTCCCCACGCCCGTCCCTGCCCGTCCCGTCCCTGCTCCCGGTCCGTCCGCGCGGGTGGAGTCACATCCTCGGGTCAGAGCTCCGGGAGGCCCTGGGTTCAATCAGGCGAACGAAGGTCGGTGCCGGCCCGGCGCGTTTTCACCCGGCGCTCTCCTGGCCCAGTCTGGAGTCCGAAGGTGGGTCTGCGGGTGTGCCTGGGTTTGGTCGCGGGGGGTTCAGGAGAGGCTTCTCTGAGAAGCTGCTTGAACCTTCCTCTGTGCCCGATACATCCAGTGCCAGCGGCTCCAGGACGCACCCGCTGCTGGCCAAGGCTGGGCCGGTCAGCGATGGCAGCGACGGCTCGGGAGACACAGAGTTAAGAATGGGGGAAAAATGATGGAAATCTTTGCATTATGGGAAAATAATTATTGCACAGAAGTAGTTGCTGCGAGGAACAGGCAGCACTACAAGGGTCGAGGGCAGGAGAAGGAGATGCTTCAGGAGATGCTCTGAGCGCCAGAGGCGAGGTTCCCCAGAGATTCCGTGAGGAAGCTCATGGTGAGGCAGCTGTGTTTCTGCAGCCCATGGAGGGCACGGGGGTGGGGGGCAGAGATGCACCTGCGGCTCCTGGAGGCGCCCACGTCGGAGCCCACATCAGAGCAGGAGATGACCAGGAGAGGCTGTGAGCTGTGGGAAGCCCCTGCTGGAGAAGGTCCTGGCAGGTACCTGCAGGTCCATGGGGAGAGGAGCCCAGGCAGGATCAGGTTTGCTGGGAGGACTCGTGACCCCATGGAAGAGTGACCCCCATTGCAGTAGTTTGTGGAGAATTGTAGCGTGTGGGATGGACTCACGTTGGAGAAGTTCATGGAGAACTGTCTCCCGTGGGGCACGCTGCACACTGGAGCAGGGGATGGACTCCAACTCCTCTCCCTGGGCAGCAGCAGGAACAAAGTGTGATGAACTTGCCATGACCCCCATTTTTGTCTCCCTGTGATGCTGGAGAGAGGAGGAGGAGTGGAGAGCTGGGAAGGAGGAAGGGCTGGGGGAAGTTGTTTTTAAGATTAATTTTGCTTCTCATTATCCTGCCCTGATTTTGTTGGTAATAAATTCAGTTTCCATCCCCAGGGTGACTCTGTTTTGCCTGTGGTTGTGATGGGTGAGGGATCTCTCCCAGTCCTTATCTTCACTCAAAAGCTGCACTCAAGGAGGGCCAAGTGGGTTAGGCCTCTGTGGTGTGGGGGATGATGGTTGAAATAGAAATCTGGAGAGGCCTGGCAGATCAATTCCATCACACTGCCGCAAACCCATCAAGGCAAGCGCTATGTGCTCACAAGGGGGGAAGCAACCTCTGGATGGCTGGAGAAGCATCCTATGCCTGACGGCACTGCCCAGAACACCACCCTGGGCCTTGAAAAGCAAATCCTGTGGCAACATGGCACCCCTGAAAGAACTGGGTGGGACAGTGAGACTCATTTCAAAAACAGCCTCATGGACACCTGGACCAGAGAACATGGGATTGAGTGGGTGTACCATATTCCCTGTCATATACCAGCCTCTGGGAAAGTTGAACAGTACAGTAGTCTGTTAAAAAACACATTGAAATCAATGGGTGGTGGGATCTTCAAACATTGGGATCTACATTTAGTGAGGGCCACCAAGGTAGTTAACACCCAAGGCCCTACCAATTGAGCTGGCCCTGCCCAGTCAAAACCTCCACATATCGTAGGAGGGGTAAAAGACCCTGTGGTGCATATGAGGAATGTGTTGGGGAAGACAGTTTGGACTAGTCCTGCCTCAAGCAAAGGCAAACCCATCTGTGGGATTGTTTTTGGTCTAGGACCTGGGTACACTTGGTGGGTAATGCAGAGGGACATGCAAATATGATGTGTCCCAATGGGGTTTGATTTTTGGGTGAGAACAGTCTGTAATGTTGAATTGTAATAATTCAACATTAAATAATAAATAATTCTTGTTTGCCATAATTCCCATGGCCAATGAGGATGGACTGCTCCAGATACACCAGTTCTGAGCTCCTCATGCAGCAGCCCGCCGACAGCACAGCAGCCTTTCTGTCCTGGAAAACGCCAAGGATGGATAGATCCCACAGCATAAATGGACTAAATGAACTCAACACACATCTTGGAAGGACAGCCACTGACTATGGAAAGTGTACCTGTACTTGTGTGAATTTGATATATCAGAGAATTGCAGAACAGTCTGAATTGGAAGGGACCCAGAAGGATCATCAGGTCCAGATCTTCAGTGAATGACCTATAAGGGGATCAAACCCACGGCCTTGGCGTTATCAGCACCACAGTGTAACAAATATATGTGTGCATTATGTATATATATATATGTATATGTAGTTGGAAAGTGCAGGATCTGAGCATGATGGTGATGGTACAGAATAAGGGGTGGAGAATGTCCTGATTTTGGCCAGGACCGGGAGGTTGCTCAAAACCACCTCATGTCATTGCCAGGGGCAGGGAAGGGACTCCATGGCATTGCCCAGCATTTGTTCATTGTCTTGGGAGCCATATTCAGGATTTTTGCATCACCCTCGCTTTGTGTACTTTTGTTATTAATATTGTTGCTGTGTTTTCTTTTCTCATTGCTGTTTCTAGTACATTGTTCTTATATCAACCCCTGATTTTCACTTTTTGCGTCTCCAGTTCTCAACTCCATCCCCAGAGTGGGAAGAGGGAGGTGTCTGGTTTGGGAGTCTCAGTGAGGGCACTGTATTGGGGAGTACCATTCCTAAACCATGACACCATCCCATCCTCACCCTGAGCCACATTCCTGTCCCGTTCCCACCTCCACCCCCATCCCAGCCCCAGCTCCATCCCATCCCATCCCATCCCATCCCATCCCATCCCATCCCATCCCATCCCATCCCATCCCATCCCCTCCCATCCCATCCCCAGCCCTATTCCCATCCAACCCCCTTGCCCACGACCCCCCTTGCCCCTCAGTCTCTAAGCACTGCCAAGTGCCAAACACGGGGTTTATTTACACCGGCGTTCCATGTGCTCCCGGCCGCGATTGTCACACACAGGGACATCCCACATCCTGGCCTCCTCCCGGTGGCATTCTGGGGGTTCAACAGCCCCCCACCCCCCCCCCCACCAGGGCCTTCCTGGGCAGCCCCAGGTGGGAGGAGGGGTGCTGAGTCCAGCTGGATTCGCCCTTCCCCATTGCTAACATGGGATCAGCCTCTGTTTTCCAGCAGAGATGCATATGTGGAGGTCCCAGATCAGGGATTTTCCCCTCTCCCTGCCTTCACCTGGAGAAAGCCCCACCCTGAGCCTTGCTGGAGTGAGGGGAGGGGGAGGCAGGGAGGTAGCATGGGGGAATTATCCCAAAGGTGGTCCCAGGATGTGATCTTGGCTCCGTTTCCTTCCAGTTGCACAACCAGGACCCTCATGATGGTGATGGTGGCACTGGAGCCTTCATCCCTGCTGGGACACTGGGTCCCTTTCCACCTGAAACCCCCTGGAATTTCATGGAGGAGGAAATAAATTCCAGGGTTCTCTGCAAAGCCAGTGTCCCTTGGGAAAAGGGGTGACCAAGGCCCTGGGGACAGACCCCAATGAAAAAGAGGTGACAAAGCCCCCAGGGACACACCCTTGGGGAGAAAAGGGGTGACAAAGGCCCTTGGGACAGACCTCCAGGGACAAAGGGGTGACAAAACCCCTGGGGAGTCCCCGGCTTGGGCTGGGGGGATGGGATGTGGCAGTGCTGTCATTCAGGAATTCCCCCCGGCTGTGACAGTGCTACCCCAGGGAGATGACACAGTTGTCACTGCAGGCTCTGCTGCCCTGGGTCACACAGGGGGAACAGGCCCAGGAACAAAAATGGCCTCAAAGAGCCTTAAAATCAGTGGCAGTGAGGAATATCCCCCCCCGGTGACAGGGCTGGGGATGCATAGGGGGTTTAGGGGCTTAGGGTGTCCCCTTGGTTCCCCCATCTTGCAGGAGTGGGATAGGGACCTGTAGGAGGACATTGGGCAGGGAAAAGGCTCTTCCCAAAACCCAGAGTTAGGTTGGCCAAGAGGCTCCGGCAAGATCCCTGTCTGGTGGTCTCTCTGCTGTTTCCTGCACCCCAATCCCTGCCTGCACCCCCCATTCCATGGGCTTCTTGCTCTTCCAGAGGGGATCCAACCCCCAAGAGCTGTCTCACAGCAGTGAAAAGGTTTGAAACCACAGTGATGGCATATGGGAAAGTCCTGCTGGGCTGAGGAAACCCCAAACAAGGGGTGCTGGGGCATTCCAGACCTTCTGGACAGGACTCCATGAATGCAGGAAGGCTCAGGGCAAGCACACCAGGAAATTGGGAGGATGGGGGGCTGATCCCGTTGGTTGACCCCAAATCCCAGTGCTGGAATGGTTGTGGGGAACACTGGCATGGCTGGGGCTCTTCTTCCTGGGACGGGGTTGGCCAGGAGGTTGTAATGCTGGTAGGGAAGGGAATGCCAGGAACGACTGAACTTGTGCTGGAAATCCAGAGCTGGGAAAAGCAGGGATCTGGCATGGACAGATCTGGTGTGAGCAGAGGCCGGCAAGAATTGGCAGCGTGTGTTCATCCCGAAGTAGCACTTAGTGAGTGAGTTTTGCTCAGTTTTAAATAACACAAACAATTCCCGGAGGTTTTTTTCCCCTATTTTTCCAGGTGCAGGTCGTGCAGTGTGGTGGGGGCTTTTCCAGTGGTGGGAAATCCTGCTGCTCTTCCCTGGGTGGGTGAAGACACGGGATGGGAATACCAGGAGAAGGGGACAAAGTGGTTCTTTAACCCAAGGAGAGGAAGATTACAATCCAGGAAGGAAAACCCTCAGCTTCCTTCAGGAAAAGCAATCCCTCGCCTTCAGCTTGGTCCGATTCTCCTGGCAAAGCAATGGACAGTTCTCCCTGGGGATGAAGCCAGCGCCATTCCAGCAGAGCTTGAAACAGAAGGTAAAGAAAATAACCACAAAACACCCTTTTCTTCCTCAAATCAAGCAGATCTGGGCCCTGGTGGTGCAAATCCAACCCCTCAGCCCATGGTGGGAAGGGGTGGGAGCCCAGGAGGGAAAGAGGGGAGGGAGATGCAGTGGGAATTTCCCCAAACCACAGTCTCTCTAAGCTCAGTGACCGCCTCTGGAGGCGGGTGACAAGGGGATGAGGTGCCTTGTGCCAGGAGGACCCGGAAAACAGCCAGATTCCAGGGGTTTTTGGCCGTGCCTCAGCCAGACGCACGAGGCAGGAGCTGCCCTCTGCCCCGGCGTTCTCGGTAACAGAGATCCCAGGGATCCCTGGGATGGCCTTGTGCGAGGCCTTGGGAGGCTCAAGATTCAATCTTTTCCTTCTTTTTGCCTTTTTTCAGAAAAGATGGGGTCCGGAATTTCTTCTTCTTCTTGGAGGGTGATTTGGAGGGTGAACCGTCAGGGGACACGGGGTTGCTTGTCACTGTCTCCTTCTCCTTGGGGGCATCCTGGTCAGCGCTGGGGGTTGTTCGGTCTGTCCCCCCTTTTCCAAGGTTTTCCTCAGTGCTTTCATCCTTCCCATTCACCACCGCCGGTGACTCCTTGGCGGTGGAATCAGGGGGGGCTTGGCTGCCATCGGCCTTCTTGTCACCTTGGGAAGGGGAGAGGGAACAGGGAATTGGGGCAGCAGCACTGGTGTTGTGGGGGTTTTATCCCCCCAAATCTCCAGTGGGACCTGGGCAGGATTTGGCCTCCATGGGTGGAGAGCGTTGGGATTTGATCCCATCCTGCTGCAGGCACCACTTCCCTGAGCCTCCCCCCTCCCTGCAGACAAGCGATGTGGGATGGAGAGCCGGGAAGGGGCAGCAGGAAAAGCAGGAAGCAACAACAAGGAGGGATTTCCCAAGGGATTTCCTAAGGGATTTCCCCTGAGTGGGGCTGGAGTGGGCTACGGAGAGCAAAGATCCCCCCGAGCCCATGTCCCTCCTCCGGGATGGCCTCTCCGTACTTACTACGGCACCAGGGATTCAGGGATAACTCCTTGGGTGACAGGCACACGGGGAGGAAAGAGAAAGGAGACGTTGTGGAGACAGACAGACAGACAGACAGACACCACGAGACACCATGGCAGAGCCAGCAGCCCCGAGCCGTGCCACGGCACCCACTGTGCATTGGAATAAGGGGAATATCGCACCCGCCAGAGTGTGAGGATTGGGATGGGGGACAGGGGTGGCCCCTGCTCCCCACAAAGCCACTGGCAGACACTCATATCCTCCTGCCATGAATCCCCATCAGTGCTTGGCCACTCTGGAGTGGGGGGGACCCCCGGGGACGGGTAAGGGGACATGAAGTGACAGCAAGCTGTGTCTCAGTGCGGTTTGGCCACAGCCACCCTTGTCCCCCCGCTCCCACTGCTAATTGGGACCCCACCCCTCGTTTTGGGGTGCTCATCACCCCACTCACCCTCCGTGGGCTCTGCAGGTGCTGGCGGCTCCGGGGGCGGTGGCTCGGGCGGGGGAGCCCCCCTGTCCTCTGCTGTTGCATCCTTCTCGCCTGCCACAGAGAGACATGCTGGTCTGGGGTCCCCTCAAAGCAACCCGGGGATGTGTGGGGATTTTGGGGTGTCTCTCCTACCCTGTAGATGCTTCTTCCTCTCCACCTCCTGCTTGTACTCCTCCAGCTCCTGGTCTGTGAGCTGGCTGAAGGGGTTGGGGGGCTCTGGCTCGGGGGGAGCCTCTTTCCGGCCCTCCTTGGCCTCTGCATCCCCTAAGTGGCTCTCGGTAGACTGAAACAGACCCCCAGAGTGGTGTCACTCCCCTGGAGCAGTGTCAACGCCCCCTGGAGAGGTGTCACCCCTCCAGAGTGGTGTCACCCCCTCTGGAACTGTGTCAACCCCCCCATCCCTCACCCCGAGCAGTGTCAACCCCTTTGGAGCAGTGCCGCCCCCGGAGCAGTGTGCCCTCTGCCCTCGGAGTGGTGTCACTGCCCCCGGACCTGTGGAATGCTGGGGATCCAGGGAAAGGCTGGGTGCTCTGGGAAGGGGGATTTGGGGCTGGGCATGTGGGTCTTGGGACAAGAGGTGACATGGGGTGATATTGTCCTGGGGATACTGTGAGGATACAGGGTGACATGAGTGCCATATGGGACTGTGTCTGGTCTTGGCAATGACACTGGTCAGCTCCTGTGACTGGAAAAACAGGGGGATATGGGGCTGGGGACGTGGGTTTACACAGGGTGACATGGGCTGTGGACAGAGCGCTGGGGACATGGAGTGACATGGGTGCCATACAGGGCTCCAGCTGGTCTCAGTGATCACACTGGCCAGCAGCTGTGGCTGGGGTGTGACTGTCACATCTGGTTACATGGGCTGGCATTAGCAAGGACATGGGGTGTCACGGGGCTGGGGATGCAGGGTTTGAGGATGCAGGGTGACACAGGTGCCATACAGGGCTGCGGCTGGTCTCAGCGATGACACTGGCCAGCAGCTGTGACTGGGGCCCGGCTGACTTCACGTCCTGGCGGTTTTGCTCTCGGATCTGTGGGTGAGAACAGGGATAAATCCCCCTCCAAGGGGATAAACCCCCCCTGCATGCCGAGACCCCCCTGTCCCCAGCCCCACCCCAGCTCTCAGGGCCCACCTTGTTGCGCATCTCCAGCACTTCCTGTGGGTCTGTGTAGAGCGGCACAAACTGGTTGGGGTTCTCGATGCGAATTGGGGTCCCACTGCTGCCCTTCTCCACCTCGTCTGCTCGCAGCCACTGTGGGGCCACAAAGGGAAACTCGGGAAAGGTGTTTTGGGAAGGAGGAGAACCCAATAATAGAAGGAGGACCCCACTAAATGCAACTTGTGTAGAAGAGAGATCTCAATAATAGAGAGGAAACACAATATAAACCAGGGAGATCCCCAATGGAGAGGGGAGACTCCAAAAGATGCATGTTGCACAAGGGAGAAACTCCAGTAATAGAGGGGAGACCCTTATAAACACATCTTGCGTAGAAGGGAGAGCCCCATAAAGGGGAGACCCCAAGAAAAGCATTTTATGTAGAGGGGGGACCCTCATAATAAAGTGGACACCCCAATAAATGTATCTTGCATAGAGGGAGACCCCAATAAATGAGAGGAAACCCCAGTAAATGCATCTTGCAGAGAGGGGATATCCCAATAAAGCCAGTGGCACTCAGCCCCACTCGAATGGGGTGGTGGCATTTCAAAATAATCATTATTACACAGTGAAAGTGGATGCCTGGGCCTTCCTACACCCCAGATTTCAGTGGGATCAATAACCAGGACACCCTCCACTTCCTTGGTTTTTGATCCCCAAGCCCCTGTTTGCTCCATCTGCCCCTCACCGTGGTCTTTGTCCTCTGGCCGCCAGCACTGCCCTGCAGCTCCTCAGCCAGGTTGACCTTGGTGTAGGTATTGGGGGTGTTGAGCCACCTCGTTTTCTCCTTTTGCTGCTTCTGGGCGTGCTGGCGCAGGGCAGGGGTCCCAGCGGGCTCCTCCTCGAACACGAAGGCCGTCACGGTGGCAGGGATCAGCACGTCACTCTTGGGCTTGCTCTTCTCCTGCACGAAGGGGTAGCGGTACGTGTAGCCCGTCCGGTATCCCTGGAAAAGAACAGAGCAGGGAGTCAGGAACACAGGGATAAACCGAGGGGTTGGAGCTCATTTTGGGGGATTGGGCGGGTTTTGGCGCTCACCAGGTTATCCAACATCCTCATGAGGGCCTCGAACTCGTGCTCGCCCAGGCGGCTCTTGTGCAGGGGCCCAAAGGTGGTGCCCGCGCGGCGCACGGCGCCCAGGCCGTGGGGCACGCGCTGCTGGGCCCGCTCCAGCACGATCAGGTTCTCTGCGCCACCCGCACTTGCCAGCGCCGACACCTGCATGGGCACCAGGCACCGCTGAGCTGGGGCACCGCGCGGGAGCCCCACGGCTGCCCTCAGACACAGTGCTGGCACACGGGGGCACCGGGGGGCTGAGACCTGGCACAGCTCAGTGCAAAGCCTTGGGGCACCGGGGGCAGGCTGAAACCAGCACAGCTCAGTGCATGCACCTGTCACAGGTTGCTGAGCCCATATGCAGCTCATCACATGCCCTGCACTCACCTGGACCTCGCAGGCTGCCTGCAGGTGGAATATGCTGTAAAAAGCCTCCTCAGCTGTGTCCCCCAGCGCCAGCACCCCATGGTTCCGCAGTACCAGGATCTGCAGCACCCATGAGGGATGTCAGCAGGGCGGGCAGGGGATGGTGGGGTGACACCCGCATCCCCCCAGGTGCCCCTCACCTTGCAGGTGGGCCCGAGGCACTTCTGGAGCTCCACACGATCGGCCTCGTCCTCCACCTCCCCACGGAAGTCGAAGTAGGCGATGTCCCCCAGGAGCAGGGCGGCGCGGGAGATGGGCAGGAGCCCGCAGCGCATGGCTGACACCTGGGCATGGGCGGAGAACAGGGCAGGGGGAACCCCAAACACACCCAAAAACCACCAAGACCCCAAAAAACCCCCACCCCCACAAAAAAACCCCAACCCTTCCAAAGAACCTCCCAAACTCCTCTCCAAAAAACCCACAACCCCTAAAGAAAGCTCCCCAAAACTCCCCAACCCCCCAAACTCCTCCAAGCCCATCAAATTCCCCCAAAATCAACTTCCTAAATTCCCCAAAACCATCCATCTCACAAACTCCAAAATGCTCCCAAAAATGGACTGCCCCAAAAAGCCTCAAACCCCCAGAAACTCCCATCATCCCGATCACCCCAAACCCTCCTGTCCCCACCAAGCTCCCAATGCCCCCAAATCCCCCAAAGTTCTTAAAACTCCTAAGGAACCCAAGTCCTTCTCAGCCCCGCCCCAAATCTCCAAGTTCCCTTTGACCCCTCCAAAAAACCCAACCCCCCACAAACCCCAAATTCTCCAACCCTTCCAAAACACTCTTCCAACCTCCCAAATTCCCCTCCAAACACAACTTCCCCCAAAGGCCCCCAACTCCCCCAGATACTCCAAATCCCCTGGCCCCCCAAACCCCTGGTCCCTGGTGTTTCCAGCCCGTACAGCAGCAGCAGCAGGGGTGTGCAGGCGCACGATGCAGCGGATGTCGGGGCGTGCGGCATAGATCGCGGCGTGCAGGCTAAAGCTGCGGGCATCGGGGGCAAAGCCGGTGCTGCCCTGCTCCACCACGGCCCCCAGCACGTTCACCTTCACCTTGGGGGGCACAGGGGGCTCAGGGGGGGCTGCTCCCCACCAGGCAGCCCCGGGGAGGGATGCGGGAGGCTCACCAGGCTGGCCGCTGTCACCTCACTGCACGCTAGCCCCTGCGGGGCCACCAAGAAGTGCTCCTGCTCCTTGCTGACCCGCAGCTGCCAGGGGACAGAGGGGGATGAAAAAATCCCCGAATAAACACCACCTCAAAACCCCCACACCCCTCCAATCACACCCAAACCATTAAAAAAAAACCCCAAACCAACACCCTGAAGGAACCCAACAATAACCTCAAAATCTCCAACCCCCGCGAACTCCCCCCCAAAATTCCAACCTACCCCAAGACTCCAGAATCCTTCAGAAGCTCTCAAACCATGAGCACCCCTCTAAGATCCCCATCTTAGAGGCTCCCAACCCTCCCAAAATACAATAAAACCCTCAGATTCCCCCCAAAGAACCCCAATTCCTAGAACCCCCCAAAACCTCCCAAACCCAAGACATCCAAAATTCCCCAAACCTCCAGAAACACATCTTGCCCCAAAAGAAACTCCAAAACATCCACCCCCAATCCAAAATCTCATGCCCCAAAAAACCACAAATTTCCTCAGTGAACTCCCTCAACTCGCCCCCCCCAAAACCCCCAACCTTCCCAGAATCCCAGCACCCTGCCAAACACACCCAACCCTCCAATCCCCCTTGTCCAGCATGCTGATGGTGTTGCAAGTGTACCCCACCTGTGCCCAATTATACAGGATCAGCAGGTCCCCAAAACCCCCAATTCCCCCCTAAACACTCCGAATTTCCCCAACCCCCCAAAACTAATGCAAATCCCCCCAAACCCCTCTAAAGCCCCCCAGTCCCACCATCCCAGTTTTGGGGTGCTCGTGGTGATGGCAGCACGTCCCAGCTGTGCCCAGCTGCACAGCTCCAGCAGGTCGCAGTCCTCCCAGTTCCATCCAAATCCCCCCAAAAGAACCCCCAATCCCCTTTAAACTCCCCAATCCCCACTGTTCCGATTTTGGGGTGCTCACAGTGATGGAATGTGCCCCAGCTGTGCAGGTCCAGCAGGTCCCAAAACCTCCCCATCCTCTCCCAAAATAACTATAACACTTCAAGCCCTCCTAAAACCATTAAAAAACCCCAAATTCCCCTCAAAACACATCCAACTCACACAAAGCCCCCAGCCCTTCTGTGCTGTTTTTGGGGTGCTCACTGTGGCAGGGGTGTGCCCCAGATGTGCCCAGTTATACAGCTCCAGCAGGTCCCAAACCCCCAAACAACATCAAATTCCACCAAAATAACTGCAATTGTCCCCAACATCCCTCTCAAACAACCCCAAACCTCCCCCAACTTCCACAATCCCCCAGCTCCCCAGAGGGGTTCTGGGGTGTTCACAGTGACATGATGTGCCCCAGCTGTGACCAGCCTGTATAGGTCCAGCAGGTCCCAAAAGCCCCCTAGTCCCCACAAATCCCCCCAGAACAACCCCAAATCCCCCTCAAACGCCCCCAAAACAACTCCAGCTCCCCCATCTCGGTTTTGGAGTGCTCACAGTGACAGCGGCATGTCCCAGCTGTGCCCAGCCATAGAGATCCAGCAGCCGGTGGATGCTGCCCACCTTGCAGCGCATCAGCCGCTCGCCCTTGGCCAGCACCGGCCCCTCTGTCCCGTGCAGGTCATTAATGGGGGTGACAGATGCCAGCCCTGGGGATCAAGAACCCCCTGTCAGCGGTGGGACCCCCCAAACCACGGGGGCTTACTAGGGACAGGGAAGCAGATGGTTGTGGGAATGGGTTTAGTGACTGTCAAGGTTTGATGGATCCAAAGGTTTGCTGGACCTCAAGGTTTGGTGGCCCCAAAGGTTTTAGGGATCCCCAAGGCCCCACGGGTTTGGTGGCTCCAAAGGTTTAGGGGGTCCCCAAGGCCTCAAAGGTTTGGTGGTCCCCCAGGGTTGATGGCCTCAAAGATCTGGGGGTCCTTAAAGGGTTTGGGGGTTCCCAGGTGTTAGGTAGCACTCCAAGATCCCAAAGGTCCCAAAGATTTGATGATTCTAAATGTTTGGGGGTCCCCAGGGTCTCAAAAGTTTAGGGGCTCCCAAGGTTTGGTGGGCCCCAAAGGCCTTAAAGGTTTGATGACACCAAGGGTTTTCGGGGTCCTCAAGGTCCCAAAGGTTTGGTGGCCCCAAAGCATTTGATGCCCCTGAAGGTCCCAGAGGTTTTTGTGGCCCCAAAAGTTTGATGATTCCCAAAGCCACAAAGGTGTGGTGACCCCCAGAATTTTAGGAGTTCCCAAGGTTTTGGTGCCCCTCAAAGATTTGGTGGCCCTCAAGATTTTGGGGGTTTTCCAACCCCATCCCCCTCAATTAAACCCCTCATGAGTGTTTCCAAACCATCCCATCCCCAGCCCTACATACCCATGGGGGAGGTGGGCAGGGCAGCGGGGGATGTGGTGGCCATGAAGTCAGCGATCTGCCGCAGTGCCCACACATGGGATGAGTTGTTCCCCTTCTTCATCTGCTCCTGGATCAGGCTCTCCAGCTCCTCCCGGAAGGACTGCAGCACGGGGGACAAGGTGACAACGGGGTGGATGGGACCGTTGGGGACATTGGGGCAGGGGCCAGCATCACCGGCTCAGTGGAAGTGGCACCTCTGGCTTGGTGGCACGGTTATGCTGGCACTGGCAGTTTGGTGTCAGGGACATCATTGCCTTGACAATGGTGGCACCACCAGCTTGGTGACATGGTGATAGTGGCACCACTAGCTGGGTATCAGTGACACCAGCAGCTTGGTGACATGGTGATTGGTGGCACTGCTGACTTTGTGTCAGTGGCACTGACAGCTTGGTAGCTCAGTGGTGGTGCCAGCATCACCAGCTTGGTGGCAATGACATTGACAGCTTGGTGGCACGGCAATGGTGACATTACAATCTTGGTGTCAGTGACACCACTGGCTTGGTGGCGCAGTGATGGTGACACGACCAGACTGGTGGCACGGTGATGGTGGCATTACCGTCTTGATGTCAGTGACACCACTGGTTTGCTGGCACAGTGGCAGCAGTGGCACTGGCAGCTCAGTGACAGCTGCACCTTGGCAGTGACATTGCCAGGTGGGGACATGCACCACCATGCGGTGACATCTATTGGCTTGGGGACAGGAGGGATAGGGCGGGGACAACAAAGGATGGGGCCAGGGACAAGAGAGCTGGGGTTGGGGCCAGGAGGGATGGGTTAGGGGACGCAAGGGAAGAGGCTGGGGACACAAAGAACAGGCTTTGGGTATAGGTGGGACGAGATTAGGGACAGGCAGAACGGGGTTGGGAGCAGGAGGGATGGTGTTGGGGACAAGAGAGGAATGGGGCTGGGGACAGGAGGGCCAGCTTGGGGCCGGGGGCTCACCGGGCTCTGCAGGATCATTGTCACCCGCTTCTTCTGCTCCATGAGGTTGAAGTCCTGGCGCAGGTCCTCCCCGCCCCCGCTCCGCTCCCGCAGGAACTCGGCGTCCTCCTGAGGGGGGCAGCGGGGCCCGGGGGCGGGGGGCTCGGGCAGGGGCTCGGGGCTGGCGGCCGTGCTCATCCTGCAGGACACGGGGACACGTGGCGTCACCCCCGGCACCCCCAAAATACAGATTGGGGAGAAAGCACCGAAAACACCGCACAGCTGTGCCGGGCAGATAAGGTCCGCGTGGCCCCCGCCCTGGCCAGCGCCTTCGGGGAACGAGGGGACAGGCTGGGGACACTCGGCGGCGGTGGTGGCGGTCCCCCGCTGGCGGCACTGCTCAGGCTGGGTTACACCCCCTTGAGAACGTCACAGCTGAGAACGGGCGCAGCTCAGCGCACTGATGGGAGCTGAGAACAGGCATAGCTCAGTGCACTGAAGGGATCCCCGGCTGAGAACGGGCACAGCTCAGTGCGCTGATAGGTGCAGCAGCCGAGAACGGGCATAGCTCAGTGCACCAATGGGATCCCCGGCTGAGAATTGGGGTTCACTTAGGGGGACAGGGAGCTGAGGACAGACACAGCTCAGTGAATGCTCCGATGGGAGCAGCAGCAACTGAGAACAGGCACAACTCAGTGCACCAACGGGTGGGAGCAGGTGCCAAGAATAGACACAGCTCAGCACATTAATGGGAATGGCAGCCAGGAACAGGCACAGTTCAGTTGAAGCGGGGGCTGACAACAGGCACAGCTCAGCACACAAATGGGCGCAGCAGTTGAGAACGGGCACAGCTCAGTGCACCAATGGAAGCGGCAGCTGAGAACATGCATGAGTCAGTGCATCAGTGGGAGCTGAGAACGGACAGCTTGGCACACCGCTGGGAGCAGCGGCTGAGGACGGGCACAGCTCAGTGCACTGATGGGAGATGAGAACGGCCCCAGCGCAGTGCACCAATGGGAGAGGCTGCTGAGAACGGGCACAGCTCAACACACTGATGTGGGTGGTGGCCAAGAACAGGCACAGCTGGGGGCACCAGTGGGGTGGTGGCTGAGAACGGGAACCACTTGGTGCACCTGATAGGAGCCGAGAACGGGCACAGCTTGGCTCAGCCATGGGAGCAACGGGCACAGCCCAGCATACTCATGGGCGCTCCCCCACGATCCCACTCCCGAACTGGGGTCACCCACCATCGCGGGGTCGGCGCCGCACTGCCGCCGCCAGTGTGGGGGTTCACAGCCTCCCCCTCCCCCCCCGGCCCGCCGACCCCATAAACGACCCTCCCATCCCCTTCAGGTCACCGTCACTGAGGCGCTTTGGGCGTGCTGCTGCCAAGAGCCCCCCAAGAGACCCCCCAAGAGACCCACGGCACCCCCAACACACAGGGTGGAGCTGGTCCCCCAAATCCCAGGGGTTGACCCTCCCCCCCTCCCCTCCCCCCATCACTCAGTGCAGAAGGGGAGACCCCACAAATTTTGGTGCTCGGAGCACACCTGGCTCAGCGGGAACGGGGGACCATGGCTGGAATAAATCCAGGGGGGCCCCGATGACCCCAGGCCGCAGGCCCCGAGCAGCCCCAGGAGAACGCGAGGGACTCTCAGGGGACTGGGGTAGGGACCCCCAAATGATCCCCCTCCCAGCATCCCCCACCCCGCCTCCGCCCTCGCCGCGCCCAGCGCCGCTGCGGCAGCCGCAGGGCGGGGGGGGAGGGGGGGGGGGGGGAAGGAAAAACCGGGATGAAAACCGGGATGGATCTGGGGGGTTTGCAGCATCTCCCCCCCTTGGGGGTGGGGATGGGGGGAGGGGTGGGGTCGGGTACCACCGAAGGATGAAGGCCTGGGAAAGGAGGGAGGGGTGGGATGCAGCCCCCCCCATACCTGCATGCAGCTAGCTGGGGGTGGGGTGGGGAAAAGGGGGGGGGGTCATCCAGCCGGTCCCCCACCCTCCCTAAATCCCCCCCTCCTCCCCGAGGGATGCTGCGGCCGGGGGCTGCTGCCATCACCCACCTTCCTCCTCCTCCTCCTCAGAGCATCCTGACAAAGGGCCGCCCCCCCCCCGACACACCACGCGTGTCCCCGCACCTCCCCCCGCCCCGCCCTCCCCCCCGCCCCCCCCGGGAACTCAATCCTTGCAAATAAACAAGGGGGGACCCCCAAAACCAGCGCTAACGCTCCGACAATCCCTTTTTATTATGCCATTAATTGGGTTTATATTAATAATCATTAATGTGCCCTCACCTGGGGGGGAGTAGCAGCTGATTACAATTTCACAAAGCAATTAATTACAGCGTTGCCCTCCCAACCCCCTCGTTTTAAGGGTGACGGACCCCCTGCCCCCCAAATTTTGGGGTGCTGGTTTCATGGGGCGCAGGGCTCTAGGACAGGAGTGTGACCCGAAAATAGGGGCTGGAGCCTTGACCTTGGCTGTCGGGGGAGACCCATGTGGAACCCCCCGGATTTTTAGGGATGTAAGGAAAAACCTTAAAAAAAGAGAAAAAAAGATTTTTCACACCTTTGGAATATTTTTTGGGAAAAAGTAATTTGAAGCACCCCTTGTTTATATTGGTATTACCCACAATCCTGCTAACCCTGAGTCCATGGGTGCCCTCCCAGCTGTTCTGCGCCCCCCAAGTGCCCCCCCCCAAGTTTTCTGTCCCTCCAGGCTGCTCTAGTCCCACCCAGGCAACACCCCAAACCAGCAGGGTGTCCCCCAAGGTGTTCTGCCCCCCCCCCCGTACCCCCCAAGGTGCTCTAATCCCCACAAGGTGCGCCCCCCCCCCAAATTCCCAGGGTGCCCCCCAAGGTGCTCTATCCCCACCCAGAGCTCCCCTCTATTGCCAGGGTGTTCCACCCCCTGGTGCCTCCCCCCACTCCCAGGGTGCTCCGACCCCGTCGGGGTGCCCCCCACTCACCATCCCCCCACTCTTTGGCAGTGCCCCAGGGTGGGGGGGCAGGAGCACGGGGTCCCCATGAGCATGTGGGGACACTGCCAGGCCAGGTCTCAGGCGGCCCCCCCCGGGACATCCCCCCAGTGTCCCTCCAACTCCTGCTCCTGTTGAGTTCCTGGGAAAAAGGGAATTTAAAAATATATTAAAACTGGGGGGTGGCCCTCCAATAATAACAACCACCTCCCAAAGAATTCAATTTAATTATTAAATTAATTTTAACCTCAAAAACTTCAAGCAGGAACATCCCCACCAGGCCCATAAGCCCCCACATTATAGGGGGGTTGTGGGTCAGTTTTGGGGCTTACCCGCAATAACAATTCAATTTAATTTTTAAATTAATTCCAACCCGAAAAATGAGAATAAAAATCCCCCAAAGCCGACATTATAGGGGAGGTCAGGAAGAGTGGGGACTGTTTTGGGGTCCCCAGAGGTGGGAGTCAGTTTTATGGTCCCTCCTCAAATAATAATTCAATTTATTTTTGATTATTAAATTCATTTCAAGCAGAAAAATATCAAGGAAAATCTCATGAGCCTCCCCAAATCCCAACACAATAGAGAAATTTGAAAGTGGAGGGTCAGTTTTGGAGTCCCAGGATGTTGGAGGTAAATTTTGGGGTGTCCCCCCCAATAATTATATTTATTGTTAATCTTATACTGAATTCCAAACTGAAAAATCAGAAGAAATTGGAAGAAATCTGTCCCCCCCTCTACGTGTCCCATCCCCAACCAGGTGTCCCCCTTATCAGTCCCACCAAATTCCAGATTATAAGGGGGGCTGGAGACTAGGGGTCAGTTTTGGTGTGCCCCACAAAAACATTATTAAAAATGAATTGAATTATAAATTACAACCTGAAAAATCACAAGAAAAATCCCTATTATCCCCCCAAAATTCCAATTATAAGTTCTGGGGTGCCCTGCCAAAACGTAATTGTATTTAAAAATAAATTGAATTATTAATTCTATTATGAAAAATAGCAACAAAACCTCCATCAGCACCTCCAAATCCTACATTATGGAGGGTTGGGGGAATCAGGGGGCAGTTTTAGGGTACCCCCCCTGGCAGCCCCCTGCATCCCACAACAGGGTGGTGTTTCAGGAGGCAGTTTTGGGATACCCACCTGGCAGCCCCCCGCATCCTGCAGCACTTCCCGCAGCAGGCGGATGTACTGGGCAGCTGCCCGCAGCGTGTCGGCCTTGCTGGGCCGGCGGTCCCGCGGCACCAGCGGTACCAGTGTCCGGAGCTGGGAGAAGCCACTGTTGAGATTCCGGATCTGCAGGACACAGGGACCCCCGGGGACCCAGTCAGAGACTTAAAGGGGAGCCCAAAGGGACCCCAGTTAGAGACCGAGGGGGACTCTGAGGCGACATGGTTAGAAACCGAGGGGGAACCCCAAAGGGACCCTCTTAGAGGCCACGAGGGGACACCAAGAGCCCTGAGTTAGACCAAGACCCCCCCCCGGATCAAACTGGGATCCCTCAAGATGACACTGGGAACCCCCCAGGATTCAACTGGGCTCACCAGGATTAAACCAGACCCACCAGAATAAAAACTGGGGTCCCCTCAGAATTAAACTGACCCCTCCAAACTAAAGTTGGTCCTTCATAGACTCAAACTGGGGTCTCCAGGATTAAACTGGACTCTGCAAGATTGAACTGGGGCCTTTACAAGTTTAAACAGGGCTCCCCAGAATTAAACCCAGACCTCCTAGAATTAAACTGGATGCTTTGAGAATAAAACTGGGCTCCCCAAATGTAAACTAGGCCCCATATCAGAATTAAAACTGGAACCCCAAAATTAAACCAGTCCCTTCCATGATTAATCTGGGCTCTCCTAGAGTTAAAATGGGGCCTTTAAATTAGGATTTAACTGGGCTCACCAGGACTAAACATGGCCCTCCTAGAATTAAACTGAGACCAGAATTTAACTGTGGCCCTTCTAGAATGAAACTGGCACCTCCTAGATATAACTGGGTTTACCAGAACTAAAGTGTCCCCTTCCAGGATTAAATTGGACCACCCCAGAATAAAATGTGGGTGCTTGGGATTAAACCAACCCCTCTAGGATTAAACTGGGATCCCATAATTAAACTGTGTCCCTCAGGATTGAATTGGGGTTCCTAAGATTAAACTAGACTTCACTGCATTAAACCAAACCCCTCTACCCCAGGATCAAACTGGGCTTTTCAGAATTAAACTCAGCCCTCCTAAAATTTAACCAGAGCCCCCCAGGATTAAGATGATCAACACAGGACTAAACCAGGCCCTCCTAAAATTTAGCTGTGGTCCCCCAGGATTAACCCCTCCCCCCAAATCCAAAGTCCTCCCTCCGAGCACCCCTGTGGTAGCACTGCCTCTGTGCTACCTCTAGGTCCCCACCTAGAGCAGCCCTGGGTGCCACCACAATGTGACACAGCCCCCAGCGTGTGATCTGGGGGGGGCTTCAGTACGTTCTGGGATCCCTCACCCTCTCTCTCTCCTTGGCGTTGGCCGCCTGCCGCCGCTCCAGCACCTCTGCCAGGTCTCCGGTGGGCTCGTACCTGCCGTCAGGGCCACGCCGCAGGCGGGTGATGGTGGCCGGGCAGGGCAGGGGCCCGAAGCGCTGACTCAGGAGCTCCTCCAGCACCTCGGGGGGCGGCGTGGGCTGCAGGACCCCCGGAACCTCTGGAGGCTGTGGGACCCCCAGGGCTTGTGAGGCCCCTGGGGGCTCCAGCACCTCTGGAGGCTGTGAGGCCCCTGAGGACTCTGGGACCTTCAGGGGCTCCAGAACCTCTGGAGGCTGTGGGACCCCTGGGGGCTGTGAGGTCACTGAGGGCTCCAGGACCTCTGGAGGCTTCAGTATCCCCGGTGTCTCCAGGACCCCAGAGGGCTGTGGGACCACCCTGGCTCCACTGGGCTCCCCCATCCCAGAAAAGCACTGAAGCTGCAACCCCCCTGAGGTAACACTCAAAATAAGGAAGAATTGGTGAAAAACGGCCTTAAATAGCTGGGATCAAATGAGCCACAGGTGGGACCCATCTGGGCCTAACAAGCTCTGGCTGTGCCTCAGTTTCCTCACCCACCATCCCAGCCTGGTATCCACAAAATCCTGATCCCATGCTGTGCCTCAGTTTCCCCCACTCACCATCCCAACCTGGTATCCACAAAGCCCTGAGCCCACAAAAGGCCCCCCAAACCATCCTGAGGGACGTTTGGGGACTTGGCACCGATGGGCACCTGGATTCGCTCCAGAGAGAAATGCATTCAATTGAGAAGCCTTGTGTGTTCCTAAAAATGTGGGAAGCACTTTTGTGTGGAGAAAATAGAAATATGAGATTTAATTACACAAAGCCTGGCTCGGTAGGTGGCACTGTTAGCCTCTGACATGCTGGAAAACTCCGGGCAGCTGGAAAAACAATGGTAAAACCTCCCTTTTTACACCTAAAAGAAATGTCAGGTCACCTTTTGTTATCCACTATGAGGGCGACCTCATCCCACTCCCACCACCGGCATGGATTTTCCCTCTCCTCTAGTGTTTTCATGGGGAAAAACCCTCCAAGGGGGCTCATCCTGGTTTTCCTGGGGGATTTGGGGGCTCCAGAAGGGAGTGGGTGCTCTTTGGTGTGTGTGGGGCGTGGATGTGTCCCCTGTGCAGGTTTGGGGCTGCTGTGACTCAAGTTCCCCAAACATGAAAACCCCTGTGGAGGCTGGATGCCATCTCCAGCTGCTCTGGGATCCTGGAAGTTGTTTTGTGTCCATGAAGAGAGTGAAGGTGTGGAGCAAATTGTAAAGAAATCCCAAAATGACCCTAAAATGAGCTTCAGAGGCACCTGGAAGTTAATTGAGGTTTTTCTAAGAACTTAGAAAAACCTAATTTTCTTCTCTTTAATGCTCTGTAATAAGCTTCCCTATCCCGCAGCAGGCTCTGGATAATCCCATTATTCCTGCCCCGATCTGGGCATAATTCTGGCATTTGACAAATTAATCTGAGGGCAGGGAGATGTAAAGTCACCCCAAAAATGGGTCTGTGCCCAGCTGCTCAGCTGGGTTCACCACTGGGAGCAGCTGGGGGGGTCGAACCCCTTTAGCTGGGGTTTGTTCCTTTTCTGTGTTGGGAAAAGCTGGGAAATGCTCCAAGTTGGAGGGAGGGGAATTAAATATTGAGGGAAAAATGAGGGGTGAGGGGCGGAGAAGGGGCTGGTGGAAATGGGGTTTGCAGGGGTTGTGCCTTGAGGGGAAATGAACGGAGCCAGTGAGGAAGGAATTGGGGATGGGGGTTATTGGAGGCACAGTTATTGAGGGTGTCATGGTTATTTTGGGTCATAGTTATTGAGCTATGACCCAGGGTGTTTAGGGGTCACACTTATTAGTGAACTCATTTTAGGGGTCATGGTTATTAGGAGACGTTTTTAGGGCTCTTTTTTAGGGACAACAAATATTAGGGACTGGTTTTTAAGGGTCACACTAATTGGGGGTCACAGTTATTAGGAGCCAGGGTTATTAGGGGTGATGGTGATTAGGGATCATGGGTTTTAGGGGTCACAATTATTGACGGTCACATTTGGGCCATGGTTGTCAGGGGCTGTGGGTTTTAGGGTTCGTGTTTTTTAACATGTCACTGGAGACCATGGTTTTTGGGGTCACACATATCAGGGGTCAGGGTTATTAGGAACTGCATTTTTTAGGGGTCATGGGTTGTAGGGGTCATGATTATTTGGGTCACAGTTCTTAGAGGTCATGGTTCTTAGGGGTCACATTTATTAGGGACCATATTTTCTTAGGGTCACTGCTATTAGGGTTTGGTCATGATTATTAGAGACCATGCTTTTTAGGGGTCTCAGTTGCTAGGGGTCAGGGTTAATAGGGTTTGGGATTATTAGAGGCCACAGTTATTAGGGGTCAGGCTAAATAGGGTTTGGGATTAATAGAGTTTGAGGTTATTAGGGTCACAGTTTTAGGGGTTACAATTATTAGCATTTGGGGTTATTGGGGATCATGGTTATTAGGGGTCACAGTCATTAGGGCCTACATTTTTTAGGGGTCACTGTTTTTTTGGGTCACTGTTATTTAGGGACTTCATTTTTCAGGGATTGTGTTTTTTAGGGGTGACAGTTATGAGGAGGCAGGGTGATGAGGAATGCCAGTTAGGGATAGGAACTTGGAAAAGGCTGAACTCCTGCGAAACATCATCCCAGCAGCCCCGGGGGTAATGTTTTGGGAATGCTCATCGGGAATGCTGTTTTCCAACTCTTCAGGCTCAGTTATCCCTCTTATTTTCCTTCTCTGAGCATGGACAGAACAGTAATCCAGTCCCAACACCCCATCTCAGGATGCTCCATAAATCCAAGTGTCTCTATCCTTCGGGAGTTGCCCCATCCCACCCACCCCAACGCCAATGATCTGTCGAGGATCTGACATTTGCCGATATCATGAGACTGGAAAAATGACCCTTGGGTTTCCAGTTACAGCAGCGCGGTGCCCTGTGAAGCCCAGGGAAGGAGGACAGTGCCAGGGCTAATCTGGGGCTGTGGCAGCTGTTGGCATGGGATTTAACCCAATCCTTCTTGGCATAGTCCCAAACATCTCGGAAGTGGCTGGTTCCTGCCAGAGCTGCCAGCCTCGTGCTGGCTCCATGGTGCCCAGATCCTGGCCATAGGTGGGGAGAGTGGGAGTAAAACACTCCAAAGGGGTTTATGGAGCTGTGGCAGCACCTCTGGCCACTTCCACCTCTCCATCCTGCTCCTCATGCTGCCAAACACATCCCAAGACACCTGCTTTACTGGGAGGCTGCACCCCAGAGTTTCTGGCGTCATTCATAACCTGCTCCCTGAGCTCTCCAAGGGTCGAGCCTGGGTTGGCATCAGGATCCCCATCCCTCTTCCAGTGGGTTCTGGGTGCCCAGGGATGGGCTTGCAGCCACCAGTGTAGGGAAATATGGGAGAGTAGGTATCCATATGAACAGAGGGGCTCCTGGAAAACTTTTATCCTGTCATTAAAGTAATGAAATCATCTCTCCCACTGCCATCGATGCTGTTGGTGACATCAGGGCTGCATCTCCCAAGTACTTTATCTTTGCCAAACATCCCGGTGCTCCGATGTGAGACAGAGATCTCTTCTGGCTCTGTTTTCCTTGCTCACCCAGAAATTTGAAGGGATATTTGTGAGGGAATTCCAGAGGCTGCATTTGCATTCAGCCCTGGGGTTGATGTTGTGGGATTTGTGGCTGAATGGGTTCCCAGTTGGATGTCCGGGGTCCAAGGGACATCCTGGGGGACATTCGGGGAAACATCTCGGGGGCATCCTAGGGGGCATCGCCATCCTACTGCATCCCAGGCACTCGCTCCTCCAGCCCCTCCTTATAAAGGGATTATTTATCCTCCTTTTGTAATGAAGAACAGGGGGTGGGGCGCTGGGGGGGGTGGGGATTGTCCCGGCCACCCACTGAGATTCCCGGGAGTCCCATGCTGGGAAGGGGCAGGTCTCACCCCCGCCATGCCTGGATTATCCATGGGGTGGGAGAGACAATAAAGGGATTTATTGGCATGGCGAGAATTCTGTCAGGGACAGCCGGGCTGTGGGGCTTGGCATCGCTTGGATCCCCTCAATCCTACCCATTATTCCAGGGGGATATTAAACAATCGTGGCTAGGTTAAATCCAAATAATGACTAAAATCCTGCTGGGATTGGTGGGAGAGAGCAAATCCGAGACAAGCAGCGATGCCCCCACCTCACGTCTCCCACCACCCAACGCTCGCAGTTCAGTGATTTTCTCATTCCTGGAGATTCCCGGGAGGTGGATCGTGGAGCCGGAGGGCTAGTGCAGTTCCTGCCATGCCGGCCGCGGTCGGAGTGGGATGAACAAAGGTGGTTCTGTCCTTCCCGGGTGAAGGAGTCTTTGTACGAGCTGAGGGCTGCGGAGGGAGGATCCCAGCCTGGAGCAGCCGGAGTTTTCCCCGTCCGAGCGCAGAGGAATTTTTGGAGATAAAAGAAGTTTCCACTGGATGAAGGCGCTGCCAAACCCTCATCACGAGGCAGGTGGATATGGGGACAGCTCGGGGTGGGGGTCTGACTGTCGCAGGGTCCGGATGAGTCCTGGGCTGTTACCGATGACCATGTGCCCTGGGGTGTGATGGGATGGGATGGGATGGGATGGGATGGGTAGGGACAGGAAAGGGATTGGGGATGAGATGGGGACAGGAACAAGGATGGTGTAAGGGATGGGGATAGGACAAGGATGAGACAGGGACAGGGATGGAGATGAGGATGAGGATGGGGATGGGGATAGGGATCAGGACAGGAACAGGGATGAGGATGGGATGGAGATGGCACAGGACCAGGATGGGGACAGAGATGGTGTCAGGGATAGGGATGGGAATGGAGACAGAATGGGGATGAAATGGGAGCAGGAACCAAGAGAGGGATGGGGTCAGGGGTGAGTAAGGGAAAAGGACAGGGACTAGGATTGAGATGGGGATAGTGACAGGGATGGAGAAGGGTTTGAGAATTGGATAGGGACCAGGATGGTGTCAGGTATAGGGATGGGATGGGACCAGGAACCAAGGAAGGGATAGGGATAGGAGCAGGTTTGAGATGGGGATGGGGATGAAGATGGAGATGGTGACAGGGCAGGGATGAGAATGGGCATGGGAATGGGACTGGGACAGAGATTGGGGCGGCGGTGGGATAGGGACAGGGACCAGGATGGAGACAGGGATGGGATGGGTATGGGAATAGGATTGGGACAGGGATCAGGATGGTGATAGGGGCAGGGATGAGGACAGAGATGGGACCAGGGCTGGAGCTCAGATCAGCCTTGCTCCCTCAGCTCACACAGCACCTGACCAAGAGCTGGGGCTGAGCTCAGCACCTGAACTAAGATTTAGGTCTGGGTTTAACCCTCAGCCCATCCAGGTGGTGCCTAAACCCAGCCTGGAGCCTGCTGCTCTCAAATCTTTGCCCCTTCTCTCAAGGCCGTCCATCTCTGTGATGGGAAAACCTGGGACTGCAGCTCCATCCCCCTCTTCCCTGGCAGCAATTCCTGCCTTCCCCATCCCAGATAACCCTCCAGCACTGGCTGCTAGTGCTGCTGCATCCTCCGAGCTGGATAATCTGTTAGAATTAATAAATGAATCAACCTTAACCCTCTTTGCCTGGCAGCTCCTCTCCAGCAGTAGGGAGAGAGACCCTGCGTGCCCACTGTCACGTAGGGATGGACCCACGGGGCCACAGAGCCACGGGGTGGGGGAGGAGCCAGGCAGCTCTTTTCCCCCTCTTTTATCCCCCATCTGGGTTTTTGGAATTCTCCAGGACTCTCAACGCGGAGGAGCTGCTGCTGCTGCCATGGCAGATGCTGCAGATCTCAATTAAGCCCTTTGTCGGGTCAGATCCTTGTGGGAGGCCACGTGTCCCTGTCCCACGTGTGCCCTCACACGCAACACACATTTGCACACGCATGATGTGTCTCCAGCAGGCTTAGGGCTGTATGGACTCATTCCGCCTCAGGGCTTCCAGCCTCTCTGAACGCATCCATCCCACCCTAGCAGGGATTTTTCCATTTTATTTTTCCTCTCTGGCAAAAAAGGAGAGAGGATTCATCAGTAAAACTCTCTGCACTGAAATTTGGGCTGGGGGCAAGTGAGGTCATCCCCACAGGGATGGAGCAATGCAGGGCTGATCCATGATCCGGCTACATATTGCTGTGCCAAGGGGTACGAAATGGAGGGGTCCTCTGTGGGGGTGTCAGTGTGGGGCAGGAGGAGCCCAAACCCTCCACAGAGCATCTCATCCCAGACAGCTCTGTCATTCTCATCCCAAGGCTCCGGGATTACACCACTGCTGCTAAAATCCCATCTTCATCCGCGCGGTGCCCAGCCAATGACCTCAGCGCTGGCACGCAGGGCCTTCCTCCGCAGGGATCAGAGATGATAAAGCCCTCCCAGACCCAGCTCAGCACGGTGAGGTCTCAGTCTCAGCAAACCATTGTGGATGCTCCAAGGATGACGTCCATGCACACGGAGAACGGGATGGACTGCGAAAGCTTCACCCAGGTAAGGGAATTTTCTCCCTGGATTCAGGATTGTGAGGGAGTTTGTGCACATGAGGATGTGCAAGGGATGCAGCGCAAAGGGATGAAAGGGGAGCAACTGTGGGTGTCAAGGGATCATGAGATGGATGGGGAGAATGATGGCAGGGTGGAGGGGAGTTGTTTCTCAAATCTCCAGCCTTGAGCCAGGTGGGGTGATGTCGGAGCAAAGTGGGATGTAATATTTTGGGCATTTTTCTGCCTGTCAGAGCAAATTGGTGGAAATACATGTGACTGGGGGCTTTGAGCCATTCATTCTGTCAGGGAGAGAGGGAGATGCTGCCTGTGATGAGCGAGGATCCCGCGGAAGCCCAGATCTGCTCCTGCATCCCAGAGAGAGCTCTGGGCTGGATTTAGGAATTGTACTGGACTTGCGGGACCCGGGGGGTTTCAATCCTTCCCTGCCCACCAGCAGTGCTGTGCCTTTTGGCTGGAATTTTGGAGGGCAGGAGGTGGGTTCCCAGTCCCTCTCTCCCTTGCCAACTCTTCCCTGTGCCTCACCCAGACTCTGAGGACGGGCTGGCAGGCACATTTGTTGGCACGTGGCTTTGCCACGGTGATGTGGACGCTTGTCCATGCCTATGTGGTGACTTTCTCAGGACACCACAGGGCTGAAGGGTGAGATTCTGTCGCAGAGATTGTGTTGCAGCCGTGCACCTGCGTCTTCCTCAAATCCCAGTTTTGGGTTATTTCCTCTGATTGTTTGGGAAGGATTTCACAGGGGTCAGTGCAAGCTGGATATGGCTGTGGCACAGAACCATCAGGGTGGTTATCCCACTCCCAATGAGACTCCTGGGATCCAGCCTGCTCACACCCACAGTGCTGGGAAAAAGGATGAGGGTTCCATGGCAGAGGCGAGGGAAAAGCCCCTGGCACTGAGCATTCCCTGCCCAGTCCCACTCGTGTCCCTGCTCCAGTTTGGTGGCAACAGGGACGTGGCATGTCCCATGCCGTGGGACGTGGCGGTGCCCATGGAAAGTGCCTCAGGGATGCAGGGGAAACCTCTCCTTTCTGCTGCAATTGGGAAAGTGCCGCATGCGGGTGTTGCTCATCCCAGGGCAGAGTGACTCAGGATCCTGTGTCCTGACCAGGACTTTTGGCCTTGGAACTGTGCTAGGTTTTGTGGCCGCTGGCACAGCCCCTCTGGGATGCAGGATGGTCCTCAGCTCTCCCTTCCTTTGGCCATGATGGCTTTTGGGGACACCTTCCTTCTTGCCACAGCTCCTGCCAGCCCCAGTATCCAGGCTTTGGGTACTGGACTGGGTCTTTTGGGACCTTCTTGGGACTTTGGGGATCTTCCTGGGATGTTGGGGACAGTGTGGCTCTTGGGAATGGAAGGGGACAGACATCTCCTCTATCTTCTGTGGTGTCACGGGGCCAATCCTGTGGAGCATCCAATGGATCAGGAGATGTTTGATGGAGCTGGCAGGCCCCTCTATGGCTGGATGAGCTGGCACTGCCCCGAGGGAGTGGTCAGGCCAATGTCATCTTCACGGTATGGTGATTTGGGAGGAGGCAACAGAATATGCAGGGCAAGAGGTGGGAATAGAGGGGGAAAATGGGATATGCCGGTGTGGAGTGTCCCGCTACAAAATCCTCCTGGGCAGAGGTGGCTGCTTGGGGATGGAGATGATCCCAAGGCTGAGGGTTGCCATCACCAGTGGAGAGTGGCTACCACAAGGGGATG
This sequence comes from Lichenostomus cassidix, assembly GCF_008360975.1. Lineage (NCBI taxonomy): Eukaryota > Metazoa > Chordata > Aves > Passeriformes > Meliphagidae > Lichenostomus > Lichenostomus cassidix. The sequence goes on along the minus strand of NC_139502.1, from coordinate 4,765,047 downwards.
GTGACCACAACCAAGGAATGGTGACCATCACTGGAGGCACTCACCAATATTGATGTATTGTTACCAACAGAGAGTGGCCATCACTAATGAAAGGTGGCCAGCACCACTCCAGGATGGCTGTCACCAGTCAAGGATGGCCATCTCCAGTAGAAGGTGGCCATCACCCCCAGTCCCCTCCTGGCACAGGTCTAGTGACCCCCATGCACACCCACTCACACCCATCTCATGGTGCCACTTCCCAGCCAAACTCCCTTTGGATTCCTCCTGTTCTGGCTGGTGGCCTTGGTGGCTTTGAGGGTCATGCGGGGTTGGGGGAGTGAGGAAAGAGCCGGAGCAGTGTGTCAGTGACACGTGAGGACGCTAAAATTAGGTGGCTCCAGCTAATCTAATTTAATCTCCCCTTTTCCGTCCGTTCCATAGAGATTAACCTGACAAGTGGGGTGGGAAGCCAGGCTGTGGGAGCTGGGACAGCCCAGCCCAGGGACATCCAGTCTGACCCCCAGGGAATTCTGCCAGCTGTTTTGGGGAGGGGTGGCTGTGGGGGGTTACCTTTGGGTGCAGCTGGGGGTTTGGGATGGGCTGGAAATCGTTCTGGTGTTATGAGATCTGCAGAGGAGGAGCAGTAGGATGGATGGATGAATTCCCACCACCCCCAACACGGGCAGGGCACAATCTTCCCCTCCCTCTCCCTTCATGGTGCAGTTTGGGATGGGCAAGCCCCCTCCCTCTCCACAGAGCTGGGGAAAGGCTGTTTCATCCAGCTCAGCCCAAGGTCACGAGCTCATCCTGTGGCTGCCGAAGAAAAGTTCTCCAACCGGTTTTCTATTCTCAGCCCCACGCGAGGGCTGGGTCCAGCCAAGTGCCAGGTTTCCGGTGCTTTGGGTGACAGGGCAAAGTCAATAACTGGTCACCAGTGTCATCCTGATGCCGATGGGTTCATGGGGATGTGTGTGTCTATGCCTGTGTCCAATGAAACCTTGTTGGAAACTATGTAGAGCAGTGCTGGAGTGATGAATCATGGGGCAGGTGATCACAGATGAGTTCATGCCTCTCTTGGAGTGGCTCCAGCTCCAGGATCATACCAGCTGCTCCGTGCTTGGATGGTCTGGTTCCCAAATCCTCTATCCCCACCTGTGCCTCAGTTTCCCTCATATAAAAGTGGGATATGACCCTCACCGGGTTCCCAAGAGTCTCCTGGGGGTCCCCAGGAGCAGCTGTGCCCCAGGAGGGCTTTGCCCTGTGCTGTGGGTCGGGTTGGTCCCAGGGTTCCAGGATGCTCTGTCCCTACTCTGGCTGCTGGGCATGGCTCTTCCTCACGCTCCGACATTGTTATTACTGCATCACTCGTCCTTAAGGAATCACATTAGAGAAATTAGAGCCGGTTGTAGCTCCCTACAATCAGCTGCTTCCTTTTCGTAAGGAACATGGCATTAAATGCCGATAGATTATTACAAGCCCATGTGGAGACGGCAAGTAGCTGGGATGCCTTGAAAAGGTTTCCATTGGGAGCTTTATTCCATGAAAGGAATTCCAAAACCAACTGAAAAACCTCAAATTAAAAAAATTACTTTATTTAGAGGAACTGGTTGAGCAGAGCCCAGCTCCTCCTGTCTTTTCCCAGCTAGGGTGTTATCTGGCAAATCAATGGCATCTTGGGGAATATTCTCCCTGAATAAACTGATCTTGTGGGACAGAAGGATGAGACAGGTCCCTCATTTTGCGCAGACAGTCACTTCCTTCATCCAGCCAGGCTGGTGGCAGATGGGGAAGGCGGACAGATGTGTCCAGCTATTTTTAGGCTCAAGCACTGCTTTAATTTCCACTCAACCACGGAGAATTTGGCTTTTTAGGGTAAAAAAAAAAAAAGCTGGATGAGAGAGTGAATTGAAATGTAGGGGCAGCAACAGAGATTAATAGAATAGCCTGAGTTGGAAGAGATCCACAAGGATCATTGAGTTCAAATCCTAAAATGCATCAGGTCACAATCCGGGAATTTAACTGGAATGCCTGACAGATTCACAGTGGGTCCAGCGGGACTTGATCCTCCAGGAAAAGGTGTCTGGTAGCAGAATTGTCTTGGCTCTGGCTTTGGTTGCTTCTCCCCCTCTTTCCTTTGAAATGGAGTTACAAGTCTTTGAACAAAAATCACCAAAATGATGTAAATGGCCATGTAGAAAGGACTCTTGAGAGGGTGAAGGCAAGAAGAGCCGGCGCTGCTCCGAACTGGTTGGGAAAGCGGCGGGAGCGGGCAGACAGGTTGGGTAACTCCTGCCGCAGGGCTGCTGGGACCGGCTCTGCTGGGAGCGGGGAGCGGGAGCCGCTCCGGAGGGCCAGGACGTGCTGCGGCCCTCGTAGGGCTCTGGGCCACCCACACCTGGCTGCGGCCCGCGGACTCCCAGATGGAGACGGGATGGAGGCGAGGAGGAAGGCAGGATGGTGGAGGCAGATCCCAGCCCTACTGATGCTTCCAAAAGATGCTTCCCAGGGTTTTCGGGGCTCAGCGGGCACCCACCGCCGTCCGTGCCTGCGCACGGGAAGCGGGAGACGCGGCCGTCGGAGCGAGCGCCACGGGCCGCGGGCTGATGGATGCGACCTGACGGGTGCACAGGGCCGCGCACGTTCACACGCATGTGACGGCAGCCGGGCACACCGGGGCGGGGAGCGGCGGCTGCGTGCGCGGACACACGGGCTGCGGCACACGCGTGATGCACTCCCAGAGCACCCCAAATACAGCCCCCCGGTAGACCCCACTGGACACTCTCACTGCACCCCCAATACACCCCAATGGACCCCCAAAGCGCACCCCCAGTACACCCCCAACCCCTCATTGCAACCCTCCAGTGCGCCCCGGACCCTCCCAATGCACCCCGATGCATCCCCCAGTACACCCCCAACCTCCAGTAGCCTCCAATGCACCTGCAATGTAACCCCAGGGCACCCTCAGCCCCCCAATGCACTTCCCATGCACCTCCCGAGTACAAACCAATGCATGACCCCCCATAAACGCCCAGTCCACTCTAATTCACCCCCGGTGCAACCCCAAACCCCTAATGCACCCCGATGCATCCCCGTATACCCCAATGCACCCCCTCAGTGTACCCCTGACGCAGCCCCCAGCATATCCTCAGCCACCCCAGTGCATGCCCAATGCACCCCCCGTGCACCCCACACTGCACCCCTAGCCCGCACAGTGCCCACTCACACACTGCACCACCAGCCCCCTGTACACCCCCATGCACCCCCAGCCAATTCACTGCTCCAGCTTACCCTCACTGCATCCCCAGCCCCCTCAGTGTACACCCTCCCCGCACCCCCCCAGTTCACCCCTCCAGTGCACCCCCAGCCCCCCACTGCAACCCAGCCCCTTCCTGCCCTCCTCGGTGCACTCACAGCCCTCCGGTGCACTCCCAATATACCCTACTGTATGCCCAGACCCCTTTGTATAATCCAGCCCCTACAGTGTCCCCAACTGCACTTCCCAACTGCACCTTCAGACACCTCAGTGCCCACCCCAGTGCACTTCCAGCCCCGGCAGTGCTCCCCTATGCATTCTCCCAGTACACCCCCAGGCCCCCCAGTGCATCCCCAGCCCACCCAATGCCCCCCCATACGCCCCCCCCGCATCCCCAGTGCCCATTCGAGTGCACTCACAGTCCCCCAGTGCACCTCCAGCCCCCCATCACACTCCCACTGCACTCCCATCCCCTCAATGTCCATCCCAGTGCACCCCCAGCCCTCTTAGTATCCCCCCAGTGCATGCCTCCAGTGCTTGCCCTTGTCTCCCTAGTGCAGCCCCAATACACCTTCCCAGTGCATGCCCAGCCCCACAATGCCCATCCCAATACACCCTCGCAGTGCACCCCCAGTTTTCCCCACCGCACCTCCAATGCACTCCCCGACTGCACCCTCACCCCCCCAGCGCCTACCTCAGTGCAAGCCTCAGCCCTCCCAGTATACCCCCAACTCTCCAGTGCACCTCCAATACACCTTCCCAATGCACAGCTAGGCCCCCAGTGCTCAACGCAAAACACCCTCCCAGAGCACCCCCGGTCCCCTCACTGCACCCCCCATGCACATCCCAGTGTGCAACCCCGCTGACCCTGCACTGCATCCCAGCCCTTCTGTGCCCACCCCAGTGCGCCCCAATTCACCCCTCCGATACACCCCTCAGTGCCCTCCCACTGCACTTTCAGCCCTCCCCAGTGCATTCCCAGTGCACTCGCAGCCCCTCCGGTACCCACCCCAATGCACCCCTCCAGTGCACCCCCACCCCACGATGCCCCCTCAGTGCCCTCTCAGTGTCCCGCCGGTGTCCCCCCAGTGCCACCTCCCCGCCCTCCGAGCGGCCCCGCCCCGCCCCGCGCGCGCCGGGCACACACCCTCGCGGCGCGGCCAATGGGGAGCGGCGGCGCGGCCACGTCAGCGGGGCTGGGGGAACCTTCTCAATGAGCCCGATTGGCGCGGGGAGCGCGCGGCGCTGCCGGGGCTGCTCCGCACCGACCTCCGCTCCGCACCCTCCGCACCCGCCATGATCGCATCGCACCTCCTCGCCTACTTCTTCACCGAGCTCAACCATGACCAGGCGCAGAAGGTGAGGGGGGCGCGGGACTTTCACCCGCAGGGGTGCAAGTGGGGAGGGGGAGGAAAAAAATGGAGAGGGAAGGGGAAAGATGTAAAGTGAAAAGTGAAAAGGAAGAGGGAAAGAAAAAGGGGAAGGGGAAAAAAAAGGGGAAGGAAGGAGGGAAAAGAAAAAGAGAAAAAGGAGGGGTGAAAAAAGGATGGGTAAAAGTAAAAAAAAAACCAAAACCCAAAAACCCACAAACAAAAACCGGAGGGAAAAGGAGAAGGAGAGAGTAAAGAGAGAGAAGAAGAGGAAAAGAGAAGGAAGGGGAAATAAGGGGGGGGAGCAAGAAGAATGAAGGAAAAAAGGAGAAGGGGGACAAAAGTTGAAAAAAGAAAGGATGTAAAAGGAAGGAAGAAAAAAAAAGCAGAAAAGGGGAAAAGGGAAAAAAGGAAAAAAAAAGGAGAGGAAAGCAGTAAAAAGAGCAAAAAGGAGGGAGGGAAAGTGAAAAAAAAAAGTAAATGGAAAAAAAAGAAAAAAGGGAATAAAAGGAAGAAAAGAAAAAAACTTTTTAAAGGGAACAGGAGACAAAATAACTCGAGAGCGGAGGGGAACCAGGGCGCAGCGGGCCGGGCCGGCGGGCGGAGGCCCCAGCGCTGGCCGGCCGGGGCCGCGTGCGGTACGTGCCGCGGCTGCGGGACCCCGCGTGGCCGGGCGGGCGGAGGAGGAGAAAGAGGAAGAGGAGGAGGAGAAGGAAGGGGGGGAATCTCCGTGCCTCCCCCCCGCCGGAGCCGCGACCCCCGCAGCCGCCCCGCGCAGCACGTGTCGCCGCTTCCCGCCGGCGCGGAGCATCCGCGGGCGCGAAGCATCCCCGGGAGCCGGTTCCACTGTTCCCCCCCTCCCAGGGCAACGAGCCGAGGCCCCTGCGGGGAGCGGGGTCAGCCCGGGGCACGAGCGCGGCGGTCGCACTTGCACCTCCGGTCCTCTTCCCCACGCTGTGCCCCCCCCGGCCCAAACCGCGTGTCCCCTCATCCCTGCATTGACAGCGATGGAAAGCACCTTCCCGTCTCCCGTTCCCTTAATTTTGGGGTTCTGAATCCTTAATTTCGGGGTCCTGAACTCTCTGAGCCTGTTCCCAGACTGCAAACCCAAGTAGCAGTGTCCCGTTGCGATGCATGGAGTGTTGGTCACCCCTAGTTCCTAAATTCAGGCACTGGAAAAGCTCTAGTGTTTCTGCTCTCCCATGGCTGGGGGAGCAGCCAGCCTTTGTTTGGCCAGGACAGCGCTCAGGCTGGGCTTAATAAATTATTCCTGGAGAAAAAAATGCTGGATGGGAGAGAGTGCTGAGGCTCAGGCTCTTTCTGCAGTGCTCCCCTGGTATCTGGGAATAGGGCAGAGAGGACTTAATCTGTGTTTCCTGACATTGGGAAGTGGTCAGGATTTGCCAATCTGAGTGTGAGGTGGTCGGGATTTGCAAATACCGTCTTAAAAAAATGAGGAAAATGCTTCGAGAGCCCCGGGATAACCCTGGAGATGTCACTGGGGAAGTGAAACTTGCCACGTTGGCCCTTCACCGGTGTTAAATAGGAAGGAGAACGAGGCAGAACATTTTAAAAAAACCTAACCCCAACCCAAACAAAGTGCAGGGAAAACTTCCCAACGCAAAGCGATCCGTAAGGAAATACGGGCTCGGCTTCTACCTCCGCTCACCAGTGGCCCCGGGGTTGTGCAACAGCCAAATCCACGGGAAGGGGTTGTGTAACCCGACGGCAGAAATAGGCCAGCGGCACAGCCCGGCTCCGGGCTCCGGGCTGCACACGCCTTCCTTATCGGGAGGTGGGAATAATGGAGAGGGGAAGCTTGGATGAAGGAATTCGCCCTCATAACACATTGGGAAAAGGGTGTGCGAAGCCTCAGGAACCGGCTTCGTTTCCCTCCTGGCTCCAAACTGCAAATAAAAAAGGTTGCTGAGATGTGAGGGAGAATAAAAATATCCAGGAGCCGCCGGCCAGAGCTTGGGATACTGTGGGAGATGGCACTGCCCTCCTGGCCGCCTCCACAACTGGATTTCTCTGGGATATTTTTAAACAAATTCCTGTGAATGCTCCTGGTGAGGCAAAGCTGGGAGAGAGCATGGAGTTCAGCTTGGCTCAGGGAGAGGGGGGAGAAGCCAGCTGTCAGACCTGGCTGCTTCCACCATGGATATAAAAATTATTCCTGGTTTATAAATCTCCCCTGGCAAGGGGAAAAGGGGGGGAGTCCCCAGCACAGGGAGATGTAGGGGGTGAAATTTTTTGGAAAGCTGTGCTTTATTTAGTTGGGTCTTTTTATCAAACCCGATATTAGAGACTATATTTGGGGAAAAAAATTGCAGGTGGTAGCCTGGGATGAGGATCAGGGAGAAAAGGAACTCAGTTGGGGTAAAAAAGTGCCTTTTCCAATAGCTCTCATTTGTGTCCACCCCAAGGCCTTGGAAATAGCCTCAAAAATGGGATTTTTCTTCCCATTCTTGCCATGGAGCAGCTTTACCTGCTCTGCCACTCATCTGGGGGCATAGTACCTTCATCCCTAACTCCTGCCCTTTTCCTGCCTGGAAAGTGGGTTGTCCAGACTTATCTAACCCCCAAGGGATTGTGCAAACTTTAATTAACCTCAGCAGCGTCCTTTGAGATCCCGGCTTGAAAGTTTGCCGCCGCTGAACCGCGTTCCCTTGGGATGTGCCGGCTCACACTGGGCTTCCTGGTCCTTCAACCTCAACCTCATCATGCCATGGGAGTGGGAGTCAAGTGTCTCTTCTTCCCCATTCCTCCTTCAAAAGAAAGAAAAACTCGGGATGGAGTTAATTTTCCTGCATTTGTGGCCATTCCCAAGCAGGGGCAGGTTTTCCTTGGGTGTTTTTTTAAATTTTTCCTTTGCTGAGGTATTAGTTCTACCCAGCTGATTCCTACCTGTCTGCCTTTGTGGATATGGGAGGGGCACCTATGGCAAATTCCTGGAAAACCAACTTAACAGCTTCCCTTAAGGCTGCCGAGGACAGGAGCTGCAGGAGCCAAGGTCAATGTCAGGGCAGCTTTTCCCACCTTTGGGAAGCCATCCTGTGTCCCCTCGCTCCTCTCCCCTTCATCAGAGCTACCCAGCCTCGGTTTCCCCTCCGTAGGGAGATGTTCCCAGTATCCAAGGGGGGATTCTTGGTGCCAGTGAGGCTTTGTTATCCAGCATCCAAGTGGGATCTCTGTCCTGAAGACCTTCTGGGTTTGAGATGGGTGAGAAGGAGGACAAGTGGCAGCGAGGCACCTCGAGGGCTGGTGGCAGACAGGAGCAGTTAGATGTTTCCAATTCCAGAACTGGAAAAGCAGAGCATTTTCCTGGTTAAAGTGGGTTTTTGTGGGGCTGTGGAGCAGCGGGGTCACCTAAGGATGGGTTGATGGATGCTCCGTGGTGTCACTTCCTCACTATGGGTGCCCGGCTCCACCTCCGGCGGCGTGGATTCAGCTGCTGTCCTGGGGGGGAGGAACCGGCCGAGCAGGAAACATCTGACTCACTCGGGTTCAGGATGACTCCGGGCGTGTGTCATCCGAGGCTTGGCCGTGGCCAGGAGGGCACGTGGGCTTGGATTCAGAGCGGAGGAGCTGAGGGATGTGGGTGCCACCTGGGCCAGGGCTGGGGAGGGTGGGTGCAGCCCAGCATCACCCCTGTGTCACCCACGGGAGGTTGGAGAAGGGGACGAGCCGGTTCCCTGCCCTGAGTCACCCGGGGTGGGAAACAGGGGCAGGGATGGCAGCACTGGTCTTTTGTGTGCAGGGACCAAGGGCATGGAGCAGGCTTTGTCTTGAGACAGGGAATAAAACCTTCCCAGTGCTGGAGGCCTTCACCCTGCAGCCTCTGCTGCTCCCTCTGCCTCACTTTCCCCAAATTCATCATGTCCCACCACAGATTCGGGCGGGGTGGGAGCATGGCTGGTGCTTGCACAGCATCCCTTCCCAGAGAAGCAGGGAGTCAGCATTCCCTAAAACATCAGGAATTCTTACAAGGGAGCATGCTTGAAGTTAAAAACTGGAATAGGGAGGGAAGTAGTTTAGAGAAAATATAATTCCCAGCAAAAATTTCCCTGGAGCGAGGGGTGACAGTGTATGCTTCGGGTTTGGGGTATTCCAGCCTTCCCCAAATGTGAACATTGCTCCATCACCTCACACACAACAAATGTTTGGCTTTGTTGCCGAAAAGGTAAAGAATCTAGCCCAGAAAGCAGCTACCCTCTCCCACTGTTCTGCTTTTGCTCAAAAAGCTGCTGGAATTAGTCACATCCAGCTGAAAGATACAGAGGGGAGATGCTGGGGGCCTGGAAACACGTGCTCCCACTCCAGTTCCTGGCAGCCATGTGGCTTTGGAAAAGGATTTAGGGTAAAACTAAAACAAAAGAGAAACAGCTTTTCCTTCTCGGAACCTGGGATCATTAACGGGAAAGATGTATCTGGGACCTCATTGCAAAAGAACAAAGCTCCCCAGGCCCTTCCCCTTCCCTGCTGGGCAGGAAGTGGTGGCGTGATGCCGGAAACACTGTTGTGCTGCAGTTTCCACCACCCACAGCAACCCTGTCCTGTTTCCCTGAGTGATAGGGAGAGGGTCCCTAGGACCCCTGGAATGGCAGCATATAAGCCAAGGAATTCATAGAATCCTGGAATGGTTTGGGTTGGAAGAGACCTTAAAGCCCATTCAGTCCCATCCCCTGCCATGGGCAGGGACACCTTCCACTATCCCAGGTTGCTTCAAGCCCTGTCCAACCTGGCATTGGACATTTCCAGGGATCCAGGTGCAGCAGCAGCTGCTCTGGAGGAATCTGTGCCAGGGCCTCACCACCCTACAGGGAAGGATTCCTTCCCAATATCCCATCTCATCCTGTCCTCTGGCAGTGGGAAGCCATTCCACCTTGTTCTGTCCCTCCATCCCTTGTCCAAAGTCCCTCTCCAGCTCTCTTGGAGTCCCTTGGGCACTGGTAGGGGCTCTACAGTCTCCCCAGAGCCTTCTCTTCTCCAGGCTGAACAGCCCCAACTCTTTTCCATGGACAGTGGCATTGACTTGGAATTAAGTTATATGAAGCCTAGATAATATTTCCACAGCACTGATCCCTTGGTGTCCAGGCTCCTTAGGAGGAGTCTTGAAGAGCAGAACAGTGTCCAGCTGCAGTGCTGGCACCAGGACCATGAGTCTGGAAACCAAAAGCTGTTTTTTGGGTTGCTCTAAGCTCAGTACAGCTCAGTTCGGACACAGCAGCAAAAATTGGGCAAGTTGAGGTTTCTTCAGTTGTGGGGCAGGCAGACCTTTCCCAGCGGTGGCTGTGCAGCCGGGATAGGCGACCCTGGGCACTTCTCCAGCATCCGGCCTGGAAATGAGCTGAGCCTTGGAGACAGCCTTGAGCCAAGAGATGGGGATTTGCTGGGGTTTGGTTCAAAAACGTGGCATTGAGCTCATTACACCCACAGCTACTCTGTGATCCAGAGCTTTAACGCGATGTCCTGGGCTGGGGCATGCCCTGTGCTTCCCAGTTTCAATCCCTTCCTTCTCCCTTCAGTTTGTTTAGATTTCCTTGAGGAAACACTATTATTTAGGCTGGAAGCTTTCCAGAAATTCAATTGCCCCCTTCAGGATCCTAACCTAGTGAGTTTATTTGTTTGGAATTGGCAATCCAACCTAAGCTATTCCATGATCTTCAAAAACGTTAAGCAACTGAGAAGTTGTTTTGTCTTGAAAGGTGCTCAGACTCCGTCGCTGCAGGCTGAATTCCCCCGGTTTTATCCTATCTTTGTAACAATTTGAGAGGTGTTTGGAATAACGAACTGGGCCAGAGAGCTGGGAAGCTTTGGGAATGAGAGTGGCCATGGCTCTTCCTTGGTGGGGGCCAGGCAGTGGGGGCCAGGCACACCCAGGGTGCTTTCACTAGGGAATGAGCTGTTCTGCTGTACGCCCTGACCTGCCTTAGCTGCCAAGTGGGGCGATATCTACATTGGGAGAAGATGATCCAGGTTTAAAGGGCTTTGGAGATTAGAGAAAGGTCAGCCTGTTCCTCAGGCTGATGGTTATTCTTGGTATGCTGGAGCCTGGAGGACATGGGGGACGTGCCAAGTGGTGCCTGTCCCGGGGGAAGGAGGTGAAGCGTCAGGATGGTTTCCCTGTGCTGGGATTTTTTGAGTAGGGGTCTTCACTGCTGAAGAGCATCCAAGCTCCCAATGCACCCAGCTTCTCTGGAATGAGAACTTAACCTGGCAGGGGGAAAAGCAGCAAGGTCAGGGTGGCAGGTGGGGGAGAAACACCAGTTTGGGCAAGGGTGAAGCTCTGTGGTGTTGTACCTCACTGCTAGCATAGGGACACCTCCTGAGGTGGGAACACCTTGCTGGGACCCCATTCCCACTCACAGGTGTCCCACCAGGACCCCCCACAGGCCACCACAGGCTGCTGGGAGGAGATGAGGCTGGTCGGAGCTCTTGCTGTGCTGAGGGCGGGTTGGTGGCTCCTGAAGAGGTTGGGAAAGCTCTCCATGAGCCAGGATAGCACTCTCTCTCCTGGGATAATGCTCTCCCTCCAGCTCACATCTAAAAATGGGGTTGGACTGTTTGTCCTGGGTCGATGGTGGCAACTAATAACCCTCAGGATAACCCTCAGGATAACCCTTGGCACAGCTCAAGGAGAGGTTTCCTACCCTGGGGCTGGCATGGACATGAGCTCGAGCCCCAGAGCCACTTAACCAGTTAACTGGAGGTTAGTGGTGCCAGTAAACCAGAGCCTCAGCACATGGGAGGGAATTTTCAGCAGGTGAAAGCAAACAAGAGGGGAGGAAGGAGAGTGTTTGACTTCCTGCTGCTGGGGTGGATAAGGAGAGGCTGGTAAACAACTGGTACCAGGAAACCTCCAGGTTTCCTTCTCCTTGACCTTTCCCTCATGTCTACCTGGTCTCCCAGCTCCTGATTTTGGGAAGGAGCTGAAAGCACCAGAAGAAACAGGGAAGAGGTTTACCCATCACACCAGAGGAGGCTGCTCCCCAGGAGATGCAGCATCATGCCTGGAATGTGCTGGGCCGGGCTTTTCTCTATCCTCTGACCTCACTGAAGGGATTTCAGCTCCCAAATTTTCAACAGAGCTGGGGGTGGGGACAAAAGGATGCACTGGAGCATCCTGAGCGTGAAACACTGGCAGCCAAAACCACAGCAGGGCTGTTTTGTCCAGCCCAGGGTCGGAGCGGCACATCCGTGAGCGAGGTCACGCTGGGGCAGGTGCAATTACTTGCCCACAAAATGCCCGTTTCCTCCAGCGTAGCCCCATAAAGCACAATCCGAGCCCGGGTTCTGATGACCCGGTGTTACGTGCCTGCGGACAGGTGAGTGCACGGGGTGGAGTTTTCCTCTTGACTTCTCATGGCTTGCAGCTGCCCTTTAATTAATTTTAAGTGAAGCTAATTGAAACAGGGCATCGTTTGGGAGCAGGCAGTGTTGGCTCTCCCGCTCCCTGCTCTGGCCAGTCTGCACAGACACGCACGGTGCTGCTCAATGGTTCAAGGAGGAGCTTTTCCTTGCCTTTCCCAGGAAAGACAAGATGCTTTGATGCCATTTATAGAAGGGCTTCTCCGTATCCCCAGCTCAAGGGTATAACAATTTCCAGGAATGGGGGGGGTGTGGATTTCTTCCCTCTCTGGCCATGTCACCTACTTGTCACTCCAGCATGGTTTGCTTGAGGGGAGTAGCTCTTGGCTCTTGGGGTGATCTCAGCAGTGAAGAAATGACAGAGCAGTGGATTCCTGATGAGCATCCTTGGTGTCGGAAGTGGCCTCAGGGGTCAAGGTCAAGGTGTGTTGATGCCGTGGAATGGGAAAGGCTTTGCACCTGGAAAACCTCCATTGCTGACTTCCTGACTCACTCCTGAGTTTGAATTCCTACTTCTGTAGCAACCTGTTTGGGTGTCTGTAGGTGACTGAGTAGGAAGATGCATTGGAGCATCAGGAGCAACTTGTGATTCGGCATTCCCAAGCTGGCAGCAGTCTGGGAAGGGGATGCAGGATGGCATTTGGTGAACTCCTTGTAGAGGGGTGCAGGAGCAGTGGTGGGAGGAACTATTCCAGCAATGCTGTTGATGTGCTGGTGCTGCCATGTTCTGCCTTTGGGGATGGGTCAGACCCTGCTCCTGCTTCTTATGTCACCCCCAGCAGCCATGGGAGCGGCTGGACGCTGTCCTGCATGTGTCATGGGGCCTGTGCCTGTGTCCCCAACCTTCCACCTGACCTTTGGGCTTTATCTCCACCTTTCAGGTCGACAAGTACCTGTACCACATGCGGCTCTCCGATGAGACCCTCATGGAGGTGTCCCAACGTTTTGAGAAGGAGATGGAGAAGGGGTTGGGAGCAGAAACCAACCCCACTGCCTCCGTGAAGATGCTGCCCACCTTCGTCAGGTCCACCCCAGATGGGACAGGTACTGTGAAACAGGAGATTCTCCTGGGAGAGCAGAGGGAGAGCTGGAGACACGTGTCCTCCTGGCACTGCCAAAACAGGGATGGCACCCGTGGCCACCTTCACTGCTGGTCCTTGGGGCTTCATCCTGCTCAGGCTGAGTGTAGGGACAGGCCTCGTGCTGGGACTGGAGGGGCTCCCAGTTCCCCCTGGCGGGAGGGAGGGAGGGAGGGAGGGTGGGAAGCTGCCCTCGCGTGCTCTTGCTGGCAGGACAGAGACAGTCACGGGTCCAGCTCATCAGATTTCATTAGCAGTGAGGCGGCAGCAGTGCCAGCACTGTCTGAGTGCCACCAGGGCCCCAGCAGGAGCAGGGGCTCTCCAGTCTTCACAATGTGGCCTTTCTGCCTCTCCCCATGCCGGCAGAGTCGTGCTGCCCACAGCACGCTCCAGCCAGGCACATCCTCCTCTCAGACCAAAAAACTGGTCCCTCAAGCATCCATATGGGAAAGTTCCTTGTTCCCTCTCCTAGCCCAGTGTTTTGGGAAGGAGCTTCTCTATATCCCTACACCTTGGCCTCAGGTGCACCCAGGACCAACCAAGTATTTGGAGCAGTTCTGGCTGCTGAGGGGAAGGAGGGACAGAGCCTTGAGCAGCTGAAGCTGCTCCACTTCCACATATGGGCTGGCAGCAGCCCTGGAAAACACTCCAGGAATGCTCGGTTGTGTTGGATGGAGTTACTTGGAGTTGGGGTTGCTCTGGTGCTGACACCTATACAGGGATCTGTGTGAAACCTCAGTGGCAGAGGCTGCTGGTCACCAGCAAGAGCGGTGAATAAAGAGGGACAGAGCCAAAATCCCTCATGGCTGCTGGCTGTCCACTGCCTGGAGGCAAGGACAGAGGTGATAGAACCATGGAATCACAGAATCATGGAATCATGGAATGGTTTGGATTGGAACAGCTTCTACATTGGTCAAATCCAACCTCTCCCCAGCACTGCTAAGGTCACACTAACCCATGTCCCCAAGTGCTACGTCCCCATGACTGTTAAATAACCCCAGGGACAGGGACTCCACCACTGCTCTGAGTAGTTGTGCCAGGGCTGGACAACCCTTTCCATGAAGGAATTTCCCCAGTATCCAACCTAAATCTCCCTTAGCACAGCTTGAGGCCATTTCCTCTTGTCCTATCCCTTGTTCCCTAGGAGCAGAGCCCAACACCCACCTGGCTGCCCCGTCTTATCAGGGATTTGTAGGTGGTAACAGAAGGTCTCTGCACCACCAGGCACTGTTGGGTGTTTGCTGGTAATGTCTCAATAAGGTCTGAGGGTGGTGGTGGCATCTCCTGTGTCCTTAGGGAGAAACAGGCATTGTGGAATGGTTTGAGTTGGAAGAGACCTTAAAGCTCATCCAGTCCCACCCCTGCCATGAGCAGGGAGACCTTCCTCTATCCCAGGTTGTTCCAAGCCCCGTCCAACCTGGCCTTGACACTTCCAAGGTTGGGGCAGCCACAGTTGGTCTGGGCAAACTGTGCCAGGGCCTTATCACCCTCACAGGGAGGAACTCCTTCCTAACATCCAATTTAAATCTCCCCTTTTTCAGTTTAAAACCATTCTCCTTTGTCCTCTCACTACAGCCCTGCTAAAAGTCTGTCTCCACCTTCCTCATGAACCCCTTTAATCCTCGAAGCATTCCCTGATCTCGCCCCCCCAGCTGCACCTACACCCAAAAGCTGGACCTGGCTGCCTGCCCCAGGATTGAGATTCCAATCTATTTAAATGTTGGAGGATATTTTTAATTACAGGGATAGCCAGGAGCCGCCCCTGGGCACGGGAACTGGTGCAGCCAAAGGTGCTGTGTGCTGGTGGAGCGTGTGTCAGCACTTCCCTGACCCGCTGTCAGGAGAAGGAGCAATCCCCCCCATGCCCTTACAAGACAGATCTTTGGCGCCCTTCCCTGTTTCCAGCTTCTCCAGTGTTCCAGCTGGCATTTCTCACCCAGGGGAGGGAGGAAAGTGGAACAGCAGCATGGAAAATGTCACATGAGAAGGATGCTGGGGCAATCACAGCGCTGCAGCTGCCCAGGGGGACTGGAAAATGTGGGCGTTTTGAGCAAATCCCAGGGATTGGCTGGGATTCTCTGTCCAGCTCGAACTGGATCCAGCCTCTGAGTGGCATCAGTGTCCCTTGGGTTTTGGAGAAGCGGCTGGAAGATGACATGTCAGGATTGGGGACTTGGTGCCACATCCCTGGCACAGATGATGTTGGCAGCAGCTCAGGAGGAGCTCAGTGTCCGGGGCTACGTCCTTCCTTCTTCGCTATTTTTGAAGCTCCTGGGCAAAGTCTGACCTGGGCTGGGCACCAAGCCCCGCTCCCACTGTCTCCCGGTGCCAGCAGCTGCTCCCAGCGCAAGGACAGGTTATTCCTCTGCTCCAGCCCTTCTCTGACCTGATTCTGGTGCCACTGGGCTCTCAATCATCCACCTGTAAAGTGTCCCTGTCCTCACTCCCCTCCTGCTGCAGCACCCAGTGTCTACTTTGGGATTACGTCCCATTTAATGCGCAGCCAGATCCCAGCTCCTGGGATCCAGGAGGATGAGAGGCGCTTATGGAAATACAAGGTCACATCTGCAGGTTAAGCCAAAACACAGCCCTGGCTCCCGGCTCTCGGTGGCTTTGCCATTCCAATGTGGTGTGATAAGAGGTGGCAATTCTGCTTTGGAAGCAGAAACTCTTCTAAAAACAACTTTCCTTGCTTTGCTCAGCTCTGGCACCCATTGGAACACCACCATGCCATGCTAGAAGTGAGGTGGTGGCAAAACAGATCCCAAATAAGCTTCTCCTTGGAGCCCCGGTGACTCTCCCAAGGGCTCTCCCTGCTCAGTGTAACCAACACTCTCCTCCCTGCTCTATTCCTGTTTTTTCCAGGCTTGCCAGGTTTCCTCCTCCCCAGTGGTGTTGACACAACGATCTTGTGGTGCATCCTCTGTTTAGCCCCAGCAGCTGATAACCCTAGCCTGGAGCTTTCAGGAGGCTGCTGCAGGACTTGGGGGTCAGATCGCTGGAAATTTGAAGGATGGCTCTTGGCAACACCTTTCCCTTGGCTGGGGGGCTCAGCTCCTGCCCATAACTGGCTGCCTCTGCAGGAAAACCAGCTCATACAGTACATGGGCTTGAAAGGCTTGAAAAAATTGCTGTTTTCATGACAAAGTCCCATGGTTGGGGACTTACCACATTCCCAGCAATGTTTGCCAAGGAAGCTGTGTCTGCCCCATCTCTAGAAGTGTCCCAGGCCAGGCTGGATGGGGCATAGGGCCTGGTCCAGTGAAAGGGCAGGGGAGTGGAACTAAGTGGTCTTTAGCATCCCTTCCAACCCAAACCATTCCATGATTCCATGAACTAGATGGAAGGGTGGTGGGACTGGCAGGGGGTGGGATTGGGAAGTGCTGCCTCCACCTTCTGCACCTCTCTGGAGTCTGTGCCTCCCAGCTTTTCCTCTTCCTTTTATTTTTTCTTAATCCAATTTGACTGAGGATTCCACACAGTGGAATTGCAGTTGGTTGGAAGACTTGAGGTAGGATCTCTGGTATGACCAACCCCTGCGGTGCTGGGACATAATCCCACACATGCTGTTCTGGTCCCCTGGCCACACTGCTCTGCCCCACCTGTTCTTCCCAGGAGCACAGTGGGTTTTCCAGGCACTCAACTCTCACCCTTTGCTGAGAGCAAACAGCTGCTGGAATCAGGGCTCCATGTTTGCCCTCCCTGTTTGGCTTGTGGGCTCAGCACCAGCACTGATACCTTATCATGGAATGTGGGAGCCCAAAGCAGGGGGAGGGCTCAGACCTGGTGCTGGCCCATGGAGACCATCACACATTCTCAGAATGGCTTGGAATTTTCCGAGGGAGGGTTTGCTGCCTTTTTCCTCCTTCAAAGCTGATCCACCCAGGAATTCACCCCAAACTGCTCATGCTCTTCCTGTGGTGCTGAGCAGAGTGAGGGAGGTGTTGGGTGGCGTTTGGATCCTGCTGGGGCTCCCTGGTGAGGGCAGAAGAGAGCTGGTCTCACATGGCTCCAAGGCCATGAGCCCCATGGGGTGGTTTGGACGAAGTACCAGCTGTGTGAGTGCTGGGCAGGACAGAAGGATGGCCCCATCTGGGCTCCTTAACCCTTGTTTTGGGATCCTCCTGGGTTCCCTGCATTACCTCCAAGGAGCTGAGCAACCTGCGACCCTCTTGGCTCCAGCACCCTTATCCCTGGCATATTTATCAGCCACCCTGAAGTGCTTTCCATGCTCTGCTAACGAGCAGAACGGCCTCAGTGCCAATGGCCAGGGAAGCGGGAGCACAGCATGACATATGTGAGGGTCAGGACACAATGCCAGTGCTGCCCAGCCAGGCATCACATCCAGCTCTGTCCATCTGTGGCTGAGGAGGGTGCCTGTGGTGGGCTCACCAGGGACAGCAGGGCAGTCGGGAGCTTCTCCAAGGTTTTCCTGATGTGTTTTCCACGTGAAGAACCACAGTGGCCATGGCATGCCCAGTGGCTGGCAGACAGGCTGTGAAATGAGCTGCCAGACTGGTTTAGGCCTCATTGTTGCAAAGGGTCAAGGGGAGGAGGAGAAAGGAATATCCAGGGATTGAGTGCCCTAACACAGGAACTGAGTGCTCTGATGGCTCTGTGCTCTTCACTGGGGAATGTTCTGACCCGCCTGGGGTGATGTGATGCTCTGACCCTTCTTGGGTGTAATGCACTGACCCCACTTTGGGTGATGTTCTGGCCCCCCAAGGTGCTGCACTGACCCCCGAGTGCACTCCCCATTCTCCAACCCCAGCTCTGATCCCGCTGAAGCCGCATATGCCCTTCGAGTCCTCTCATTCATTCCTTGTCTTCTTGGAGCACAACTGCTTTCCATGGCCCTTTTCCACCTCTATAGAGCCGCTCCAGCTCCCAGTCGGTCCCGTGCCCCGTTCCCTCACCCCGAGCCCTCGGAGGGTCAGCCCAGGAAAGCCGCCAGGCCAGATGGAGCCCCACGGGCTGGGACGGGAGCTGCCTTTTCAGCTGGAGTCACTGGAGATGCCGGCGGCCCCGCTGGCGTGTGCATACTAATGACCCGCAGGTTTTGTTCCAACTGTGGCCCCTTTGTACCAGCATCGGCTGGCACAAAGCAGCCCCCGGGCGCCGGGATCGGCCCGGGGGAGCCAGCACAGCACATTTAATGCATTCAGAACTCCAGCAGTGCTGATAGAGGGCTTTCCCCGGCCCTCTCCCCACTGAAACAGCCAGCTGGGCACTTTTCCCGCTGCCTAGCTCCCGAATTCAGAGAGCTGCCTTGAAAACAAAGAGGAGGGAAGACTCCAGGCTCAGCCCTTGGAGCTCCCTTTGGAGAAGCCGTGTCCCAGCTCTCCTTGGGGAAGGCAGCAATGAGGCCCCAAAAGTCTTTTGGAGCTTCTCCCTCGCTGTTTTCTTGCTTCCACCTTCCCATGTTGCCGTCGGCATGGAGCCACATGCCGGGAGTGTGTGGGATTCCTGGGGCAGGGCAGGGAGGTTGGCCTGGACCGTGGAGGCCAAGCCTGAACAGGAGAGTTTTCTCCATATATCAAAACTTTAGCCAAGTTCCCACAGCTGCCAGCAGGGTTTAAGCCCTTGGGATGGAGTTTTAGGAGCTCCCACAAGCATCAGTAGGGTCAGGAATGGCTCTGCTACCTTCTTGCTTATGGAGCCTGAGACTGCAGCTCATCTTCTCTGGGCTCACTGTTGTTTTGGGCATGGGTTTTTCTGGGTGGGGCTGGTAGGATTTATCCTCCTGCCACACCCTCCCCAAAGCATCTGGATCTGGCTCAACGATGGTGCATTGATCCTCCACTGGCTGTGGGGGTGACAGGGGTGCAGGGGAGGGATAGGGAATACAGCCATAGCTCCAGTAAAATACCAAAAAAGATACTAACAAATAAAATAATGAAATATATTAAAAAATCAGACCTTATCCTTGTATATGGGAGGGGGCTGGTTACCTCAGATCTCTGGCATGGTGCAGACGCATGACTGCCCATGTTAGCTGGTTGTCTTTGTCCTGTCCTGCAGAGAACGGGGACTTCCTGGCACTGGACCTTGGTGGCACCAACTTCCGTGTGCTGAGGGTGAAGGTGTCGGACAATGGGCTGCAGAAGGTGGAGATGGAGAACCAAATCTACGCCATCCCCGAGGAGCTCATGCGTGGCAGTGGAGTGCAGGTGGGTCCAACCCCCTGCCCTGGGAGAGTCCCTGATGTGTTGCGGGGCTGGAGCAGGACTGGGCATCCCGGCACGGCCTGGGCCAGCGGGATCCTGCTGCATCTTTTGCCAGGAGCTGTGAATTCCTGGCAGCCAGCATGGTGATGGGTGAGGGCAGGCAGGGCACAGCAACCCCTCAGAGCGGGGAGCCAGGCGAGGTCTCACTCTTTTTCTTTCTTTCAGCTATTCGACCACATTGCCGAGTGTTTGGCCAACTTCTTGGACAAGCTGCAAATCAAAGACAAGAAACTCCCCCTTGGCTTCACCTTCTCCTTCCCGTGTCACCAGACCAAGCTGGATGAGGTGAGTGAGGGGCTGTGCTGGGATGGACTGAACTCTCACCATGCGTTTCACACCAATTTAGCTCAGGTTTTTAACTAGGCTCCTTGATTTTGGGTCATGTGACCTTTCCTGAAGGGCCACATTTCTAATTCCTGTAAAGCCATTTCCCAGGAAAGGAGTTCAAGAGCAGCACCGTCCCTTTATTTTTATGAATATCTTTTGTTCGTGCAATGACTCAGTGGCTGCAGGGTCAGGGACAGAAAGGATAGAACATTCCTTCAGGGAATGTAGAGCTTGGCATCACTTCCCAGTAACTGTTGCCTGTCATCTTCTCCAAACACACTATAAACCCCCTGTTTAAAGGAGAATTAATGTTTGCTACGGATATGTGCCAGGTTGCCTTTTATAAAGCTGTTTGGTGACAATAAGTGGTGGTGGATCTCCTGTTTTAAACACAACTGGCTAGGTTTTCATAGGATCCTGGAGTGGTTTGGGTTGAAAGGCATCTTAAGGACCATCCACAGTTCCACCCCACTGCCGTAAGCAGGCTCACCTTCCACTATCCCAGGTTGCTCCAAGCCCTGTCCAACCTGGCCTTGGACACTTCCAGGGGTGGGGCAGCCACAGCTTCTCTGGGCACTCTGTGCCAGAGCCCCTCCCCATCCTGGATTTCTGGATTTCGCCTAATTTATCTTGCGGGTTTTTCGGCTACCACCCATCTGTGAACTCTGACAGGGTCTTTGTTGCCCAGGGTCACCCTGTGTGCCTGCAGGGCGTGGTGCTGAGGGAGCAAGGGACGTGTCCCAGGAATTGCAGGGGTTTGGGAGGCGATGTTTTCATGGGATGCCTCCATGGAAAGCAGCTTTTCCCTGGCTGCACCAGAGCTCCAGCCACAGCAGCCCCAGGCAGCCCGGACGTGCTGAGCATCACATCCCCATGCAGCCGGCAAGGGGAGGGGGGTCCCCTGTCCCCCTCTGCCAGCCCCGGGCACTGATGGCTGTCACTGTCAGCTCCACTGCCGCCGCGCCGGGAGCCATGACCTCACTGGGAGACCAAACATCCCCGAGCCCAGTGAGGCACGTGGCTTCTGCTGCCACCCACCCAGCGCTCGCTGGCTCTGGCTCATGGCAGGAGGGGGGCGATACTCTCCTTGCCCTTATCTCACCCGGTGGCACGGGGAGCAGGCTGGCTCCATGGAGCGTGGCAGCTCCAGCACGTCCTCCCGGCAGGAACGTGGTGAGGTGCCGGGATGGGGAACGGCACCCGTGCCTCAGTGGCTCCATGGTGGCAGTGAGGCAGGGATTAACACTTTGCTCCTGGTAGGCAAGGAGCTGTAAAAAAACATTAAAATACAGAAGCTGCAGGAGGAAGTGTCTGTGCCCTGTGGCCTTGCCCGGGCTGTGTCTCTGCGTGCCTCAGTTTCCCCAGCTCTAAGGCAGGGCAGGGGTCTGGTTCCCTAAGGGGGCTGTGGCCATAGGGTTGGAGATTTCAAATGTAATTAAGTCCTTTTCCTCCCCGAAGGGCTCAGCTCAGCCCCTGGCCAGGTGGCAGAGGTGGGGACACATTAGTGCCTCTGGCCACAGGGGACTGTGAGACCCCCACCCCACAGGGATGGCTCAGGGACCATTCCATAGGCACACTGAGCCTCTTACCCCACAGGGCTGGGTCAAGGAGCATTCCAAAGGCACAGCAAGCCACCCACCCCTCAGGGATGGGTCACGGAGCATTCCTTAGGCTTGTGAACAGGTTTTGCTCCAGGGCTTGATAAAACCTGGTCATGGGAACCATGTTCCTCTTGCCAGGGGAGCAACGAGCAGCTCACGTGTTATTTTGTGGCCATAAACTTTATCTGACACGGAAATTGTGGCTGCTAGCGCAGCTGGTGAGCTGATAATGGGGCTTCCCAACAGGGCCATATGTCCCTTGTGCCAGGAGCCCCATGGTGTGCTGGTGTCTAACCTCTGAGCCTTCCCTCCTTCTGTCCCCCCCAGAGCATCCTTGTGACATGGACGAAGGGGTTCAAGTGCAGCAGCGTGGAGGGGAGGGATGTGGTGTCAATGCTGCGCAAGTCCATCAAGAAAAGAGGGGTAAGATGCTGGGCGGGTAGGATGGGGGCACATGGCTCCGTGGAGCTGTTTTGGTCTGTTTTGTCCATGTTGGGTCATCCTCTCTCCTTTCCACCACTCAGGACTTTGACATTGACATCGTGGCCGTGGTGAATGACACCGTGGGGACCATGATGACCTGTGGCTATGATGACCACCACTGTGAAGTTGGCCTCATTGTTGGTGAGCTGCAGCAAGAGGGAAGAGCTGGGGTCCATCCCTCCAGGAATGCCAGTCAGATCTCCTGCTTCTTGCAGGCCTTGGGGTCTTTTGGGACAAAAAGAGAAGGGGGATATCAGTGTTGCAAAAGAAACATTGCCCAATCTTTGTTTGCTTAATTTTCCCTTTCTTTGGTGCATTGCCTGTGGCCAAAGGGAAATAAGGGGTAAAGGGAATGAGGGAAAGGCAATGTCCTTGCTCACCCTGTCCCCCTGCTTGGCTTAGGTACCGGTACCAACGCCTGCTACATGGAGGAGATGAGGCACATTGACCTGGTGGAAGGGGACGAAGGTCGGATGTGCATTAACATGGAGTGGGGAGCCTTCGGTGACGATGGGGTGCTCAATGACATCCGCACAGAGTTCGACCATGAGATCGACATGGGCTCGCTCAACCCTGGCAAACAATTGTGAGCAGATTCTTGGCTCGAGCTCAGGCTCGTGGTTTGCTTGGCATTGTTTGTCCTCCCATATCACCGGCCTTACTGGGACTGGGGAGGTCATCCCAGCTAACTGGGTCACCGCGTCCTCTGCCGCTGGTGCAGAGCAGGGCTGTGTTCCAAACTGGGGCAGTGTCCCAAACTGGGGCAGTGTCCCTAACCAGGGCTGTCCCCCCCACCTGCTGCCCTCATGAACCCTTCTTGTGAATGTGCTGATTCCTGTTCCCTTCCTGGCCGGCAAAGTCATTCTCCACCCCAGGCAGACACCCCTACCTAATGTCCACATCCTACAGATCCTACAGATCTCCCACTCCCCACAGGGCTGCTGCGGCATGGGGGTCATCTGGGGGTCCCAAACTGATTGAGCCGCTTCAGGTGGCCACGAGTTCTCTTTGCAGAATGATGGTCATGTCCACATGGCTTTACATTCTCAGTGATGGGATAAGCTGCTCTGGGAAGAGATTACCTAGATTCCATTTGGGATGGGAGGCTGCCAAGGGGTTTTTGGGTCAGCCTGTGGCCACCTCGTGGTGCACACAACCAAACACACACATTGTTTAGCCTGGAGAAAAGGAGGCTCAAGGAAACTTATGGTGGGATAGGAGAGGTTTAGGTTGGATATTAGGGAAAATTTCTGCTCTGAAAGGGTAGTCAGGTGTGGCATAGGCTGCCCAGGGTGGTGTCATCCTCTCTGGAGGGATTTAACAGCTGTGTGGATATGGCACTTGGGGATGTGAGTTAGTGGTGGCCTTGGCAGTGCTGGACTTGATAGTCTTAGAGGGCTTTTCCACCCTAAATCATTCCCTGATTCTATCTCATGCCTCCCTGTGGACAGGTTTGAGAAGATGATCAGCGGCATGTACATGGGGGAGCTGGTCAGACTTATCCTGGTGAAGATGACCAAGGAAGGGCTCTTGTTTGGGGGAAGGCTCACGCCCGATCTTCTCACCACTGGCCACTTTGAGACCAGATTTGTCTCTGCCATTGAGAAGTAAGTAGGATCCAGGGGGTTTCCTGGGTCCCAGCCCATCTCCTGACATCCGTGGATGGACCATCACTGAGCAAACCCAGACCATCACGGAGCAAAAATTGGATTCCCAGGCGTGAACCTCTTTTTGTCCTTCCAGGGAGAAGGAAGGGCTGCAGAAAGCCCATGAGATCCTGAGCAAGCTGGGCCTGGAGCCGTCACATGAAGACTGCCTGGCCACGCTACGCATCTGCCAGATTGTGTCAACGCGCTCGGCCAGCCTGTGCGGTGCCACGCTGGCTGCGGTGCTGCGTCGCATCAAGGAAAACAAGAGTGTGGAGCGGCTGCGCTCCACCGTCGGCGTGGACGGCTCTGTCTACAAGAAACACCCACAGTGAGTCTCGGGGGATCATGGATACAGGGACAGGGACATGGATCTGGGGGATCGTGGATACAGGGACAAGGACAGGGATCTGGGGGATCATGGGGAAAGGGAGAGGGATCTAGGGGATCATGGATACGAGGACAGGGAGAGGGGTCTGCTCCTCCCAGCAGTGGGTACAGCTTGGCACAAGAGAAGTGACTCCAAATAAGCCCCTCAAGCACCTCGTTTGGATCCCGAGGGGTCCCCAGAGGGTCACACTCAGGTCCCCTTTCCTCCTCCTCCATAGCTTTGCCCGTCGTCTCCATAAGACAGTGCGGAAGCTGCTGCCGGATTGCGAGATCCGGTTCATCCGGTCAGAAGACGGGAGTGGCAAAGGGGCAGCCATGGTGACAGCGGTGGCCTACAGGCTGGCTGCACAGCACAAGGCCCGGCAGAAGATCCTGGAGCCCCTCAAGCTGAGCCACGAGCAACTGATGGAAGTAAAGGAAAGGATGAGGATAGAGATGGAGAGAGGGTTGGGCAAGGAGACGCATGCGGAGGCAACGGTGAAAATGCTGCCCACCTATGTGTGCTCCACTCCCGATGGAACAGGTGATGTGTCCTGTGTAAAACCTCTGTGTGTCCTGTGTGTCTGAGCCCATGTATGTCCTGCATCCTTGGGAGTGGCTAGATCCTTTGCCATGGCCAGTTCCTCTTTGTGGCAGGAGTGGCACAAACCTCCAGTTTGATACTGGGGAGAGCACTGAGCCTCCAGGACATTCTGCACCTAATTTAACACAAAGCTTGGCTCTGGCTGTGGTTTTCCCCGCTGCAGTATTCTCCCTGCCCTCATCCTGGGTTCTGCTTCTGGTTCTGTGTGTGGCTTGGGCGAGTGCCTGACCTTGGCTTGAAGCTTTTGCAGGTCCTGTGCAGGGCCAGGAAGTGGACTTCAGTGGTCTTTGTGGGTCCCTTCCAACTCAGGTTTATGATTCAAAGCCTCATCATCACCCCAAGTCAGGAGCGAACCTCTCCATCATCTTTCTACCTGCACCCTCAGTCTTCATTCCCAGCCATGTCTCCATTTCCATCCCTCTCCCTGGAAGAGGGCAGATTCCAGTCTGCTTTGTGCCACATCCCGGATGCCTTGTGCTGGGGTCTCTCCTGATGATTCTCTCTTGGGTTGCAGAAAAGGGGGATTTCCTTGCCCTGGACCTGGGAGGAACCAACTTCCGCGTGCTGCTGGTGCGCGTCAGGAATGGGATGCGGCGCGGGGTGGAGATGCACAACAAGATCTACTCCATCCCTGTGGAGATCATGCAGGGGACGGGAGAAGAGGTCAGGATGGGCAGCTGGAGAGGGGAAAGGGGCATCTTTCCTGGGGTGGCTGTAGCAGGGCTGACCATGGAGCTGGTCTTGCCTTTGCAGGGAGCAAAATCAGGAGTGGGGAAGGCTGGGGATCTTCTGCCCTTAGAGCAGCAAGTTCTGCCCAAGGCTCTGGAGTTTGGGAAGCTGGAGACTGGTTTTTAGGTTAGAAATGGTGTTATTCCCAGACATGACTGAGCTTCCCCAAATCCCACACACTCCACAAGGGCAGATAAGCATCATCCCCATTTCCCAGATAGGGAAACCACAACACAAGCAGTGAGAAACATCTCCGGAGACAGATTTGGAAAGAGTTTTGCAAACCACTCCAGGCAGTGCTTGGGGACTGGGAGTACCTTCAGCAGACTGGGCTAGAGGGCTGTGGGGATCCCTGGCAGAAAGACTGGATTCCCATGTCACTTCCCTGCCAGCCCCCACCCCTCTTGGGGCCTGTGAGGTGGAGATAATGCAGAGATTTGGCCACATTGCGCAGGAGGAAGAGGGTGAAATTGAGCTTTTGG
The DNA here is from genome assembly GCF_008360975.1 of Lichenostomus cassidix. Lineage (NCBI taxonomy): Eukaryota > Metazoa > Chordata > Aves > Passeriformes > Meliphagidae > Lichenostomus > Lichenostomus cassidix. The sequence goes on along the minus strand of NC_139502.1, from coordinate 4,739,527 downwards.
GGTTTGCTCACCTCCTGTGGTGCAGCTGAGCAGTGTTCAAAATCTGGGAGTGATTTGAACATTCCAACAGGCCTGGGAATAGGTTGGAATGCTGGCTTCCAGCTGGGCTCTGGCTGTGGTGGTAACTTCTCCCTTTGGCTTTGCTCGTCCAGCTCTTTGACCACATTGTCCACTGTATCTCTGACTTCCTGGAATACATGGGAATGAAGGGCATATCTCTCCCACTCGGATTCACCTTCTCCTTCCCTTGCCAGCAGAACAACCTGGATGAGGTAACCCCACCCCTCCTGGCAGCATCTATATCTGGTACCTGGCTGTCCCTCCCACCTGGTGTTGAGGGGGACTCACTCGGGGTTTTTTCCACATCAGGGAATTCTCCTGAAGTGGACGAAAGGTTTCAAGGCAACGGGCTGCGAGGGAGAGGACGTGGTGGGCCTGCTGAAGGATGCCATTCACAGGAGAGAGGTCAGCAGGGACGGGGCTGAGAGAAGCTGGCGGCTGCTCCCACATCCTGCCTCTCTTTAGCATCATTAATTGGCCTATAAAACAAATTACTGGGCTCAGCCCAAGGCTAATGAGTGTCGGAATTTTCACAGCCGCCCTTACTCATCACTTGAGGTTGGATTTTCAGACCCTGGAGCTACGGGTTGGCTCCTGGCCAGGGCTGGAGCAGGCTTGTCTGGCCCTGAGCTCAGGAGGCACCAGCTCCTGCCTGGGGGCTGCTCCTGGTGGAGCTGATGCAGCCCCTTGGCAGCTGGAGGTGTCTGAGGTGTGAGCCCTCCCTGCAGACAGGTGGGATATGGAAAGTCCAGGAGTGCCTCCATGTTTGTGGAGGTGGGTGGTCATGGAGGACAAGGGAGAACAGCTTTAAACTAAAAGAGGAGAGATTTATATTGGATGTTAGGAAGGAATTCCTCCCTGTAGGGTGGTGAGACCCTAGCACAGGTTGCTGAGAGCAGCTGTAGCTGCCCCATCCCTGGAAGTGTCCAAGGCCAGGTTGAATGGGGCTTGGAGGAACCTGGGATAGTGGACGGTGTCCCTGCCTGTGGCAGGGGGTGGAACCTGGGAGGAACCAAGGTCCTTTCCAACCCAGACCATTCCATAATTCTGTGACTCTATGATTTCCACACTCAGAAGACAGACGGGTCCTTTCCCAGCCATGGGACCAGACTTAGCAGGAATTCCAAGTCCTCCAGGAATAACTTGTGCAATTCATCCCGCTGCAGGAATTTGACCTGGACGTGGTGGCAGTGGTCAATGACACTGTTGGCACCATGATGACCTGTGGGTACGAGGATCCCTACTGTGAAGTTGGGATGATTGTTGGTGAGAACTGAAACTTCCTTACAGAGCTCCTGGTCTGTGATCCCACAGCTGCCCCCATGGGGTGTGGGAGGTGTCCCAGGACTCTTATCCCACTCCTCTTCCCAGGCACGGGCACCAATGCTTGCTACATGGAGGAGATGAGGAATGTGGAGCTGGTGGAAGGGGACGAGGGCAGGATGTGTGTCAACATGGAGTGGGGGGCCTTCGGGGACAACGGGTGCCTGGATGACTTCACGACAGAGTTCGACCTGGCGGTGGACGAGCTGTCCCTCAACCCTGGGAAGCAGAGGTGGGTGGTGGCTTTGTGGGGGCTGGAAGGGCCCCCAGTGAGGCTGAGGGTCCAGGAGCAGTTCTGCCCCACCATCCCCTTGGTGGGTTCAGGGGATGACAAGCAGGGCAGAGCCTGGCTTTGGGACACACCAATGTTTCCCTTGTCCCCTGCCTGCAGTTTGGGGCCGCACTGCTGGGCTTTCTGAATCAATTGTGCTGAAGGCACCTGGCAGAGCTGGAATCCCCATCCAGACCCAGTGTCTCTTCTGTCCTGATGCCCTGCCTCATCCTCTGCTTCCCAGGTTTGAGAAGATGATCAGTGGGATGTACCTGGGGGAAATTGTCCGCAACATCCTGATAGATTTCACCAAGCGAGGGCTGCTCTTCCGAGGACGGATCTCAGAGAGGCTGAAGACCAGAGGGATCTTTGAGACCAAGTTCCTGTCCCAGATAGAGAGGTGAGGTCCAACAGGCCTGTGAGCACCAGCTGCCCACAGGTATGGATCACAGCAGGGATGGAATTTGGGGGAAATGCTCCCAGGGCTGGTGAGAGAAGTTACACATACTTGGTCTGGAGCCAGGATTATGCAGGATGGTGCCACACAGATAAATCAGCAGAGCCCACGTGGTCCTGGCAGCACCAGTGTGGAGAGATGAAGAGACTGTGTGGGGCTGGCAGCACAGATGGCTCTTTATCCTCTGCTCTGGGCAGAGAGGGGCCGTGGGTTACAGGGATGTCACACTCCAATGGCTTTGTCCTGAAATAGCCTCCCTGATTAGGATGTGACACCAGGCCACATCCAAGTCTGAAAGCTGAGCTTGAAGTGGGGCTGTATAGTCCCCCTGGTCCGTGTCACCCACGCCATGAGTCCCTGGGCTCTGCAGGATGTAGATTGGGAAAGGGAAGCCACACATCTCAGCTGCTCCATATCCTAATGTTGCCCGTCCTCCGTGTCCCCCCAGCGATTGCCTGGCCCTGCTCCAGGTGCGCTCCATCCTGCAGCACCTGGGCCTGGAGTCCACGTGTGACGACAGCATCATCGTGAAGGAGGTGTGCACGGTGGTGGCGCGGCGGGCAGCCCAGCTCTGTGGCGCTGGCATGGCTGCCGTGGTGGACAAGATCCGCGAGAACCGCGGGCTGGACTTCCTCAAGATCACAGTTGGCGTGGATGGGACACTCTACAAGCTCCACCCTCAGTGAGTGGCTTGGGTTGTGCTCCAGGGGGGTTGCCAGGGGCACCTGCCCACCTTGGGTGCTCGGGGGGAAGGTTCAGGGGGCAGAAGGGGAGGATCTGAGGTGTTTCAAGGGGTCGAGGGCTGCCAGGAGCTCACTGACCCAAACTTGAGGACCAGCAAGAGTCAGCCACTCCCTTTAAGGCTGGGGCACTAAGAAGACAGGTAATGCAGCAGTAAATCCACCAATCCCACTGGACCTGACCCAGATGTGGTGACCAGGTTCAACCAGGACTCCAAGTTATGGGGATGAGGCAGCTCGAACCAGCCATGAGCCAGGCCATGAAGGTCCATGGCCACACAAAAACCTGTCCATGCCAGCGCTGGCAGCTGGTGCTGCTGGACAGTGGGGCTCAGACAGGGACTAAAGCACTGGGCTGAGCTTAAATAGGGCTCATGAGCCCATGGGCAAAGGGAGCCTCTGAGAACTCTGCCCAGGTGAGGCTGGTCAGCGCTGTTGAGGTTGGTTAGTGCTCCCAGGGCTTGGTGGGATTCGAGAAGGCGCTGGGTTTAGTTGTGAGTGAAGGTGCAACACTGTTGCTTTGTAACTGTGGGCTTGGGCTGAAGTGCAGAGACTCAGGCTTTCCAAGCTTCATCCCTGGCAGCTCTGTCTCCGTCCACCCACCCACCTACCCATCCCTCCCTCCCTCCCTCCCTCCCTCCCTCTGTCCATCCATCCATCCATCCATCCACCCACTCACCCAACCTTCTCGGGGTCTGCATTGCTCTTTGGGGCTCTATGGAAGGCAGCGAAGGGGTTGGGACTGACACCTTGATCTCATGGCCAGTTAATTCAGAACCTCTCCCTCCCCTTGCCCTGCAGCTTCTCCAACGTCATGCACGAGACAGTGAAGCAGTTGTCCCCCAAGTGCGAAGTGACCTTCCTGCAGTCAGAGGATGGCAGCGGCAAAGGCGCCGCGCTCATCACGGCCGTGGCCTGCCGCATCCGCGAGGCAGGACAGCGGTAGAGGTTTGCCCAAGAGCTTGGTTTCAGCAAAACAGGACGTTTCCTCACCGACTCCCTCTCTCCCTCCATGCACACACTCACACACCCATGCGCCCCCTCTCCTCCAAGCAGACTCGTAGCTTTACTTGTTCTCTGAGGCACCACGGTGGGACTGGAGACTCCGTGGGCTCTGTACAAAGTGTTGTCGTAGGAGTTTCCTTGCATGACATAAAACCGCCTGTCGAGTAAAGCTCACAGTGTCTTTTGGCTTCTCCCTGCATTTTCAGGTGGAGCTGGAGCTGTCCCACCCTCAGCTTCTGTCACACCCCAGCTCTCCTCCCACCACTCCAAACCACTCGCCCTCTCCTAACAGCAGTAGGGATAACACTCGGATAATTAAGACACTGCATTGTCACTTTAACAGTACCTATTTATGTATGTCGGAGTCGTAGCTGTCTGTGCTGTAGAAGCAAACCTCTAAGATTGGGCTAAAGACCTCCACTAGTCTTTTACCCTGATCAAGGCTGTATTATTTCCATGAAAGTCATGGTAACTCTTAAAGCACAGGGTGCAGAATTCCAATGGCGTGGCCACGGCTGCACTGGAGATACCACGTATCTCCCTTGGTGAGCAATACTAGAGAACCTGCTGGAGCCAGGTTAGAGGGGCCCCTCGGCCGGCTCTGGCAGAGCACGTGCCTGGAAATAATTGGGGACTCAGGGTCTAATCCCATTTCCCAACCTCTCACCCACACCCTGAGTAGTGTATAGGAACGTGGCATGTACATAGGGTTGTGTTTCACCCCTGGACACCACTACCCCCTTCCCTGGTGCATGTGTGGGCACGAGGAGCCACTGCCATGGGTTGGTATCTCCCCTGCCAAGCCCCAAACTCATGGCCGTGTGTCTGCCCTTGGTGTGGAGAGTCTGGTTTGCTTTGTGTCTGTGAAATAGTTCTGTGGCTGCAGCCTTTAGGTGGCACCTGGATTTATACACTGTATATTTATGTTTGAAGAGATCTGATGTCTTTTTATGTACATAGTCTCTGGGGGGTTGTATCACTTAGTTTTAACGTCACCTTTTCATGTTGTTGAAGAAGAGTACAGAGTAATTATTTTTTCTTTTTCTTTTGGTTGTGTAATTTTTTTTTAATTTAAAATTTTCTTGGGGTGGACTGGAGAAGGAGACCCAAATTCCTGAGGACAGTTGTGCAAGAGGTTTGGGCATTCTGACTTTATCAGCAGGACAAAAGGGAAAGCAGAAAGCCAGGGACGCGGCGTGCAGGAGCAGCAGGGCCGTGCGGTGATGCTGTCGGGTTTAGGCTGGGTTTAACCCTAGGAGAGGTTTTATTTTGTCCCCATCCTCCCCAGCTGTGTTCTGGAAGGTGGGTGGGTGACATAACCCAGGGCTCTGCAGTGCTCTCAGCCTCATGTCACCATCCTGGTCTAGTGCTGGCACCAGCAAAGCCAAGCTCATCTCTTTGGTGAGGTGACATCAACTGGTGGCACTTCATTCCCATTTGGCATCCTCAGGGCTGTCTGTGAGCATCCTCAGGGCCACTTGTACCCGCAGCATCACTTCTGTACCATGGTCAAATGCAGGGATCAATTTTTGCCAACAAAAAACTGAATGAACTAAAAGCTGCAGGTCTCTGCCTCGGGGAACAGAGGCAGACAGAGGGTGGGGGGGGTTTCTGTAAATATTTAGCAAAAGTTAATGAGATTTCTGTGATGTACAAAAAAACCCCAAACAACTAATAATCCCCACAAACAGCCCTTCAGATTGGAGAATAGAGTTTTTGTCTATTTTTATGTATATTTTTATACTGCTTGGGGTAACCTCATTACCAAAAGTCTCTCTTCTGTGTTGGGGGTCAATTTCAGTAGCACAATTTTAAAGCAAAATTACTCTTTTGGGCATTTTAAATGCTTATTTTTTTATAAGCCTCAAGACAATTATAACAAATAAAACCTGTGTATAGAAATGATGTAAGAAGCCAACTTTAGTGGAAGTTTTGGAAACTATCAAATAAATCTTTGAAGGATGATACAGCAATCCTCTAATCTGGTACCAAGCAGTTTTGTGTGATTTTTTTCCTCAGAAAACCAGCATTTTGCCTGCTGAAAAATTGAAACAGAAATGTTTTTAGCTGCTGTACTCTGCAGAATTGCATTAGTGGCTGTTTCTACTCTTAGCCAGCTGTACACCTTCTGAAATCCGTAGTGTTTCCATCAGTTAGTGAGCGAAATTTTATACAACAGTAGTTTTGGGGGCAGGATGGGAAGGATTGGGATCTGAGCAGCCCTGCTTTTGATTCAGGCTCTGTTGGGGCAGGTGACTGACAAGGTGAGAGGGAAACTGGGGAGCTGAGTTCCTGGCTTGGAGCAGGGTCACCACATTCCCTCACCTGTCTGGGGGTGAAGGAGGGGCTGTAGCTTTACAGGAGTGGGGAAGGATCACCCTGAGCTTACCTGGGCTTGGTCAGAGGGATACACACCTGGAAAACCACCTGGATAGCCCAGGTTCCCACAGTGCTGGAAAGCTTTTGCTTTGACTCAGAATCGAGCAGAGTCTGGAATGTTCCCAGTTAAAAGCAGTACTCGAAGCATTACGAGACACCTGTGTTACCTGTGAGTGCAGATCCACCCTCCCTGGGGCTGCAGGGAGAGTTTTTGGGGAACACCTGGAGGAGTTTGTGCTCCTTGTTGTCCCCAAGGGGACGAGCATTGGAGGTGTATGATGTACAGTCTGATTGTGACGGCTGGGACTGGAACCTCACGCCAAAATGTTGCCATGGGATGTTCTGTGAATGTGTTTAAAATGAAGAAGGGAAGATTAAATTATAATTATTGATATGAAGGGAAGATCAAATGATTATCTGTAGGGACAGATAGATAGACTGCTCAGCCTGACTTGTCCAGTCTGTCTCTTCCCTGCAGGAAGAAGCGCTGCTTTGTGGATTTAGGATGGTTTTGTTTTGCTTGGTTGTTCCTATTTGGATGCATTTTCTTTGTGCTCCCGGGGTTCTGAGATGTTTGCCAGCCACGCAGGGAGCAGGGAACAGAGTCTCTGGCCTTTGCTCCCTAGCAATTCTCTCCTCGTTGGTACTTTGGACCGGATTTTATTGTGTTTTGAATATATATGTAGATACATATAAACACAATCAGCAAATACTGAGCCTTTTGAGCAGAAGTTGCCTCTTCCCTTCTTGGAGTCCAAGGCCGGGAAGGAGCAGCTCGTGCTCAGTGACCCGAGGGCTACAAGGGTATCACTGGGGCACAGATCTCTAGCCTGGCAGCAGCTCGGATGCAGTTTGACCTGAGATAACTTGGTGCCTGCTCTCCCTTATCAGGCAATCCAAACCCATCTGGCTGTCAGAAAGATAAGGGGGTGAAAGGTCCAAGTGCATGTGAGGAGAGAGGTGTAAAATGGTGGCAAAATGCACCATGCAAGGGTTGTGAGGCACAAGATAACAACAAAGTAAACTAGAATGGGGGAGCCCTTGCCACAATCCCTCCCCTCCAGACAAGGAAAATGCCTGCTTTGGGCTGATGATTTGCTTGTTCTGGTAGAAAAATGGGCACTGAAGGCAAAAAGAGGCAATTCCTGTTCTCAAGGCAATTTAGAGACAGGGAAATTCTTTCCCTTGTGACATCCCTGACCAGTCTGAAATCTTTCTGGCCTCAAGCAAAGAAAATGCATCTTGATGTGGGTGCTGGCTCCGTATGGGCAGGGGAGTCATAAAGCCAAAGACTGTGTGGCTGCTGGCAGAAATGAGTGCTGTAGATTCACCTGATGTTGTTCTTTGGTGTTTACAATATTTATTTTTAGCAATTGACTGCAATGATATTATATATAGGCTTCCTTATTTTTGTACTTTTCATACAGTTTTCCTGAGTGTGGTGTTGTACTGCTCAGCTCCCCTCGGCCACCACTGCTGCTCCTACTCGGTGACAATAAAGGAAAGAGAAACCACCATCCATTTCTGGGGTCATTGTCATGTGTTTCGGCTTCTGTGCTCCCCTCACCCCCTCACCAATCCCTGATCCTGGCCCCTGGGAAGAGGGACACAGCAGGGAAGGGGGTTGTTTCCTTGCACTGACAGTGCCCCCAAAGCCGGGAGGGTGCAGGGAGATCCAGGACACCCAGGGATCCAGGGAACAGGTTGTTGCCTGGAAAAAAAGACCAAGATTCATTTTCTGCTCCACATCCCATGTCCTTGTGACACTGGGTGGGTCCCAGCAGCAGGGCCCCATGTCCAGAGCAGTGGGGGGCTCTGGGATCCAGAGGGAAGAGCAGGGTTGGGCCCTGGCAGGGGTGCAAAGCCCTGTGCAGCTCAGCCCACCCTCACAGCTCCGACTTGAACCTGCTGTTAAAAACCACCAGGATTTGATGAACCTGTTCCCTCTGCCATTAACCAGCAGCCCCTGTGGCTTTCTACTGAATCAATTTCCACTAAATCAATTTTAAGGAGTTCATACTTCTAATTAAAACCAGAGTTAAGTATCTAAATAGAATTGATTCAATAAATAAATTTGATGCTGAAGCAGCTTAACACCTTAAAATGCTTCTGCTCTCTGCTGCCACAGCTGTGACACAACACAAGATCACACACAGGGGCTGAATCCATAGGGTTCAGCTATTCCCAGCAGGAAAGAACAGACACAGGCAAGTATTCCACTTGAAATAATTTAATGACAAATTGCCATGTTTTTCTATCTTGCCCAACATATTTTTATCCTTGTTATAAAGTACAAATAGTTTTATATTTTTCTGACATAAAAAAATAGGCTAATGAGGCAAAAATTCCCACTTTGAATCAAAAAATCCTGCTGTAAGAATTCAAAATTGTAAGAGACAAACATAAAACCCAACAAAGACTGAACAGAGTACCATGACACGACTCATCCATCAAACCAACTGGAGAGGAATCCCTTCTTCCCCACTCTGCCTTTGGATCCCGTGACCTTGCTGAACTGATGTGAAGGTGGTGTTACACATACAACTCAAAAGGCACTCAAAAGTCACAAGTTCCTGAGATAACACGGGATGTATTCCCAAGGTAACAGCTAAAACAAGCCACAAAAAATGTTTAAAAACTGGTATTTGGTTTGCGTGAGCAGAATGAGCACTCAGCAGAACTCCAGCTGAGAGCTGCTGCTGAGGGGACTCAAGTGATGGTGAAGACACTGGAGTATTTGCTGCACATGGAAAAAAATTTACTTAAGAACATCCTTGTTAATTGTTAGTAAATTAACCTGGTAAAAGACAGAGAATTATTGGCTGCAGTGTTAAAACAAGACCAAGAATGAAATGTGTGTGTGTGAGCTGCAAAAAAGACTTAAACCCAGCAGGTGGGAAAGGCTGGGCAGTTAAATAATCAAAGGTGAGAGGCCACATTTACAGAGATTATTTGGCCCTAATGGAAAAGGACCAGGAAAATAAGCAAAATATGGGTCTGGTATTTACAGGTCAATTATTAAAAAATCCAACAAATAATACAACCAAAACCCACACTAACAAAACCCACACAACTGTGATCCACACAAATTCCCTATTTCCAATTTGGCTCAGTTTTCACCCAGAAAAGCCCGAGTATAACACTTCTCAAACATGGAATGGCTACTGCCTGACAATGCAGAACAGAAATAAAAAATAATAAAAAAAAAAGGGTAGCTGATTTTGACCTATCTAATGTCTGATCCTCTCTTCAGAGGTGCATAGGAGAGCACTAAAGCCAGTGATGTTGCTACAGTGTAAGGCCTGCTTGTCTGAGCTTGGAGCAGCATCCAGGGTGGGAGAGGGGCTGCCACAGACCCCCAGGAAGTCTCAGGGTTCCAAATGATCCAGTTGTGCCTCGCTGTCTGTCCTCTTCTCTGGTGATGTGTACAGGAAGTTGCAGCAGATGTAGAGGGGGAACGTCAGGAGTCTGCTGTCCAAATTCATCACTATCTGCTCCTGAGGCACACAAGGCACATTTGCATGGTGATGGGTGACCACAAAGAACAAGACTGATAAAATAGTCATTCTGCACATTTTAATGACTATGGATTAAAATCAGAATATGAAAAAAATAAAGCAAAGACAGTTCACCTTCACCTCAAGCTTAAAACACTGACACATTCTCAACCTGCCCACAGCCCCCACCCCAGAGCTCCCAGTTCTCTGCAGCACAGGGAACAACCACAGGAAATGCTTGAGCAAATTTCCCCTCCAACATGCTGGGGAGGAAGGGAGAGTTTTCATTTTTAGGAGATTTCACCAACCAGGCATTCCCAACAGTTTAAGACAAATTTCTGTTTGGGGGTAGGAATTTTTTGGTTCCACTCTAGGGTTTTGGGGCAGCAAAACTGAAACTTCACCCTAGTGAGGATGCAAAACAATTGAAACTTCGAAACTGAAACGTCACCCTCCAGCAGGGATGGCACGGACAAGAAGAGGTTTTCTGTGTTCTCACCACCTTTGCAGCACTGCTGGCAGGGATTTGAGAAACTTGATTAACAAGTCCTGCACACACCTCACTAAATCCTGCCGTCAGCAATGGGTGGAAAGGGGCACATACTCTAAGAAAACTCCACTCCTTTCTGCGGCTTTTATCAATTCATTTAGAAGAGTAATAAATTCAACCCTTAAACAACATGTAGACATTCTTTTAACTCCTCAACTTACAAGAGTCTTCAAACTCCACATTTGCCTCTAAATAAGGAGTCTGATGGACGGATTATGCAGAGAGGTGATGTCAGCAGTGCTGGAGGGCTGGGAGAGCAGCAGAACATGACACTGGCAGCAGACAGCAGCACCACAGGCACTAATTTTACTAATATGGGAACTAATTTCATATTATCAACACTAATGAAACCCACACTACCCTACTCTAGTTCCACTTCACAGATTAGCTTAATTACCCTCTACCTCCAACAGGAATGCCTGAGATTCCACATAAGCATGACAAGAAGAAGAAGCAACTCCCCTTCAAAAGCATTGGTAACTTCTCAGCATTTTTTTCATGCCTTGAACTCCACCATTGAAGTTCAACAGCCCAAAACCCCACAGATATACCTGATCCTTCTCCAGGGTCAGGATCTGATAGCCTGTTGTCCTGCTGCAAATCATCTTCCCACTGCTATCGAATGATGCCAGGCGTAACCTGGGGACAGAACAATGAAATCACTTCAATCTCCTGTTATTTTTTCAGCACAAGGAGTTTCTCCCAAGGAGACGGGGTAACATTTTTAAATATAATTGACTTGGTGGCAACAAAATTTAAGGCAAACAGGGCTGGCAGCATTAAGCCAGCCCCCAAGCCCCGCTGGGTGCGGCACCTGAAGGCAATGCTGCGGCGTGGCTGCAGGCTCACCGAGCCACTGCATGGCTGGTTCAGCGTGTTCCGCTTGAAGATGATGTAACGGTTGGTGTAGGTGACCAGCAGGTCCAAGCCAAAGTTGAAGCCAGTCCAGCGCCAGCAGTACTGCAGGACAGAGGGGACACCAGAGAAAGCAGCCTGAGGGTGAGCTGTGACACAGACCAGGGGTGCCACGTGAGCTCCAGCTGGTCAGTCCTGGGAATGGGGTTCTGGACTATGGAGAGTGGGGGTTCAGTGCCAACATCCCTGCCAACATCTGTCTGAAATAGAGAACTTGGTAGGAGCAAACCGTACTAGGTGACTGCGTGAGAGCAGCTGACTGTCAGCTGCCTCCCAGACAGACAGAACACATGTCACACAAGTGGGTATCAAATACTCAGCACTGGGTAACGGGGCTGATCTGTGAGTCCCAGCCATGTTCAAAGCACTCCTTGGGGTCAACTGCCTTAGCTTATGTGACTTCAGTGGGAAAAATTCATGTTCTCTATTTATTTTACAAGACTTGTTACCTAAAGACACAGAGGGGCCCTGGCTCTGAATATTACAAATCTTATCTAGAGAACTTCCTTTTCCTGCTAAAAAGAAAAAGACATCCCTGATAGGGCTCTATTTAACTGCCTAGATTTTCCAAGTCTCAAATGAAAACTAACAGTTTTTGCAGCACAAGAGAACAATGAAACACCTGTTTCTTACTCTGTGCTGAGACAACAATTGCTTCCATCCTTCTAGGGATAAAAAAATTGTATCTTTCTCCATGACATCTTTTGGATTCAGTTTGACAATGAGGATCTATATGATTTGGAAATGCCTGACCTGACTCAGCCATGCCAGCTCTGCAGTTTGCCACGTGCCACACTTACATCACCGTCCTTTGCCAGTTTGCGACCACACCTCATGCTGTTTCCTTCCAGTTCCTCTTTATTGATTTCTTGAGGCCTGAAAAAACCCCAAAACAATATCTTTAAGGACACTTCAACAGCTTCGTATGATACCTTAATGCGGGGAAGATGAACAGACTGGAGTAAAACTGTCTGACCACAAGACCGTGGAATACCCTGAGTTGGAAGGGACCCACAACCGACCCTTCTTTTATCAGATGTGTGACTAGATGAGCTCTCAGAGTCTCTTCCATCCCAAATTATACCATAAACATCCACCTACACTACAAAACTCCAATACAAACTAGGTTGTGACACCTCAGTTAGGCAGGACTTCTTTTACGAAACTTTTCCAGATAACAAAATAATAGCTGTTGCAATGAAATACATTCTCCCAGCCTTGTAGAAACCCAGGTGTTTTTAAACACAGCAGGCTGACTTCTGAGGCACAACCAGAGACAAGTGCTGGGGCACAGCTGCAGGGCTCTGCACAACAGCAGTGCTGCGAAGCAGCAGCCACGAGACACTGGGAGAGGTTTCTCAAGGGGCTGGTTACACAACTTGGCTAAAAAAACCCACTTCCCCTCAGTGCTCACGAGGTGCCACAGCCATTCAGAGCTCCTGAGCTGTCACAGCCCCTCGGTTGTGTCAACTCACACCAACATCAGCTCCTTTCACCCAGCAGCTCAACACGTAGAACAGTCTTGCATAGCCAGCATGAGTGAGATCAGTCCTGAATCTCCAGAAGTGTGTAACTCACTTTGCTTCACACACCACGACATCATCAACCCAACTCCCACTGCCAGAAAGTGTTCAAGTTACACTAGGCCAAGAGCTAGCAGTGAACTTTATTAATCGCAGTGACATCAATCTCTGCAGGTTAAACTACAAACCCACAAGACCCAACAATGTCCTCCAAGCCAGAAAAGATGCATCTGTTCTCCTCCTACTGCTCACACTCCTCAGGAACTTGCTGCTAAAGCTTTTATGAACTCAGCCCAAGTATTTTCTCTCATTTCTGTAAAAACCAATCCTGGCAGGTGAAGGGTTCTATGAACAGGCTATGCACACAAGCTCATCACACATGAACAAATTCACCCAGGAACCTCCTGTGTGCTTTTCCACATCTTCCAGATGAACTGGTTCTGTGGCTGACCTAAATGCAGTAATGGTGATACAGGATTTATTTCTGTTTAATTAGTGACAAATTTCACAAACATTAGTCCATAATGCTCAGACTGACATTAACACCTCCCTCTCCATCCCTCAAGCAGCCTCAGACAATGCAGAATTTCAGCTTTAACCACTTCCACCAGCTGCCACACAGTGAACAATAGAGTTATTCTGCTTCCTTCTCACACACTGCCAAAGAGACTGTTAAGAGCAGAAGTGATTCCAGTCCTGGACTTGAAAGATCTGTCTGGCTCCTGCCACAAAACACATGTTTAATTTTAAAAAAAGTGATCCACTTTAGGACAACAAGTAAACCTTGAGCAGCTACAGTTCAAAGTAACAAACTCCCATGTTACGTTAAAAACACTCTCCAGTTCTTTAGCATGAATAAATGTTTAATCCTTTTAAATGCAAACTCAAAGCAGAAGGGAAACACTTTCTTCTCTTCCTCTCTATAAAGTAATCAAGATAAACCACATCACACACTTCCAAGCAGTGCCATTTCCATGTTGGCAGTGTTAGAATTATGCCCTGCACCAGGTGGGATATGGAAATAGAGCCTTACTTCAGCTCAGAGGAATCAGATTCATGTCTTGATCTGATTCCCAAGTCTGCTTCCTTACCCCTAAGGGAGAACACAGTTTTTCAGAACAGTGTTTCATACTGATATGGAAGTAGGTGTGAGAGGAAGGGCAGCAGAGCTGGATAAACCATGGGCTTATAAAACCTGAATTCTTTTCCTGCAGCTACAGGTTGGTCAAATGACAAAAACATTTGCACTACCACTAAGGAGCAGCTGTACATGTGCCCTTCTAAGGCACAGCTTATCAACCACAGGCCTCTCCTGCATGGTGGCACCACAGGGCTTCGAATCCCACTGATCTCATAGACCACATGCAATGGATGAGTGGCAGTGGAGCTGAGCTGCTGCAACTGCAGGGCAATACCCCATGCCTGGCACCCCATCTCTTCCCCACAGCCCCAGAGAACACCAGACACAATCAGTTCATTATTATTACACAAACAGTAACCTGGATGCCACCAGAATCACTATGTTTATAAACTAGTAAAGGCCAAAGCTGAGAGATACTGAGGAGAAACACTACATCTCACCAGTTCTTACCATTGCCAGCAACGCTGCCCTTGGCAATGGACACCAGACTAAGAGATTGAGCCAAACTGAAAGCTGTTGTTAAACTCAACGTTCTCTGGCTGAGACTTTTGGTTTTCACTGACTTAAAAGAAATAATAAACCCATACTGCAAAAGAGAAAACTAGACAAGCGCAAAAAATGTGGAAAAATACTCTGCCCATTCCAAGAGCCATTGAAATCCTTAGTTGTAGCTGAATATGAAAGCTGCTCTTTTCCAAGCTGGATGATCCGCATCATCCTCACTGCAGCTCTGTGGGAGCTCGCTTTTCGAGAAGCATGTACATCCAGTGGTTGACAATTCAAATGCTCCCACTGCACTGAACTACCAAAACAAAAAATCAAAATTAGCAAATACAGGGTCTTTTACCAGAATTTTGATGATTCACTTCCCTGTGAGCCCTGGTTCCCCACGAGCCAGGAGGTAACACTTGTCTACTCTCAGATACAGCCACAGCAGCATTGCAAAAGCCTTCCCAAGAAAACAGCATCAGAAACACAGCCAGCCAGAATTAATCTTCAAGAGTTGAATATGAGAGTCACAATTCTGTACTTTACCTCCACTCTTTCCTAAAGGACTGCTACTGAAGAGAACAACATTTTCAAAGATCTTGGCTATTCTTCACACCAGAGTTTGGGTTTTTTTACACTATTACATGATGACATCAAAAGGAAGTAATTGAAGAAGTATTTTCTGTGCAATACATAATTAAGCCATGGAGCCACGCCATGGGGCTGTTTCAGGACAGAAATGTAATGCGTTTAAGAGCAGTTGTTGGCTGTTCAGTGACAATCCAGCCAAACCCCCCTCCTCAAAAATCCTGAACTGCTGCTGCCAGGGAAGCACACCAAGCACACTGACTCCTCACTTTAAGGGAAGATGGGAGATATGTAACTGAACAACACTGCCAAAGCCTGCATGGCTCTGGTTCAAAGCAGATCAGTGGTTCTCACACTTCTCAGCCTGTGATCACCCAGTGAAGCTCTCATTAAAACCCAACAACCTGCTGGGTGACACAGCTATGGGAGAAAGGAACATGTCAGTCTGTTTAGTTTTGGGAGGTGACAGGCATTTTGCAGCTGCTTGACCTGGCAGCTTTTTAACCTGACCTTTTTTCTCCACAAACCACTCTAGGAACCAGGAGAAAAGACAAAGGCAGGACCAACTCTCCAGCTACATTTTGCCATAGTTTTGGTGTTAAATCAGGGACCTGGCTCACTGCAGCATGGCCAAGAGCAAGCAGAAGGAAGGGAAACAGTTTGATGGCCACACACACATGTAACACACATCAAACATACAAACTGGCCAAGCACAGGCTCAGCATCACAGGCACCAGCCACACAAAGCATAGCCACACACCAGCCTTTGGGGGGCACAGAAATGACACTCACATGCTCGGAGGTCTCATGGAATTCTCTCACTGGCAAGCAATGCCAGCACAGTGCAGCACACAGTGTAGGAAGGGGACAAAAGAGATAGAACTGGAGGATTACGGAGAGAACGGGGTCTTAGCAGTGGAGAAGGAAGATCTACTGGGAAAAGCTGGAGCACTGGCAGTGGAGAGCTACGGAACGTAACACTGAGGGGGAAAGGCAGTGAAATTAGAAAGGAGTGAGGTCAAGGGAGGTGAGAGGATGCAGAACCCTGCTAGGTGCTGGGAGGCCAGCGTGGGAGGGGCAGGAGTAAAGGTAAAAAATGACAGATAAAAAATGACAGATTGCCTCCTTCACCAACGCAGTTGCAGCTCCCCACAGCCTCCTGTCCCCCAGCCTGGGGGAAGGGGCCAGGGCAGGCTTCTCCATCTGCAGTACTGTCCCGAAGTATTCCTAAAATGGAAGGCTCATAAATTACCTTTTGACAGCCTCAACATGTATTTCCAGGCAAAGTACTAGTGAGAAGCATTAACCATCACAAAGGAAATACAGAACATGTGTCCCCCACCCAGCATTTCCCTCTGGTCCCATTACACCAATTTTCCAGAGTTCTACTGGTTGAAGGATGGAAGACCAGCCAGCCCAAGGGAACAGAGCTCCACAGAGAGCAACAATTTAAAAGCACTGGAGTATGCTTCCCCCCTCCTTTTAATGTAAACTCCAAAATTAATCATGTCAGTATTTATGAGAGGAAGGTTTCTAATTTAAGAAAGAAATAAAGGAAAGCCTGTAGCATACCTACCCAATATCATTGTCTTGTTCTGCTCTGAGCATGGCAAACCACTGCTGTTTGTAAACAGAGGACAGCCATTCTAAAAAAAAAAAAAAAAAAAAAAAAAAGCTTGGTGTTGTCTTTGGAGATGGTAATATACATTTGAAATAGAGAAATAAAATGACATTGAAATAATAAAGTTACACTTACTAATTGGACAGTGTATGCAACCCACCCCCTGATAACTCCCTGTGTTCTCCAGCTCCCAGCTGGGGAGAAGGGAGTTACACAGGGGAAAGGATAAACATCCACAACTAACAGGCAGTAACTCCAGACCATGTTCATCTCCTCAAATATCCCCTGATGCCACAAGTGATGCAACTCTATACATTTTTCAGCACACAAAGCTCTGTTCAGCCAAGGAGTTTGTTAACAAGCTCTTGGGCGAAGTTGCTGTTTTCTGAATCCCCAATGGAATTCTACGTAAGTTAAAGAAGAAAACACAATCAAGGGATAAAAGAAAACAGTGACTTAAGACAAATATGGTAAAACAAACAGAAACTGTACCCTGCTAGGAATAAACATAAATCATGTCTTCCTTGGGAAACACACAAAGATTTTATTTGCTGTGTTAATTTAATGTTACAACCGAGAGATAAAACAGAGCAAAATCCAACAGTCTGTCAGGCAGTTACACAAAGTGGATCCCAAAAGCATGTGGTGTAAGAAGTTATTAATCAAGATAAAAAATGGAGCAAGGGGGCAAGGTCATGTATAAGAACCAGCTCTGGAATATGGGCTGGGTGAGAGGAACAGGGAGAGCCACTGTGACCAAAAACAAACCAGGAAGCTGATGAATGGGACAAAAGGGAGGAGAGACGAGATCACGTTGCTGACAGCAACTTAGAAGTCCTGACTTGAAAAATTAAAACCAGCCCTTGCTCTACTGACTCTAGAGTGAAAGTCCAGGCTGTGATAGGAGCAAACTGGGAATTAACCAAAGTACAACAGAAAATAAAAAAATGAATTAAGGAAAAGTACACAGATAAGGAACAGAGAAATGTGCTAAAAGGGAAGGAAAAAATATCAGGCGGGAGAGCATCTTCTGTGCATGTGTATGTGCACATAGCTATTTCCTACCTCACATTTTGGCTGCATGAATCTGCTGATTTATGGAGAGGGAAAGCAGAGCTTAGGAAATGTTCAGAAGTCACTGAGAAAAACAGAAAAACACTGTGCTTACACAGACACATTATGTGTTCCTGTATCTTGCACCTTTTCTGCACAAAGCTCAGACTGCTGTGAACTCCTAACACAGAATTTCAGTTTTCCCCGGCAGGCCCTACACACACAGAGTATAAAAATAAATGGATAAACAATCACAGCATTACTTTCAACTTTCAGTGCATTTTCCTTATCTACCTCCTTGAGACCAATTTCATCTGGAATAATCAAAAAAGCTTCTGCCAGAACACAAAGTACCCAGCGATGGCCCTGCCTGCAGACTCTCAGGTACGAAGAGCAAAAGTTCTGATCTTGACACATCTTGTGGCTACACCCTGGTATGAAAAGATTACAAGGGCAGGCAAAACTCCAACAGCACTTCCTTACAGATCCTCCTCGTGCACTGAGCACGTGGCCCTGTGTCCCCTTTTTCTGCACCACAGTGCCACCCAGCCAGCACAGCGCTCATCGCAGCTCAGGGACTGCTTCCCTACAGAGCAAACACTGCTCCCTCACAGCTTGTGAGCTACGCACCAATTTCACATTCTTTCTCGATGCACACAAGGAAATTAGCCTCAAAGATGCAATTATCTTGGAACAATTCCTCCTCTGACAGACACAGGTAAAGGCTTCTGGCTTTGAGAACAGACACAATGTTTATCCACTGAAGAGAACTACGAAAAGGCTGCCCATCACAGTCCATCACACACACCTGGTAAGTGGTAACAGCAGACATTTAGAGGAGGAAATCAAACGTAGCTCCAGAAAATTTCTGGTTTGCAACATCTTATTGACATGCTGACAAAGCCAATTCACAAGGATACAAATCTCACCGTTCTGCTGTGTCACCGTTAGGGATCCAAAGAGTCATTCACCCAAAGTTATTTTTTATAATTTTTGCACTTTGCCTGTAACCTGTACCAATATTACTGTGAAGAAACACTGATTATATTTACTTTATACATCACTTAAACAAGTAAAATATCATGTATGAAAGCTGAGACTTGCTCTTTTGGGATTTTTATGCAGTAACAAAATGTTATCACTTGCTGGAGGTCTAAGATGCCCCACATGCTGGGCACGATGGACCAGACCACTCACACCTAGTGCTGCCTCCATCTACTGCTCTGAGAACACCTTTAAAGCAGCATTTTGAACAAAGGATAACCAAGTTCATTCCTCTTTTACTGTTTAAGGACGAGTGCAGGAAACAGCCTCTTCTCCAGGTATTAGGGCATTCATTTCAACCAGAACTGGGAGGAGGGAAAGCCAGCACATCTGAGCAGTACTGTTCCTGTACCTGTTCGTTTTCACACAGGAGATGGGCAGATTTCTGGGAAGGAAAGGCCCTGTCCACTCCCCACAGGCACAGAGAGCCCTAATCCAGCTTCTGAGAGCCACATCCATCCAACATTTGAAAGAGAGGAACTCAAGGTTATTCAGACACTCAGCTACAAAGAGCAACTAAACCATTGCTGCTGGCAGAGATAGGAGATGCCAGTACAGGAAAGGCAAACTGACATGACCCTATACCAGCTTAATGGCGAGGAAAGCACTTCAGAAGGATCTAACAACTCCATCAGGCCAACAGGCTTCAAAACAAACACCTCAACTTGGCATCACAGCATCCTTGTGCTGACATCAATGCCAGCATGAAGGAAAAGGCCAACATGAGATGAAAATAAAAAAAAAAAATTATAGGAAGCAGCAGCATAGCTCAAAGACAGTTTAAACATTTCCTTATGGCAAGAGTCCACTGTGATCCCCCATGGCTGCATGTATGGATTTACCTACTTCACACCTCACGTATGGCTACATGACAAGAACACAGATGTCAAAGAAGTTGTATTTATAAGTGATGAACTCGTAAAGTCGGTACTAATTGGCATGTGGTAATTACACCCAGAAACAGACATCACAGCCACAGGTGAAGGAAGAGTTCTATTTTTTTAAAATCTTATATACTGTATAAAAGTGAGAGCCAGGGAAAAGCCAGCAGAGTTAAGATGCAAAATTCCGTGCAAGGATTCAACCCTGACAAGGGAACACTGAGCAGAGGGGAATATGAACAAGGATACCAGGAGTCAAAGGTCGAGCATGAGAAATCCAAACACTTACAAAGGAGCTCAACTATCTCAGGTGAGAGAAGGGAAGAAAAAAATAACAAGGAAAAAGAAGGAGGGCAGGTGTTTCCTGTGATAAGAGATCAGAAAAATAGTGGAAAAACATTTTCAAGTCAGAGCCCAATTGGTAACTCATTTCCAGTCTTATTTATCTATGAGCAGCCAGGTTCACACAGCTCCTGAGCAGGGAACAAAGCTGATTTGTGGACTCAGACATCCACAGCAGGATGAGAAGGGGCTTTTAATTTTCCAGTGATACTGGGATGTTAACAGCAGTAATCTCTAACACCATGAAATGGCATTTTGCTCTCTGGACTTCAAAAAGAACCAGGCCCTAAGAGAAGGATGTATTTTACACAAGTCAAAATGCAGATAAATGTACTAGAGTGGAATACTTGAATATCCTCTCTGCTCCAAATCATCCTAAATCTCTATTAGTAAATAACATTTGTTTTGGAAACGGGAAGAAGAGTTCAAAGCACCTTATTTCAATTTAATTTTCGGGTTTTATTCCAAATCCTATCAAAACCTATCCAGCTCTTTTTAGAAAGTAATGGGTGGAAAATAGTCGAGTCTCAGAAAGTTTCACTCTCCCAAAAGGAAAAGGATTTTTTGCTTATCTGGGCCCCTGGGACCATTTAAACATTGATAAAGTACTATGTATTGATTATAGAGCATTTTGACAAACCAACTGATAAGCAGAATGCTTAACACATGTACATGGGTGACTTTGCAGACTTTTATGCCTATAATTTTCACACTCATCTTCTGCTGAATCTTCAACCACAAACCAGATGCTGGAGATAAACATGTGAGCAGTAAGACAAGTGAACACACTGAGATCTTCCCAATTACTCTAGGGCAGGACAGGCTGGGGAAGGCACATGGAACATGATCAGTCAAGTAGAATCACAGAACGCTTTGGGCTGGGAAAGTCCTCTGAAGTCATTGAGTCGAATTGCTCCCCCAGCACTGCCAAGGCCACCACTGACCCATGTCCCCAAGTGCCACATCCCCCCAGGAATGGGGACTCTATCACTGCTTTAAGCCCTGTGCCACAGCTGGACCCTTTCCATGAAGGAATGAATTTTCCCAATATCCAACCTGAACCACCTCTAGCACAGCTTGAGGCCATTTCTTCTTGTCCTGTCCCTTGTTCCCTGGGAGCAGAGCCCAACCCCCACCTGGCTGCCCCCTCCTGCCTGGGAGTTGCAGAGATCAAGAAGGTCCTCCCTGAGCCTCCTTTTCTCCAGCACCCTCAGCTGTTCCTCAAACTCATGCTCCAGACCCTTTCCCAGCTCTGTCCCTCTTGGGACATGCTCCAGAACACAAGTCTCTCTCTTGGGGTGAGAGGCCCAAAACTGAAGCCAGGAATCGAGGCGAGGCTTCACCTGTGCCCAGCACTCACTCACCTGAGGGCAGCAGGGCATCTCTCTCCACGATTCTGGCTGAGGCCAGGTCACTGATGATGTACTGCAGCCTCAGGTGTGCGAACACGGGCAGGAATGCATTCCCCTGCGCCGACTCCAGGAAGGCAATGTCACCCCCAAACTCTGCAACACACAGCACCCGCTTTACCATTTGCTTCCCCAAATATTTTCCAGACCTTGTTTATATTGGAGGTTTTACTTACTGATTAGAGAAGGTTATTATGGACATGCAAGTCACCTTTTGCCATTAAAATTAAGAAATTACTCACATTCAAATCCCAAACCAAGGCCAGGCCAACTCTTCCTACCTCTCCTGCGCTCGGCAAACCAGGCATCAGCTTCCGTTAACACCTGCTTGAAAGACCCATTCCAAGAAGGCACGAGCTGAAGGAACATCCACTGGGCAAAATAAATAAATTCCAGTGAGTCAGTTTAAGAACGTTTCAGAGAAATAATCTGCACATTAATAAGAGATATTTCCACAGTGCATTAATTTATGTAAAAGTTTTGCTACTCCACTAAATCCTTTCAGTCAATCCCACAAAGGTTCCACTGCATCGAACCCCAGCCAGCACCAGGCAAGTACCTTTTTGAGAGCAGTGTACACATCCATTTCCACCTGCAGCACAAACAGGTTGGAGGAGCTGATCAGCTGTTTCATGAGGTTTATGCTGAAAAAAAATCAATTGTAACAGGTAAGTTAAAAAGTAACAGGTGAGACAGAAGAGAGAAAAAGAAGAAGGGGAGGCAGGGAACAAGCAACCAGCAGTAGCCCAGAAAGTGATTTGCAGTGAGCTCCAGATGTGGGCAGAGATTGTCTTTCATCCCTGCAAGGGACGTGCAGCCCCAGTACCTGAGCTCCTTGAAGAGTCCAACACTCTGGTGAGTCATCAGGTTATTCAAGAGCCACTCAAGGCACCTGTATGGAAAGGAAGGAATTAGGACCTCTGCCTGTTTCTTCCCCATGTCAACATTCCTGCAACAGCTGCTCAGGCTCACAAAGCCTGGTACTGCCTCACAGGATTGGAAAATGCTGCCTTAACCCAAGCCAGAAATGCATAAAAATACTAAAGAAGTTTTTGAATACGGAAAGTTTGCCAGAAAATTTTCTCTTATTAAACCTGTACTGAGTTTCTATCACGGCACAGCACAAGTGGAATTGAAAGGATTGTTAATGTTATACAGAACTCTGAGAACAGTCACGGCACAAAGAAGTACTTAGGAGTGCCCAGCATTCTGCTCCCAAATGTGGCATTAGCCCTCCTCATTAAAACAAAGTTCAGCTTCAGCTCTGAATATTAAATCTGCTCTGTGACAGAACAGTCTGTGATCATCAGTGTTACTTCACTGTCACACTGAAGACCAGACATATTGTCCTTACTTTATAACTCACTCAGTCACAGCACAGCCAATCAACCTGTAACAATCTGCATCTATTTTAAGGGAATTGATGACAGGAGAACCCAACAATCCAGTAAGACAAGCAAAGCCCAAGTTAGGCAGCTTTAAAAGGATCAGAAGGACCAAGGCCCAACCAGAACTTGATTTGGCTGCTACAGTTAAAGGCAAAAAAACCCCATTTCCATAAATACACTGGCACCAAAAGGAGGCTCAAGGAGAGTCTCCATCATTTGTAGAATGCCAAGCATAGTGCAGCAACAGGGGATGAGGAAAAGGCAGAGGTAATGTCTTCTTTGCATCAGTCTCAGTAATATCAAGATTAGCTGTCCTCAGGACACCCAGCCCCTGGAGCTGGAAGTGAGGGATGGGGAACTGAGTGAAGCCCCCATAATCCAGGAGGGAATTGACAGTGACCTGCTCTGCCAATCAGACACAAGTCTGTGGGCCTTGGTGGGATCCACCCCAGAGAAACGAGGCAACCAGCTAAAGAATTTGCCAAACCACTCTGGATCATCTACCAGCAGTCCTGGTTAACTGGAAAAGTTCCAGCTGACTGGAAATCAGCAAATCTGTGAGAACAGTCTACAAGAAGGGTCTGAAGGAGGATCCAGAGAACTCCACAGCCTGACCTCAGTTCTGGGCAAGGTTTGGAAGAGATCATTCTGAGTGCCATCACATGGCACATGCAGGACATGGAGATCAGGTCCAGCCAACATGGATTTATGAAAGGCATATCCTGCTTGACCAACCTTATCTCCTTCTACAATAAAGTGACCTGCTTAGTAGATGAGGGGAAGGCTGTGGATGTGTCCATCTCGACTCCAGTAAAGCCTTTCACCCCATCTCGCACAGCATCCTACTAGAAATACAGGCTGCTCGTGACTTAAATGGGTGGTAAAAATTCTTCAATTGGTAAAAAGCTGGTGGATGGCCAGGCCCAGGGAGTTGTGGTGGATGGAGCTAAATCCAGCTGGTGCTGGTCACAAGTGGGGTTCCCCAGGGCTCAGTATTGGGGCTGCTCCTGTTTAACATCTTCATTGAAAATCTGGTTTTGGGGATTGAGTGCTCCCTCAGCAAATTTGCAGACAACACTAACCTGGGTGGGACTGCGGATCTGCTGGAGGGCAGGAGGGTTCTGCAGAAGGATCTGGACAGACTCAATGGGCCAAGTACAGCAGCACGAGGCTCAGTAAGGCCAAATCCTGGGTCCTCACAGCAACCCCCTGCAGCTGCAGGCTGGGGCAGGAGTAGCTAAAGAGCTACTTGGCAGAAAGGGACTTGGGAGTGGTTGACAGATGGCTCAACATGAGCCAACAGCGTGCCCAGGTGGCCAGAAAGGTCAATGGCATCTTGGCCTGTGCAAAGAATAGGCCAGCAGGACTAGGGAAGTGATCATCCCCCTGAACCTGGTGAGGCAGCATCTTGAGTGCTGCATCCAGTTCTGGGCCCCTCACTTTACAAAGGACATTGAGGGGCTGAAGCATGTCCAGAGAAGGGCAAAATGGCTCATGAAGGGTCTAGAAAACATGTTTGATAAGGAACAGCTGAGGGAGCTAAGGGGGACCTCCCTGCTCTCTGCAACACCCTGAAAGTCTGTAGTGACATGCAGCTCGTCTTTTCTCTCATGGCTGCAGTGAGAGGACATGAGAAAACGGCCTTAAACTGAAACAGGGGAGATCCAGATGAGGTGTTAGAAATTCTTTTTCCCTGTTTGGGTGGTCAGGCAATGGAATAGGTTGCCCAGGAAGGTGGTGGAACCACTACCCCTGGAGGTGTCTGGATCTGACTCTGGGTGATATGGTTTAGTGGTTTCAGTGATAGGGCTGGGTGGATGGATGGTTGGACTGGATGATCTTACAGGTCTCTTCCAACCTTGATGATTCTATGATTCTATTCTAAAAAAAAAAAAAAAATTAACCTGGTCATTATGGTACTGTGTGTAAATTCACAGCTAATTAGCGATGTCAAAAGCAGCTTGGAGACAGTAATTCTTACTTTTTCTTCACGGAGTCCAGCCCATACGTCCCCGCAGAATTATAATAACCACACACAGTTTGGGCAGTGATGGTTTCCTTCATTGTTTCACCACATTGCTGGATTAAGCCATCCTGCAGGGAGGAAAAACCCCACAAATGTTCTGAGTGTTCATTTCCCAAAAGGAAATGTCAGACACTGTGCTATTCATACAGATTTGCATGTCTGAGCCATCCCCGAAGTCCCATGGGCTGCTGTGCTATGCTGTTCAAAACATTTAAATCATCATGGAAACACAAATGTTCCTTAAGAATATTTCCCATGAAAGAAAAGCAAAATGAATGCCCTCAGGGTAGAGCAAGTGAGCTCCAAAACCTACTCAATCTACTTTTAGATATCACTCTCAAAGCACTTAATCTCACACCTCAATCTTAGTCATAGCATTTTTCAATAAACCCACTGTGTTGTGTTTGGGTTTTTCCCCACTTAGCCTTAAAAGCTGATTCATTCTTCTGGATGAAAAAGGCCACATGGGTGAGGATATTCTAAATGGCTCTGCTTCTTTTCAGGTAAAGACATAACTACTGGCACTTTTGACTTACAAGCTGCAGCATGCAGGCTGCTGCCAACAGGGCAACCACACGGCTGGGGTTTATCAGCACATCATCTCTGTAGAGCGAGCCAAAAGCCACCTGCAGAGCTGCAAAGGGAACAGGAGTCAAACAGAGACAGAACACTGATCAAGGAGCATTAAAAGAGTCCTTAAATATAACCAAACCCCTTCACTGCATACCTTCTCTATGGTCTCAGTACTGGCTCTTTATCTAGAGCAGCTGATCAGACAGAAAACAACACGGGGCATTAACCAATCCATTACTGAGCTTCCACGACATAAACAAACTCTTCAGCATAAAAAAGTTAAACCTCATGGGCCTTCTCAGAGCACCATGAGGTTTAACTTAACCTCTCCCTTCAGGGTTTTGTTAAAACAAAAGGTTCTCACTTACCTTCTACATCAATATTTTGGTCAGGAATCTCCAACTCTATTACGTTCATGCTGGATTCTTTCCAAGAGCCACTGAACATACTGGAAAAATAGCCTGACTGTATGAGGAAAGAGAGAAAAAGAACTCAACTAAGAGATTTCACCCCAATTTAAAACTGCCAAAAGCAGCACATGGAACCAAACATGGTTAATATTTACCTTTAAGCAGAACAAAATTAAGGGAACTTTCACAAGCTAAAACATTCTGACAGACTCAAAGGGCTGATTGTAGTTGCTATCTCTGACACTCAATATGCCTACAGGAAAATTTGGGCTATGTGTGTGTAACCAGAGCAAGAAAAAAGTTTGAAAAGGCCAGAAAAGCTCTTTTCTCACAAACCACATCACCAGTGGGGGGCACTGGACAATTAGTCCAAGAACTAAGTCCTTAATGTTACTGGCAAACAACAAATCCTGCAGGCATTAGGGAATGCCAGTTTGGGGACTGGGAGAGAAAAAAAAAAAAAAAAAAGGCATGCAAGACATACAAATTACTGTACAAGGCTGTAGTCTCATACCAAGGACACAGACACACACACCATTTACAGCAATATACCTTTTATTATTAAGTGAAAAGCACATAAAACTAGAATTTGAGGTTTCCATCCAAATGAAGGGAAAGATAATGCTCTACTAGGGTTCCTGATTTTCCTTCCCAGCAGCAGATGTGCCCATTATGAGATGCTATCAATGCAGTTTACCTGAGAGATCAAAAAAATAAAGTCTATTTGTATAGCACCACAGCCCCTGACCTCTTCACTCAGCATTTCAGCTCAGGGCAGCAAATAATACAAACCCCAATTTTGATTTCATTTGATCAGGTTGGTATTTCTGTACCCTTGGCGTATTCCTAACTGACACGACACAACATGCTCCTCTCAAACCCAGGACCTCAGTCATCTCTGTCCTCCTCATGAGGCTGCCTCAGCTTTGCCATAGAGATCAACTCTCCAATTTCAAAAAGATTTACCATTTTTGTAACAGCATCACAGGAAAGAAATTCCCCATTTCTCAGAGGTGCTGTGACCAGGCAGAGCAGCACCTGACTATCCCTCATGGAACACAAGGCAGTGCCTGGAGAGACCAGGGGAGCAGAAACAGCCAGGCTTGAGAATCTGCTCAGGGGCACAGAGGAGGAGGCACAATGGCATTAAGAGTCATTTACATGGAGTTATTTCTAACCTCCAACACTATTTTACCTACAGTGACATAATTCCAATGCAGCAGTGTGCCCTGAAACAAAACCTGCCTGAGGAGAATTTTGAACTCCGCCTAAAAGCTCATCTCCCAAGAACGCCACTCCTACAACAAGGCCTCTACAGAAAACATCACGATTTTCAAACCCTGCTAAACAGCTGCATTCACAAAAGGGATTTCACATCCAATTTCAGTCACCAACCTGTGCTAAGGTTTCAGAAGCTTCATGAACTTGAGGTGCAGCAACCACAGACCCACAATGACAGAAAACACCAGCAGCCTGAGGCCACACCAGCGCTGTGCCCAGCCTGCACAACCCAGCCCTGGCTGTCCCCCCTTCATGGGGTCAAGAGTCCCATGTGGCAGTGGGAGCTTTGCCTGGCAGCCCTGCTCCTGCCACACACCCCATGCCCCTCCCCCCGGTGCCACTGCTCCAGCTCTGGCTCACACAAAAGACTCTCCTGCCTTCAGTTTATGCTTGTTAAAAGGCCCTCAAGCACAAAAAAGGAAAGGCTTTTTCCTACAAGAAAGCAATGAAACACTTCCCCTGCAGGGGCCATACAAGTAATTGCTGAAGCTGCTCTGGAATTCTGGCACTGACACAACAGCAGCCACAAAAACCTAGAACTCACTCTTCCTGTCACTTGTTATACCAGGGAAACTGCAGCCATATACTGAGCACCTCCCAGTGCCACTGTGTCACACCCCCTGCTCTGGCTCTCACTGCAGCTGGCACACAAGTGCCCTCCCGTCCAGGAACATCACCTGATAGCTTCACATCAACCCCTGCCAAGGTCTCCCCCGAAAGCCACTGGCACAACTGAATTCGGTGTTTCACAGCACAGTCATGGCTCCTCCCCACTTCTGCCACAGGCGGAGTGACACAGAGAACAGACAATGAAGCCAACAGCACCTCGGTGCTCCCAAAACACAAACACAAAGGACTCCACCTGAACATAGCCCAACAGAAAACGTTTGTAGAGACAGCGTCTTTTTTGCATAGAGATAGCACCTTAGTAAGCACTATGATTTATTCATTTTTAGAGCTGCTGAGCAAACGTTCCTCCTGCAGCAAGGAATCCTTTCATGAGGACTCATAACAATTAAGTAATAACTACAGAGATACAGCACCAGCTACTTCCCTGCAGATCCTTGCACCCAAATCCAGTGGACAGTAAAACTGAGCTGGGGCACCACAGGCTTTACGAATCCCTTCGGGAAGTGCCTCCTTTGCTCTGCAAGAATATTCACATCACAAGGAGCCTCTCAGCCACTTGTTCAGCAAACAAGAATATGTTCTCAGGACATCAAAGAAAAATTTCAGGACTGTTTTCACAGAGAATGCACCAAGATTAAGAATAAAATAAACAGAATAAAAAAATTAAACAGCAAGAGAGAGAAGCAAAGGAACTTTTCAAACATGAAGGTACAGGTCTGCTTCCCAACACTGCTAACGGAAGTTGGTTAACTGTTTGCATCTAAAAAGAGTGAAGGTACTAAATATAAAGGGGGGGGGGGGGGGAAGGAAAAATCTCCAGTCATACTTCAGGCATTCATTTATGAAAAACACAGTTCCTTTTGGGAGTCAGAAAGAAGTCACTTGCCTGACACAAATAAATCTTGTGCAAGTTCCACTCCTCTCCCAGAGCACAAATTTTGATATCACTGTTCTCCCCATTTAAAAACAGCGTCTGATAAATATATTTCGACGTGCTTTTCAATTTTTTCCTAGTAAAAATAAAACAACAAACCCCAAACAGTGAGACAGTCCTTCAAATTCTCCTGTTACAGCGACAGCAGTCGGTCTCAAGATCTCAGAGGGTTCGGCATGCCCAGCCCAGCGCAGCCCAGCGCTACTGCCGTGTCACCCCGTGCTGGCACCACTTCCCCGCTCCCCGCTGCTGCCGGGGCCTTTCCGAGCGCCCCAGAACCACCTCCTCACCAGGGCGACCCACGAGTGGCCTCCTCCCGACCCCTCTCCCCTCCAGCCCCCGCTCCTTCCTGCACAACGGGCCCCGATGGCAGGCCGGGCCGAGCCCTCGAGTGTCTTCCCAGAGCTGCCCCCCAGCCCGACCCTGCAGCCCCCCAGCCCGCCTCAGCCCGGCCCAGCCCTGCAGTCCCCTCCAGACTGCTCCCGGCCCCCTCAGGGCCGAAGGCCGCCGGCGCCCTTCCCTCAGCCGCCCCCAGACCTGCGGCCCCGAAGGTGGAGGAGCCGCTCCTCCCGCTCGGCCTCGCCGTCGCTGTCGCTGTCCCCGGGCCCCTCGGCGCCGCCGCGCTTCCTCTTGCAGCCCGTGCCCGCGGCCGCCGCCTCGCCCCGCGGGAGTCCGGCCTTCCGCCGCAGCACGCGGCTGCCCAGAGAGCCCATGGCCACTCGGCCGCCGCATGGAGCCGCGCGGAGCGGAGCGGCAGCGGCGCCTCCGCCCCGGCCGGCGGCGGCCACGGGCCCCGCGACTGTGCGCCTGCGCGGGCGGGCCCGAGGTGGCGCTGAAGGGCCCGAGCAGGCCAGGCCAGGCCCGAGGGGGCGCGGGCGGGAGGGAGATAGAATCTCTTAATAATTTTAGTTAATGGTTTAAATTGACTTCTATAGTAATTCTTTTAATAATAACAATCAATATATATATATTTATAATAAATAGTGCGTTATTCTTTAATTACTCTTAGGTAGCATCTAGCAAAATTGTCACAAGCTGCTTCTGTAGGAAGACAGCTTAGGAAAGTACTGAAACTTTAAGTTTTCATAAACAAACTCTGATGTCCTTCAGTGAACAAAGACTGGGAGACAAACGTATTGTTGCGGTTGGACACGGTGTTGGAAACAATATAACTTTTAAAATTTTTATTTTATTTCTCTAGTCAGGCTTAGTTTGCATTAAGGAAAGGAATTTTTTAAGTTTTTTTAAGGAATGTAGCACCACTCTACGGAGATGAGCTTAACATACCAACAGACTGGGAGCCAGGCCACATCCTGGCCACAAATAAAGTAATGCCTTGACTCTCTAACATTAAAAATAATGTTGGAGGGTTTTTGTTTTTCCCCTAGTTTTGGTGACAACAGAATGTAGAATTTATGGACCACAAGGACAATTTCCAGAAACCAGATGATAGAGACAAAGAGCAAGATTATTGGTTGGAAAGTCCTTACCAAAGGAAAAAGACACCAAAAATACTAAAACCGTGGACTAATTAGCATAAGAAGCAGCCCTGCAGCTGCTCCCCACCCCGCCGGGCCCGAGGAGGAGAAGCAGCTCCTGTGGAGCACAGGAGTTTGGGACAAAACAAGTTCTTTCCCTGTGTACCCTCCCAGAACACACCATCGGGACAGAAAGTACAGAAACAAACTCTTTATTCATTTTTCAAAACTCAGCAACTTCACCCAAGGCACTGAAAGCCACCCCCAGCCTGAGCACCTCCACAGCTGCTGTGCTGAGCATTTCCCTGTCCTAAGCGGAGCCCTAAAGTTCTGCCTCCTCTCCCAGCAAAAGTCAGGAATGTGTCTACAATGGCAGCTCAGAGAACCAGAGAGAAAATTATTTTATTGGAGGCCACACAGGCATCTCCCATTCCAGCCAGCAGGACCCTGTTTTAGAGGAAAATGAGTGATGGAGTTGGGGTGTAGCCACCTCAGCTGTTTGAGCATTGACAATCTAACCTCAGCCTGATCTTTCAGAATAGGATTATACACCAGCAGTAAAAAATAAATTGCTAAGCCAAAGCAGAATCCCATTTTTGTACTGAAAACAGTGAACAGGCAGGTGTGCAGGGTCTGGGAGAAAAGTCCCTCCCAGAAGTTGATGCAGAAGTCCAGGTGAGGCCCAGGCACAAATATGGGATCCTTTAATGGTCCTGTGACATGGGGCTGCTGCCAGACAGTGTGGGGAGATGTGGGGAGGTGTCCCAGGGAGGTCTGGGGAGTTACCTCAGGGAGATTTGTGGAGCTGCCACAGGGAGATCTGGGGAGGTATCCCAGCACCAGGCTGATGAGGTGGGGTTTAAGGGACAGGTCATTCCTTAAAAGGCACCATTCCAATGACATCACTTTATCCAGAACAGGGTTTATATAGGTGTAATATAACCCTAATTATTTATACTCCAACAATCAAGCAGACAGACCAAGCACACAGGGCTGTTCTAACCAGGGCTGAAAAAGGTTTTTCTGATGTCACCAGTGACAACTTCCCCACTTACAGGTCTACAGGCAACATACACATACAGTGCAAGCAGGCTGTTAATGCTCCACACTAACAGAGGCAAGTTAACATGTAAATGTGCTTGTATTTTAGATATTTGGTTTCTTTGTGTTTTAATTCTACCAAGAAACTGAAGCAAAGCTGTATTCTGCACTCTTCACGTACTGATGAGGTTGGCTTTTCCCTGTGCAGCTTCTCACACTATGCATCCAGGTTTGCTTCAGTTGATGCATCTTCCTGACCAGCAAAGGGGCAACTGGTCAGGAAACAATTTAACTTTTGTATCTTTGGTTACAGCATTCCGTGTAAGATGGGCTTCACCAGCCCAGTTAGTAGGCAAATGGGTGTTCCCAAGCATAAAAGTTTGTCAAAAGGATCAACCAGAATGGCCACTATCTAATCAGAGCATGAACTAACCTAAGTCAATAATCAGAGAAGTTAATTAGGCATTTGGGAAAAAAATAGTTGAAAGAAATCTGTATCATGATTGGGTTTGATGATCTTACAGATCTTTTTCAACCTAAATGATTCTATGATCAGCTGCTTCCCATCACCCTGGCAGTCCCACAGGCCTCCTTTAATCCTCCCCACCACAAAGCCTGAGCAGAACCTTCCTGTAGTCCCCTGAGCAGTCTCCCTAGAGAGAGCAGAAAAAAGGAACACCATTAATTTTGCAGCTCCATAGAAGGCAGGATTCCTTCCAGCATATACAACTTACTGTAGTGCTTGTATCCTCTTTCTCAATTTAATAACCAAGAACATTCAGGAATGTTTTCAGTACATATATGTAAAATCTCCTTAATTCTGCCTCCTCTAAAATACCCGAAAAGTGTTAAGGGGTGACATGTCTCCTTTAAGCTGCTTAGCAAATCCAGCTCCGTTTCTAGGATTCCAAAGCTTACCTTAATGAAGGAGTGGAGTGATTTCCCATACAGTGCCAGGAATTCCCTCCTGATGTACAGCATGTCTATTTCCGAGCGGGACACCATCACTCGGATCAGCGTGCTGTCATCTGTGCCCAGGCCCTAAAGGAACACAACAACCAGCTACAAAATGCTGTAAAGCATTTTGGACAGACCAGTGACAGACACAGCCTTCTGTGGAATCCATTCCTTATTAGAGCATTTCTGCATTAATGCAGTGATCTACTACCAGCTCAGAACTTCCTGAAGGAAAAGAGGTCCGTGGAAAAGCTCAAACTTTTTTTTTTCCCCCCAACTAACATGGAGTTTCTTTTTCTCTAATTGCTGCCATGCTACTGACTCGAGCATGGAAAGGCAGTGGGGAAAATAGCAAAAGCTCTTTACCTTCATGGATTTGTATAATCTTTCAGCAAAATATGCAGGTTTATTCCTCAAGCACTTTACTGCAAGGGAAACAAGAACAAGAGAATTAAAACCAATAAACACTGAAGGAGAAGGTCTTCCAAACCCTTCCAGCACTTTCTCAGTACAGATGTTTATTCTGTAAAAATGCAACTCAACAAGCACAGTGCAGACATCCAGAGTCAGTGACCTGCTGTCAATTGATGTCTCCATGCCCAGTGCACAGCAGTAAAATATTTTTAAGGCTTTAAAGCTCCCAGACAGCAAATGTCAGCTGCCAAACCATCCCTTGGCAAAGAAATATATAAAGTATATATATATATATATATATATATGTATAAAATATATAAATATATACAAAATATATATATGATTTAGTGCAGAGCTTTCTTACCAGGTCATATCTGCAAGGATTAAAACATTGTGGCTTATAAAATAATGAAAAAGAGTCTGCCTCCTGAAGCTACGCAAACAGTCAGGGCAAGACACAGGATCTTTAATTATTTAATTAGTTTGTAGACAAAGTTTAAAAGCAGGGAACTCACCCACAGCTAACAAAGCATCCTCAAGGTCTCCTGACATCTCGGATTTAATGCTCTCTGTGATGTCCTTATTAGCAATCCCTCTGTACACATCAAAAACTAGGAGGAAGAGTCGGATAAAAAGAGCCAAGTGAGCTGCTTCAGTGTGTAACCCCCGAGGATCACTTTGCAAGCTCCTCATACCCTGTACAAACATTGCACAATTACCGTGACATTGTAAGCTAAATCAGGGCTGCCCCTCAGAAATATATTTCATTTTAATTATCAGCTGTCTTACTAATTAGTCTACCACTGCTGCTAGGATTTTCCAGAACTGGTATTTAATGCAGAAAGTTTCCATGCTTAGCTCCGTCCCATGGGAGTCACACTTCATTATCTCCAATTCATAGGCTGGAGTAAGTTGCATGGTTGTTTTTCTCAATTCCCTTTTTGTCTCAGGAGGGAATAAAATGGTCTAAAAGAATTTAATCAACTGGCCTTAAGAATATCAGGAAGGGATCACAATCAGTTAATGAACAAGTCCTACCTCTTAGCAGGTGGCACCTGTTCCGTGTGCAGAGGATGGACATGAACTGCACTTCATCTGTTCCCCATTTCTTCTCCCCAGCTTCATACAGGCACTTGAAGACAGTATGAACAAAGTGAGGATAATTGAAAACACCAGGTGTAAATAATGAGATTTTTACTTCACAGAGCCATTTGGGTTGGAAAAGC
Organism: Lichenostomus cassidix; assembly: GCF_008360975.1. NCBI lineage: Eukaryota > Metazoa > Chordata > Aves > Passeriformes > Meliphagidae > Lichenostomus > Lichenostomus cassidix. Next base: position 4,705,881 of record NC_139502.1, on the reverse strand, counting down.
CCTCTAAGGTCATGGAGTGGTCACTACCAATGCTACCACTAACCCATGTCCCCAAGTATCCACACATCTGTTAAATCTCCCTAGGGATGGGGACTGCACCCCTGCCCTGGACAGCCTGTGCCAGAGCTGGACAACCCTTTGATGGAAAAAATATTTCCTAACATCCAATACAGTCTCCTCCTAGGGCACTGCTGACTAGTACAGCTTCAGGCTTACTCATCTACCTTGAAAAAAAAGAGGTCTAGAAACAGCAGGGATTCACCACACATCACACATACAAACCCAGACAATTCTTGCAAGGAAGAAAATTGCTACACACCTGAGCATCTTGTTGAGCAAGGGCCTCATCCACAAATGTTCCCTCATCTCTGTTACCCTGCAGAGATACGAGGATGAAAGAACTCATTTCAACAGAGCAACTAATGGAAGTAAGTCCTGCAAATTCCCCATTCAAAACCAGGTACTGGAGATGTATAGTGGGATTCTTAACATTGAATACTGGGTTACAAATACAGCATAACATGATTCAGATGTTTCTTTTCTAAATGAGCAACCTTCCACTTTAATTTAAAAAGAGCATATGGCATTAAGGCATGCCCAGAGTAAGGCTGCTCTCCCTGCAGAAGCTGGTGTGGAACTGGTGGGGTGAAATGCAAGAGAAGTGAAATAACAGCCGGAAGCATCTCATCACTGAGTGAGAGATGTCCACCAGCAGATTCACCCCGATTATCTCCCCTATCCTGGACTCACTGTTGCGAGGGACACGAGGACTCTTCGGAACATGGAGGATGTGTCAGAGACAATGTCGTCCTCGAGGGTAGAGCCGTATTCTGCCAGAGCACGCACACACAGAGCACATCTGTTACTAACAGCTCACAGAATCACAGAATCAGGATTTGCTGAGCCAGAACGGACCCACAAGGATCACCAAGTCCACCTCCTGTGCCTGCATAGAACCATCCCCAGGAGTCCCACCCTGTACCTGAGAGCATTGTCCAAACACTCCTTGAGCTCCACCAGGATTGGTGCTGCAACCACTTTTGGGAGCCTGTTCCAGCTCCTAACCACCCTCTGGGTGAAGAACCTTTTTCTGATATCCAACCTAAACCTCTCCTGACACAACTTCAGGCCATTCTCTCAGGTCCTGTCACTGTCACCACAGAGCAGAGATTGGAGCTGTCTCTCCGCTTCCCCTCACAGAGAAGTTGCAACTGCGGTAAGTCTCTTCTCAATCTTCTCTCCTCCAGCTGAACACACCAAGTGGCCTCAGCCGCTTCTCACATGGCTTCCCCACTAGGCCCTTCATCATCTTCGCTGCCCTTCTTTGGACGTCCTCTTAACAGCTTAATATCTTTCTTATATTGCAGTGATCAAAACTGCACAAAATATTCAAGGTGAGGCTGCCCCAGTGCAGAGCAGAGCAGGACAATCCCCTCCCTTGACTGGCTGGTCATGCTTTGGTCCATCACCTGGACAATGTTTGTCTGCAACATTTGCCAGCTGTAAGCTAGGTAAGTATGTGACTGTGCTCAGGGCCCTATACACTATAGAATCGTGGAATGGTTTGGATTGGAAAAGCCCTCTAAGGTCATCAAGTCCACCTGTTCCCCCAGCACTGCCAAGGCCACCACTGACCCATGTCCCCAAGTGTGGCTAGCACAGGTTTTTCCCATGAGAAATTTTCTTGTGTTTTATAAATAAAGATAAAGTTTGGATGTTGTTGGAACAGTGTCCCAGAACTTGGACAGTGCAGGCCTGGCCAATCAGGCCTGGGGGAAGGCTTCTGACTGACCAATCTGGGTGACTTTTGAGAACTCTATATATGTGATGAAATCAAAACAATAAAGGTCATTCCTTCTTGCCACTGAGAACTGGTGCCTTCATTACTCTGCTAGCTGCTCAACAGCAACACCCAAGTGCCACAACCACACAGCTGTTAAATCCCCCCAGGAACTGGGACTCCACCACTGCCTTAGGCCCTGTGCCAAGGCTGGACAGCCCTTTCCAGGAAGGAATTTTCCCAATATCCACCTTAATTCTTCTCTGGCACAACTTCAGGCTGTTTCCTCTTGTCCTGTCCTTTTGTTCTCTGGGAGCAGAGCCTGAACTCCCTTGGCTGCACCCTCCTGTCAGGGAGTTGTGCAGAGCCAGAGCCTCCTTTTCTCCAGCCTTTTCAGAGCCTCCTTTTCTCCAGCCTGAGCCCCCTCAGCTCCCTCATCTGCTCCTGGTGCTCCAGACCATTCCCCAGCTCTGTTCCCTTCTCTGGACATGTTCCAGCCCCTCAATGTCTTTCTTGTTGTGAGGAGCCCAAAACTGTCCCCAGGATTCAAGTTGTCTCAGCAGTGCAAGCACAGGGGGACAGGCACTGCCCTGTCCTGCTGGCCACACTGTGATGGGGACAAGCCAGGATGCCCTTGCCCTTCTTGAATTTCAAGAAGTCCTTTTGAGTGGTACAGGACAAAATTAAGAAGTACAGCCAGTATAAAACTGGCAAAAGATTCAACATGGACATACCTCCAGCTGACAGACATAACCACCCCACCCTGTTTTATTTATACCAACTCAATTTCTGGGTGGAATTCCAGTTCTTCATGCTGACAAACCCTTCTCCTGGCTCTTCATACACCTTTGCACACAGAAAAGTAGCTTCTCAGCCAGTATGAAATTGCAGAGTGCACTACATACGGAGTTTGTAGTTCTCATTGATGTGCCGAATCTCTGTGTTGGTGCGAGAAGCCAGGATTTCAATCAGGCAGCCTTCATCTGTTCCTGCTCCCTAAGGAATTGCAGAGAAAAGAGCCGACTATGAAAACTGTTTTGACTTTTGTTTATCATATGTAAGTTAATAAGAAATTAATAATTAATATACAATTATGCATAGCATACTGAATTGACCATAACTCATGCAACATAGAAGACTGCCAAACCTTTAGAGCCCTCCTCAGCTCATGCACGTCATACATGGTAGTAGGAGTCATCAAACCAATGATCACCCTTTCAAAATTCCCACTCAGCTCAGACTTCAGGTCATCAATCAAATCCTAGAAGACAGGGAGAAGAAAGGAGAAGTAGACACAGCCTTTGAGAAGAGGAAGAACTCATTCATCACTTTTCTTCATGTTGTAGCCCTCCCTGAATGAACAGTTACTCTGAAGTGAACAAGACCAAGAAAAACTTGGCCAAGGAAAGCTTGTGCTCAGCGCCAATCATAGTCTTGTGGAGACTGGGATGTTGTTCACATTTCACCTGAGTGACACAACCCAAAAAAGTCTGCATCTCCCAATCAGAGAGCACAGAGCCACAGCCACTGATCTCTGAAGACCACCTACCCTGCCAATAGTGCTTTTATAGGTGATCAGAACTTGCTGACGCTGGGAAACGTTCAGTTTGGTCAAGGTCTCAATGATGGCATCTTCATCTGTGCCTGGAAGAAACCAATGAAAACCAGTCAAGCTGCTTGTACTAGAACAAGAGGCCTGATCTGGCCTTGCCCAAGGTGTGCCATTGGCCACGCAACCTTACACACATCCTTGCACAACCTGGCTCTCATCTGTGCACAAGTGCCTCAGCCCAGCAGCAGTACACCGCAGCAGAGAGAAAACAAGAGCCTGACTAAGGGTGTTTTTATGGCCAAGACTTGTATTTCCAGTGTGGCTTGTGTCGCTCAATTCCTTCCAGTGTCTTCACAGGGCAGTGAGGTTATGCAAATGGCTGAACTTCCCCTCCAAAAAGGCACCAGTAAAAACCTTCCCAATCATCAGAGCTAAAAGAGAGGGCTTAACAGTGGAGGGAGATCAACTCACCAAATCCTTTCATGGCCTTCCTTAGTGCCTGCGCTTCTTGCTCAGCACTGAAAGTCGAGATGCCCTTGACTGTTGCCTAAACCCACAGGAGAGGAGTTATGGAAGGCAGACACAAAGTGATACATATATAGAGTTGAATTTAAAAAAATAAGACAATTCAAAAGATGCTAACATCTTTTTTTGGAAAGTGACACCAAGTAAAGTCCACCCTCCAAACACAAGTGATTTTATACCATTTTATACCATAGGATCCATCCTATCTTAGAAAGAAATGGTTTGTTCTAGAGGGACTTCCCAGCCACAAAAGAAATAAGCCACAAGAACACAACTGAAAGGAGAAAGTATCTTAATGTGGCTGCCCATGGAGCATCTGGTTTCCAGTTAAATAAGGGCACACAGCCTGACATCTCTGTTGAGTTCAGTGTCTTCCCAGCAGTTTTTCATGTAAATCATAGAAAAGCCTCTTCCCATCAAAGCCCCATTCCTGACTTCTCTAAGAGCAGTCAAGGACCATAATTCTGTTAAAAAATACACCAGGAAGTGCAGTGTTTTACCCAAAATGGTGATTCACAAACAGGTTTCTCTTGCCTCCAGTCCAGTACCATTACTGGGGAAATACACTTCTCTTAAAAAGCTCTTTGTGTTCCCAAGAAAATCATCAGCAAAACACCACTTAACATTCAGGAGGGTCAGGCTTTGTGAAACAGACAGGAAAGTGTTCCCTTGTCCCTGGAAGTGTTCCAGGCCTGGCTGGATGGGGCTTGGAGCAACCTGGTCTAGTGGAAGGTGTCCCTGCCTGTGGCAGGGGGTGGAGCTGGACGGTATGTAAGGTTCCTTTCAACCCAAACCATTCCATGATTCTAGGATCACTACCATAGCAATTGCTGCCTTGCAGGCTCAACATGGAAAGAATAATATGCCAGGAAGTTTATCTGGAGAAATTAATGTTCTCTGAATTAATACCTGATCAGGTTTTCCATTAACTCCCCAAATGCAAAAGCCTGTATGTGTGGGTCATTCTCCTCTACAATGAGGAAGCAGAGAGAGGCAATAAATTAACCCCCTTGAAGGGACAGACAGTGACAGTGTTTTCCTGCTGTGTCCTTATCTGAGCTGCACTCCCCACATTTATCAGGTCAGAGCAAAGGATTGGCACAGCCTGGCACAGCAAACACACACACTCACCATCGTGCTCGGATTTGGTCAATATGTTATTGTCTGCGTCCCCAGGCACTTAGACAGCTGTAATAAAAAACACAGGGAGTGGTAGTTTTCTAGCAAATAATTAATAGAATACACCTTCCCTTGAAGTTTAATGATGCTGGCTATGTCACCACCTAATTCTTTGAGGACTAAAAGCACGATTGAACAGCCCGAGTGAATGCCCATAGTAGCTTCCCAGAGTGTCCACCCATGCTTGTGTTGAGAGAAGGCTGGATCACGAGAGCACTGCCAGGGGCAGGGCCAGGCTGGAAGGGATGTGATGGACAGGCAGGTGATTAGCACTGGTAATTTAATATGATTTTTCTCTATTGTCAGCTTGACAGCCTGGCTGAGGCTACAAGAAGTAGACAGTGTTGCCCTGGGAGCAAAGAAAATAGACTTGATTCCCATGTCCTTCAAAATGCACGGCTTTGATCATGGCAGGTGAGATCCTGAGAGTGAAGCAGAGTGAGGATGAAGTAGGGTGAGGGTGCCCACACAGCCTTCATGGATCCTGCCTGGGAGGCAGAGACAACATTGGGCTGTAGGTGAACACATAAAGGACAACCTCACTTGAGCACTGGGCAAGAGAATTATTTTCCCTCTTAATACTTTAATAGAACATTTTATATTCAACATCCCCTCAGTTTGGTGCACTGTGTCTTGCCTTGTAAGGCTGCAGTTTTAACTGACAAAACCCTCGAAAAACCCCAAAGCTTACTTGCCATCTGTCCAGGGTTATTAGTTCTGCTCATAATTTTGTATTCAGTCATAGAGCCTTTGCATGAACACACCCAAATTTTCCTGTATTCCTGATCACTTGACAGAATGTCACGTAACAGGACAAGGTTCACTTCCCCACAACTCAAATTAATCCCAGCATCACATGAGAGGAGTTAGGAAAGGCAGAGTCAAAGGGATACCTACATACAGTAGGGCTGAATTAAATAAAAAATAAATTCAAAAGATGCAATCACAGTGACAGCAAGTAAAGTCTGCCCACCAACTATGTGGTTTTATTCCAGTGTTGAGTGAGTTCTCTCATTAAGGCCCTGAAGCAGAAGCAGAGGTGCCAGCAGTGGATACATCCCTCCCTAACTCTACTCATGGTGCTTCAGAGCTGCTATCCATGCACTCAGACAGTTGTGCAAGAGCAGGAGTGTGTTTGCTCACGCTCCACATGACTCCTACAGACCTGGAATGCACAGGGTGTGCTGTTCAGGCCAGTTAACTCTCAGTGTGGCACTTGCCATGAATGTGTTACGCACAGGCACTCCCAGGTGCACTTCTGCCTTACTACACCCTGTGCAATCAGGCAACATATGGCAATTACTAGTGTTGAGTTTGCTTTCTTTCATCTGACCACAAATTCCAGTGATCAGATTATGACCTAGAAATCAGAAAAGTGATCTTTGCTCTTCTCTAATCTTTTACAGAAGTAAAAAGCCAATTTTATTGGCTTTAGTCGGACACTAAATGAAGGCAGCAAATTTCACTGCTGTTTTTATGATGCAGTTTTACCATCCAGCTGGTCTGTACACAGAAGCAGGAATATCAGACATGCTGGTTTAGCAAGTCAATTAGAGGGCAAAAGAAAGGTCGGTAACAAGGAAAAGGGAAGCAGAGAAATTCTGAGTGCAAACGATGTGGCAGAAAGAAACCAAACCATGAAGAGAGGCTGCATGTACTGGATTCAGGGCAAATGCTCTCACAACATCCATTTACACCAGAAATATCACATTGAATATTGATTGCAAGACTGATTTCTTCATCCAGTGAACACCACTGGGAATCGAAAGAGCAGAGCACTGAAAAGGCAGCAATGCAAACCCCACTGCTCAGTCTGCAAATGCTGGTTTGTTCCTGGTGCATTTCTGTATGAGAATGAGCCACTGAAATTACAGGTGGGAGAGCTCAGCCAGGCTGTCCAGCAATGGCCCCTGTAACCCTTTCACAGCTGAAGGGGTCTGCATGAACTGTTCAGGCTGGGGCTTTAGATGAATAAAACTCTCCTAAGCCACCCCTTGGCAAGCAGAGAGAGATGGGAATTGCTCAGCAGATTTGCCAGTGCTCAGCAGCTTAACACAATTCCTGGCCTGCAGCTCAATCAGGGAAAAACAGCTTCAGGATAGGAACAATACTTCACTCTGTGTTTCGAAGAATTAAACTATGCTTGCAAGAGTCAGCCAGCCAGTGCTATGGTCCTGATGTTATTTGCTTCACCCCAGAATAAAGGCCTGATACAATAAACCTGGCTTAAAGCAGGCTTAAAGCACTGTGCCCAGGTGACAGAGTGCAAGTGTAGGAGGTATCCCTCCCGTTACTCGATTTTTCGATTTTTTTTCCATGGATGATCTTCTCCTGGTAGGCTTTATCAGCTAATCAGCCTGTTTTAAGTCCATATCAACATCCTCTAAAATCTGAATCCAGAATAAACTTAATTTATCAGAAAACAGCTGAGACTATCATGTGTGCTGGCCAGTTCAAGTTTATGCTTGCACACAATCAGGTTTTCCTGACTGTGCTCGGAGCACACAGCCAGGAACCAACAAGGAAAGCTTCCAACAACTTAGGATGATGTAAACACAGGGCTTCTCCCCCTCCCTTCCCCCCAGTTCGAGCTTGCAGCATTGCCAGTCGTACATCTCGGGTCTGGATGGAAACCCACCGCTTTGTGACCCTTCTCCTTGAGAGGCAAACACTGGACTTGTCTGACAAGTTCCTTCAGTCGATTCACGTTTACCCAAACACAACCTACACCCTGCCCCGGATCAGCTTTTCCACAGCTCCTAAGCTTTTCCGCAGCTGCTCCCGGTGTGCAGGATGCAGCCCTGGCTGTGTTCCCGGGGTGCCCGGCGTACGGCTGGTGCTCGCCGCAGGGTCGCTGACACCGATCCCAGCCCAGTTTGCAGCTCAGGAAAGGATCTCCCGTCTGCCACGAGCCCCGAGCCAGCTGAAACATCCCAGCGCCTCCCACACAATAACCTTTACCTGGCCATTGCCCTCAGAAGGAATAAAAATGTGATTTTTATAGCCTTGTAGTCCTCATTCAGCCTGTGCGCCCACTCCGAGCCGTGTCACCGCCCCTGCCATGCCCTCCGCACTCCAGCGGCCAGCGGGGAGGACGTGCCAGCCTGGGCACGGCAGAAATAGGAACCAAAACCTGAGCTCCCTGTGCGCGGGAAGGGTCAGCCCTTCCTCCTTCCCACGACTGCCCCCCGTCCTTCCTCAGCCCGGGCTGGAGCCCCCAGGGCCGCCCCAGTGCCTTGGCATCGTGGGCATCGCCCAGCCCGCGGCTGCAACTCCCGCACTGCCGTCATTGCCCTCTGGAAAGCGGGGATGGCGCTTGGCACCTTCTCAGGCACCTCCAGCCACGCAGCGCCGTCCCAATGCCAAGGGGGATCCCCAGTTCTCTTGGCACTCACCTGCTGTCCCACGCGAGTCCCTGGCAGGAATGGGGAGACCTTTGGTGGCTGTCCTGGGTGGCAAAGTCCCCGCCCTGGAGACACGCGGCAGTGACGTGAAGGAGTTCCAGCCCTGCTCTGCCCATTCCTAAACAGTTAGTTGTAATGCAGGGCAGGGAGAAGTTCCTCAGGGAATCTCAGTCACATTGCATGTTTGGGGTGTAATACGGAGGGCTGGCAGGCTGCAATGGCTTCCACGCTCCCCGACATTCCCTGTAAAAATTTCTGGGAACAGAGGGGGCTCTGGTCTCTCACTGGCGTCTGCAGCAGGGCGCACTCGAGGGGGGAGCGAGGGGGACGACGGCGTGGAGCACGCCAGGCAGCAACAGCCTCGAGCAAGAAGTCCTGTTCCTTCCCCGGTGTTGTTTGTGGGGATTTCTTATCTGTGTTGTCTCCTGTGCTCCCACAGCACCTCTCTGGGTCTTCAGCATCCTTACCTGTTGTCGAAGAACTCTGCATTGCAAATGGCCATGATTTCAGTAAGGACGATTCTTTGCATAAAGATTATTCATTTTGCCCCAATAAATGGCAGTGCCCTCAAACCAAAACCCTTCAGGCAAAGGGACTTCAGTTTTACCCTGATGTGACCCTGCCAGGGTCAGCCATGGACATGATCACAAGGCTGACAGAGGGAAATCAGCATTGCAATATACATAACTTTTCTTCAAGTGTTTATCCTCAGGAACTCTGGTCTCCTCTGATGTCACAAGTGCTGTTATTTTCATGGGTAAACCAACCCTCTCAGTTTTTTTTCCAGCTCCTACAACAGCTCTGTCTCATCCCTGTGCCTCTTTGCACGTGTTCATTTGCTGGAAGGGACCTAAATTTAGCAGCTTGGATGCAGGCAGGCTGTGTTCCAGTGAGCATGTCTGTATGGTTTATTTATTACAGCTCCCACTGCAGCTCAGCCTCCTGAAACAGCTCCACCGCACCTACTGCTGATGCAAGGGAACATGGACCAGGGGAACAGAAAAACTAGGTTCAAGCCTCAAGCCCTCTCCTTTTGCACTGCAGAGCCTCTTTCCTTGCAAAATCTGGCACTTGACCCTGACCAGGATTCAGTGTGGACCAGTACATACTGTCTACAAACTGACACACAGTCGCTATGGAGAAACTCTTCTCTTCCCTACATCTCTGAAAGTTTCCATTCTCATCCCTTCTTCTCACATCAGCAGTCCCTGCTCTGGGCCCATTTAAATCCACCAGCAGGAACTCCTGTGTTTCTCCATCTCACATTGCCAGTGATTTTTTTAGCCTGTGTGTTTTCATCATTCTGTTTGCTTCCCAGTCTCTTCAGCCCCCAGGACTGGAAGGCTCTGTCACTGCAGTCACTGGTACATGCAACAGTAATTATTTAACACCACGAATTATTAATTTTCTTTGCAAGTTTTTTATCCTTTAAGTATTGCACTAATCCTGCCATTCATGATTTTCCTAATTCAACCCTTTCTTTCCCCCTGGGAGAGGCTCCAAGTAGGAGGAATACTTCAAGTTACAAAATGTTCATGTGTGTGCTTTTGGCCACCTGGAATTAGTCATGTAAGTGTAGTCCATTCAGCAGCTAGGTCCTGATGCAACATACAGCTAAGTTCCCTGTAATCTTGGCTAGTTATGGGTGCTGGCTTCAGAGCCATCTGATTCAGTCACGATTATTTGGACTAAAATGAAGAAAAAGAATAGGCACAAAAGCTTCTGAGCATGCTGAGAATTGACTGAGCTTCTCTGGAAGGTGGATGGAATGACAGGGGATTTAGGGAACCCTGTTGTACCTTGTTATAGGAGCTGCTCCCTTTGGGAAGACGAAAGGTTGTTGCTGTACTTTCCTACACAAGGTTCAGGTGACAAAGCTTTGTCTCTCCAGGAGCCCTTTGTGTAGGGTCTGCTCAGCTTTCACCATGTTGTCTTAATCTCTGAAAGGGTGGAAAGGCTGTGGTTATCCTTCAATATCTCCAGAGGAAGCACTATCTGGCATAGTTTTGCTGTCCTTGCATCAAAAGAGGGACAGCCAAGGGACAAGCCTACAGTTCCTCTTGGTGCAGTGACAGAGCACATCACTCTTCTGTTCATGGATATTTCATTTGTTCTATCAATTATTTTAACCACCCTTGTTACAAAGCACTGAAAACCCCAGACTCCACTCAGTTCAAGCCTCAAGCATGGTTTCTATTCCCATTCCATCCTGCTGTTCTTCCATCTACAAAAGATTTTTAATAGAAATTAAGTCACAGAAAGAAAGACAGGGAGGGCAGCGTGCATTAAGTAAATAAATTGAGCTCAAGCAGCAGCCCATTAGGAAGGAGGTATTTATTCAAAGTCCCACAATGAGAACAGAGCTGAGCCTCTAGAAAATGGCAGCATTTGTTTTTGCTTGAAGGATCTGACCTTTTAAATTTGCACCTCAGAGAGCAAAGGAGCCTTGTACTAGGAGGAGAGATTTTCAGTGTGTCCTTTCATTAACAGTTTTAGCTTTAGAGAAACCTCATTCACTGAGCTCCAAACTCTGGCACTAATGAAGTCATTCACCAAGTGAGGGTCAGGATTTGGGCCTTTGGGGATTAAGCAGGTGTTTTCAGGAGGTTCATAAGGGCAGTGCTCATTTTCATACCTGAGCACTGGCAGTTTGCAAGCAGCAGCCCCTGAAAATGGGGTTATTTAAGGGTTGCACAAGTGCTGTGGGAGTGTGTTGGATGCTGTAGCTCAGTCACTGCTGTCTCTATAGCAGCAGTACCTGAAGGCAGGGTGGAGGCTGAAAGCTAGCCCTTGCTTTTTGAAAGCACTGACTTCTCTGTGCTTGTAAGAGGGTAAAGAATTTTCACATACTGTGTATTAATATCACAACAGTCCCAAAGTGAACAGCAGTTGTTAGGGCTCACTGCAGAGATCCAGGGGCACTCCTGACCTTTAGACTAAGGGTGTCCTTACCTGCTGTTCAGCACCATGTAAGGTGAAACAGCCATTTCCACAAGTCAGAGGTGTTTTGGGGAAGACCTTAGGAAGAGACAGCCTGGAACTTTTGATCTATGATTGGAGCAAAGCCCTTTCAACACAAAGAGAGGAAGGAAGATGAAACACACTTCCAGACATAGGTAAGCAGTGCTCATTTGAGGTGGAAAAACTTAACTACTCCAATTCACATCAGAAATGAGAGTGTTCTTAGCTCTTCATAACAATGAGAAGCACTGCTTCTGCACTCTATTATTAGGGCAATGCACAGGACTCTCCCTTTTAGCAATCCAAGCAGGATTTAGAGCCCTCAGCACAGCATACCAGCACTGCTATGCAAGTCGAAGGCTCTCTGGGTAGATTTCATAAACATAAATGTCACATAAGGCCAAGAAGGAGCTGGGGAGCAGAAGTGATTTGAGAAAATTGCTGTAACCCAGAAGGCGTTTAATGAGAGACCACTTGGACATGGGGCCCCAAATGCCTTAGACAATAACCTGTAAGGCGAGACAGCAATGAGCACTGCAAGGATGAGACAGCCAGGAGTCGAATTCCCCGTTTCAAGTGTGCTTCAATCACAGGGTTTTTAAGGTGGGGATGCTCATGTGTTCAGCGGGCAGGCACACAGGAGGGTATCCTGGATGTTCTCACATTTCTTCACACTGACAGTTCTAACTAACAGCATCTCGGGTGCTGGGGCTCTCCACACTGCTGGCCCCCAGCATATGCTGTGCTGACACTACCTCAGAGATACCCACCCACTCTGCCTTCCTCCCACAGAGAAACTGAAGGCTGCACTTGGCCACCAGCCCAGTCTGTTTTCTTTTATTCACTGAAGCTATAAACAGGAGGGAATGCAAACAGTCTGGGGCTATCGGTGGTCTGATGGCTTCGTTGGCTGCCTGTGTCCATGAACCCATCCAAAGGGGGATGGGAGTCAGCAAATACTTCCAGAGTGGGGTTGGGATGGTGATTAGGCACTTGTGGGGCTACACTTTTCCCTTCGAAAGAGCCCCTTGCTGTCAGACAATTTGTCTTTTGCTTTCGATGCTACTTGTTTTGTCTCACCTTCTGCTATTCAAAGTGAAAACAGGGCTACTGTTAACATCCCCAGTGGAGCTTGAAGCACAGGCTGTGGCAGAAAACGCACAGGAATCTTCACAGGATCTATGGCAGCCTGATACGCCATTCCCATTACTTCCTGAGAGAAATGGACTGCTTCCCTTATGGAGACAGGCTGAGTTGGAGTTGTTCAGCCTGGAGAGAAGGCTATGGGGAGACCTTAGAGCCCCTGCCAGAGCCTAAAGGGGCTCTCAGAGAGCTCTGAGGGACTTTGGGCAAGGGCCTGGAGGGACAGGACAAAGGGGAAATGGCTTCTTACTGCCAGAAGCAGGGTTAGATGGGATATTGGGAAGAAACCCTTCCTAATAGGTGAGGGTGGTGAGGCCCTGGAACAGGGTGCCCAGGGAAGCTGTGGCTGCCCCTACATCCTTACCAAGATAAAAATAGTCGTGTGATTAAGACTTTATTATTATGCGGTGAATTCAGGAAAATGTGAGCATTGCTTCGTTTCCCCTGGACAGTTAAATCTCACAAGCAGAGGAAGCTGTGCCGGCTCTTTTCTCCTTCACTGCTGCTCCTCGAGCTCTCCAGAAGGGGCCAGTGTGCCCTCGCCCTTCGGGGACCGCAGGAAACCTGTCCAGGCCTGTGTTTTTATTTAGAAAATGCTGAGCTGTCTGGAAAGTTTGATGAAGAGGGATGCAGCTGTACTAATGTGCTTCTTCCTAGGGATTTGAATGCATTTTCTGAGCAGCGCAGGAGAACCAGGGATCAGGGAGATAATGTGCAGGGAAACAGCTCTGCTGACCACACTCAGATATTTTAAACCTCGCATCATGGGATTTTAGCAGTTTAAAATTTGGTGTTCAGGATTGAGCATATTAGTCAGACTGAGGTTCCTCTCTGCAGCAGGACAAGTCTGGGAGCACTCTGGAGTCGCTCTGGGCTGACATGGGAGAAGTACCAGGCCATGTCTGTGCTGCAGCCACTGATCAGCTTTTTCACTTAGAGCTTTCAGGCTCAGTTCCCTCTGATCCCTGTGAAGGTCACTGGGATTGCAGCAGTGCAGCCAAGCCTTGTGCTTTCTGGAATAAAGAATATCCTCAGCATCTGGAACCGGGGATGGCTCCTGTTGTGCTTTTGCTCCCCAAAATGGTCATAGGTGGGGTTTGTGTGCCTGCGTGACCCAGCTGTGCATGGGTCTGACACTCCCTGCATTGCACCGCAGGTATGGTTAAAAAAAGCCCTTTCAGAGCCAGGGAGGAGGCTCAGCAGTGCATCTGCAGCTCTCTGCATGCAGTGGCTTTTATCTTCTTTAGTTGGAAATGAGTCATTTCCCTGTACTGTACAGAGATGCCCAATTTCCTTGGAAATTGTTCAGTTCTGCAGAGTCCCCAGAAATCCCCAATTATGGGACTTGCTTTTTTCACTGGGTGTTTTACCTCAGTCTTGAGTTACCTAGGGATTTTCACACATTAGAGGAATTAAAAAAAAATTAAAAGTAATGGATAGAAGCAACTGAGACTTTACCCAGTTTGTATTTATTCTGAAGGACATGTGAACCTTCTGTATTGATCACTGGCAATTAATTCATCACAGAGCCCCAAACCACAACCAAGCAGGTTTCATGCAGATTTAAGCCTGCAAAATGAAAAATTATGGTTTTCACACGTTTGTTGGCCGCCTGGCTGAAATGATTGCAGTTCCAGCTGTGTGGACTTGGCGTGTACTTGGAGATGAGGTGCAGTCAGGAGCCACCCTACAAATTATGGGTGACTGAAGGTGGTCAAAGGAGGACTTTGAGGTCTGCAGGGTGGGCTTATCGGCCCTCACCTATAAGAACTGCTGAGGACCAGAATGGTGGAAGAGGTGTAGTGTTATCCACAGTGAGGAGGCACAGTGGCTCAGCAGAAAAACAACTGTGCCGTGATATGCTATCAGATCTATTTATCCAGGTGCTAAATGTTACCACCAGCAATTTTATCTGCCAGTTCTCAGAGCCATATGCACCTTAAAAGTCTTCAAATACTGTGAGGAAAAACCAGTTAGATCCATTAACAACATGCTGATCCAATCTCATTGGCATTGCTGGAAGCCTGTGACTAAAGCAAGGCCGGATGAAGAAAAAAGGCTGTGTGAAGGGCAAACGTTTTTGTCATCCCAAAGTAACCAGGCCTGGCCTATCTGCTGGGGACTGGGGTCATCAGCAGGATGGCTGTAGTTATTACCATAATACAGGAAATAATAGTCATCGGGCAAATAGGACCATGCTTTGGTTTCCTCTTCTGTCCCAGTCAGAGCAGAGGAAAGAGAGTAGTGTGTCATGGAGCTATTCATTTGGCAGCCACGTGCTTCTTGGGATTTGTATTCTGGGGCTTCATTCTAGGAAAACCAAATGTTGCCATTTGAACATTTCCCTCTGCTGTTTGAAATCCCAGCTCTGGCCTTCTGTAATGCATGCGGAGAGGAGTCGGCTGCTCTGGGATGCCATAGGCTGAGAAAATCTCTGGATTTCTGAGAAAAAAATTCTGAAAAGAACCCAAAATGCATTTAAAGTAAGTTTTCCAAGATGCAAGCTAAACTAAACCTTTCCAAAGCCTGGCCCAAGTGGCTTTTGGGCTCTGGAGGAGCTGCAGTGCCTCTGACGAGTATCTTGCTGGTAGTCGAGCAAGAAGGAGAAAGAAAAGTGTAACTTAACAGCAAATCAAAGGCACAGGCTTTACAAAACAAGATACCAGGTGTAAAACACTAAAGACCTTTTGAGTGCTTGGGATATCTCTGTTCTTAGGATTTTTTGAGGCTCTCAAAGCAGGTGCTAGCCGGGCCTGTGTGAAGATAAGCCTCGTGCTTCGGGTTAATCCTAAGATGTCACTGCAGTGGCCTTTTATTATTATATCACAAAAACATGGAGTTTAGCGCTTTATTTCAAAGACAAACGTAAATAGCCATCACCACTCAAAGCCCCAAAGGGCCGTGGCTCCTCACGGACAGGATTTCTGCGCCCATCCCTCGCGGCGAGAAGGACACAGAGGCCCTAGACGCCGTGCGCTGTCCCTGGGGCGGCCCAGTCCTGGCCAGTCTGAGGGGCGATCCCGGCCAGGGGACTCCGCCACAGCCCCCTCGCGGCCCCGCCGGCACAGCGCCCCCTGCCGCGCAGGGCCGCGGGGCATGCCGGGACTTGTAGTGCCCGCCACCCCAGGGCACCCCCTCCGCTCGTGACGGGGAACTACCGCTCCCAGAGTGCCGTGTGCGGCGCCGCCATCCCGCCGAGCCCCCACTCCGCCGCCCTCCGCGCTGTGGGGCGGGGGGCGCTCTGAGGGCTCCGGGACGGGACATTCCGGGTCGCGACATTCCGGGACGGGGCAGAGCGGGACGGGACAGCCCAGGACGGGACACCCCAGAGCGGCAGGGCTGGGCCCTGCAGCTGGCGGAGGCGCGGGGGCGGTGCTCCCGACGGCAGCCGGGACTTCCTGTGACGGCCCATTTCCTGGTCGGATGGGGCCGGTGGGGGGCGGCGGCGGGGTCGGTCCGTGTCCCTGACGGGCTCGGTGGCCGCCGGTGACGCCGCCAGGCAGTGATGCGGGCCCCGGGCCCAGCCGGCAGCCGGCCCCCGCCGTGACCCGGTGGGGCTGCGCACGCCGGCCCCGCGGGGCGAATGGAGGCACTCGCCACCCTCTGCGAGGTACCGGCCAGGGTCCCTGTGGGTCGGGGCTCGTCGAGGGGCCCGCGGCAGCCCGCGGGCGTAACGTTATCTCCTGTGGTTTTGCAGGTGTGAGTCCCCGGGAGACAGCGCGGCTCGGCCCCGCCAAGCGAGCGGCCCCGGGCCCCCCTCAGGGGCCGCTGCAGGAGCCAGGAGGGGCTCGGGACCTGACACCGGCATCGTCCCCATCACCGGCAGCTGCCGCCTCCTGAGACATGAAGAAGTTCTTCGACTCGCGTCGAGAGCAGGGCGGCTCCGGGCCCGGGTCGGGCACCAGCGGCGGCGGCGGCAGCAGCAGCGGCCCGGGCAGCGGCTACATCGGCCGGGTCTTCAGCATCGGCCGGCACCAGGTTACTGTGGACGAGGTGCTGGCGGAAGGTAAGACCCCGGTGCCTTTCAGAGCTCGACCTGTGCTGCTTTTCCCTCCCCATTTCCCTCCTCAAGCTGAAAGGGAGGCCTTGAGCTGTCCCGGGCACCCAGCCTCCCCCTTTACCCCCAGATTCCCGAATATTTCATTGTCCTTAACAGTATTGCAGTCCAGTGGTGTCTGTAAGCTGACGTGTCTGGTCTTCCCATGTGTAAATCCAGTGTGGGTTTGCTGGATTCGTCTTTCTTTTTTAATGCTTTAGAAATTGGGGTGATTTCAGAAGTTAATTGTTTCCCACTTCTCCCCAAACTGGGAGTTAAACCCAAACAACCCCCCAAACCAAAATTGTCAAATATTTTGGTGTGGAACAAGATCCTGTAAATAAAAAAAGCAGTGTCCTTCACTCTTAAACTTTATTCAACTGTTTCCTCCTTTTCTACCTTAAGCAGAGAGGATTAAAACACTGGAGTAAATTCCTTGTAGCTATGTCATGCACATAGGTAGGCTGAGCAGAGCTGACTGTGACCTGGGATGAGAGATTTCTGTGCATGGGGAGTTTCTGCAGGGGGAAGTGGTGATCCCAATTGCCTTTTTTTTTTTTTTCCAAATAAAACAGTTAAAGACCTAAAAATGAATTGCAGGGATTATAGAACTCATGACGTGTGCAGGCCTTGCAGTGCAGTGAGCTGCTGGTGGCATTTGTTTAATTGTAACCAGCTCTGCTGCTTGAACTATCATTTTACATTTTATTTGTTGGGGCTGTGAGGAACCTCCTGAATGGCTCTGGCTGGTAACCTTAGATTCAACCTTTGGAGAGATGTTGGCCTCCTTACATCTGCTCCTGGTCCCTGTTGCGCAGCATCCTGGGCAATTTTAGTCAAAACAGTATTTTGTATTGATGGTGAAGGAGAGGGGAGCTGCTGGGAGAGAGCTGAGTGGGAGGACCTGTGTTGGCTTTTACAGAAGGAGCCCTAAAATGGAAAAGGGACTTTGTGTGTGCTGCCTGTGTTCAGGTTTGTAAGAATTTACCATGGTGTACAAGAAAATAGGTCTGTGACTGTTTTTTAGATGTGGTTTCTGATATGTTCTGCAGAGAGGAGCACTGAAACCAGGCTTTTAACTAGTAACTGTAGTGATTTTTTTTTCCTTGAAATTTGCAATGTAGGTTTGTCTTGACTGGTATTTCAAAGGCCCTTTTGGCCTTGGAAGCTTAGGACCTACATGAGCTAAACTTGAGAAGCTGTCAGAGTCTCTTTTTAATGCCGGGTGGCTTCATCCTGGTAACATGAGAAGGCAGAGGCTTTTTTTGCTGATGAGTAATCTGCTGGCAGGTTCTGCCCTGTGCTGACAGCCTCGGCAAGCGAAGCCGTGTGTCACTGGGCTCTCCTGTTCAGCAGGGCTGAGCTGCAGCAGAGGTGGAGGTGGTAGCACAGATTGCCTGGGAGAAGTGCCTCTCCTCCCTACCTCGATGTCCTGGAGGAACTGCTGCTTGTGGGGGCTTTTCCCTGCAACTGCTGCTTTCTTGGCTGGCCTGTGGGATGTAGGGTTGGCTGCAGCTCTGGGATCCTCACACACAGGCCAAGCTCACCTGTGAAATAGGTGCTGTGTTCTGTTCCTGTGTGGCAGAGGGAGTTCTGGTGAAGGGTGCTGCATAAGTATTTTCCTTACAGTGAGACTCTGCTGTGAAATCCTTCTGTGTGCAGAGTGAAGCTTCCAAGGGGACAAAAGCGAGGTGGTATGTTGGTTTGGAGGTTGTCATCTTTTGATGGGAGCAGAGAGGTGAAAATGCTGTTTCCTCTGTAGGAAAGTTGGGCCATCTGTGGAGGCAGAGTGGGTCAGAAGTGCTGCAGTTCTGCATGACTGTGGCTGAGTGTGCTGGTAAACAGCCTTTTCTCCCTGACTCAGCTGGAGACCTGGGGAGCTCGTGGGCAGCCCGGTCCCTGCACTCCTGATGGCTGAAACCTCTGCTGGAAGACCTCTCTGTATCTGCAGTGGTGGTTCAGCAGTGCTGAAAAGGCAACTCTTGACTATTTCTGCTAAAAGGAAAAGTCCCCTGGGAAGCACTTTGTAGGAAGAGTATCGTGTCTGGGAAGGAAAGACCTCTCATCCCCGTTGCTTTAGGAGGGAGTGGGGAGGCCTGTGTTTCGGTGCAGCATGTGAGACATTAAAAGAAATGAGATGTAAAAGTGGCTTAAAAGAGAGGATCAATGAAATGATAAATGGTGTGGAGGAGATGAGTTGAACCAGAACTTCTGGAATTGAAGTGTTGGGATTTACCTCTGTCTGTCAGAGCTGTGCCTGGTCACCCTGAATTCTGCTGAGCAACCCTGCTGATGAGGAGTGCACCCTGGCTGGGCTGCATCACTTCGTGTGCCAGGTGGCAAATGGCTCCATGTGCCCCTGGGCTTCTGTGTAGATCCCCCAAAATATCTGCTGGGGTTAGGTGCACCTCCCCAACCCCTGAAAAATAGTTGTGTGTGGATACTTGCCTTCCTAGGCTGGGAGGAACCTTCCTTCTTTTTGGAAGGAAGTAGATGGGAGTAACATAGAAGGAATTTGAGGAGTTGGTTTTGGTGTTATGATACTGGTGAATCAGTGGGTTTTTTTTTGTTTTTTTGCAGAGTGTTGCGATAGGTGATTCCTAGTTGGGTCTTTGTAGCTGTCCTGCTCTAATCTAAATAATGTCTTGAAAAATTCTCAAAGTTTGCACGAGGATTGATTGTGGAGGGAAGGCAGAGCTGCTGACTCTGGAGGTCTGCAGAGCCAGGTTTAAAGTCACACAGTGCCCCACTGTGGGCTTAGGGGTGTTGTGACTGGTTTTGGGGTAATTGGTGTTTCACAGAGCAGAGGTGAATGCCCAGGAGCTGTTGCAGTGTGGGGCTGAGTCAGGCTGCGGCCTGTCTGTTTTCTTTCTGCAAAGAAACCAAAACACTGTGATCAAATCATATACCACTCTTTGTTTCTGCCTATGTGTAGGGAAAAAAACAAAACAAAAGCCCATCCCAAAGCCCCACACTGGAGCTGTAGAGAGGTGGATGTCCCTCTGATGAGCATCAAAACAGCAGAAACATTGAGAAGAATGTTGCCATATGTTAGAAATTTGCTAATGAGTTTGAGAGGTGTGCATATGTGGCAAAGTACCATAAACCACAGGTACTCCTCTGAGCTTAAACAGGGTGGGGATTGCCCCAGTGTCCCATTTTTGAGGGCCTCTGTGTTTTGTATGGCTCTGTGTACTCACAATATTGTAAGAGAGTGCTGAGCTGACCCAAGGTGTGTAAACATTGATGGGGCACGTGTTTGAGCACAGTTTTGTTTGTCTTGCTTTGCTTCTAGCAAAAGGTACAGGCTGCATTTCTGCAGGTCTGTGAAAAGTTACTTTTAAAATTAGTATTATTTTTCTGAAGGTCTTTTTCGCTTAAAGTGTGTAAGTAAGGAGTTCAGGTTTAATAATTATTGGATATCTCACTGAAGTTTTTCAGGTACATGTTTGTGTGCTAGTAACTAGTGATGATTTGAAAGCATTTAATGGTTGATATTACAAACCAGTGCAAAGTCACAAAGTCAGCTTATGATTGCCAGCTGTATTTTTTCCTTAGTTTTAAAAAGAGGGACATCGTGGGATTCATCCTGACTTTCCTTAGCAGACCTGCAGGCCAGTGCATGTAGGAAGCAGCTGGGAGAGGCTGTGAATGCTCCACCCGTGCCTGGTGAGGAAGGGGATTCCCTGAGCTGCCCCGTTGAATGGTTGGGGTGAGTGCAGAGGGTTTCTGCTGACTCCTGCGCTGCTCACTCTTGGCACCTCCTTTCCTTGCAGCACCATAGCCTGAAACCACTGAAAATACCTGTGAGCTTTTTCTGAAATAATTTCACTTTAAAGCAAACCACATCTGAGGTAAATTTTGGAGATTTATATGATTCTCAACCCAATTCCGGTGTGGCTGCATTCAAAACATTGCTTTGAAGTGTATTTTGTGAGTTACTGCTTTCTAGCTTCAGCCAAGGGCCACCTGCTAATCAGCTGACCAGTGACATTTGGATTCGGAATTAAACTGTTTCTCCTCTTGGAATGGGACGTGATTTTCTTTTTTTTTTTTTCCCCATTTGCTTTTTGTGTGTTTCTTGTGAGGCAGAACGTGTACTCTGCACTCTGCTCTGCTAGGTAGCATATTTGATTCTGTGTTCTAGCAATCTGGTTTTTTTTGAGGGTAGAAGCCAGGGGAACTTGTGAAGAATCCCAAGGGAGTTATTTGGTAAACGTTGAGGTACCCGAAGTGTGTTGGTGCTTTTAGTAGCACAGCTTTTGCTGGGACAGTGTGTGCTGGGTCCTGAGGTGTAATTAGGGAGGAAAAGCAGGTGTTAGTAGATTTAAGTGTGCAAGAAGTTGTGTAGGCCAGAGACTGGCCTGGCTTGTGAGCTTTGTGCAGCCTGTCAGAGAAGGGGTCTGGGTTGCACCTGAGGGGGCTGGTTCCTTACGTAACAGCTGTGGTAGCTAAAAGCACAATTAAAAGCAGTATTAGCCCAGTGCAGTCATGGGAGTGGGAGTCTCCTGCAGTCATCCCATGAAGGAACTTCACATGCTAAACCAAAATAGTTCCTATTTCAAGCAGTCCTGCTATGAAGTTGTCAGTATAAGAAAGCGTAGTTTTAGGATTCTGGCTGAGGGTAATACATGCTTTAACTTTCCGACTGGGGTCTTGCAGAAGTGTTCTAGTAGTCATAAAGGAACAGGTTACTAATCTCTGGTTGCAACATCAGTGCTGACATTGTGGATCTCAGGAGAATGCGCACTGCCATAATGCTTTTATTGTGGTGTGGGCCTTTTCCCCTTTGTGCAGGAGCTTGTCAGCAGCTGGGGAGAGCAGGTGGGAAGTTATAAATGTGCTGAAGACAAGCTGGAATACACTCTGGATTTAGCACTTCTTGCCTTCCAAGCTCACCCACCTGCATTAGTCATGGCTAATAAGGGCTCAGGACTGGCTAGCTGCTGCACACTTGTGTTGGGACTGGGAGCTGCTTCCCTTGAAGGTGACTTTTTTTCAGTGTAAATAGTGTTCTGGGCAGGCTGAGGCTATGCCCGTTGGGAAGGCAGGGTGCCAGCTACAGGGCTGGTGCTGCTCCTCTGGAAAGTCACAACCAATTGCCTTCACTTGTGCTAAGTGTTTACTTGTGTTCAACATGTGGAAGGAGACAGGAAGTCTCTGAGGAGAACATGCCATAAGCAAACTCGGTTTGTGGAGGAGTTATCTTCTGATAACAAGAGGTAACTATAAGTTTCCCAGGAAAGGGTGCTGGCTTCCTTGGATGGGGGAAGCACAGGATGTCCTTGTGGCTGTATCATGCTGGAAACAAACCTCCTTGGATCAGATACTGGCTGCTGTACTTTTTGAGAGTAAGAACAATACTGACAGTGATTTACAAGCACAAGGAAGAGATTTGGAAAGGCTTAATTGAGGCACTGCAAGGTAATTCTCATTTGTGGCTCTTCGTCATTACGGAAACTTTCTCCTTTTGTAGGAGGTCCAGGAATTGCCACTAAATGAAATGAAGGTTATTGTTAGCTGCCTACAGTGTGATGCAGCAGAGTGAAAGCACAGGGGAGCTGCTGCAGCTCCTCTAATGTGAGGAGCTCTCACTACCCAGAGTATCTGAGCCCTGGCAGAGTCTGTCAGTGTGTCCTTCCATCCCTTTTAGGGCTGCTACAAGCTCAGATAGGGAGGTGAAGCAATGGAGAGCATGTGTGGCCAAGTCAGGAATTGATCTCTGGCCTTCCAGATTTGGTGCTTTAATTGCAGTCTGTGTTTCCTCTCAAGTGCTGCTTCTCTGTGATTTCAGTGAACATGCTCTTGGCACACGTGTGATCAGGGTGTAAATTCACACTTGCTCTGTGGCAGAGCCCCTGGTGACACCAGGACCCTGGGCCATGTGTTGCAGGATTGGATTAAAGACTTTTTTTGGAACAAGATGCTAATAGCATCTGGTTTGCTTCATGATTTTGCAGAAACAAATTACGTACCAGTGACAGGTGATCTCATAGATTAAAAATAAAAAAAGCCATCAGCAGCCGAGTTCCCTGAGCAGGACTTGCATGTGCATCCCCCTACAGCTGAGCTGGAAGCTGGCTGGTGGTGTGATGAGGGCAGGTAGAGCTGATCTTCATTCCCTGTTAGTCACACACTGGTTCTCCTTCCCATTAGATGATCATAGGCCTGTGTTAGGGGACCCCAAAATGTGCCTGTGTGAACTTACAAAGCAATCTGGCAAGCTGTTCTTGAGGGTGTGAGAGCAAAATGCAAGATCTTCTGAGGCTCCCTAATTGCACAGCTGTTGTTCAGATGATATCTTAGCTTGTCTCTCCTCAGTGAAATGACGCTTGCAGGGCTGACATGTGCTTTTGCTGTACAAATGGCAGCAGTAAAATAAACTCAAGCTTGTCTCAAAGGTGTGTAGAATGCTCTATGAGGACACGATGTGCCTGGTTCCTGTGGCTGTCCCTGAACATCAGTCACTCATCAAAGCACCAGAGCAATCAGGAGGAACCCCTTGGTTTGGTGTGTTATACATGTTTTTGTGACTTCACTGCTATGCCAGGTTGTGTATAGGAGCTATTCAGATGTTTGTGAGAGTGACGCAAAATTTGGGCTTTCAGAGTGGTTTCAAATGCTTCAGAATACAAGTAATCAGTGCTGATGTGAGAAGCACAGAAGTGCAGGCCTTTTGCCTTATGTGCCTTTTCTGCATGACCTGCCTGGTAATTCAGTATTACTTTAGTTACCTGTTGTGACCCTTTGAAGGATTAATGGCTTCTGACTTGTGAAGTGCCTCAGCCATAAAGACCTTCTCTCTGGTGCTGAGCCGCTGCTTGGGAGGAGGGAGGTGGATCGATGGGAAATCCTCACTTACGGCTGCAGTGTGACCACATGAAGGTTATTTGTGGCTGCTCTTGGCCCATGGCTGTGGTCTAATAACTCTCTTCATGACCTTTGGCAAGAAGTGTCTAATACCAGGGGTATGCAAATAGCTGGTGGCATGAACAAGACAGTAAGATTCTTAAAGAAAATACCCTTTGGAGTTAGAAGGATCTGTGAAAGCACCTGCATGTGTGCAGAGACTCAGGTGCTGCCACACCTGCCTTTTCACCCAGATTTTCTAGCAGTTCTCCTTGGACAGGCATAGAGGTGGTGGGTGGGGAGTAGTGATGGGATACAGCACAAATAGGCAGGAGATCTTGGCTGGAGGGAGCAGGCAGTGCCATGTGTCTTTGGAAGAGAGTTGGGGAAAGGCAGGATATAGCAAGGATGGCTCAGGGGCTAGAATGGATTCTCTTTGTAGGATTGCATGGGTTGGTCTGACTAAGGTTCTTCTGTCAATGTCCCATTAGGCAAATACACACTTGAGAGGAACCTACTAAACTCCTCTGATGTCTCTGTGCTTTATTTCCCTCTTGCAGTGTAGGAAACTTCAGCAGGATGCTCATGGCTGTGTTGGGAGCAGCTGGTGTGGTCTCCACCTAGCGTACACTGGCTGTTCTCTGGGATTTCCAGCCAGTGCTACTTGCACATTCGAGTGTGTTCTGCCTGGAGCTCTTTGGTGGCTGTGTGTTTGTCACAACGCAGTCAGTGTAAGATGACACATGAGGCCAGCTCCAGCTGTCAACTGATGAGATCCTGCTGGTTCTTATGCTTGTGGTTTTCATTGGTTATGTTTGTAAGGAGATAAAGAAATACGTCATAGAGCCCTGATGTGTGGGTTGTGGGATGGCAAAGGATGGAGGAGAGACAGTGTGGCAGAGAGAAGGGGAAGGGGCATTACAGGCAGGTCACACTGTCCTGTGAGTCTTTGGCACATATTTCTGGCAAGAAAAAATCTGCTGAATGTCAGAGCCTTTCTTTTGGCCTTTACCTGTTGCTTTTGAGTCAGAAGATGTACTTGGATATGTGAATACCCTTCTGTTTCTGTGCCACATTCCCAGCTGTAGTTTGAACTGCTGAGCTGTCTTTGCTCTCTGAAGAGCACAAAGGCTCCGTGTGTGAAGTGTCCACAACCTGTGGTTCTGTGTCCATCCCCTCTCTGCAGAGCTGACAAACGGATGGTGGGAGGGAGGCTTATCAAATTATTTTACAAATGAGAAGCTGAAGCCCATGAAGATGAAGCCATTTGATAAGGGCTGTGTAGGAGAGCAGGGACAAAGTCTTGTATTAAATGCAAATATAACTCCTTGTCTGGTGTTTTAATCACGGGGTCATTAATATTCATGTCACCATAGTATCCAGGAACTTTTATCATGGACCAGGGCCCTATGTCACATAATGCAAATGCAAAACAAAGCCTGTCCCTGCTCCTTGGAGATTCCTGGCCCTTCCCTGTGCCTGCTGATGCTCAGCACTGTGCTTGGTATCAGAATACATTTGTGTGCTGCTGCCTTAGGAGGCCTTTTCAAAGAGAGGCTGTGAGGTACAAGCAGCTGTGATGGTACAGCTGATCATGGTGTGATAGTTGACACACAGGATCTTCTGGAGATCTGATGTTATATGAAGACCACAGGAAACACACAAACTCAACCTTGTTCACCCAGCTTTCAGCAGAACATGTGATAGGATTAAATGTATTGGATTTTTTTAAAAATTAAAATGATACTATTTTTGGAGGGAGACAGATGGTGGTTTTCTACCTTTTGCTTTTGTTTTAAACTTAACAACCTAAGAAACCCTTCAACAGTACCTTTGAAAGTTTTTCTGCTGGTGATGCATTCAGTGACATATTTAAGTTTGGATATAAATAAATAAATAAATCAATTGTTTAAGTTCATTTGAACTGATGAATTCAATCTCTGATGGTTACAAGCTTGGTGAGTAACAGTCACGAGACTGCAGGTTCTGGACGCCTGCAACTGTTTCCTGTTCCTGGACATCTGACAAATGAACAGGCAAATAGTTCATACCTCTTCCTCCTTACCCGTGTATGTGTGGAAAACTCAAAGCCCTGTTTCATGTAGAGCTGATTTTTTTTTTCCTGTTAAATGCTGAATGATGGATACTGCGTGCTCCTGGCTGTACCTGGGGGTTTAAATTCCCTGAGAGCTGCCTGGTGGGACAGTGGATACCTCTCTCCATGCTTGGCATGGACTGAGGAGTTGAAAAGTTCATTGCTGTCTTCAGGAGTCAATTAGCATATGCCCTTCCAGAGGAATGGGATGTGTCCTTAAATTGTGTTTTCCTGTTACTCAGGGAGGTGGCACTTCTGTGGCCCAAGGGTACCTGTAACCTGTAGCTACATGGCATTCCTGGAATGGTTGAAACCTGGATTCCTGGGTTTAAGCAGAAGCAGCTGGTTGGAGACAAGCCTCCATACACTGCTGTGAAGCTCTGACAATTGGATGTAAGCTTGGGCCCTTCCTAGAATGTATGTAGTGGAGTTTTGCTTGTGGTTCTCCTGCTGCTGTGCTCAGGAGGGATGTCTGGGTGCTGCCATAGTAATCAAAATTCCTAAGTGTCTAACTTGTCTGTTGCCATGAACTGTCATTGGATCCTTGCATAATTGCTTCCCAAATGGAGTATGCTGTTACCATGGCACTTCAGATCTCCATGGCCTGCTCTGCCTGGCCCTTGCAAGCCAGTCCAGTTAAAAACCAGTCCCAGCCCTGGCCTTCATCTTGCTTTCTACCTCCTTTACACCTCTAGCTACAACCTGCTCTCTGCTTGACTTGTTTTGCTTTTTTCTCTCCCCTCCTGCCAGCGTGATTCACTGCTTCCTTGCCTTTCTAAGGAAGCTTTTCAGCTGCCTGCAATTGCTGCAGCTTCTTGCTGGCTTTGCAGTTCCAGTTGTGTTCACTCCGAGCCTGTCATGCTCCGCAGCATGTTGATGCCAGTGCTAATTTCACTTGGAGATGAACAAGGGCTCAGATGCTATTAGCAGCTGCTTGGAATAATAGCAGCTGAAATGTGCTTTTTAAAGGGCTGACTGATAACTAAACAAATTATTCTTTTTAATTTTTTTAAGCTGTGAGTTATTCATGACCCATTAATTTATTTTTTTTTCAGGCTTACAGTGGAAGTTCAAGGACTAAAATTGTTACAATAGAGAGGGACTGAGTCTGCCTTGCCAAGTAATCTATTTTGAGGCAGCATGTCTTGCTGCATAGTAATGAAACACTGTTCTATCAGATTTGGTTTTCCAAGTCTGCCTGTCAGGGAGAAATGGAGTAGATGCACAGGGCTGTAAAACGGAGCACATGCCCAGCAAATCTGCCCACGTGAGCACCTAAAAGTGCTTCCTGCTGTGACAGCCAGTACAGTTCCATCGCCTCCAGTGAGCTGCTGTTTGTTATGAAATTGCTGTCACAACTACTGCAAATACTGGGAGACTTTAATACCGCTGAATTGGGGTGTCTGGGCTGTGCTCTGCTGCTGTTCTCAGAAGATGGGTAGTGCCAAGCTACTGCTGCCCTTGGACTTGGAGCTTCTGACAAGAGTGTGGATTTAATGCACAGGCTGGATCTTGCCCACTCATTATTTTAGGCTTCTAAAATGCTGTTGCATTGCAGAGATTAATTTCCTTCACCTTCTTTCTCTGCTGTGTTATGATTTACAGCTTCCTCTTTTGTCCTTCTCCATGGACCTGATTGGGAGTTGCAGGGGAATTGTGTGGGGAGTGGGGTGTCTCCTAGAGGTCTGTAATGAGGTTGGGTCCTGAAACATGCAAAGAAATGAACCTGAATGGTTTTAAATCAGCTCTGTCAAAATAAATCCCCAGAGAAGTGACAAGAGGCAGTTATGTTTTTTCCATGTAATCCATGCAGTGAAAATTACATAAATATTTTGTGTCTCTTTGCTGATGTGAGTGTCACAGCTGATAGACTGAGCGTTCACTCTCAAAACTGCCACAATCCCTAGATAACCAGTCTTGCTCTCCTAAAATCAGGAGAGGTAAAGGCCATGCTTATATTGTGTGTTGGATAAGGTTCCTGGTGACATTATCTTGCACAGTTCAGGTGCTTGTGGCTGGGGCTGCCACACCAACATTAACGATGGTAACGTCCTGCCTATTTAAAAGCAGAGGGTGGAGCTTGTAAATCTAAATCTGTCTTGTCATGGCCTAGATACTGCAGGAGTGACACTAAGCAAGGGCCCTATAATTATGTTGGTAATATTGGATAATCACATTAGGATTCTCAGCTATAGTAAATCTGTGTAGGGCTGACTATGGCCCTGCTTTCCCCTGGCTGAGAGTCTGACCCATGAACTCTGTGTAAGCTCAAGCCTTTGTTTTATCTGGAGAGAAGTCCTTTGCTCAGATGTGCTGGATGTTCTATTAAAGTTTTCCTGGTGGTATTTAAACCTAAAGCTTAAGCAGTGCTGCAGCTGGAGCTGGAAGAGCTGCTGCTTTCTGGAGTTGGGAGTGAGAAGGAATTGGGAAAAGCAGGGCTTTGCCTGGGCTGTTCTGCTCTACTGGAAGCAGACCTTTGCCCTGATGATGGGTTTTGTCCAATGGACCCCAGAGGTATCTTTGAAGCTGGTTGTTTGTTTTTTTCCCTTTTTCTTCCCACCTCCCACTGAATCCCAGTTGCATTTTGTGTGGGCACCAGGCTGACGCAGATGCTGGGTTTTCCGTGCCTGGAGAACTCGCTCAGCGTGAGGCTGCCCGAGGGATTTCTGCTGGCCAGCCATGAAGGTTCCTCTGCTTGCTGCTTTAACATGAAAACGCTATTGCTTATGTGCAGATAAAATCCTTCCGTGCTTGAATGTGAGCTGTGTGGAGAATTTCTGGCTGCCTAAAAGGGTTATTATTGGAAGGACTGTACCTAACTTTGGGAGCTGTGGAGTTGTAGGGCTGCACATGTGTTTCTCTGCTATGGACTATGTGAAACAGTGAGTTTATTACCTGCCCTGCTCAGAGCTGCTGTTGTGAATATGGACGAGGTGAGCACAGAATCCGCCTTGATTTCCCGGCACTGCTTTCCTCTGGCAGTAGGATGAAGCCTGGGAAATGCCAGCATTTGCTAGGAGGGAACAAGCTGTGCACATGCTCTGCAGGGAGGGAAGGGGAGCTGGTGATTTGCCCAGCAAAGCTTGAATATTCTTCAAGAGTTTGTCCTATGCCAGGAGGATTCTGTCCTTGGCTGGCTTGACACACAACCTGTATCTGTGTCCCTTGTATAATTTCTTCAACTAAAATATCACTACAAATATTTATAAAATATAAGCTGTGTTTCCTGTATATTCACTTCAGCTCTGAGCTCTCCTGACTTTTTACAGTTCTCACTGTTACAATCGTCTTTTAATTACGGTCACTTTTAAATTCCTGATCTTGTTGCAAAAATACCTTCTTAGCTCATTTTCCATCTGGGGATATGCAGGATTCAGCTGATTCCCCTGATATTGTGCCCATTTCAGGTTTCCTGTCATTAAATACTCGATGTCCTCTATGCTGTATCTAGGTGCTGTCTACTTTCCCTAGAGTTCTGGAGCTCTGATTGCCTCCTACAGCCACTTAAAATGGTCAGAACAGGGTTGAAATTTGAGTTATTGTGACCATTCCTCCTTACACAGACAAAGCTCTTTCAGCTGGAGTTAGTGGTGTGCCCTTTCTTCTTTGCCCTCAAGATAACTCTTAAATGTTCAGACTATTTAATTGGCGGTTGATGTTTGAAGATCTGATTTGATAAGTTTTCCAGAGTAGTTCTATCTCCACTGCAGGATGAAACCTTTTAAAGTGCTGTTTAGGGGCAGTGGAAACAGCCCAAAGGAACAGACGAAGCCACAACTGAAAGCTCAGTGAAACACCCAGAATCTGCGCTGATTTTTGTTTTAGTGTGTTTAACTCCCTGTACTGGTGAATATGATTAGATCAGACACTGAGAGCTGTACCTCTCCGCTTATAAATGAGCACGGGGAGCTTCCCAGGGGCTGTGGTGGAAGGAAGTGTGGTACAGTGTTTTCTGCAGTCTCATTTTCTTTTAGGTCTGTGTGGACTGTAAGGACTTGTGTCTTGGTGGTTTAGAGCTCTGAGCTGAAGGAGGGCAGCACTGCCCAGAGCCCTCCTGTCTGCCCTGCAGAGACCAGTGCTTTGTGTTCCTGATACGCAGAGTTCCTTGAAATAGCTTGCTCCAAATACTGGTCTGGGGAGATGCTGGGACAGGCCTTTAGATTGAAGTAGCCCTTTAAACTTGGCACTGTTACACTTTAGATAAGTCAAGGAACTTTAAAAAATACAAAAAACAACTACATCAAGCTTGTGATTTCCTTTGAGGTAGAAAAGTTGGGCTGAGAGAGGCCCTGTTTAAAATAGTGTTATTATCTGCTCTTCTCAGCTGGGGAGGCTGTTGGCAGGGGATGAGGTTTTGTTTTGTTCTTGTTCAGAGCTGGACTCTGGTTTATAACACACGCAGATACGTGCACTGTTTACTGACATTTGGGTGTAGTAAGACCAGGAGATCCACATTCAGGCCCTCCTGGAGCAGAGCCTGCTGTGTTGTGGTGTGTGTGGTGTGTCCTGTGTGTCATCTCTGTCCTCACTGCCACCTTCAGATGTTGTACAGACCTGTGGGTCTCTGTGTGAGCCTGTGGCTGAGCACACCCTGTCAATGCTTTGTGCTTCAGCCTGCAGACTGTTGACAACAGTTTAGCCCAGGTAAAGAAAATCCTGTTTTTTTAGCCTGGATTGTGGGGAACAAACGTCGGATCTGTCCATGTCCTCCTGAGATGTGATGCGAGCCTGTGCCTTGGGATAGGCTCTGTGTTTTCTGTGCCTGCAACTTGAGGGTGAATAATCTTCATTTATATGGATATAAAATGACATGTAAATACCCTAATGTAACCAGAGAATTATGGAATTGGGTGGGAGAGTGAGTCATAGGCACTAATTAAATCCCAAGCTCCAAGTGTCGTGTTGCTCCAACGTGTAGTACTAAAACAACAATGCAAACACCAAGGAGAACGTTACTACAACCACCACTGCTTTGAGTCCTTCTAGTCTTGTGCTGGATAATGTGGAAAAGACTCTCGATAGAATCCTTCCAGCTACCCAGGAGGTTGTGGAGAAAAGGTTGGTTATAGCTACATTGGCCTGTAGGGAAGAACTTGGGGTTGAAATCCAGTAGAGATTTTGGTGAGACTTCCTGGTGGTGACAGGGTGACAACACCCAGGAATAAACTGCTGCAGAGCATGCAGCAGTGGGGAGTGTGAGTAGAGTGGTGAAAGAACAGGTTAGAGGATGTGCTGGGAAGGGACTATGGGCAGTGTCAAAGTCTTTCCTGTGAGAGGCTGATTCGGGTGAAATCCGTGTCACTGTGATGTGGTGACGTGGCTATGCTGTCTCAGTGGCACAGGCCTGTGTTGCTCACCACCATCCTACCGCAGCCTGGAGAGGGTAAAACAGGGCTAGGGAAAGCCTCTCTCTGTTCTCTAATTTTGTCATGCTCAGCCTACCTCCATTTGATTCCATTGGGGCAGGAATAAAAACTGCTTTTCTGTGCAGTTTTGTATGTCAGTCACAAAGCTGTAAAACCACAGGAGAGAGGAGGGGAGACTTGAAGGCCCCAGACGCTCACCTTTGGGGTGTTGGGGTTGAGATGAGCATGGAAAAGGAATTCAGTATCAGAGGCTGTGCTGGGCTCTGTTTGACTGCAGTGAGTCTGGTGTCTTCTCTCTGGGAAAACTGAAGTGCCCCTTCACCTGCAGGGTTTGGAAGAGCAGCCAACCTCCTCCTGCCTGCTGAGAAACAGAGGGGTGGGAAATGCTGTCTGTCTGCATCAGTGATCAATGACCAAAACAACCTTGGGAGTAACAGATCTAATGTCCAGTTTAACACTGGATTCTTGACAACAGCGAGGGCCCTTTGTGGTACCTGGCAGTGCTGGGAAACCTCTAAAATGTTTCTTCTGTTGGTAACATGTTCTGCCATACCCAAAATTTCATGAGAGCGAGAACCTTCAGTCCTGTCCTATAGGGATGACTTGCTGCTTTCTCTTACAAAGAGATGCTGTGGTTTGAGGGTTCTCATCTGGACTGGGACCACCTGAAGGTGCAGTTCTAGCACAAATTTTCTTTCTGGAGCCAGGCTGCAGAGCGCCTGTGTGAGAGTAGGTCTCAGGGATGTCAGCTGGGTGAGCAGGGCCTGTGCCTCATGCTGCTGCTGTCAGTGATGTGTTGGCACACTGACCCAAATGTTCTCTGGTCAAATTCTAAGTT
The DNA here is from genome assembly GCF_008360975.1 of Lichenostomus cassidix. Classification (NCBI taxonomy): domain Eukaryota; kingdom Metazoa; phylum Chordata; class Aves; order Passeriformes; family Meliphagidae; genus Lichenostomus; species Lichenostomus cassidix. The sequence continues at coordinate 4,674,153 of NC_139502.1, read as the reverse complement.
TTTTGCCCTTTTTTATTAATCACAGGTTTCCCCACCTTAGTAACATCCTTTTTAACACCATGGCTCGAAGAACAGAGAAATTATTTGCACATTGCTTGTATTTCTGATTATCTCTGTGTGAAGGAAGTGGGAGCAGAGATAATGTGCCAAAGTGAACTCAGTAAATCATAGATTGTACCAGTCTTCCTTTGATACTTTTATGACCTTGGATATTACAGCCCTAATGCAAAGTCTGCCTCATTACTGTGCCTTCTGAATTACAACTTTAATAACTTTAAAAACAAAATGAGTGAGTTGTGTTTTTCTTTAGAGGTGTTAATGCTGACACTCTGTGACTTTAACGGTGTTGCAGATGCTTCATAAAGCATAAAGAGCAATGTGCAGTGATCCTGATCATTCCAATCCCTTGTTCTGTATCACAGCAGAGCACTTCACAATGCTGCTCCTGGTTTGTGGGCACATTTGATAATAACAAGGAGTAATATTGGAACAGAAAATAATTTGGGGTGAAATATCCTGTCCTGGAAACAAAGAGCTCAGAAGTGATGAAGAAGTGGCATAAAACCAGGGAAAATGGGATTTGAAATGGTGTGTTTTTAGCAGGTATGTGCAGGAATATCCTCCTGCTGGGCAGTGGAAGAGTGGAATAAAGGCAGCAGAAAGAATGTATTGGTGCAGATTGATAGCCACAAAAATAGCTCTGTAATCCTGATGCTCGTCATGGGGAGCTATTATTAAAATAAAAAGCCCATATTAAAATATGCCAACAAATGTTTGCTTGTGTGGAGGGGCCACACCAGATTATGACATGAGACATGATGAGTAGGGACTGTTTTCCTTGGTTTTCCTTTCTGACACTGCTGGGTTTGTGGGACAGTGTGATGCTTTTTATAGGAGCTGCTGGGGACTATCCTCGAAACTCGTCGTGTGGTCCCGGTGACACTTCCAGCTGTCACAGGAAGGTTTTTTTTTGAGGTCTGTGCAGCTTAGCAGCCCCAGTGTGCTCCAAGGACAGGATCCCAGGGCAGCTCTTTTCCCTGTCCTACAAATGAGTCACTTGTCCATCTTTGTCCTGGGTTTGCAGGTGTGGGGAGCCAAACCTGGAGTATCCCTTCATCTCTGTTGGAAGCTGGCCCAGGGTGCTGTCGGGGAGCAGCACTGGCACAGAGTGCTTTTCCTTGATGTGCTTGCAGAGCTCTGCTGAGCTTGGCTGTTGCCTGACATAATTACAGATGATTGTATTGTTTAACTTTAGCCCAACTGTTTTCCTTGGCCTTTTTTCTTTGTGGTGACTCCACTTTTTAAGTGACTCCAAAGCTGAGGTTTGCTGTAGCCATCTCTGTCTCTGGAAAAGATGCCCAAAAATGTTGGTGCTTTAGGATCAAGAATCACATCATAGAATAGTTTGGGTTGGAAGGAGTTACTGTTGTATATACACAACTAGGGGAAAAGCTTCCTGTTTTGAATTACTCTATGTTGCTCCATTAGAGGTGTCAGAGGTGGAGGATGGCTTCCTCAGGACAGCAGCAGACAGAATTGTTCTGGTGTTGCCAGGTGATGATGTCCAGTGATGGGTAGTGTGCAATGTCTGTGTGACAGCTGCTTGTGGCTGTGACTGGGGGAAAAACACATTACTGTGTTTTAGTAAAGCTTTGGAAATGGTGAGCTGGAAACACCCCATGCAAGGGAGTCACTATGATTTTCCTGTAACTGGATCATAGCATCCTGACTATGGGGAAAAAACAAAACCTGAGTGAGCCTGCCCTTGTACTTAGGAAGGTAAGTGCTAAGGAAGTTCTTCTGGCTGGTGAGATAAGGCAAAATATGACATAATTCTTGATGGATAAGAATCAGTAAGTATTGGAATTGTGCAAGTGGAGTGGCTTTGTTCCTGGTTCAGCAGAGCACTTAATTTTAAGTGCCTGCCGGTACAGCTGGAGCTTAAAATGCCTTGCTGGCTGTCCCTGGAGGCTGAATGTTCCCAGGACAGTTTAGGAGACATCTGAACTGCACTTGGCTTCCCCGCAGCTGCAGTGCTGAAGCACAGTGGGCTGTCTGCATGCAGAGCATTGAGGGGGATGAAATGAAGCTAAAACACAGCAAGATGGGAATAACTCAGTGGAAAACCACATGCCTTGTTGGTCCATCTTGGAAAAGAATTTCAACCCTGAAGAATAAAGTTTTTAGTGGTATCCACAATGCTTACCAGGAGCTATGGTAATTCCAGGTATTGTTAATTTGTTTGTGGAAGAGTGATGGAGAAAATCCAAAATGAAACAGTGATTTTTTATTTATTTTTGAAAGTGGAAATTGGTCACTTGACAGTTTCAAGCCCAATGATTTGACTGCCTTAACTGAAAAGTGGAGTGATCTCTCCTCAAACACAACTGCTTTTGGGTTATTCAGCATAGCCTCAGAAAAAAATTACGGATGTGATTGGAGGAAAATCTTTACAATGTTTGCCGAGGGAAGAAACATCTGTGGAGATGTTTTTGTAGCTACTGTTGCAGAGCTCAGATGTACAGCTGGGAGGTCATGGAGCTGCATTTCTCCTTTGCTCCTGGATGGGCAGCACTCATGTCTCTGGGAGGAATGTTCAGCAGGATTTTAGGAGGAGGTTCTGCCTAATTGTGTTTGGATGAGGCTATTCCTGATTTGTTAGTATACCTGCTGTCTCTAGGCAGAGGCTGTTGGATCAGCATAGCTGGGTAGCATAGAAATGCAGTGTGTTTTGGGAGCACTGATGGCATGTGGAAGGGCCTTTGGTCGTCCAGATCCCATGAAATCCAACCTGCTTTTCGGTGTGTTTAGAGGGCAGAGTCCAGCCCCACACCTGGACTGTGATTAATTCGGGTGAAGTGGTCTGTTGAGCTGGGGCTTCAAACATTGTCTGGCTCCAGCTGAAGTTGTTTTATTTTGATTTGGCATGGACAAAATGTGGTGGTATTCTTGGGCTGTCCTGTGCAGGGCCAGGGGTTGGACTTGGGTAATCCTTGTGGGTCCCTTCCAATTCAGGAAATGCTACGATTCTATGAAAACAGGCTTTTTGTGGGGACCTGCTGTCTGTCAGGCACAACACGTGCCCGTGGACATGCCTTGTTTACAACTCTGCTGTTCCAAGTTACCTGTGAGGGGGAAGATCTGGAGCAGGGCGGAGGAAGTGATAGTGTGTGATGGTACATTTGTGGTGCTGGTAGGAACGGGGTTCTCAGGACAAGCGCTTTCGGGTGGTTTCCCTACCACTCCCCCAGGGGTGCCATCCCGGAAGGACTAGGTGGGTCTGTGGAGGGTGAGGGGGTGGTGTCTGGAGGATGGCTTGGCCACAGCACTTGCTGGGCTTGGCCACAGCACTTGCTGAGCTTGGCTGATTTATGTGACCCCCAGTGAAAAGCAGCTCTGGAAATGCTTGTCACCAGAGGGTAATGCAAGGAGCCCATCTCTCTGTGGTTCTTCCTTACCGTAACATCAGTTGGTGCAAAGTCCATGGAATAATAATGCCGTAGTTGATTGCAGGTTGGCATTGCTGGCTGCCTGTAACTTGCTGGCTGCAAGAGGATTCCAGGCTTGCAATCCACGTGAATCGCTTAAACTCAGCACAGTGCTATCTCTTTACCTTGGAAGAGCTGAGAGGGATCACATGCAGCTGCTCTTATCTGGTTTAGAAGTGCTTGCCTGGCTGTGAGGCTCGGCATCCTGCTGAAATTACAGAAGGGCTGAAAACATAACTGCCAGTTCCCTGACATAAAGCTGCATGGAAAATTGCTTTGGCATCTGTATTGACTGGAGATAATTGGAACTTCCCAGTATTTTTTCAGCTTATCCTAAAACCTTTTAGCAAGAACAACAGTCAGGCAACAGTGTGTAGCACGATAACCATGTTTCCATGCTGTTGAGGCAGGCCTGAAGTGCTAAAGAGACACAAAAAAAGTTTCCCCAGAGAAACTGCTTTGGCTAGTGCTGGCTCTAAGCTGACAGTGATCCCAATGCTGGATGTGTGCTGCCTTCTCAACAATGTTAATATGTCTTAAGGATGAACATAGAAGTAACTTAATGTTTTAGAGTGGGAATGGTATTTTAGCTTTTGCTGGCTGCTATGGGAAGAGAGTTGAATTTCCTTCAGAATGTTAAATCACAGGCACATCTGCAGGGGAAAACTGTCCTCTGAGGTGACTCTCAGGCTTAGTTCTTGCTTTTGTCCCTTCTGGCGCTTGCAAGTCTCTGAATTTATTTATTCTATTGCAGCTGAAGTCTGCACTGCTCTCGTGCCTTTTGCTTTCCACACGTGTAGTGGAAAAGAGGCTTTACCAGCAAAGATACAGGGATGTTCCTGGTGCCTGGAACACTTTGCCTCTAAGCTGTGCCTGTGTGTGTGACCCACCCTCCCTGGCCACGTAGCACAGGGTCCTGAGCTGACCTTGGCTGCTGGGAGCTGCACAGATCCTAGGATGATCGTCTTTTACAGTGGAGCTGGCAGTGCCTGGCTGTTGTCCTGCTGTTCTCTGAGAATAGAAGTAAACGGTCCTGCAATGTGCATCTGCCAGGGCTTCATCATAATTACTTGGAAATTTGTCTTTGATCTGTTTCCTTTCAACTTTACCCAGATTTAGCCAAGTTGGGGGTTGGGCCAGAATAATGAGGGAGAAATTGGTTGTGGTCTGGAGCTCTGGAAGCTGAAAGCCCTTGAAGCTGAGGAGGTGGTGGTGGTGGTGTAGCTCTGCAGTGGGCAAGGAGGAAGGGTTAACCAGCTGTCAGCAGTTAAAATATAAGGTAAGTGTATGATTTTCAGCATGATGCTGTGAAAAAGAGTTTAGATGGGTGACTTCTCTGGGCAAAATGTGGCTGTGGAGTGGGCAGTGACCAGGCAGGGCTGCATCCATCCTAACCCTTGCAACCCATGGGAGACACCCACCAGCTTCTGGGAACGGCCCCTCCTCTGCCAGAAATGCTGTGTGGTGGGTGAAGGAGAACTCTTAAGTCCATTAGCAAGTCTTGGTTAAGCAGTGCTGGCTGCAGTCCAGGTGCTTGATAGCTTGGTCCCTCCCTGGGCTGTTGTGGGCTGCCTGATGCTGCCAAAGGAAACTTTCAGCCATCTGGTGGTTCCTCCTGCCCCTCTGCTGTCATACCTGAGCTGTGTTTGCTGTCTGCTCTACAAACAGTGCTGCTGAGGGGTCTGCAGGAGCACAGGTCCTTCTGAGCTGCTTTTTGGTGTGAATTTGATGTATTAACCACAGTTGCAAATAAAAAGGTTTCAAGTACTTCAAATACTGTGAGTGTATTGGCCAGTAACCTATGAATGCACCTGCCCCCTAGCCTTAAGGTGCTGCACCTTTTCTGCAGTGCAACAGTTTGTGGCCATTATCTTTGCACAGTTCATGAGCAGCCAGTAACACACATTTTGGGCATTTGGGAGGTGAAGGATGGGCCAAAGCTCCCAGACTTATCTCCTGTGCACAGGAAACTTGACAGGAAGTCTTCCCATATGACAGGAAATCTTCTTCCATATCTTCCAGCACTTCAGGATATGAAGTGCTGAACATCCCTCCATCCGTCCATCTGTCTGTCTCTATATCTGTCTCTATATCTATCTGTCTATCTATATCTATCTCTGTCTATAAATATATATATAAATTTAAAAGAATATATAAATAGCGTATGTATACATGTCAAAATCAAAAGAAATTGGATGGGTGGATGGGTAGATAGATAGATAAAGTGTGTAATGGAGGTTGTGACACAAGAAGCCCATTAGCAGATGTATCTACACCTCTGACCTTGGCCTAGGAGCACCTGCAGCCCCAACACTTCTGGAAGGAGCAGGATTCCTGCTGTAGCTCCAATTTGCTCCAGCCTGTGGATGTGCCCAAGCCCTCTTCCTGTAGATTTGTGTGAAAGTTGGTGGCCTGACTTCTGAGAAGCCCTATCTTTGTGCTTCCTTTGGAGGTCAGGTTGGAGGGGAAGGTTCTCAATAGTCTTAAAATTGACCTGACTGGATGGACTTGGATCTTGCATACAGATGGCTCGACATATAAAGAATGTGGCAAGAACATTCTTGCTGTACTTTGGGCTTCCTCCCTTTCCCTTCTGTTCCTGTTTGCCGTTCTGTTCTCTGCAGGGCAGACTAGGAATGCTGAAGCCAGTTAGCAGTGGAAGGTGTAATAAATGCACATAAATTCAAATTTGGGTGGTGTTTTTCATACCTTCTGATTTAAATGTGGAGTGATCACCTGAGGGCAGTTAGAAGTTCTTGACTGTGTTGTGCCTTTCTGGACAAAATCCTAGGTACAGTCAAAGCCTGGGAAGGAATGCTGTGGTCTGCTTTGACTGAGGCAGTTGGACCAGATGACATAGGAGTTGTATAGAAAGCAAAACTCTCAAATGGATGTGGATCATCAAATTTTGCATCTTTGATGGCACAGTCACTTTCTCTGGATTGCTGTGTAAAAATTGCTGTGTTTTCCCCAATGGAACCAGTCCTTATTTTTTCCAGAGGGAGCCATGATGATTTTACCTGTAGCTAAACTGTCATGCTTTAGTCTGCAATCAGTGGGAGTTCCATAATAAAGTAACAACGTTGGTGGGTTTGTTTGCAGACAAAATCAATCAGTTCAACAGTTTTGCACGTCTTCATATGTGGTGTTGTCAGCTGAATTTGCAGGAGTCAAAGGTGAGGGAGGGAAGGACACAAGAAGTCATATTTTATTGAAACTTCTATAGGTGCAGGTGTTGCAGGTTCTTCTTCTTTGGATGTGGCTTCACCTGATGTATTTTTGTCTCACTGCTGCATTTGGAAGATGCTCTGGGCCATGAGTTTGTGTTGATGTTTCAGTCCTATATCAGAAACTATTAGCTCAATTTCTGTTATTATTTTTTAATATTATGGATGTCTCTGAGCTCTCGGTATGCTTTATTTGTGTTCTCCCTCGCACAGACTGTGGTTTTCAGTGCCAGTTGGCTTGTGCATGATGTGCATATTCTAACAAGGGTGCTCTGGAGGTGACTTTGTTAATTAGCCCAGGATCCTGGTAGAGGGAAGGGACTTGTGCTAATGAGGCATTAGCAGTTGGTCTGAAGAGGCTCCAGTCCCACTCAGCTGAAGCAAAGCTTTGGGAGGAGTAGGTTCTTGAGGTTAGTGGAGCTGCCTTTTTTTTTTTTTTTCCCAGAAAAGTTTAATTGATCTATTTTTACTGCTCAGCTCGTGTTTCTTTCTGCTGAGCACAGCACTGTAAACAGAGATCCTGTATCCTGCTCGCCTGGCCAGAGCTGGGAAAGGGGAGCTGAGCCCCTGGAGTGGAGTGGGGGCTTCTTGTGGGAGATTACTCATTTGTGGGGGGGGGAGGGGAACCCAAAAGTTTTGTGATTGCCAAAAAGTTTTGAAGATGGCTGAGAGTGTAATAAATTTTAAAAAAGACAACTCTTTGGGATTTTGTTTGGGGTTTTTTTTGGGTGGTTTTTTTTTTTTGCTTTTTTGTTTGTTTGGTTTTGGTTTTTTGTTTGTTTTTTTTAATGTTTTCTCTAGTTTTTTCTTCTGAGATCCATGGAAGTATTTCACAGAAATTTAAAAAAAAAAAAAAAAGATCCAAACCCGATCTCTCAAATGATTCTGAAAAATACAGACTGTCAGGAAAACAGGGTTTGGGAAAATTGTGTTGGTTATGGGTCTCTTATTTCTTTCTGGCACCATTGTCGGTTACAAGAGGGGGAAGAAATATCAGTGCAGTGCTGTATTGCTCTTTTCCACAGCTACCCTTTGGGCTAAAGGTTCGCAGCAGGATGTGTGGATTTGTTCTCCAAAAACGAGACAAATGTGGCTGGGGAGAACAATAAGGCTACTGCTGTGGGTTCAGAAGCTCTTAAAAATGACTTGTAATTTGAGATGCTCAACTTGAAGCAGCTTCAGGGAGAAAGTCAGGGTTATTTTTGGGTCTGAATCGAGCACTGTGCATGGAGGCCCCTCCAGAGCTGCGAGGGGGTTCGAGCAGCTGTGATGTGCTGCATCCCAGGGCCATGTCCCAGTTTTGTGAATTTGAATGTCCATTTTGCAGCCTGGGTATAGTTTTTAAGACCTTTAGTTGAAGTCTTGATGCTTTTTGGGGGGGGGGGGCTTTTTTAGGGGAGGTTTGGTATGTGTGCTTGGTGGTGTTGTTTTGTGGCTTTTTTCTTCTTTTTTTTTTTTTTTTTTTCTGCTTTGTTTTGTTACTTCGTTCTGTTTCATCTTTCTGCAAAATGTCTGGGGCTGCTCCTAAAAGTCAGTGGGGCTTCCTTGGAACCTGCTCTAATTCCTATGGCAAACTGTACTGGGTAAACCTGAGGGGTTTGCCTGCTGAGAGAGATTCCTGTTGAGCAGCATTGACATTGAAAGTGTCAATGTGGAAGAGGGGCTGTAATATCATAAAAGCCATTGATAACAAACAGGGAGAGTTGTACATTAAACACAGCAGTGTTGTCTGGTTATTTGCTCTTTTTCAATGTTTTCTGGTCATATGCCACCCATTTTAATAGTAAATTTTACCCAAATGTGGCTTTGTCACATGTCATGTGATAGGGGAAACTCATGCATGTGCTGAATAACCATGAGGCACAAACATGTCCGGTGGAGCTGTGTGTGTGGTGGTGATCTGGTCATTTCTGGCAGCTTGCGAAGAGCGGGATTTGCTGAAGGGCTCAGACTTGGAAAAGGGGAATTCTTTGGGGTGTGACTTGCCTTCTGTGGTGTGTAACTGTTGCTCTCTTTGTTGTGGGACTTAGCTAACTCATTCGAGGGCTGAGTCTTTACGAGTCCTTGAACTCGTAAAGAAATGTGTGGTGCAGTGTAAGGTGCTAGAGAGCCAGTGAGGTACTGTTGGGTTGTGGCATCAGCAGTGTCATTGTGCCTCCCTTTTTACCAGTGTGCAGCACTTCTGGCTGCTTGGATCTGTGCTGTTCTGCCTAAATTCATTCAGATCTCTGGAGCCTGGCGTGAAACTTTTGATGCCTCTATTCCTCCATACTCAATCAGATTCCTATTTCTGCCAGGACTGTACATGTAAACCCATGTGTTTGGATGGAGAGCTGACAGAGATGAAAGGCTTTCATCTGAAACAAGTCAGTTTATCCTGGGAGTCCTAATTTTACTAATAGCAATGACCACAGAATGAATTGTGGGTTTTTCCCTTGTTCTTCTCTCATGATTTAAAAGCATTAATATCAAACCACATGTGGGAGATGTTTCTTCTGCTTCTTGTACAAATCACCTTTGTACTGTAACTTAGATGCTTCAAAGTTGCAGAGCCTTTTAAGTTTAGGCCTTTGGTGGTTCAGTGGGTGATCTGTAGCTCTGATTTCTGTCCGAAGCAGCATTGCTGTCCTTCAGCTTTCTTCTTCATAACGGGAATTAACAGAGCAATGAGGGACTGTCTGGCAGGACCAAGAACTGGTGTAATTGCTCATTTTTATGGAGATGTTAAATGTTAACTCTGTTGCTGTTAATTGAAGATTTACCTACTTGGATCCCTTTTAGTTCCTAGAAATAACTGTCCAGGCAGAGCTGGAAACTCTGGAGATGAGCATGGTAAGGAGCATTCCCACTATGGAGTGGTGGGGGCTGCTCAGTGCCCTCCCTCTTCCTACTGTATTCCCCTGGCAGGGGTAGGGTTGGGAGCAAAGACCAAGAGGTTTCTTGTTAATCAGCAGGTGATTTTGTGTCTTCCATAGGTGGCTTTGCAATTGTGTTCCTGGTGAGGACAAGCAATGGGGTGAAATGTGCCCTGAAGAGGATGTACGTCAATAACGAGTACGACCTGCAGGTCTGCAAGAGAGAAATCCAGATCATGGTGAGTCACCACTCTGTGCTGGGGTCCCAGACTGGAATGCAATGGGGTGGGAGCCTGGTCACCTTCTGCCTGTGAACTCTGTGGCATCAGGTCACAAACTGTGCGTTTTCCTAGCAAAACTGGCCTTTGTGTGGAAAGACCTGACTCCTGGAGTTATGTGACTGTGTGAAAATCTAGTACTGAACTATTTCAAAAGTAGTTACAGTAGACAAGGAAAACCTGGTACCTGAAAAAAACAGGGAATTTCAGGGAAATGAGGGGAGAACTGCATGGATTAATGGGAAAAGGAAGGGCTGATGAGGTGAGTGTGGCTGGGAGTGTTGGAATTCGGACTCTCACAATCTTCAATTGCGAGCTCAAGTCTTCAGCCTTTTAAACTTGATCAGAAAAGGCTGATGATTCTGATATCTCTGAACTGAAATCAGTGCTTGAATGGCAGACCTCCTTCCTGAGATAAAATCTATATCACAACAGCTTCTAATTCTTTGGGTTGGGATGAAGGTTATCTCTGCATTGATGAGGCTGGTAGATTAAAACAGTATTTGTGGGGTAGTTGCTGCCAGGGCTTTTGAAATGTAAAGTATTTGTAATATGCTCTGGGATGTTTCTCTAGATTATTGGACACAAAGATTTATATGATGGGATAGCTATTTTTAATAGCTGTTTTAAACTTAGCTTCTCTAAACAAAGACAAAATGGAGATGATCCAAATAGATTTGCCTAATCTTGTTTGTAGCATGCTAAACATGGGAAGTGCCACTTTTGAAATTGCAGTATCATTCAAAGATACTGATGAGCATTTAAAGCAGCTGCCAGGTGGGGAAGGAAATACAAAATCTTCATTTTGTGAATTTACCACACAAGGTACAGGTTTGGGGTAGATGATCTTTATATCAGAAACTCTTACCTGTAGCAATTCTGGGTGTGATTTTTGAAGTAGCTTTTAATTAGCTCCATACCTTTAAAATGAACTGCTGGAGTTTGTGATAGCACAGGGAAGCTTTGGGCTTGGTTTGGCATCCCCATGGCTTCATGGGAAAAGGTGAGATTAGATCTTACATCAAAGGTTTAGCTGTGCTCACAGAGCTTGTTTACTTGGGTTTCACTTGCTGCTGCTTTCTTGTCTCCATGTCTTTGGTGCCTTTGGAATGGTGGCTCACTGGAAAATGAGGGTGAGGAGGGTCCTTCGTACCTGGCAGGTCTGCTTTCTCCTGGGCTGGATCTTATCCCAGGCACTTATCCATGTCCTGAAGAACCAGTGCATCCCTAAAAGGAAATGTTTACTTCTTTCCCAGCTTTTCTGCAATAAGGAATGATTTTACACATGAACGCAATTTTTGCAACCCTACAGTGTTACAGCACAATGTGCGCTGCAGAACCTTGCTTTCCTTTACTGGTGAAGCTGAGCATCAGACTGGGCTGGCTGTCACAGCTGGGACAGTGTGTGTGAAGCTGTCAGTCCCAAAGAAACATTTTTCCCCTGCAGTTTAGCATGTGTCCCCATGGCAGGGGTTTGGAACTTGATGGATCTCTGAGGTCCCTTCCAACGCAAAGCAGTCTGTGATTCTGTGATAGGTCATTGATATGAGAACTTGTGCTTTAATCCATTGTGTTACTTAGGACACTTCTAAAAGGAAGGTTAAAGCTCATTTTGTTGTATAAGTGGGTTTTCTTGAGTGTGTGAAAATTTGAGATACGTTTTGTCAGCAGAAGAGTTGGAAGGAGATGAGACATGGCCACCCCTACCATCTGCCCTGTTCTCCTCTCTTGTAGAGGAGGAGCAGCTCCTGGGGCTTGGCCTTGGCCACCTCAGGGAATGTGCCAAAATCTGAACCAGTCCTGAACAAGTTAATTCATCAGGTTGGCTGCTTCTTTGCTGTTTGTCTCAGATCCTTCTGGAAGGAAAACAGGTAGAGACAAATCTCAGGTTTGCTCAAGCTCTGCATGACAGTTAATCCCAAGTGACAGAAGCTTGTGTAGCGTGGAGGAACCAGATGAAAATGCTCCTCACTCTGCATGGCTGGTCCATGGTGTGAATTTGTCTTCCAGCGGGATCTGTCTGGCCACAAGAACATCGTGGGGTACATCGACTCCAGTATCAACTCTGTCAGCAGCGGGGATGTGTGGGAAGTGCTGATCCTCATGGACTTCTGCCGGGGTGAGTGGGAACTTGGCATGTTGGTCATGGGTGGGTTTGTCCTTCCATGCTTATAGGGAATTTGCACAACATCTTCCTTTGAAAAAAGAGCTGTTCCTAAGTTGCCAGGAAGCTGTTCTGAGCAAAGCAAAGCCAGGGCTATGGTTGGAGAAATGGATGACATATGAGGCTCTGCTAATGGGATTGGTATCATCTTTGCTACTGCCCAGGGTGGTCCTGGATCCCCTCTGTTGTGAAGGAGAACCCTTAAATGCATCATGCTGTTGTCTGTGGAATGGTCCACACAAGAAGTGGCTCCTCTAAAGCTGCTAGGAATGTAATTTTTCTTCACTGTAGTCTCATTGCAAGCCTTGTTCCACATCAGCTTGGCTTGTGATTGTTCTGGAAGAAGCATGAAATGGATAATGGGAAGTCAAAAAGCATTTGTCTTACCTCTGACCTTTTTGCTTGGCTGTCTGTAGTCAGACAGACTCTTCCAGCTGTCCCAAAGCTTTGATCTTTGTGGCTGGGATGTGGTGTTTGGAACATGACGCATGTGCTGGGCTCAAATGCCTCTCGCAAGAAGAGTGTTTAGCAAAAATACTGTTTTGGCCAGGTGACTTCAGAAGCCTGTGGTGGGTTTGGATGGTGGCAGCTGATGGAATTGGGTATTTTTGGGCCTATCTGCTTTCAAACTCAAATGCGTTGTAGCAAGGACATGAGGATGTGTGTAAACGTGCACAGTGCAGTTTTCTGTTCTGCTGTGTCCCCCTTGCTGCTTTGGTTTGATGCAGGAATCTTGATTGCCTTGCACTGGGTTTGTTTGCTGAAAGGAAGAACTTTGTGTGTAGTTTTGCTTTCCATAAGCTTTCTTTAAGCTTAAACGTAAACATGACAATAACTGTTGTGAGCACTAGGCCTGGCAGTGCCGGTCAATCCCTGCTCTGCTCCATGTGTAGAGCCCACTGTGGAGGGAGGTACAAACCTGAGTTGTTCAGATGCACCTCCTCAGCTGCATTACCCAAATTTTGGGCTGAAAATCCGTCTTTCTAAGGAGTTTCCTTCCATCTGAAAGGAGAGCTGCAAGGTGGCATTTCTCATGTGGCTCTTGCCAGATGCTGTGCTGAGCACGTGCTGGCCTCTGTCTGCAACATTCCCACTGCAGTGGTTATTGCACACTGATTTTCCCTTGTTACTTTCCTTTTGTGGCCAACAGTCTCCAAACCAAATCAGTGTCTTTGTGTGTAGAACTGCATTCATTTTGAGTGTAAAATGTTCACAGCTGTAGTATTCATTAAACTGAGCTTTTCTTTCCTACCATGAAGTTTTCCAGCACTTGTGATGTGGAATGATACAGTACTGCTTTGCCAGAGCTTCAGAAAGGAGTTTTTCTCTGTCTCTCTAGGGTGTTTTGAGGAGAAAAGGGCCTCTGGATTGTTTTGGAAGGGCTTTGACAAGAACAAAACCTCAAAGATGAGACCAGTCAAGACTCGTTCATGAAAACTTAATTTTGTTTGTCCAGAGTTTCCCTTGTTACAGAAGGGTTTTTAATTTCTTTGCCACTTGACAGCTTTAGCCAAGCCACTTGTGTGTGGGTTTTCTGAGTGTCTCCCTCTTGCTTACATGTGGCAAGCTCTTCTGTGGACTGTGGGTGCCCCAAATTCAGCCTTTTATTCTTCTAGTCAGACAAAATAAGTCCTATTCGGAATAAAGAAAATTATGTGGCTTAGTCAGAATTACTTGAGTGTTGACACAGCCAGGGTAAGGTGGACTGTGGGAGCTGGTGTGAAGCTTTGCACAGAGCCCAGGTAAGCTGTAACACCTGCCCACAGGTTATGCAAATCCCTGGGATGTAGGGGAATGAAACAAGCTGAGAAAGCAGATTGTGAAAAGCCCCTGGGAAAGGTTTGAAGTGAATTTAATTTGAGCTCCTTGTGCACTGACTGTGGAGCCCCAGTTTGAGGAGCAGCCCAGGACCAGGGCTGCTGGTGGGACTGGGTTTGGGGACACCAGAGCTCACTGTGTGCGTGCTGTCATTTGGGGAAACAAGAGATCACTGTATGCATGCAGTGATTTGGGGAGACCAGAGCTCACTGTGTGCCTGCTGTGATTCTGTCCTCGCCAGGGGGGCAGGTGGTGAACCTGATGAACCAGCGCCTGCAGACTGGCTTCACCGAGAGTGAGGTCCTGCAGATCTTCTGTGACACCTGTGAGGCCGTGGCCAGGCTGCACCAGTGCAAGACTCCCATCATCCACAGGGATTTGAAGGTGAGCTGTGGCTCCAGGGGTGCAACAGGGAGGTTCATCCTTCTTTCCATGTCTGCGGGCTGCCCACCCCAGTGCTGTGCTTCTCTTGCTGGTAATGAGGGAAAGTGGGCATAAACACACCTCTCTAGTGGAAGATAAATAAAGAAATGAGCCTCTCATTACTACTTACCATATGTTTGCCATCTATAGATGTATTTAAACACAAATGTTTGTGAATAATTCTGGCTTGTACATGTGCCAGAATGTACCTGATGAATTATTCACAGTGACCTGAAACACTGCTGATTTAAGGTACCTCACAAAAGGTGTGCTGTGATGATGTTTCCTGGACCCAGATTAAGAGGAGCCTTCCAGAATTGTTGGCCTTGGGGCAGGAATCTTTAGGAGCTTTTGGAAGTGGCCTCTGGAGCTCTGACCATGAAAGTGTGTTGTAAAACTCTGTGTGCTTAGCTGGGAACAGAGCTGGGCCAGCAGGGACAGCTTGGGAAAAATCCCACGCCTGTAATCAAGCAAAGAAAAAGATGTTCCCTTTGCTCTCAACAAGCTCATAAAATGCCAGAATGAAATACTCAGCCAAGAAGGAGGCTGCCGTGTGCATTTGAAATTCAGATGCGCTTTGGGGGGCAGGTTCTATTTTCAGAGCTCTCACAGATGTTTGTTTGTGCCATTGGCCATTGTTTTATAGGAGCCAAAGATGTCATGTGTGCCCAGAAGAGCCAGGTAGAGCAGGGGAAAAAATCCTTAGGGTTTGTGCTCTGGCATGTTTGAAATGATGGTGATGCCACTGCTCAGTCAGTTTGGATATAGAAGCAACTCATGTGTCTCTTTCCAGGAGGAAATGGGTGATGCTTTACCAGTCTGAGGCCTGGATTTAAAGCTGTAAAGTCTGTGGGCATCTTGCAGGAGTTTCTATAGGTCAGGAGAACTGGGATGAGAGGATGAGGAACAGGAACCTCCGCAGATGACATTAACCCCTGCCCTTACCTTTTTGGTGAATCCCTGCGGGGTTTAATAAAGAGCAAACTCAGTGTGTTGCAGGGGAATAAATCTGGGACATTTGTGCTGGATTAGTGAGTTGATCTGGAGTGTTACTTTCTGCCCTGAGTTGCAGTTGAAATGGGCTGTTGGGGGCTGGTGTCCAGCACACTGTTGCCTGCCTAGGTTAGGGGAGGTTTTGCAAGGCCTGACTTTTCGTAAACTGTGCCCAGAGTCAGAGTTGGCTCAAGTCTTCTCTACTTGGAGACATGTTTTCTGCTTGAGTAGTGTATTGTTTCTGTCATGGTGACCTCTGGGGATCTAAGTACTAACACAGAATTAATATTTATATATATTTTGACTTTATTTGTGTTAAAGTGTAATACTGTCAAGGGAGAGTTGCAAAGCCAAGAGGGATTAAGGGCCAGAGAAATTCTGTACAAGTTCTGGGTGTAAGGAAGGACATCCATTGTGTAGGTGTTTTCTTGAGGTGAATATAACCCTGCTAAAGAGGGGGCAGCTGTGTGGGGCTTGGAGGTCTGTTTTGCCTTCCAGCTCTTTGATGTTGCTCTGGTGCTGGAGGTTCCTGCCCAGAGAGCTCTGCCAGCAGAAGGGATCCTGTGAATGAGCTTTCAGCCCTTTCAGACAAGCGCAGCTGGAGGAGTTTCAGTGGCCCCTGGCTCTGATTTTGAATTAACCCAAAGGCTTTGCCTGAAGCAGAACAGCCTCCTGCTGACACAGTCCCCAGCTGGTGGGAAGTGACCAACAGCTGGGTACAGCAGCATCTTTACCCAGCGTGTCTGTAGGCAAAAGGGCGCATCTCACTGTGAGTAAGGATCACAAAAACATCCCATGTCACCCCTGGGTGTGTTCAGGTGTCCCCTCCTGGGCTGGTGGTTGACTTGGGTCCTGTGTCACTGCCTGCTGCGCAGTACAGGCTGTGATGTTTAGTTTCATGTGCTTTGGTTTCCACAAACCAGGTCTATATTGATGCTTAATTTTCCTAAGAATGAGGAAGCCCCTTGTGTGCTGCCTCTGACCCAGTTTGGACCCTTTAGAGGCAGAGTCAGCCTGCTGGCAGTAGGTTTGCCCTGTGCTTGTTGTTGCTGGTATTTTCTTTACCTTCAGGGTTGAAGGACCACTGCTGCTTCAGGGCAGTTCCTGAGAAGTTTATTTTTTTCCTCCTTTCTGAAAAAGAACAATTCCTGTATCTTTAGGCTGGGCCTTTTCACAGCAAAGAACAAATGGCCAAATCTGATGGCAGCACGTTATGTGCTTGTGAAGTCCATGCTGCTAAGTCAGAGTCTATAGAGAAACTAAACCTGTCAGATCCCAGAGAAGCAAGGTTTAGGGAGGTGGAGGGAGGGAGAAATCTGCCTAAAGCTGGTGATAATGATTTACACAACTACCCTACAGCTGGTGGCAGTTGTTTGCATGGCTTGTTTCATGTTTAACCTTGTCTTTCCAGTCTCACATCCTATAACCTATGTTGTTCAAAGCACCAGCTTAGGACCAGCTTTGATTTTTGCAGGGAGAGGTCTCCCATTTCTATGGGTGGTGCTTCTGCTGGTCTGAATCCACCTGGCTGCAGGAGCAGGTGACTGGATGGCAGATGAGAGGATGATTTTTCCTGTAGCAGATGCACAGCAGGACACAAAATTCTGTCAATCGACCCTGAGGATGCTGTTGATCCAAACCTCTTCTTTACTTTCCCTACTTTCTGCAATGCCCAGGGGTATGTATACCCTCAGGATGAGGATGTAGTTTCTCCTGCTTTTAATCCAGTAGGAGCCCTCACAGTGTTGCCCTGCTGCACTGTTTTCATCTCACTGCCTTCCATCACTCTTTGTAATGCCAAGTCTTGCCCTGATGACACCAACAAGTCTTTGCCTGGAATTTGTTTGGAGGGATCTGCTGAGTGTGATACATCCAGTTGTTAGTCCCCTCGTGGTAAAACCTCGTGTTAGCTGTGTCAGGAGTGTGCCTGTGCCAGAATCAGTCAGTGCCATGTGGCTTTCACTCTGTGCCATCAAACGTTGCCTCAGCTTTCAAAGGTAAATAGTGAGCACTGCCAGGAGAGAAAGGGAAGTTGAAACTTCTCTGAAGAGACCTGACAGTGCTGGAAAGCAGCAAAGAAGTGTGTCTTGGTCACACATCCCTCCCAGATCACTACCTGAGCTTGGGAATACTGGCCTTGAAGCCTTTGCTCCCAGGAGAGGGTCACGGGTGTTGAATCCACTAGCTAAAGAAAACCTCTGTCCTTATCCCTCCCCAGCATGTCTGTGCAGTGTTTTTTATTATTTTAGTTCTGTTCTAGCAAAGAAGCATTTATTTTGGAAAAACTGAAGCTAACTACACTCTGTAACCAGCAAAACTTAAGACAACTCATCATCTCCTTTAAAGGCTTTTGTTTGGGGTCTAAATCTGACTGTGTTGGGTGTGTCAAAGGCTGCAGCTAGAGTTTCTAGTGCTCAGCAGTGCTGAAAGCTGGAGTGCAGCTTTCTGAGTGTTTGACCAGAAGAAGACACCTCCATACTCCTTTTAAAGACATTTTTCTCTGGCCTGGCAGTGGATAGCAGTAATTTCTTTTACTCTATTTATTTTTTTCCTTCTCCTGGCATTTGCTGACCAAACCTCATTGCTGAATAGTCCTGTGCTGATGTTTAACAAACCTTACAGGGTGTTTCAGTGAAAAATCACCTCAGACTTGCCAGCCAGATAAAGTGGGAGGACTCCTGGGGAAATGTTGGAGGAGTATTTGCAGGGAGCAGGGAATAACGCTGCCAGTGTTGATGTGCTGGGGAGAACATCTGTATGCAGTGCTTTATTCAAAGCAGATGGATGGCAGAAAGGGAAGGGGGGTATTTAACCCTTGGTTTCAAGCCAACGTTCTCTCCCTCAGCTGCTCTAATTTGGCTGCATTTTTATGGTGCTTTAAATGCTGACTCCTTTTTCTTTCCTTGTAAAGATCATCCTTGATGGGGAGCTCTACTTCCAAAGGGTTTTGTTAGCAAACGCTTGTGTGGTGATTTTTTTTTCGATCTGTATGAGCAGTATGTTTTATCTCATTATATCTGAACATTTTACATTGATTGAAGATAAAGACATGAAAAATTGTGTGTTCTGTCAAGCGAACGTGCTGTTAATGGTGCTGTACAGATGAGGAGTTGGAACACAAGGATGCTCTGCCAAAGCAAAGATCTGAACACAGGGTTTTACACATTTTAAGTCAGTGTTGAAACAGGCGATTGCCTTAGGTGGATGTGAGGTAGATTTTTGTTAATGCACAATTGTGAGTATTGAGGGGAAGGTTTCTGCTGATTTTATTTGTTTCAGCTGTCTCAGGTGTTTGTTTCAGAATTTGTTTCAGTTGCCTTATTCAAGGTACCAAATAATATATGAAAGAAAGAGGTCTTCTCAGCAGTCTGGGGGAGCCTCTGCTGCTTCAACCCCTATTGTGGGGCACCTAACAGACTCTGAGAATAAGCAAATAAACACAAGCATGAGCTGAGGTTTGTTTTGAACGAGATCCTCAGAGACAGGTACAATGCAGGCAAAGACCTGGAGATTTGTTTTAATTTCATAAAGTATGGAAGTTTGTGTGTTGTTCGCCTTCCCTCTGCCCCATAGATGGTGAGAAGTTACTTTGTAAAGCTGGGGACAGCTTGGATTTCCTGTCTTCAGTTCAGACGCCAGACCAGGGGCACAGTAGCTGAGGAAGTTGAGCTCCAAAGGCACTGGACACAGTTCTTGTCCTGAAGTCTTACAGGAGGCAAAGAAATGTGCTTTCAGGAGGAGAAGAGAGGAGTGGCAGGATGGAAGGCAGTGTTCTAACTGTGCTTCTGTGATTTGACTTCTATTTTAGGAGATACGACAGAGGTTTGATGCCTGTTTTCTTTGCTGTCACATTAGGCTTTAATGTCAAATGTGTCTGATATGTCTTCAGGCACTTAAAACCTTGACTCATTTGGAAAAATCCAAACTCTGAATATTTTTTTGTCGGAGTGATTCTGTATCTTGTCTGTGATGCTCCTAGGTTGAAAACATCCTGCTGCATGACCGTGGCCACTATGTCCTGTGTGACTTTGGAAGTGCCACTAACAAATTCCAGAACCCTCAAACAGAAGGGGTGAATGCGGTCGAGGAGGAGATCAAGAAGTAAGTGTGCTTTGCCGTTTCAACTCAGCTGTAGCTTGTATTTGAAGGGTAATTTTTTCTTGTGCTGGGATTAATTTTACTTAGCGTGTTGCAACAGATTGGCTGTGCTGCATGGCAGTGTCTGCTGCAGGTGAATGAGTGCCCAGGGGAAAGTGAAACAATAAATTGAGCTTGATGTAATTGCTTTGGACCTGGAAGACTGAGATTAATGCAGAGAAGCAGCCCCTCCTCGGTGAGGCAGTGACCTGTTCTGTCCTGTGCAGGGCCAGGCTGTCTCTGTCCTTCATCTGTCTTGGCTTCTTTGAGCTCCAGACAGGGATGGCACAATCCCATGGGGAGTGGGAGCTCAAGGAGGATGGATCTGGGCACTGACTCGGGAGTGTGTGGCTGATGCCTGGCTCTGCATTGGAATTGTCAGGTCCTGGAGGTGGTTAATCCAGCTCCTACTTTTGCCCCATGCAGGCAGGGTGCTGCTGTAGTGGCAATGTCTCTAGTGCCCCTTGGTGTTTTTTAAAAGGAGGGTTCACCTACAGTTCAGTAGGACCTGGATCAGGCGTGGAGCACACTCCAGATCCTTGGTCTTGCTTTAGTATTAACAACGTCACTGCTGCAGACTTGCCACTCCTGTTAATAGAACTTTCTGGCTAGTTAGAAATGTGTGCAAATGCCTCTTTTTTTGTTGGGGTTCAGCTACACCTGCCTGGATTTCCTAGATTTGTTAGACTGTAGTTTTCAGAGTGCTCCTAATCCAGTGTTGCAGTCCCCTTGGAATGCCCTGTTTGCACACTTATGCCTACAAAACCTTTGCCTTTAGCAATGCTTTCCTGTGATCAGGGTAAGCAGCAGGCAGAAATGACAGACCTGCTGGTAGAAAATCTTGTCAGAAGAACCTCATAATCTGTGAAGCAGTTTCCATCTTTTCCATTTGTTGTGATCTGTTAAAATGAGGCAGATTCTCGCTGTAGTTTGAGGTACACAGTGACCCTTCCCTTGCTTACAGTGGCTATGAGGAGGAGTCCTGCTGTGGAAGTTTATTTTTTGGAGCCACATATCCAGTTACAATCTCTGTAATACAGTTGGCACAGCCCCACACTGAGGGCATTGCAGAGGACATTTGATTACTGACCTTACTAATGCTTTGAATCCTTGAATATTTCTGTTCTGATTCTTAAAATGACTGTACAGCTTTGTGGTGAATTCTGTGCTTTAGAAAGGATTGTGGTTACTATTTTGGCTTCCCAGGGCAGTTTGAGGGATGTTTTATTGTTTGAGGTGTGTAGAAGGTGATGCTGTTAGAAGATTTTTCTGATAAATATCTTTAGCATCCCTTTTCCTAAAATTAATAGGGAAAGAGTGAATTTTGAATTATTTGGGAATATGATATAGAGAAAATGCATCTGATATCCCTTTTGAACTCCTTGATCCATCCTCCCCTGCAGGTACACAACGTTATCCTACAGAGCACCAGAGATGGTCAACCTATACAGTGGCAAACTCATCACTACAAAAGCAGACATATGGGTATGTATGAAAACCATGGGGCATCCTCCAGCCGGGCTGCAGCTGCTTTCATTGCCACAGCAGGGAAACTGGGTTGGCCTCGTTTTCTAAGAGCCTGGACGGTTTCTGGATGAAGAATTCCTCTTACGTTGTGTCTGATGAGCTTCCACTGAGTAGGGAGGCTGCTGGAGAAGATGTGCTCCTCCTGTGTGGTTTGAATTTAGAGATGTATGAAACTCCAGCTTTGAATAGGGCAAATGTGATTTCATATCTTAAGAGTTAAAACAGAAAATTCAGAATATTGTTTCAGCATTTGTTTCAGTCGCCTGATTCAAGGTAGCTGCCCCTCTGACACTGTGGCTGGGTTGTAAGTATGTGAAATCAAAGTTCTGGTCAGAATTGAGTAGAAACCTGAGAAAATGGACCTGCCCCCAGAAGCAGTAGTGTGCTAATCGATTCTGTGTAACACAGGGCTGAGTTATCAAACTGGCCAAAGGCCAAACTTCTGCACTGTTTCTGATGATCAGGGCAGTCCTGCCATGCTCTTCACGGTGAGAGTAAAATCCAACTATGGTAGAATACATTCCTGGCTAACCTGATAAGGCAGAGAAGGCTCCTTTGTGTGGAACATAGGTGAAGAAGAGTCTGTGCTGTTCGGAGTGTAGTGGCAATTCAGCACATGTTTTAAAGTGTTTAAAATGCTAATTGGGAGCATGTTTTGGGGTTTTTGGAGCCTGGAGCTTGGAAGTAACATGGCAGAAGCAGAAAAATAAAGTTTTGATGTATCTTCAGTAATTCTGCATATACAAGAGGGAGAATTGCTGGTGTGACATCTGCTGGAAGAGTCCCTTGTCCTTAGTGAATTTGGGTGGAAATGGGGAAACAGCGGCTCCTGTGGGAGCAGATTTCACCAGGGGGTCTGTAGGATCAGGCCCTGCACTGTGCAGGGTCACTGGCCTGGAGTGAGTGGAGAGGGGAGGTCACAGCTGTGACAGCAGGAAAAGACAGTCAGGGCCTCAAAGGCAGTCAGAGGAGAACCAGGATTTGCACTCCTTCCTGTGATAATGTGAAAGGGGGGGAGATCCAAAGGCTCTGCTCTTCCTGGCATGGCAGGAATTCTGTTCCAGTGACACTTGGAGCATTTCCAGAGCAGTGTGTGGTGGTCAGCACAGTGGGGGCCTCAGCTTCCAGGCGTGTTCCAGTGCTTGTCCTGCTGGAAACCTGCCTTTCCCTTAAGTCTTACCAAGGTCATTTTAAACCAGAGTGCAATTTAATTGTGAAACCCTGTGACAAAGGAAATGAGCTGATGATGAGTTGCTTAAGATTAGGAAATGTTTCCTGCACCCCCCCTTCTGAGACGATGGGAGTGTTTCATAATTAGCCCTTTGTGTAAAAACTGTTTCCTTTTGCAATAGGTGGTGGTTCTTGCAGCCAAAAGCAGCATGGAGTAGAGGGAAGGGTGGTAGAACCTGGCAGGCTGCAGAGTGAGCTGTACTTCCCTGGCATTTTAATAACAGTTGAAAGGTTGTTTGAACTTAATCTTGGAAACAGTTTGGGTTTCTCTTTGTCGGAATAAATGTATTAACGATGTTGGTTGCCATTTATTTGTACTATTACTTTGCTCTTTCCTCCCAGTTTGTGGCAAAAAGACTTTGCCTGTTTAATGACATGAAGGGTCATGCTCTGTGGAGCGGTGGGGAGTGTGATGATGAACAATTCCCCAGATCAGTGTCTCAGCCTAACAAGGGAGGGCTCTGCATATATTCATCTTTTCCTGTAGCTGTGCCTGTAGCAGGTCCTTCACAGGGTGACATCACCAGGACTCTCCCTACTCCCTGCTGTGCTGTTTGAGTTGTGCTGTGCCCTGCTTGGCTCAGTTTGGTAAATCCTTGCCCTGTTCTTTCTCTCTTCAGGCCCTAGGCTGTTTGCTGTACAAGCTGTGTTACTTCACCTTGCCCTTCGGGGAGAGCCAGGTGGCCATTTGTGATGGCAACTTCACCATTCCAGACAATTCTCGTTACTCCCAGGACATGCACTGCCTCATCCGTGAGTGTCTGACGGTGCCGTAACCAATTGCCACAGGTCAAAAATACAGCAGAGGGGTTTTGGTCTTACATCTGCTGCCCCTACAGTAAAACCATGAGTTTTTCTCTCCTTTTAAGAGGCTTGCTTGCACACAGAGTTGGTTAAAGCGATCTTTTAGTAGCTCAGGAGATCACTCTTGGAGAGACAGTTACGACAAAGAAATTTCTGTTTGGCCAGGCTGGAGGGAGTTCTGTGGAAAGGCAGGAACACAGACAGCCGTTTGGTTTGAGTCCTACAGAAACTTGCACAATAAGCCTATTTATGCAGAAATGTATTTCTCCAGTAATAAATCTGTTTGGGTAAGGAACTGAAAAGACCACAGTGACTTAGGCTAGTGATAAGAATTCATCTTCTGTGAACTGGGAAACAGAACTGAAATGATTTATAAATAACCCACTGACTAGAGTGAATGTGTAATTAAGTGTACAATGCACTACACTTGGCAAAGCTGGGGCAGCTCTCTTGTTTCCAGCACAGCATTTGCTTTTTTTCTTTTCCTAGCCACAGTCTTGACTCACACAGAGTTGGATGTGTTTGCAGAGCAGGCTGGTATTTTCTTTACTTTTGTGGGGATATCTGCAGTGGTGTCTGTGGCTGCCCTGTCTTCCTGCCCCTCTGACACTCAGGAGCTGGATCAAGCCCTTTTCCTGTGGTTTTACTTGGAAGTGCCCAGTCCCACCCAGTGCTATTCCCTGACCAGGCAGCATTTCTCCTCCTTGCCCCAGGGGCTTTGGTAGCAGCTGCACATTGGTCACAGCTGTTGGAAAATATGTCCTGGTCCATAGTGACTGTCCTGCCCTGTTTCCAGCTGAGCCCATGGTCAGCTCAGCACTGCTGAGCCTGCACTGACCTTGTGCTTTGAAGGAGACAGGATACCCTGTTAGCACCTGGCTGTACCAAATATAGAGTCATGGAATTGCTTGGGTTTGAAGGGGTCTTAAAGCTCATTCAGTCCCACTCCCTGTCATGGGCAGGGACATCTTCCTCTATCCCAGGCTGCTCCAAGCCCCATTCAGCCTGGCCTTGAACATTTTCAGGGATGGGGCAGCCACAGCTTCTCTGGGCAACCTGTGCCAGGGCCACAGCATCCTCAACACAAAAAATTCCTTTGTTGTATCAAGTCTGATATATTGCCACATTTGGCTCCCCTGCATCGTGTGTCCTGTTGCTCTGATATCAGCACCTCTGTCTCTTCAAGGTTATATGCTTGAGCCAGACCCTGATAAGAGACCTGACATTTATCAGGTCTCCTACTTTGCGTTCAAACTGGCCAAGAAGGACTGCCTGGTGCAGAATGTCCAGGTGAGCACAGAGGAGTGGCCCGAGGGGGGGTGCTCTGGGAGGGGCTGGGAAGGCAGTTGCTGAATATCGAGCATTTGGCTCTATTCTGTTGGTTGTTCCTCAGTTCTGTAAATAGGAGAGTCTTCTTGTTTGTTTGTAACTATCACTGCTGTTTGGTTTAGATGTTTTGGGTCAGGAATCAGGGTTTCTCATGTTGCTTATTTCTGTTTGTCTCTGATTTACCTCCTCACCCAGCCAGCAGTGTGAGGCCAACCAAGAGATTTTGTGCATGTGAACGTGGAAAATTAAGCCATGCTTGGGAAACCAATTTGATTTCCAGGCACACTCATCATAGCGTGTGTAATTTGGCATGCACTTGGGTTTAAACACATCAGTTCTGGGTCTTGGCTGGGACTTGGCATTTGAACTGCATCAGACCTTACACAACCATCTGCCCCTTCTTAGTGGGTCTTTAGAGACTTCAGCTGAAAAATAGAGTTGACAATTATTTTCTTATGTTGTTATGAACACCTGTGACAGACATTTTATTTTGTTGTTTCCACATAAACAGAAACTTTGGTTTTTTTCTCCATGTTCAGGTGCTTATTTATGATCTTTATGAATAACAGATGGTTTGAGTACTATTATGCCTGTATTTTTATGGCATCATTAATAAATATTATCACTACTGTCTCTGGGTTGTCTTTTAAAAATACCCAGGTTGTGCTGTGGAGCTTTGTGTTCATATTCCATGTGTAATGAATAGTCAAAAAGCTAAGCCCTCTTTTCATCCCTTGTAGACTCTCCCAACTTACTCTTTCCCCATAACATGAACTTTGGGGTGTTTGTCATGTATCCAGCATGATGAGTAATTGCTTTGGGGATCCCCAAATCTCCCTGTTTTATTGTGATGTTTTTGCACATTTTTTTCTGACTCTGTTTTCTGCTATCAACATACCAATTTGGGTGTTTTTGGGATCTGCAGAACTCTCCAATCCCTGCTAAACTCCCAGACCCAGTTAAAGCAAGTGAAGCTGCTGCAAAGAAGAGTCAACCAAAGGCCAGGTAACCCCACCTGCTTTTTGCTCCCATCTTTTTTTGCCTGCTGTCTCTGCTGTTTATGAGCAAAGCTGTATTTAACTGCTTCCTTGGGGTCTTGAGTTGCCAAGTGGGGACAAATGCTGCGGTCCTGGGTCTTTTCCAGTGCTAGGAATAGTCCTGAGCTCATGGATTTGAAAGGCAGCAGATGCAGATACTGGGTAAGTTTGTCTGCAGGGAAATGGGAAATTGTCCTGCTGGCAGTGCTCAGCAGGACTCAGCAGCTCTTCATCCCAAAGGCTCTGCTTGACAGCAGCACTCGGAGTGCTTGCACTTGGATGAGTCCAGTGTGTCCATCAGGAGCATGGGAATACCTGAAAGCAGAGTCAGGAGAGAGACTGCAGCTGCCGCAGCGGGCCTGGAATTGGCCCAAAGAACAGGAATCTGTTGGGAAACTGCATCAGGGTCTGTTGCAGGGTCTGTTGCTGGGTCTGACCATCGGCACACCATAACCTGACCCAGTGGGTACTGCACAAAACTGCTGTGATTTCTGCAAGAAATTTCTACCTGTAGTTTCTTTGTGGGAAAACCACAAAATCCCAATTGCCTCCATTGGAAGAGCCCAAGTAGTGGGGAAACCACTGTAGTGCTGTGGGTTTTCTTCTGCTGCTGCTTGCTCTGCTTGTGTTTCTGTAATTGAGACTTCCTAGTTCTGCTGGACAAACCTGGTCTGTTATCACAAAGCAGAGGGAGCAGTGGGCACTCCAAACTCAGTGGTTTTCTTCAGATTCTAAAGTGGGATGTCTCCTGTCTGCCAGTCCCAGGAGTCTGTCCTTGTGTTCATAACTGAGCACAGTTATTCTCCCATTTGTCAGGTTTGTCAGCTATCAGGAACAATTTGGTATCAGGTTCATTAGTTATCAAAACCAATTTGATATACAAACCACTGTGTTCACAGAAGGATGGGGAGGGTGGCTGTTCCTTTCTCTTTCTGTGCATTTTTGGAGGTCAGTAAACGTTGAGTAGAGATCAGAAGAGTTCAGGGACCTGATTCTGGGGTAGAGGTACCAAAGTTAAAGTACATCAGAAGATAGCAATTTAGACAACTCTGCCCAAAGGTACCAGCTGCTCATGAGCTAATTTGTGTCCTTCATGTGCTCATTCAGAACTGAGTGGATTCAAGCAATGTGTTGTAGGAAATAGTGGAAATAGTTGAGTGGTTTTGACAAGTCCCAGCTGTCCGACAGGAGAAGATGCCACAATTGGCAGATAAATCAGAATGATAGTGTTGGATTAATTGTTGTGAATGCATCCAGGATGTTTTACCGTGCTTGGTGCCCATGAGTGTTTCACCTTTATCAGTCACACACAGCTGAAGTGTGGATGAGTGTTTAACCCTGCTTGTGTGTTCTGTGCACCAACTGCCCAGCTCACAAGCTGTGCTCTCACTGCTCTTCCTTCCTTAACAGGCTCACAGACCCCATCCCTACAACAGAAACGTCCATAGCACCTCGCCAGAGACCTAAAGCAGGACAGACTCAGCCCAACCCTGGAATTCTGCCCATCCAGCCAGCCCTGACACCCAGGAAGAGAGCCACAGCCCAGGCAGTCATTCAGCCGCAGGGTGAGCAACGCGTCTGTGTGGTTCCTGCATCCTTGTGTGCCTCAGGGCCATGCTGCACAGTGACCTAACATTGAGTTTGGATTCTTGTCCCAGTTGCAGGCCCTGCTGCCCTGGGCAGTGCCCAGCCCTCGCTCCCTGCCAGCACCCCCCAGCCAAAAGCAGCCCCCCAGCAGCCTTCAGCCCAGACCCAGGCCAAGCCTGCATCAGCACCTCAGGCACAGCCCCAGGTCCCTGCAACACAGCCCCAGGCCACCCCTCAGCATCAGCAGCAGCTTTTCCTGAAGCAGCAGCTCTTGCAGCAGCAGCAGCAACAGCAACAGGCTGCTTACTTCCAGCAGCAGCAGCAGATGATGCAGGCACAGCAGGTGGGTGTGTGTGGCCGGGTTCATCACATCTGTGTCTGCAAGGCTGTAGCTTTGTGTTTATGGCAAGTTTCCTGGTTTTTTTGGAAGGAATGGGCGCAGTTTCTAGGCATTTTCCAGTATGTCCCCAATTCTCTAGCAAGATTTGCTCTCTACAAATACCTGAAAGGAGGTTCTAGTGAGGGGGGATTGGTCTTTTCTGCCATGTTTCAAGTGAAAGGACAGGAGGAAACAACCTCAAGCTGTGCCAGAGGAAGTTCAGGTTGGATGTAAGAGAAAAAGTTGTCACTGAAAGGGGTTAGGCCTTGGAATAAGTTGTCTGAGGAGGTGGTGGAGTGTCGCTGTTGAGCAGCTAGCAGAGTAATGAAAGCACCAGTTCTCAGTGGCAAGAAGGAATGACCTTTATTATTTTGATTTCATCACATATATAGAGTTCTCAAAAGTCACCCAGATTGGTTGGTCAGAAGCCTTCCCCCAGGCCTGATTGGCCAGGCCTGCACTGTCCAAGTTCTGGGACACTGTTCCAATAACATCCAAACTTTATTTATAAAACACAAGAAGAATTCTCGTGGGAAAAACCTGTGCTAGCCACAGTGGAGTTGCTGTCTCTGTGAGTGTTCAACTGGCATCTGGATGTGGCAGTTGGGGGCATGGTTTAGGGGTGACGATAGTGGCGTTGGATTGAATGATCTTGAAGGTCTCTTGCAGCCTAGATGACTCTGTGGTTTGCTGTTTTTTGCTACACAAAGCTGGCATTTTTAGCTGCCAGTGTGGAAGGTCTTGGGATAGTTCTGTGACACGCAAACATAAAATCAGCAGTGCTGGTTGAGGTGTTACAGCTCTGAGTGTTTCAGGGTCTTGAGGTCAATGCTCATCTGATGAGCAGGGGGTACAATTTATCTTCTCTTCATTTTGTGCTACAAGAGGCCTTGTGTGCTTTTGCAAGGGTCAGAGTTGGGTCTGGTTTTTGGCAGACTGTGGTGGTAAGGAGGTCCCTGAACCCATGACGAGTTACACAGAGATGACACTCATGTGCTTATCTGAAGTGTTTGTAGCAGCATAGATCTCTGCTAAAGCATGTTTAACAGTGGAAGCAGAGGAGCAGTAAGTCTTCCTATCCTGGGGAAAGGATGTGGATGTGTTAGAGGAGGCCTAAAGGAAGCCATGGAGATGATCTGGGGGCTGGAGCATCTCTACTAAGGAGACAGGCTGGGAGAGCTGGGGGTGCTCAGCCTGGAGAAGAGGTTTCTTTGAGACTGCATTGTTGTCTTCCAGTGTCTAAATAGGCTTTTAAAAAGGAGTGAGAGAGACTTTTTGTTTGCGCAGATGTGGGGATGGTTTGGAACTGCCAGAGGGCGGGGTTAGATGGGATACTGGGGAGAAATTCTTCCCTGTGAGGGTGAGGAGGCTCTGGCACAGGTTGCCCAGAGCAGCTGTGGCTGCCCTTGGATCCCCAGAAGTGTCCAAGGCAAGGTTGGATGGGGCTTGGAGCACCCTGGGGTAGCAGAAGGTGTCCCTGCCAATAGCAGGGTGTGGAGGGGGAACTAGATGGTCCGTGATGTCTCTTTAAACCCAAACCATTCCATTGTTCTGTGAAAGTTTCAGAATTTAACAAAATGGAGGAGGGAGTTTGGGACCACTGGAGTCTGTGCCATGGGAGTCCCTTCCAGGCAGGGTCCAGTGTTAGACTAGAAGTTAGTCTCCAGGCTGCTGCTTTGCCACTTGGAGTGGCTGTAACCAGCATTGTGCTGGCCCCAAGTCCTGTGGTGGTTCCCAGTTCCCACCACACATCAATCCTCTTAACCAGCGGTTGTTTCCCAGTTCCCAGTGATGCAGCAAGGAGCACCCGCGCAGCAGCAGCTGATGCAGAACTACTACCAGCAGCAGCAACAACAGCAGCAGCAACAACAGCAGCAGCAGCTGATGGCCCAGCAGGCAGCCATGCAGCAGAAGACCGCAGCAGCAGCAGCTCAGCAGAAGCAGCAGCCCCCGGCACAGGTCCAGCCCAGTGTGACACCACCAGCACAGCCGCAGGAACAGGAGGTGAGACTTCGAGAGAAGGAATGAGGCACTGGGACTTGGGCTACTGGCAAATGCTCCTCTGCCAGTTCCTGTGTGCTGGGGACACCTCAGCTGGCTTTTTGGATGCACAGAGCCCAGATAACAGATGCCAGGGGAGGTTTGGGTTGGATATTAGGAAAATGTCTTCACCCAGATGGTTGTCTGGCCCTGGCACAGCTGTCTAGGGCAGTGATGGAGTCCCCATTCCTGGGGGAATTTAACAGATGTTTGGATGTGGCACTTGGGGACATAGGTTAGTGATGGCCTTGGTAGATCTGGAGAAATGTTTGGACTTGATGACCTTAGACCTTTTCCAACCCAAACAATTTCATGGTTCTGGGGCCTGCTTAGTAATAACTCATTTATTACTGAGTCACAGATGTCAGTGCTGACCTTGCTGCCTCAGAGATGTGCGGTTGTTTGGATTTCTTGTTCCGGCAGGATGCTGGACTCCGGAGTTGTGCTCTGGGTCCATAGAAAGAAGATGAGTAATGGATTAGTAGAAAGCAGATGAGAAGATCTAAGTAGCTGTTTAATGCAGCTTCTCTCCATCCCATGTCATGTTGTCATAGAAGACATGTGAGAAACTCTCTTAAAAATTATTTATACTTAACACACCAGGATAGGCACCAGGCATCAGAACTACTTAATGTTGCTGCTTGTTTGTAATACTTTGTCTGATGTTCAGAGGAAGACACAAATAGCTTCCTGGTTGTTTCCAGCACTGGGTTAACTTTTTAATAAATGCAATGGGAAGGAGACTTTTCAGAGGGGGCTTTTGAAAGCACCGTATCTAAAAATAATTCAATCGTCCACTTTACTAGTCATCTGAACGTGCACCTAAAATAAATGCTCTTTACTTGATGGAAAATACGTCTGTGTGCAGAGGAACAGAAAGCTGCTCTCAGGGAGGGGCACGGAGCTGTGCCAGAGGGCCAAAGTGCTCTGCAGTGCTGTGGGAGGAAGCTGTGCCTCTTGCTTACGTTCCTGTGCAATCCCATCCACTCTTCCCTGGCTTTGGGAGCTCAGAGTGGTGTCCCTAACTCTAGCTATGGTGCTGGGAGAAAGCCTGGGCACCAGGCAAGAGGAGGCTGCCTGTGTTTGTGCTGTACCAGGCTGCAGGTGTGCAAAGCACGCAGTGTCTGATGGCAACCCACTTCAGGTGCTTATCCCTGGAAGTTTTCAGGGCTGGGCTGGATGGAGTGAGTGGCATCCCTGCCTATGGCACAGCATGGAACTAGATGTGCACCGTTCAGGTGCCTTTCAACCCGAACCATTGCATGATTCCATTATTTTAAAAGTACGCAACTGTTTGAGTCCAGGCTAAGGGTTATTCTGTGCAGGCTTTTTTGTGAGCTGCCAGTTAATTCCCCTCTGCAGCATGTTTCCTTGGAAGTGACATCAGGAGTTCATTTGGCTAATAAACTGCCTAATCCATGACCTGAGTGGTGCTGGGGCAGCTGTTTGCTCTGCTCTCTGATGTGTCTTAGAGCTCTGCCATATCCCCCATTTGCTGTCTTATTTCCAGCCCTGGTTTGGGTGGGGGACATGCTTGGAGCTGTTGCGTTCCTGGTCTTGTTCCTGTTCTGGTGAATGACCTGGGGCAGGTCAGTTTATTGAGGTTGGTGAGAGATTTTCAGTATATGCAGACAGGTTTTGAGTGAGGCCCATTATCACCCTGTTCCTTTTCAAGCAGAAATGCCTCAGATGGGAGACTGAATGAAGAGCTTTGCTGTGATTTGCTAGCACAAGAGCAGTATTAATTTTATTAAATCAGCTAACTTGAAAATTAGCCTTATTCCCCTGGTAGGCTGATCAGAATGGACACATCTGGACACTTTCCCCCTCCTACAGCAGTCAGGAGGGAAAAACAGTGGTTGGCTCATTTAAAAAAGGATAGTGAAGCCTGGTCTCTGCAGAGCAGAGTCTCTGAGCAGAAGGTACCTAGCCAGAACCTATCAAAACCATTTAATGTTGGGAGATTTCAGCTTAATATGCTCTGCCTTAATTTTTGTGGCGATTTCGGTGCTGCCCTTTTATCTCTCTGCATCAAATGTCCTGTTCTGCAGTGACCTACATAGGGAGGTGAATGCATGGGGAGCAGGCAGGTCATTCTGCCTCTCTGCAGTGTGAGTGTGCCTGAAATGC
Source organism: Lichenostomus cassidix (assembly GCF_008360975.1). Taxonomy (NCBI): domain Eukaryota; kingdom Metazoa; phylum Chordata; class Aves; order Passeriformes; family Meliphagidae; genus Lichenostomus; species Lichenostomus cassidix. Next base: position 4,642,707 of record NC_139502.1, on the reverse strand, counting down.
CAGAGGAAAAGCAGGACAGCTCCCCATTGTTTGTCTTCTCCCACTGGGCTTCAGCACCACACTGGGCATGTAACTCTCTCCTGTTGCCCTCTTAGGTCTTTCTAAGCCCTCTTCTTGGTTGGAAAAGGCCTGGGAACAGAGAGGTAGCGCCCAGGCAGGGGAGACATGTACAGCTTGCTGCTCCTTGCATTCCAGTTTTCCTACTTTAAATCCAGCCATGATACCTCACTGACAGATAAATTGTGAAAAATCACACAAGCACAAGTGGTGCTGTTATTTTTCTCTACAAAACCATATTTCAAGTATTTATGGATTTGTGAGTGTAACACAAGACTAAGGCAATGGAAAAATAAAATCAGCGTGAGGAAACCCTTTGCAGTTTCCAAAGGGTTTGTAGCTGAGTTGTCTTGGCTCACACCTAAACCAAATGTGCCTGGTTTTCTCCTCCAAATTTTAATGACGAATGTTCCTCCTGTGGTCCTTGCTTTCTTTTTTTTTTTCCATCCCCCTAAGAGAAAGTTTTTTCACAAGATTTCTGCATAAGACCTCCACCCCTTTAGGCATTTGACCCCAGTCACACGTTATCTGCTGAAGGTAGTGCTGTCCTTCACCTTCTCCTCACTTCCTGTGTCCCTGTGACAAGACTCCTGTGCACTGTGATCTGAGTTCACCTCTGCTCTGGATCTTGGCCTCTCTACCCTTGAGCAGGTTTGAGCCCAGCCAGCGTTTGCCAAGTCCTAACAAAGGTTTTACCTCCAGAGCTGCACCACAGAAAGGGGAGAGAGTCTCTGTCTGTGCGGTAATCCTGAAATACTGCAGAGCATCAAATTCCCCCGGCACGATTCCTTCGTTTGTCTGGCTTTTCGCCTCCAGACTGTCCCCAGTCCATGACCAAAGGTTAGGTCCTCCAGCATGTAGCTGTTTTCTCCTCGTGGCTGCTGTTCCTGACCAAGGACATTGTGCTTTCCTCCCTGTGGCAGGCACAGGCACAAGCGAGGCAGCAGCAGCAGCAGCAGAAGGCTCAGGGCACAACCCCTGCACAGGGGCAGAAGCTGGGCTCGCTCACTCCGCCGTCCTCACCCAAGGCGCAGCGCGCAGGGCATCGCCGCATCCTCAGCGATGTCACCCACAGCGCCGTGTTCGGGGTGCCAGCCAGCAAATCCACACAGCTCCTGCAGGCAGCAGCTGCTGAGGCCAGCCTCAACAAGTCCAAGTAGGTGCCCAGGGCCTCGGTGTGGGGTTGGTGGGAGAGCTGGGTCAGGCTCTGGGAGGTGTCCAACACAAAGCTCCAAATGGAGGTAGGCACAAAACTCTGATGTCTGAGTTGAGTCTTTGTCTTCAAGACCTCAGTTTAGGGCTTCGCAGAAAGTGCTGGAAGATTTTCCCCAAAGTCCTCATGAGTCCTCTGTGCTCCCCAAAAGCTTTGAGTGACCAGGGCGTACTCTGGCTCACAAAAGCCAGTGTCATTTCAGCCCTTCACCAGTAGCCCTGGTGCTTCCTGAAGGTTGGACTTGATGGTCTTGGAGATCTTTTGCAACCTTAATGAGCTATGATTCCCTAGGAGTATTTGCTAGGTCACTTTTACAGTGTCTACAGGCAAGAAGGCTTCCCATGGGCCCTTCTGACAGCCGTTCCCAATGGGATGTTTGGGATGCTGGTTTTAACCCCTGGATGCTCAGCCCGCTGAAGAGCGGATGAGGCTGAGTGCTTCCAGGCTTCCGAGCGTGCGAGTGCAGTAATTTATACTGAATGTTTTATTTGGGAAGTCATTAGAATGCAGTAACTTGGACCAGTTGATAGTACTGGCCAGAGGATTTCAGATGGGTGATTAATGGCTCTTGTTTGGGATGATCACATCCAGATCTGCTTCCACCACGCCCTCGGGCTCACCAAGGACCTCGCAGCAGAATGTCTACAATCCTCCCGATGTCTCCACGTGGAACCCCTTTGATGACGACAACTTCTCCAAGCTCACAGCTGAGGAGCTGCTGAACAAGGACTTTGCAAAGCTGGGGGATGGTAGGTCCATGGGGTTGTTTAACACCTGCCTGCTCTGGGAAGGGAAGATGCCATGGAATGGGGATGCTTTTGGGCAAGGACTGCTTGGGTGTCCCATATTATTACAGTCCTCTGATGTAATCCTTCCAATTTCTTTCTGTTTGCAATTCAGTGGCGCCTCAAAGGCAGAGGTACCAGCTGCATTGACAGTGCCCCTGCTCAGTGGAAGCTGCAGTTTAAACTCTGCTTCATCTGCAAGTTGGGATTTGCACGAAGAGACTTAAGTTGCATAGTGGAATAGTGTCCTAAAAATATACATAAGCAGCCTACTTTCAGAGTGGAAGTTTTTCCCCTAATTCTGTGTCTGCATTCCAGGGAAAGCTCCAGAAAAGGCAGGCAGTTCCACTGAGAATTTGATCTCGGGTTTCCAGCCGGCTGCATCTGCAGCCCAAGCAGATGCATTTGGTGGCTCTTCCTTCACTACTGGGCCAGGTGAGTGTGAACATGAACAACATGGAATGGCAGCTCTTGGTCTTAACCTCTTCGAAAGGGAATTAAAACTGATATAAATTGAGCTGGGCCCTGGCACTGAGAGCTGCAGGGCATAGGGTTGGCACTTCAGTAGAGGAGGGAAGGTATGAAGGGTGCATTCCCTTGTCACAGTTGGGTGGTGGAGACAGGAGACACTGGAGGCAGAGGTGGGGCTTGTGGTGAGGGAAGAAACTATGGGAGTGTCTTTAGTTCCCAAGGAAGCTTCTTAGTGTGTGGAAGTTCCATGGAGCTCATGATGGGGAATAAAAATTGTTGTGTGCAGTGAGGGAATTGGCTCAGAGGTGTTGGTCAGACCTGCTGGAGCTGCCGGGTTGTTTGGAGGAGCAGAGGAACAGGGGTAATAATGTCTGTGCTGCAGAATGAGGACATCAGGGATGAGTGAGCAGGGAAAGTCCTCCGAGGAGAGTACAATTAGTCTCATAATTGACATGTTAAATGATGAAGGCTGTAAATTCAGTACTGGGCTGTGTGAGCCCAGAGCCCTTGGCTGATCAAAGGAGTTTCTCTGCAGAAGCCTCCGCATGTGGGACCTTGTCTGGTGTTTCCTTTGGTCCTTGTGTCCCAAGTATTTGTGGTGAGCAGCCCTTTCTATGCCAAAAACCCTTAGTGAGTGCTGCTGCTTGTTTCTAATCCTTCAGCATCAGTTCTCACTGAGTGCAGCACAGACCTGCCAAGCACTGTGGTGGAAAGCTGCTTCCAGGAGCTCCAAATGCCAGGGATCCTCCACCTGCCTTGTGCAGCCATTGTTATTGGTGACAAATGCAGCTGTTTGATGCCTCCCTACAGAAGCAAAACAACCTTTAGTGAGAGGAGTCTGGGAAGAGACTGAAGAATCCTTTGTGGGGGAAGGAGTGACAAATCCATTTATGCTTACTTCTGTTTATAAAAGATTTAGAGGAGCTTATAATTGAGCTTGGTATGTTCTTACCTGAGAATTAAGGAGTTGAAGTCCCTGACACAGCAGTGCTCTGGGGAGTTGCTTTCTGAGTTTGTCCATCTGTGAGCAGTTCATGGTGTTCCATCAGTCTTTGTGGATGATGTTGAGCAGCAGCAGCAGCTCTACATTTAGCTGTAATGCACCTTCTGCAAAGCCTGAGGAGCATCTGTGTGTCCTGGGCTTTGTGGTTGCTGTACCATGTTCAGTTCTTTCAGAGTTTTGACTTTAAAATGTGCCACTTGACTCTCTGGTCTTGGGGTTTGGCATAGGAAGGTGTCTTAGAAATCTTGGTGCTGTGCTGGGTACTTAGAGCCCTTCTCTTTCTTTCCTCAGAGACAGGAGCCTGTCCCAGCCTGGCTGGTGCAAAATGCTGCATCTTTTATTGCGGACACAGAGGCCCCACATGGGCTGTGTGTCCTTTGTGAGGCCTTTCACCTTTTGTGAAGGGAGATAACAGTTCTTCCCTGCTAGGAAATGTTCTGAGATCTGTGGATTAAATTGTGTTGGAGAGCTACATGGTAATAGTGGTTTGGTTTTGTTTGGTTTTGTTTGGTTTTTAATTCTTTTTAGTAGTTACATACACACATAGTCTGAGTGTGCCTGTATGTGGTTGTGTCAGGCCGGAGCTGGGCTGTGCTTTCTCCGTTCCTGTTCTGTGTTCACTCTGCCTTTTCTTTTCCTCTTCTCTACAAGCTGAAAAAACGAAAGACATTCTGAGTTTGGACTCTAGCCCTCCTCTTCTGACTGTGCCTGATCCTTTCATTCCTCTCCCGTTATCCGACACACCAGGTAACCAGAGCTGAGGGGCTGGAGGGGGGCAGAGCCTTGGGGTTTGTTTTGTTCTCTTAACCTGCTGGTTCTCTTTATAGGCACACCTGAAATTCTGGGCACTGCAGGGCTCTGCTGAGCTCATTGGCAGTGGGGATGTGAGCGCTTGGTTTTCATGGCAGAACCTGGGGTTATCTGATTGTTTGTAATGCCAAAAATGTTGATGCCTGTAAAGGCTCAGTATTCAAAGCCAAAAATGATTGGAGGGCTGGAGACCTCTCCTGTGAGGGAAAGCTGAGAGAGTTGGAGTTTTTCAACCTGGAGCAGAAGAGGCTCCAGGGAGACTGTAGAGCCCCCTTCTAGCGCTTAAAGGGGCTCCAAGAAAGCTGGGGAGGGACTTAGGACAAGGGATGGAGGGACAAGACGGGGGAATGGCTTCCCACTGCCAGAGGGCAGGGTGAGATGGGATATTGGGAAGGAATCCTTCCCTGTGAGGGTGGTGAGGCCCTGGCCCAGGGTGCCCAGGGAAGCTGTGGCTGCACCTGGATCCCTGGAAATGTCCAAGGCCAGGTTGGATGGGGCTTGGAGGAACTTGGCATAGTGAAAGGTGTCCATGCCCGTGACAGGGCTGGGACTGGATGGGCTTTAATGTCTCTCCCAACACAAACCATTCCATGATTCTATGAGAAATAATCATTAGGTAATTAATTACCTGTTCTGACCTAAGCTGTTTCCAAATTGTCTCCAACTTTGAAATTGTAGGTTTTATTATTGTTAGTCTTTCTTTCCTGTAAGAGTCAGTGTTTCTTCGGCTTCCAAAGTCTGTTGCAAATTTGTGCATCATGTGAAGCACAAGTTACATGTGACCTTTTCTGATTTGGCAAGATTTTCTAGTGCAGTTGGTGCTATTTCATTTACTTTGCAGTGCTTCTTCTAAGCCTTTTCCTCTGTGCACATTTCTGAATGCAGCAGCCAACACTTTTTAGCACAAGATTATGTAAGTGCTTAGGAGCTTATTTGGAAATTGGTGGGATTTGGAATATGGAAACGTTTTTATTTTGAAGCCTCTCTCAGCCCTCTTGTGAATGTGTGTGGCAGGTCCTATGCCAGTGAACCTCAGAGCACAACTGCAGCTCCCACCTTTGTCCTTAGCCCAGGCTCTGGATCATGATAGTTTGGAGGAACCAAGCTTCAAAATGTGCTTTGAAGATGGCAGCTCTCCATGGAGAGTTGAGCAATTCAGGAAAAAAATAAACCTCTTTTTTTCCATAACTCTGTGGAACTTACTTCCTTCTGGTGAATTCCAAAAGAGCATAAGAAATGTGGTTTGGTCCTAAAGGGATTTTACCCATAAATGCAGTTTGAGAATAGAAGCAGACCCTGGAGTCTTTGTTCCCTGTGTGAGCACTGCCAGGAGTTGACCTGCCCAGCTCCCCCTTGAAAACAACCCACAAAAAGCAGCTGACTGCACATTTTCCTTCTTCCTTCCCCTCCAAATGCTGCTGGAAGTGTTGCTTGTCCTGACTGAAGTCAACCCGGCCATTTATTTCTCTGCCAGCATCCTCAGCACACAGTTGGACACCATGATGTTTCCCCTCTTGCCTGTTGCATTTTCACAGAGTCGGACCACATGGCACAGCAGTTGCAGCCTCAGGTGTGGGAGCTCTGGAATTCTTTCTAGCAGAGGGACCCCGGTGGAGGAATTGTTAGCCCTGCCCTTGGGGCAGCTCATCAGATCAGCACTGGATGCAGGTTTTGTGGTGCCAGGTTGCTCATCCTGCAGATTTGATCCTGTCTGCTTGTGGATCTCTGTAGGCAGGTGCTTGACCTGCTCTTGCTGCTCTCCCTGCTCCCTGTGATCCTGTTCAGTGCAGTGGATCCTCTTCCATGGGGGCCAGGACATGCAGGAGACCTGGCTTTGTTGGCCCTGAAGGTTTCTGCAAAGATGTCTTTCATTTGTTTGTTCTTTTTAAAGTAAAACCTGAGGCCAGGAGCTCATGAATATTTTCAAGGACCAGGGCTACAGACCAGTTCTTAGCTTTGAAACTAAGAGGGGTTGTCTGCTTGTAAATTCAGCAGAAAAGATCAAACTCCTGGATTTGAACTCAGATTCTCAGTCTGTGTGTGTCATGTTTGTTCTGTGTCTGTATTACCTGTGCAGGAACATCCCCAGCACTCACAGGGCTTGGCCCAGGGCTGTGCAGTCTGGCAGCTCAGAGGTGTTTTCAGTGGTGCCTGTGGGTCAGCAGAGCTAGGAGTGACTCCAGTCTCCAGTACAGCACTGTGCCAGGCTGCCTCAGTTCTGTGCAGGAGCAGCTGAATTTCTTTGAATGCTTGCTGAATATTTGCTTTCTCTTTGGAATATTTTTATATTGGGTATTTTCCCTTTTTGTCCTACAGAGCCTGGACAGATGCTTTGCCCTCTAAACCTGCAGCAGCTGAGGGACTGGCTAAAGCACAGCTGCTTTTTCCGCTTAAGCCACAAACTTCCTCCCTTTGGCACCTGAAGGTGCAGGTGGTAACACCTGAGCATTGATCAGAGACCTCCTTGACCTCTCCCACCTTCCCTCTGCATGTCAGAAGGACAGATGTAGTCGAGTGGCAGTGGGTGGTTTTCAGTGTATTTTTCCTCCTCCAGTGTGTAATGGCTACAGTTCTTAATGGAATTGTAAGTAGTAAGAGGATCTGGGAAGAGGCATATGAAAATATGGCAAAACATCTGTTAAAATAAGGGAGAATTGAATATTCATGCTGAAAACATATTTTCTTGTGTATGGGCAGGAAAATGAGCCAAGTTGTTCTTAATGAGCTTATTTCAGGCTTCACCACTGGCTAATCATGGGGTGTTGGTCAGGGGAGCTCTGTCCGTGGGGCCACTAAATCTCCATCCACATGAACTAAGCTCCTGTGAGCACAGGAGACTACGCTCTACACAGGGTGTTGTGAGACCTGAAATTAAATCAAATTATGAAGATTCAGGACAGATCTTTGTCATTGAGGCTTCTTCCCCTGAGTGGTCCCAAGTGTGGGGTTTTCAAGCCTGCTTTGCAGAGGGTTTGATTCAGAGCATGAAATGCTGCTGCTCTGGCCTGTGTCTCTCATTACCCATATACATGGTAATGCCTTGAGTTACCTGCACTCAGCCAACCACTAGTGCCAGGGAAGGTTTCAGACACATCCTCTCGTCTCCAGGAGCATCTGGTCAGATCAACAAGTTTTCGAGTAAGTGATGGCTGGGCCCAGTGAAATGCCCTCTGAGATAATGCCAAAAATATTCCTTGCAGTTGTGTGAGGATGGGTTGGTTTGGGATGGGAGGGGGGGTGTCTCCTCCATTCCTATTTCCATATTTCTCTCCCAGGTGCTCTGTGGTGTCAGTGGTCCTGGTGTATCCTGACCTCTGCAGTGGGAGGGGATGAGGAGGTGGGTGTGGGACAAGCAGAGCAAGCATGAGAAGCTGAGCAGCAGCAGTGGGGAGTGAGAGCTGGGAAGCAGCAGCTCAGCTCATTGTGTGTTGAAAACAACCCACCCAAGCTGTGGATCTGTGTGTGTTCCAGTCTGGTGTGTCCCCGTGAGTGGCACTGGTGCCCTCTGCATCAGTGCTGAGTGTGATGCCATCTTGGCCCAATGAGTCACTCTTTTTTACCTCTTTTTACCAGAGAATCGATCATTCTTTGTGAATTTACACAGCCATTTACTGCCTGCAGTAATTCAGCACCTTCGCTGCAGTTGAGGGAATGATGTGCCTGTGGTGGAGTGAGTTTTTTGTTTGAGGAACAGCAGCACCAAGTGGCCTCTGCCATTGTCTTGCCCATAAAAAAACAAAGAGGAATTCCATGTCCAGCACAGCTACAGTAAACATGCAGGAATAGCTGGGGAAGGATGCACAGAAAAGCATGTCAGTGTCATCTGGGCACACACTGAATTCTCATTTTTGATGAAAAGGCAAACAGTGTTGCTTCTTACAGAGTCCTTGTCATGTTGGGGTTCTCCAAAGCCTTTAAACAGCACTTTAAGGATGATGTTTGCCTTTTGTTGTTCTGTATTTCCTACAAATACTCCTGGGCCGTGTGTTTTCACATTACCCTGAGAGGATGCTTATCAGGGTAAGGAAGTATATGTCTTGCAGTGGAATTTCCAAACAAAATGTGTCCACACCTGGTCTGATGGAGAGCTTGCTGTCAAAAATGTGGAGCCCTGATAACCACTCCTGCTCAAAATGGAATTGGCTTCAAAAATCTAAGTTTTAACCAAAAAAGTCGTTTTCTCACTGTGTTTGAATGTGTGGCCTTCAGGAGCTGAGGTTACAGCTTTGTCCCAAAGCAGCATGGAGAGCTTCAGATGAGTGTCAGGCTGTTGGAGCGTTTGAAGAACTGGAAATGGGACAATCTGAGGTGCTGAGGTGACATTGCTAAAGGTGGGAGTTTGTAACACCTGGAAACACAGGCTGGGACTCCAACCATTGACAGCTTTGTCAAAACACACAGGTTTGGCTGCTAAATGGGGTCACTGTGATTGATGTAGGAGGGTCTTTTATTTTTTGGAACAAAATACTTGATGAGAAGTTTTTAATCACCATAACTCTACCCCAGGCCCATAAATTCTGAGAAGATAACTGGGTGCCCAGCTTTGTCTGGGTGTTTATAACAACTGTAATAAACAACTTTATTTCTACTGGGAATTTATTTGTACCAAGATGACACATTGAGATGAAGTAATTACATATGCACAACAACTGTTGGTGTGCACTAATGATCTGAGCTTACATCGAGCTGGAAAGATGCAAAAGGGCAACCACTTGATGGATTAATTGCTGTATTAACTTTGAGGACAAGATGGTGTTGTGATGATTTAAAGCAACAAAGCCCATGGACCACAACAATCCCAACTAAAGGAGTGTAAACAGCATCCAGTGTTCTTATGTCTGGGCTTTGAGTTTGATCTTAGAGGGGAGAATTTATTATTTTGCAAATATTTGAGATCTTGAATATAAAACTAAAATTGCTTGATTTTGATCTCTTAAGGAGCCACTGTTATCCTCCATGGTGTTTACAAAGTCCTGTGCATTCAAAGCATTCCATTTGCCTTTATTCCCCTTCTCTTTCTGCTTGTGTTATGTAAGAACCAATTCCATTTCACAGCAACTCCATTAGGAAAATGAAAGTCCAGTGCCTTCCCTGGACTAGTCCAAGTACTCTGTTGCTGAATACTGTGCAGGGCCTCCTTTAATCTGTTCATACTTGATCAGTCAATAGGCAGAAACCTTCCCCAGTGACAAATCTCTGCCCATGCTGGTGATTTCCCTCCCACCTGCAGCTCCATTGACCTGGCAGGATTTTCACAGCCTTCTCTCTTTTTCCCAGTTGGCACTCCAAGGAAAGGACTGTGCTGTGTGCTCTCTTGAGCTGTTCTCTGTGCTGTCCCTGGGCAGCCCTGCAGTGAGTACCAGTCTTGTGTGTGTGGTGCTGCTGCCCCTGCCTTGGACATGGTGCATCTTGTTCAGTGTGTTCTCAACTTGGCACAGAGTTCTGCCTGCTGATCCCTGTTTAACTTGCAAGTTTCCTAGAATCCTTGTTCTTTCTAATAGCCTGATCTAACCCAAAGCCCATTTGCCTCCCTCATCTCTTGATTTATATTTTTTCCTAACTGTGGTGTTTCTTAAAATGCTTTCTGCGTATTCTTTGTGGCTGAAGGGGTGTGTGGCCAAGAATAAAAGTAGCATGGCAACAGAGAGTCTCTGGCAGTGGTGGCTGCAGATGCTAAGTCTGTGCAAACTGACTGTAAAGCTCCACTAGGTTTGTGCATGGGTTAGAAAAGGAATCTGAAGACAAAGGTCAACACTTTCTCACCGGACTGTCCACAGCTGTGCTTTTCAGCCAGTGCACGGGGCTTGAACTTGTTTGCTTGTCCTGAGATGTGAATCCAGAGTTAATTCAATGGCTTCACTTCCTTCTTATGTTGGTGCAAGTCAGAGAACAGGCTTTTGCTTTCATTCCTGGAGGAAGTGGTGTGGTTTTTCCAGTCTCTGAAGCCACCAGCATCAGCCTTTTGGGGATGCTCCAAGACCATCAGCTGTAGGCTCTTGCTCTGGTTTTTTGCAGCTGTTTTGCTCACTCTGACAGGAAACAATCAGTGATTTCTTACTGTGAAGAACAGGGAACTTGACAAAAGTTTCACATTCTTCCTTAAAGGCTGCAGTGTGTGGCTGGGGTTTACCTCATGAAGGGGCTGATAGGGCACTTTTTAATCCCCCTCTGTGCTTTGAAGTTTAGACACCTTCTAAAGGCTTGCCATGGTTCTCCCTGGGTGCTGCACAGCCCTAGCAAACCTGCCCTGAAATAGGGCAAAGCAGGAAACCCAACAGAAAATTAAATACCAGTGGTCAGCTCATCCTGAACTGGGTCAGACTTACTTCCTGTGGCTGCAAAACATCTGTCAGGTTTTCCATAGGCTAAGTGAGGAAAAGAACGTCTCCAAGCGGCAGCTTCAAGTGGGAGCACAGTAATTGATTAAAACACACATTTCCCAGCTGGAATTGATGAAAGCCCACCGTGAGAGCTCTTCAGGAGATGTATGAGGTCAAATACCTCTGTAATGGGTTACCTTTTCTTAACCTTGTTTATCGTGGGGCATATTCATATGTCTGCATAGAAATGGTCTGGGTTTGTCTATTGGATTTGAGGTAGAAATACCTTTGATACCACAGACCCCTGAACTGGACTGCATGGTGATTGATACTGGTATTGTCCTGTCACACTCCACTCTGAGTATTATACATACACAAAATCAGTTGTCATGGACCCTGAAACTGCAGCTTTGAATGAGTTTCTATTATTTCTTGTTCCTCTGCTGTTTGCTGCAAAAGTGATCTTTGCCATCGTGACCTCTCCTAAACCCTCTCCTAAAACCAGTCTGGGGTTGTGCCCATGTGCCCAGAGAGTTCCCAGACATTGGAGCTGCAGCAGCAAAATCTCTCTGGGTTTCCCCAGCAGAAGGTCTGTGTGAGGGGTGGCACATGGGGAGGATGTTCCCTGCAGGCCGCGAGGCTTTGCCACCATCTCTCTGCAGCTGCAGGTCCTGGGGGCTTCACTGATGGGGTCTGCTCTGCAGATGATGTCACTTGACGTACCTGTGACTTGGACCTGTTGTCTTTGTCCAGGTTACACGAACCAGACTGGTTATCCCAGTTTTATCCCTTTTTCCTCATTCAAACCACTCACCATTGCTGGCTTCTCATCTCAACCAGGACTCCACTGGCAGGTGAAGTGCTTTTCTCTTGGAAACTGAGCTCCTGGTAGAGAATTCCCTTGGCAGCAGGACCTACACTGCAGCTCAGTGTCACGAGAGGCTGCTTTTCCTTTCCAGGTCTGCTGTAGTTTAAGTGCAGCTGCTCCATGTTTGTACACAGGGACTGAGCAGGAGATCCCCTCCTGGAGTTGCTGCTCCAAACTTTGGAGCTGGGGCGAATCAGAGGCTGGAGCTGGGTTTGTTTGGCACTGCGAAGGCCTGAGGTGTTCTTGGACTTGGGCATCTCATGTGGATTCAGAAAAACTTTCTTTAGCACAGGTGTTTTCTGATAAGAGTGAGAGCAAACCTCCTGTGGATAAGGAATTCCTGCTAACTAACAAGGAACTGTGGATTTTCCTCAGCTTCTCTAAACTTTCCTTTGCTCCCTGTTGAAGGTGAATTTCCCAGTACTTGATGCAACTCTTCTCTTGCTTTCTCTCTTACTCCTCCAGGTTAGTGCAAGATGCAGCACAAACCAGAAGCCAGGGAATGAACTGCTAGGCCTCAAATAGGCGGATGCACCTGATTTTTGTTACTTTATCTTCTTCCCCATTCATCCTGATACCTTCTTTTGTTTTTGTTGAACTCCTCAGCCTCACTGGGAAGGAAGAAAAGTTCCTTTAAATCATGCACTGAGGGATGCAGTGGCTGCCTGAAACAGCATTGGCAGATCTGCACCAGCAGTGAAGGAGGCAGGAAAGGAGATCTCATGAGACAAGAAACAAAATCAGACAAAGAACCACTGACAGCCTAAAGCTGTACATAAAACCAGCTGGGCCCTGGGATTGGAGGGAAGATGAACATGGGGAGAATACTGTGTTTGTTCTCAGAATCTGTGTGGTTAAAAATGTGACTGAGCTCAGTAGGCAACTCTAGGGCCTGTATTGCGTAGTTCCACTGTGTTACATGGAAAATCTTCACTAATGAAACAAGAGGAAACTGTTGTGAAGGTAAGGGAGAAGGAATGGGACACTTGGAAGTGGGATCCTAACAGGAATTGTTACTGCCTGTGTGGGTTTGAAGCTACAGGGGAGTGCAGGTGCCTTGGGAGGAGCTGGGTGGGCACTGATGTGCCCTTGGGAAGAGTCTGCCTTGAACAGAGCATGTTGCCCTGTACCCTTGTCCCCACAGCTCTCCTGTGCTGTTTCCCAACACACCATAACCAATTCCATCCTTCTTAGCCCCTTCCTGACAGCATTAACACCTCTTTGTGCCAAACCCGTGCTCCCACCCAGCCTTTCCCTTCTGCCCAGGAAAAAGCCTGTCTTTGTGCCGCAGAAGCCAGGGATGGCACCTGGATGCAAATCCAGCCATTAAAATGGAGTATTCTTACAGGTGGGAAGGGTTCCTGCATATTAAGGCTGCTGTTCCCATCACATTTTTCCTTTTAGCTGACCTTTTTCAGGCCTGTAATGACATAACAGGTGCCTCTTGGGCTGATTTTTAGATTTCCTTCCCCTCCTGGCTGCTTTAGTATGTTGGCTTTGTTGTGGGGAGTAGAATTTGTCCTGCTTTGAATAAGCAGTTCCAAAGCCACTGGACTATTTTATTATTTATATAGAGCAATAAAAAAGGATGGATATTTGTCGCTGTTGAGCAGCTAGCAGAGTAATGAAGGCACCAGTTCTCCGTGGCAAGAAGGAATGACCTTTATTGTTTTGATTTCATCACATATATAGAGTTCTCAAAAGTCACCCAGATTGGTCAGTCAGAAGCCTTCCCCCAGGCCTGATTGGCCAGGCCTGCACTGTCCAAGTTCTGGGACACTGTTCCAACAACATCCAAACTTTATCTTTATTTATAAAACACAAGAAAATTTCTCATGGGAAAAACCTGTGCTAGCCACAGATATTATTCTCACATATATAGCAGTATAACTTAAGCTTTTCTTTGGTATTCTCAGCATGGCGAGTCTTTTATACAGCAGGATTCCTGTGCTTTTGGGCAGTTGTGAGCAGGGTTTCTTTGGATAATAAATAATAACACCAATCTTTGAACTCAAAATATAGATGTGACAGTTTTGTAACATTTTAATGTTAGACTATAAATGGAGTAATTTCAACGAGTTGAAATGGCCAGATTTGTCCATGTGGAGCAAATTCTATCAGATCTGTTCTGCTGCAGGTGATTACTTTTACTAAATCCTGAAATTGTTCTTCATTTTCTTGTTCTGTGAAGCAACCCTTGTGAAAGCTAAATAATTAATCTCATTACTGCAGACCTGGTTAGTGATTGGGAAATCACTCATCCACCAGATGAATAATTGAGATTAACTTCTTGCCTAGGCTCTCTGAATGTCTCTGTGAGGGACAATGGGAACCTCAGGAGTTGTGCTGCTCAGTGACATGTGTTATTTGAAACCTGGTGGTGAAATAATTGCTTGGTAACTGGGCAGCTGTGTAAGCCCAGCGCAGGCTCTGCTGCCAGGTGCTGCCAGGTCTCAGTTTGTGGTTCTGCTTCAGCTCCTCAGGGCTGAGTGTTCTCTCCTCAGGCAGAGCTGGACCTGAGGCTCTCAGCTCCTTTGTGTCTTCTCGTTCTACAAACACTAACAAAGGATTCCCAGCACATGACGGGGAGGGGGATATTATTGTTTAGATTTGGGGTTCAGTGGGTCACGTTAACCTTGTGGGTGGCAGTGCCAGAGCTGTGGGGTGTTCTACAGTGGCTCCTTGGGGAGAGGCGCCCATGGTGGGTGAGGATGTTCTTACCTCTCTCAGGTGGCCATGGCCCTCTGATGCCTCCAAGTGATATTGGGGGACAAACTTTTTAGCGGGGCCTGTTGTGATAGCACAAGGGATGATGGTATTAAACTGAAGGAGGGTGGATTTTAGATTAAAGGGAGAATTTTTTTACAAGGACGCTGGTGAGGCCCTGGCACAGGTTGCCCAGAGAAGCTGTGGCTGCCCCTGGATCCCTGGAAGTGTTCCAGGCCAGGCTGGATGAGGCTTGGAGCTACCTGGGATAGTGGAAGGTGTCCCTGCCAATAGCAGGGGTTGGATGAGCTTTAAAAAGTCCTTTGCAGCTCAGGCCAGTCTGGGGTTCTGTGCTGGAGCCATTTGCACACCCCGTAGTGCTGATGCTCCTCTGGGGCTCACACATGGCACAATGAGTCATGAACTGAGCATCTGATTAATGTTGTCTTTTCTTTTTTTGCTTTTTCTCTCTGTTGCCCCCCTTCCTCCTTTTCCTGCTTACCCCAGAAAAACTGATTGAGGGACTCAAATCTCCCGAGCCTGCGCTCCTGCTCCCTGACCTCCTGCCTCTCGCTGACCCCTTCGGTAGCACGTCAGACGCTGTGAATGGTAAAGCCCCACCCAGGCCCCTGTCCCCTCTGTGTCACATGCATGTCCTGCCCTGCATGGTCACTCCTGTGCACCCCTGGCTCCCAAATGGCCCCTGATGCTGGGGAAACAACTTGAGGGAAGTAATGGATTGTGCTGAGACAGGTCTGCCTTTTCTCTGTGAGGTGGACACCTGAGCAGTGAGAATCTGGTGTCTGCACCTGAACTCCGGGTGTACTGATTTGGCACAGTGATGTGGCATGGCTGTGCCTTGGGAGTTCTCTTGGTAGAAGAAAGTTAATTGCTGATTGAAGAACAAGATGGCAAAAATACCTTTATTTCTGGTCAAGATTTTTTGTTTAACCATGGCACAGGCACTGAGCTGGTCTGTCTCCATTGACCCTCAGCAGGATGAGGAGAAAGAACAGCATTCCCTGGACCTGGGGAGTGCTGGGAATAAATATGCTAGGCTGCTGTGGGCCTGGATGCAGCAGGCTCCAGGCAGGATCAAGATTTTGGAGTTTTGCAGAATTGTGTTTTTATCCACTTGGCAGATGCACTAAAGGTAGTGATTGCAGGCCGCAGATTGTTGCCATCAGCTCCTCCTGTGGGTTGAGGTCCCAGCCGGGATCACATAACCAGCTGGATGTGACCTGTGGCTCTGAATAGAAAGGAAGGACATGACTCACTCTAATAGAAAAACTTCTGCTTTTGCAATTTTTGGCAGTTGTCTGAATGCTTTTAGGTAATGGTCCTGCAAACCACAGACGCACACTACTGGGAAAACAGAAATAATACCATTTCTGTTTCTAAATTTTGGTGCATCCTGGTCCTTTAATTTAACTTGATCTTTGCCTCGAGGAAGAGACCCAAGCAAGCATTGCAGCCGCCCCCTGCCATGGCTCTCCTCCTGGCTTCATGGCTTCTGCAGATTCAATCTCTCCATCCAGCCTTTGTGAACATTTTCTGTTGTATCCACATGATGGGTGGGATGATATGAGATGACACTGGGGCCTTAGGTTTGCAGTAAGACCTCAAGTTCCAAAACTGTCACCTCTGTAGAGTCTGAAGTCTGGTTCCTGTTGGACCTTTAAATAAAGATCCCATATCTTGGCTTTTTACAGGCTTAACTGGAACCATGCTAAGGGCTCCATGGGACTTATTTAAATGATCAGTTACTCCTAATGCAAGGGGACTCCAATGGTCACTGTTTTCCTTTTGCTGGACAAAAGTCATGTGGATTCTTGCCAAGCCCCAGGCTTCCTGCTCAGCTGCAGGGCAGGTGTTAATAACCTTCTGTTCCATCCTCTGCATATTTCAAATTGGGCTTGTACAAAATTAAATAAAACCAAGTAACTAATGAAACCAAACAAACTGTGATGAGTTAGTTTTCCCTTGTGATTAAATTAACACTGGACTCCAGCCCCTTGAGCTGACTGTGTACTAAAGGATCAGTAAATGATTCAGACAACTTCTGCCTCAGTTCCTTCTTCTGCATTTCCTTGCAAACTAACCTCTGGCTTCTCCTCTGCTGTTGTGCCCCGGTGGAAAGGAAAACCTGACGTAGCTGTCGAGAGCCTCATCCCGGGGCTCGAGGCCCCACTGCCCCAGCGCCTCGTGTCCCAGAGCGAGTCGGTGGCCTCCAACAGAACAGGTTGGTGAGGCAGGAGGGGCTGGGGGCCTCTGAGAACCAGAAAGCTCTGGCTGCTCTGCCCAATTCTGCGACCTGGGCCTGCTTGTAGGCCTTGTTAAGGGAATGCTGTGTGGTTCCTCATCTCCTTGAGAGGAATGGAAAAGGCTCTTCCCCCAGAGGGTGGTGGGGCACTGAACAGGTTCCCCAGAGAATGGGCACAGCCCCAAGGCTGCCAGAGCTTCAGGAGCCTTTGGACAACACTCTTAGGCACAGGGTGGGAGTGTTGGGCTGTCTGTGCAGGGCCAGGAGCTGGACTCTGATCCTTGTGTGTCCCTTCCCACTCAGGATATCCTGTGATTACATGGTACAGAATTCCTTGAGCCCACCATCACAGACCTGTAGGTGCTGGTGCATTGCTCCCATGAAGTGCTTTAGAACTCTGGAGTAGTTACTAATTTCTGTCCCATGGGGGCAAGAAGCAACTCCTGGCCCTTTCTCACTGTGCAGCCTTGATTGGGCCACTTCCCACAGCAGATAGACTTGAGCTCTTCTCAGAGGTCTCTAGTGGGAGTGCACTGGGTTTGAAGCTCTTCCCTCTCTGCAGAGCCCATATTTTAACCTGTCTCTGTGGGACTTCTTTGTCTGTTCAGCTTCAGAGAGCAGGACACCCCTGCTGGAAGTGTTGGGACTCTCTGCCCTCACTGAGAGCAGTGGAATGTCTTCCATCACCAGAAATGGCAGCTATTGTGCTGGCTTTGCACCAAAGCTGTGGTTCTACCCTGAGTGTGGGTGAATGGGAATGTGGGAATATGAGCTTAATGCTGTTTGTGTCCTGTTCAATGCCACCTTGGGATGCTCACCTGGATCCAGACTCTCTCACTGGGGAAGACTCTCTGCTTGACTGTTCTCTGCTCTCTAACCCTGCTGCTGACCTCGTGGATGAGTTTGCTCCTGTAGCTTTCGCAGCTCAGCCTCACAAAGGTAAACTGGTGCTCTGCTCTCAACTCTGTCCCTCCTGCCTCTGGTCTGTAGCTGATGTGAAGCTGATCCTGGTTTACATAAACAGATGCTCTGACCTATTCTGGTGTTTTATTGTCCCCAAGCCACTGTTTTGTTTCCTTCCCAAGCTGGTGAAACTTGGAATGTGCACTGAAATATGAAGGGAAAAGAATATCAAGTGTTCAGCTTGACTGTAAAGACAAAGTTTGTCAAAAATGGAGTTGTTTTCCATGGAGTGGAGATCCAGTACAAGGGATCCAGCAGGCAGGAAGGGCGGGCTCTGTGTGCAGCCCTTCCTCAGTGAATGCATTCTGGGATTGCTTTTTCCACGTGAGATTTAAGGCATGTTTTTTTTCTGCATTATTAATTCTGAAAGGGAGCCTAATAATCATGAGTCACAAGTTTTTGAAACAAATGGAATTTTTTTTTGTTTGTTGGAGTTAGCATCCAGGCAGATGAGCTCTTTCAGCCCTAGAAAATGTTGTCCTTATCAGAAGTCCTTGAGTCCAATTGTAGTGTCACAGCAAACATGAATGAGAGCCTAAATGCCATATCCAGCTGAAAAATGGAAGTTTCATGGGAACACAAAAGCAGCGCTGAGGAGAAGGAGCAGACTGTGTATGGAGACTCCTGGGAGCCCCGGGTCAGCCTGTGCAGTGTTTGAGCTCGAGTGGAGCTGTGGATGTGCTATGCAGTGATGGCAGTTCTGGTCTCTGCCCATTAATAAACAAGAGCTGAGGGCCCTGGAGCTTGTTCAGAGCTCAGACGGCTTTTTCCCCATGCTGTCTCTGTGCAGTGTGGCTGGAGCAATGGCACAGGGATGCTGTGCAGAGCTGTCAGCTGGAGTGTCCAGAGAACTCCTGCTCTAGCACAGCCCTGGCTGGACTGAAGCAGCTGTGAACAGCCTGTGGTGTCCCTTGTGGGCAGTGCCAGGTGCTGGGGGTGACTCACCTAAGCCAGGCCTCAGGGAATACATATCCACCCAGGACAGGGGGAAGGCCAGGACTTCTGGGCTATTTATCTATTGCTTTGAAAGAGAGGCCTAGAGCATCAGTGCTGATTCCCGGGTGCCCCTCACATCTGGGTTGTGCTTTGCTCACTTGGTGAGTATCCGTGTAGCAACAGAAATGCTCTGGCCTCAGAGGAATAGCTGCAAAACCAGTCTGTAATCAATTTTTTACACTTGATTGCACTTCAGAATGAGTTTGTGTTTTCCATAGAGCTTTTGGGTTAAACAAGCAGTCCTTCTAATTGCTCTGTGCTGTAATACGCTCCTGTGCCACTTTATTTTGCATTGAAATGTGTGTGGAGCAGTTCCTGCTCCATCCTGGGACACAGCAAAGCCCAAACATTGTGGTGAGGTTTAATGAGAAAATGAATTAACAGGCTCTTGCATGGCTCTCCCAGGGCTGCCCTGCTGTTCCCTCTGGGATAGGAAAGGCTCATGTTTATGAGGGAAGTGAGATTCTGTTGGGGGTGAAAGAAGGGGGTGGGGACAAATTACTAAAATCTTCCAGAACTCATTTATTGCTTGTTTTCAGACCCTCATTTTTAACTCTGGGTGTGGTTATTAATTGAACATCAGTCTCAGTCTTTTGTTTTTGCTTTGCTTATCCAGTCCTGGTGATGATGAAATAAAACACCCCTGTGGTACAGGTGCTGCTGTATCCCTGGATATCATCAGCCTGATCCTGCTAGCAGTGGGACCAGGAGGGCTGGAAAAGCAGCTGTGCTCTGATCCTGTTATCAGTGGGATCATGGAAAAGCAGCTGTGCTTTGAGCAAGGATTGATCCTTCAGCCTTGTCATTGCATCCTTTCCCTGTCCTTTACTGGGCTATTTACTGGTCCTGGAATTCGTGCTGAGCCTTCAGGGTCCCTGAATTTGCCATTTGCTGAATTCAGCACCAAACTGTGTGTATGAGAGGGGGGAGGATGTTTCTTTTTGGGGTAGCACAAGTCACTGAGCCAAGTTCCAGAGCTTTTAAAGGGGTTGTGCTCAGGTAGGGATTTTGGCCAGGCTTTCCATCTCCTCAGGATTGTCCAGCCTCTGGAGCTGTGAGCAGTTGTGTGTATAAATGCATGGAAGTGGGATAGTTGCAGAAGCTCCCGGGGGATGTTGGGAAGAGACACAAGTCATAACTCTGGAGACACAGAGGTGTTGATGAGAGTTCCTGTTAAGATGAAGCACCTTTGTGTGTTTGACACTTTGCACTATTCTCCTAACAACATCTGAGGGTTATTTTTCCTGGGTCTGATCCTCCAGACCCCAATGTAGTTCCATGAGTGATTTCTTGCATCATCTCGCCCCAAACCTGTTAACATCTTTGTCAGCTTTAGGTAGAAAGCTTTAATTCCTAACAGGAGTCGAACAGGAATGTTCCTGTTCTGTGAAAACTGTCAGGTTGGCGTGTCCTTGCTGGGCTTTCAGAAATACTTCATACAGAAATTGAGGAACAGGTTTTGGAGGGTGTTTTAGGTGTCTAATGTAACAATTAGTGATGCCCAGAGAGTGTGAAAGCCTCTGAAGGTTCATAATTGCCTGGTAAGGTGGATAAATCATCTCATCTCCAGAGATGGTTGAAAGCGCCTCCCACCAAGCATTGAGCGGCAGCTGATGTGGTTTGAAATCAATGGAGTTATCTCCCAGAACTGCCCGAGGGATCTTTAGAAAATCTCCCTCAACATCTGGTTACTCTTCAGCCATGAAAACTCCTTGGAAATCTGACTTCATGTTGCCCTTCTTGTTTTATTGCTGTGGCTGAAAGCTTGGGGTTTTGTCTCATGTGTGTTCTTCTGTGTTTTTTTCTTCCCCAGCCATTTTCCCCTCCCTGGGCATGAGAGCTAGGAGCCAGAGAGCCAGACTGAGCTCCCAAACCATGCTCATGACAACATTTTCAGTCCTTGGGAGCTTAACCCAGGCCTCTGCCATGGCTTCCAACTGTCCAGTTGAGCCTTCAGTCTGGTCAGGTTTTGTTCTAGGACTTACGACTTGGCTTGCTTGGCTTGGTTTGATCCCCTCCAGTTCTGTGTTTAATTGGCTTCTTTCCTATCCAGACTGACCGACTTTATTTCACCTTTTAAATAAAACTCCTGCTTCTAAATGCTGTCTCTGAAAACATAAAGATGTTCTAACACTTCCTGGCAATTCTAACCAGCCTCTCCACTGTCTTTGCTTCTTTACCTCTATTTCTCTTCTATGCTGCAGAAGATACTAACCTGATATCAGGCTTTGATGCTCCTGAGAGCTCTGAAAAAGTGACAGAAGATGAGTTTGACCCAATTCCGGTGTTGATATCCAAAAATTCACAAGGTAAGCCAGGATTGTGGGAGTGAAAAAGGGTAGGAAAAAAGGAAAACAATGAAGATATAAATTAGTTTTGGGGCAGTGGTGCTGCAGAACGTGTGACTAGTTGAAATCCTGAGCTGTGAGATACTACCAGTATGGTATTTAATGAGCTTAGTCTGAGATACCTTGGCCTTGAAATTTCAGTAGGTTCTCTGCTTGGGAGATTTCCATATCCAAAACCAGACATGCAATATTTGAGTTCCCATGAGGTAATTTCTCCCAGCCTGCCACAAGGGCACAGTCCCCTCAGTGGCTGAATGCAGTGAGAGCTGTAGTTTTCCCACCTTCTTATTTACTGTCCAAGCCTTTGGTCTTCCAGCTTTTAAGTGAGTTTAGCATGAGGCACAAGAAAGGACGATGATGATGATGATGATAATCCTTTATAGCCCCCAAACTCCTGCTGAAAGTGAGTTTTTTTCACTTCTAGTTGGTGTCTTCCAAAGATAGGAACTGAGTGTGAGGAGTTTGGTCCATGTTCCCACCTCATTTGAGGAGCTCTGAGCAGGTAGAGTCTGTAGGACAGTGACTGGAAAGCTGCTCATTTTACACCATCTGGCACCAAGATCTCCTTAACGTGACCTCTGCCAGTAGTTTCAGCCTCACGTGGGGTTATGGAGAAACAGCAGCACTGTTGGTTTAAAAGCAACAATTGTGCTGAGTTTTTTAGCTCTTTAGGGATAGCATCAGGCAGCATTTCACACCTAGGCCAGTGACAGATCAGTGAACTGGGTCCCTTCTCTGCAGTTACCCCATTGAAAGATTTTTTGATGACAGCCTTTGATGTACTTGTGGAGGTGTAAAGACAAATTCAGGACTTTTTTTTTTAAGGCTTTTTTTCTTTTCCTTTTTTTTACGTTTGGTCACAGAACTTTTTTGCTTCCCTAACTCACATTTTTGGTCACAGCGGGAATGTGCTGCACTAGTCTTAGATTTCAGAGGCTGACACTTGTTAGAAACTGTTCTGATATTACAAACTCTGCTCCTGCTGAAAGCCAGAGGAGATTTCTCCCAAGGCTAGGCCACAATAGGCCACCTTGAGTACAGAGAAGCATCTTGGGGGGTTGGAATCAGATGGTCTTTAAGGTCCTTTCCAACCCAAACCAGTTACAGAAAGTCCCATGACAGCCCAGCTCTCCTGGAAGCAGCTTAAAGCACCCAAAGATGCTCCTAAAATAGCAACTAAGTTTCAAGATACTGAAACCTGTTTCAGTTGACCTGTCCTTTCTGTACGCTGTGGGAGTCCTTGAATAGTTTTAGAGATCCCTTAGTAAGAACTGGATTCTGCAGCCTGGATAAACCTTGGGGAAAGAACAGGTTTTTAGGGATTTGTCGGCTGCTGTGCTGGTTTGGTTTGGGGGGAGAGGGTGGAAGAGCAAGAGACATCATTGCTATCATGATACAAATAATGAGAAGAGCTTGAGCAAATTTTCTGTTTTGCTTTGAGTTTTTTCTTTCTTTCTTGATCTTGAACTTCTGAAACTGTCGTGTGTGTGTGTGTGTCCTGTTCAATACTGAATTCCTATCTCTCACACTTTCAGGTGGGCATTCTAGAAACAACAGTGGAAGCTCTGAGTCCAGTCTTCCCAACATAGCCAGGTCTTTGCTGCTGGTGGATCAGCTCATAGACCTGTAGCAGTGACACAGTAGCAGACGCAGTTTCTGTAACGTACTCAAACCTCCGTTGCCAGAAGAGTTTCCTTCCGTTGTGCTTCTTTGGGGCTTTGCTTTTTTTTTTTTTTTTTTCTTAATTAAGAGAAAAATCTGCCAACAGGAGACAGTCACCCACCTCTCTTCCTGTTTTCCCATGCCCTGGGGAAGATTCTGGCTCAGTTCTCCAGGTAGCCTGTTCTCTCTAAAGCTGGTAGAGACCTGTGGGGGTTCCCTGTGCACTGTCCCATAGCCCTGTCCCAGGGAGCACTGTGGAGAGCCCTCCTGTCACTGCACAGGGAGTTGTGGCTGCTCTGTGACCCTGCACCAGCCTGCTCTGCCCGGAGAGCAGAGCGTGAACAGCACATCCCAATCTTTGCTTTGTGCTTTTGGGTTTGATTTTGGTTCTGTTCCCGTTTTCCCATAGCTGGGCAGGAGGAGGGGCCAGGTGACAGTGGTAAGGGACATCCCTCACCTGCAGGACATGGGTTAGGAGAGCTGGTGGCTCTGAATTGCTTCAGAGGAGGAGGAAGCCCTGAGTTCCTCCGGAGCAGTCTGGCCATACTCTGGTGATGGTGCATATGGAAGAGTTTCCCAGCTGCCCCCAGCTTGTGGTATGCTGTTTAACAATCCTGCTGGGAATAAACTGTGGTTCCTGGGGGAGGGAAAACCAGAGAAAAGGAAAAAAAGAGAAAAGAAAAAAACCAGGTTGTTAAAGCTGCAGAAATTACCCTAAGTGAAACATAACAAGGTTTTGAACCAAATCCATGTGAGTATGGCTGTGACTAGTGTCTCATTGACCTTTCTTTGGGTGAAAAGGGCACTGTGGCAGCAGCAGATGTATTTTCTGTGACTTCTTTTCTGTGTTTGACTGGAAAAAAAGAAAATCCCCTCAACCTGCTGTAAATTGTGTATGAAACAAATTGTCCTACGGTTGTTTGTCTATTTTTAATCCTGGTTTTAGTCAAGCATCTGGTATCTGTTCTGGGTTCTCCATTTTCTCTTGTAACTGCTATAGTGCACCCCAGTTCAGTATGGAGCCATTGTTTCAGTAGACAAAGATTCCCGTGGGCCTTTTTCCACCCCATTCTCTGTGAACACGCATGCACTTGGTTCAGGTGGTTTGAAATCAGTGCTGCTACAACTCGATGGGTTCTCCCTTTTCTTTCTCCCTTCACTCGCTTAGTCAATAGCTGGATACGCTCAACTCGTTTTCCTTGGCTTACCATGAAGTCTGCAATTTCTATCTTGTATTTGAAAGCCCTTTCTGAGCAGAAGGACTCTTCCTCTGTAGTGGAATACTTCCCAGCTTCCTGCTCCCCTGTGTATGTGTTTGTAGCTGTATTAGTAACAGTGCAGTTCCCACGTGCGAAAGTACGAGCGACTGAATGTGTCTGTGCTGACCTCGCTGAGAAGGGAAGAACCCCAAGTTTGTGACTCCTCCTTTCCTCTCTCCATCTCTTCCCCACCCCAACACTTAGTTTAACAAATTCTGTACATAGAACTCCCATCAGTTGTGTCTCTACATTACTCTTCTTTTAAAACTTACACTTATTAATAAAAGTATTGCTTAAGTGTGTTGTATCATTACATGTGTATACTGCACTTTCCAAGAGAAGCTTTACATGAGAACTATGGAAATGACCTTAGTAAAATTGTGGATAGAACTTTATTATTTTTTTGTTTTATATTCCTAAAGCACAGGCAAGCTGGACTGGAAAACATGAAGACGTTATAGATAGAAAGTTATTGTATAGTCAGATACTGAGATTATATGAAAAGAGAATGGATTTTAAAAAGTAACCATCTACTGTATATTAGAAACAAAGATTTCTGTGAATTAAAGTACTTTTAAAGAATGTTTAAGATTTTAAATCTAATGGCACTTGTTCAAGGGTTCTGGAAAAAAATGACAAATGCACTGGGTTGTTAATAATGCTATTAAATAAGCAGATGTGAATGTTTATTTTATTGTTTATTCAAGTAGCTGTTCATGGGTATGGGTGGAAATGTGGTATTTTAGAGATGGCTGTTCCTAGACCTCCTTCATCAGAAAATGCTCACCATGTGTTTGCAGAATGAATGGAAATGAGAGATGAGTGGAGATTGGGGATTAATTTTAAACTCTCCAGAAACTGTGACTGTCCCATGGGCTCTGGTTTAGTGTTGGTGCTGCTCAGAACTGAGGAGTCTGTGTGAAAGCTGCTGCTCTGAGGGCACGAGCTGAACTTCATCCTGTGTCCCCATGGGACGTGTTTGGTGCCTGGCAACCCCTGATGTCCTAAGAATGAGTCTGTTGCAGCTTGGTTGAAGCCTTGTTAGAAGCCAAGGGAGATGTTTCTGCCCGCTTTGAAGTGTTGTGGTGTCAGGAGGTGTTAAGTGACATAAGCAGTCAGTGAAATCCTGGCAGGGCTGTTCTCTCTGCCCATGTGCACTGTTCCCTTTGGTGGGATGGCAGAGGGGGCTGGAGCTGGCAGTGACTGTTCTGGTGGATCCCTTGTCAGGGTACTACAAACACAACCACAGCACATGGAGCAATTTCCCTTCAAGTCAAGGTTGTGCTTTGGGTGCAGGAACAAACTTTGTGTTTGGATAGCAAAGATTCAAAGGAATAGTTGGAATTTTGATGTTGGTTCTCACTTACTCTGAGGGACTCAGGTTGGAAGTGCCCCTGCCTTTGGAAACCTTGTTCATCTTTACCCAGACGAGTACAAATGTCACATCCTCAGTTCAGTCAGCCACCTTGTTGCTGACAATATCCACTGTGTTGGGAGGATATGTCCTAAAATAGAAGGTGCAACTTCCTGGGTTTGGACTGTCCAAGTCTTCACACGATCCCTTGGGACGTCCTTGGCCAGGGCTTCGGGTGCTGTGCCAACCTGCTAAGACAGTGGGTGGGAGAATCTTGGCTTTGTGGCAGACCTGCATCCTCCTCCAGCCCAGTCATCACAGGCCAAGGGCAGCTTGAGCCAATCTGTGTGGAGGAAGATTATTTGTAGAGGGAGTTAAGGAACAATGATGGTGTTCCTTAGCCTGAAAGCTTACATGGTATTGCATCCAGTGGTTGTGCAAAACCACCTTATTTAAAAATTGATTTTAAAAAATTGTTATTGCAATGAAATTTTGGATGTGATTCAGGCAAAGACAGAGTTCAACAAGCTTTGGGGTATCCAAGCAAACATGAACTGTGCAGCATGTAGGTCTCTGACTCCAAGAAGCATCACTGGGCACCCAGGGTGCTGCAGTAGCAGCTCAAGTGGGGGCATGTGAAAGTTATTTCCTTTTCAGCCAAACTTTTGTAGTTCAAGAAATCCCCTAGGAATCTGTTGGAGTTGGGGAGTAGCTGGCAGAGATGTGTGGGGGACACGGATGTGACATGGAATGCTCTGGTGAGTGATGCTAATGGACAGCTCAGTCTACAGCAGTTGGGGCGGAAATTCCCTCATGTCTCAGTGCTGAGCTGTGGGCACTGCACACTGAGCTGCACCACTCCAGTAGGAAATGCAGGCTTGGGGGAAAAACATGAAAAAAAGTGTTCCTTTTTAGGTATTTTTTGTCCTGTGCTGTGCATTTCCACATGGGGAGAAGCTGAGCTCCGGCTCTAGGTCTCACTGTGCTGTCCCTCAGGACTGAGGAGGGGCTACTGGCTGGGCTTGGTCTGGGGACATCTCTGCTGTGGGAGTGGTGCTCCTGCCTGGCACAAGAACGAGGGTCACCCTATGGAACTCGTGTTTTTCACAGAGGGTCCCTGACTGTACCTTAAACAAGGCTCCTGAAGCCCCTGGCTTGGGCACAGCACAGCTGAGGGGGAGCCAGAGGATGCTGTTGGTGTCCAGGGGTCTGACTGTCCATGAGCTGCTGGAATGTGGGGTGTGGGTTGGTGTGTTTAACTCCTGCCCAGTGCGGATGACTGTACAAGTGTGCCAGAACTACAGCATTGAATTCCTTTTCCTCTGGAACTGAAGGCCCTGGATCTGCCTCCAGGTCTCCCACTGTGAGTGTCTTTGAGCAGAAACACTTAATTCTGCAAATTGTCCAGTGCTACAGGTGACACTGACCTTTGGTGTTGTGCTGTGGTACCTCCTTGCTGAAAGTGCTGTGTGGGGATAGCTCTGTATTGTTGTCTAATGAGATTGCATCTAGGAATTGGAATAGTTTGCTTCTAGGAATTGGAATACAAGGAAAATCTCCCCTGTGCAAGAATGAAGGAATGATAACTCTTTTGACCCTTTTAAAATTCCAAACCAGTAATTCTGCACACTGGTAACTATGCTGATCTTTAGCTACCTGTTACTCTACGTTGAATGCTGACTGACTTTGGCTTGATGAAATCAGGAGAGTTTCCTGGTGAAAGAGTAGCTTTAGACTCCAGGAATTGCTCTGTCTCCCTTTACCTTTTTTGGGCTTTGCTCTAGAAATGAGATCCTCATCACTGTGGTGACTGCTCTGCCTTCTGTAATAGGGAATAAATCTTTTCTAGTTTTCCTCTTGGTTATTTCAGTACTCTGCCACTTCAGGGCACTGTTTTCCTTGGAAGCTGGGGAAACTCCAGGTGCCAGGGCTGTAAGCTGGGGTAAAGCACTTTCAGGTTGCTGTCTGGATATGTTCCTGGGGTATTGAGTGATAAGAGGGCTTTTTTAGGGTTCTCCCTCTTGAAAAAGAGCCTGAGTATAGTTTGGAATCTTTTTTGGTATGTATATCTGACCCTGGAATGAAATATTACACACCAGTGTTGTAAAGGGGTAAGGAGAATCCTCATCTCCAAGTTCCAGCTTCTGTAAAGATTCCTGCTATAAAAATGGCTGTTTGCAGTGTGCTTAAACCTGAGCACTTACTGAAAACCTGAAGGATGCTTCCCCGTGGAGTAACACCCAGATCTTGGGAGCCTGGAGGAGGGGACAGACAGGAGCTGCCCAGTCTCAGGAGAGGCACTTGTTGGGAAATATTCCCTCTGCAAAAAGGGCATCTCTGCAGAGGGGTTGTGGTGCTTTGTTGTGTCAATCCAAGCAAATAATCTGCCTGGTTCTGTCAGGCCTCCTGTGAACAGGCCTGCGACCCCACAGAGGAGGGTCAAGGCTCCAAACCAAAAGGCACTGCCTTAGTTCAGTGAGATTTGTCCTTTACCCTTCTGCTGTCACCAGCTCGTGGAGTGACCCCTTTTCTGTAACATAACAAACTGCATCCAGGCCTTTTCCCAGGGAAATGTCCCTCGAGTGCCTCAGCCTGGCTGGTCTCTGATCTCAGACCTGCCAAAGCATCCATCGGCACTGGCAAAGTGAAATTCCCTGTTGTCCTGTAAGTCAAGGACACCTGGAATGTTGCTTTGCAAGGCCTGTAGTTCCAGCTGCTTATTGGAAGCACTGGCCTTGTCTTGTTACCTCTGCCCTGACCTTCACACAAAGGGGCTGGGTTTTGATTTGATAGGATATTTTAGTGTCAGTGTAGTTCAGACCCTTTTTTAACATGATATTCACATCTGGAGAGGAGATGTCTGAGTCACACAACCAGATGTTAACTAATGTAAAATGCTGGTATGATGTTGTCTTCCTTGTTGTAATGATTCTGCTGTAGCTCCTTCTGGGACCATTCCTTTGCTTTCTGCCAAAGGAAGCACTGAAGGAACCAAGGAATGTGGTAAAGAAAAGCTGCTGAGACCAGTTACAGTGGGAAGGGTCTGGAAGTGCCAGGTCTCCCTCATTCAGCATTAGAGAAACAGACCCTGGCAGTGTAGGTGGTGCTCCTGCCTTGTCAGTGAATCCCCAGACTCTCAGGTAACATTCCTGTGCCTGGTTTTGTTATGTCCAGGTTATTGTGGCCCTTCCCTTGTGGTATCACTCAGCAGCTCTGACTGAAAGCAGTTCCTGCTAAAGCATCACTTGGATTTTATCTCCCAGAGTAACTCAGAGCTCCTGTACTGGCCTTTGCAAGGGAGAAAACTGCTGCTGAGAATTTGTTGTCCTTCTCACTCATTTGTTGTCCTTCTCACTCCTCTCACGGGCAGAGAGAGCATTGGAAAAAGTAATTTTTTCCAGAATAGGACATTCTGCTTCTTGTGCAATGTCTCTACATTCAGAGCTGCATGCTGCTAAGCCTAAGCAGATGGGTTTATATCCTGTCATCTGTCTCTTACTCTGTCCTAAATGTCATGGCTTACATGGGCACAGGCACCTGATAACACATGTAAAAGTTAGAAAGAAAAATCCAACTAAATGTGCTGTTCTTGTGCAGAGTGGGCCCTTAGTCTGCATCAGCATTGTGTTCTCCATGATAAATACCTTTTTCCCATGGTTCAGTGTGGACTGGGCTATTTGGAGGCATTTGTATGATGTGGCAGCTGGTCTTGCTCTGGTTCAGTCTGTATCCTTAGAATCTCACAGTAGCCCCTGGCCAGTGGGAGGGAGCTCCACCCTAGCTGTGCTGCTGTGGAATCCAAGAGTGGTATCTGAGGGTAAACCAGTGTGGACAACACAGGCTGCAGGAGAGAGAGAGTATTTTTGTAGAGTAACTGGTCATATGTTCGCATATCTGCACTGTCTTTATTTAGCAGTGTAATGTATCCCAGTGAAGAATTTCCCAATAAATACTGGTTTTGATGCCTAATGAACGACTGCTGTGTCTTTACTGGTGAGAAGTGATGGAGAAGGGGATAACTTGTGTATGTCCATGGGTGTGATGGAGAAGCAGTGCCTGAGGGCTGGATGGGTGCGTAAACATGAACAATTAACCTGGGTAGAGTTTTCCCTGGGTGAAGTTCTGTCACTGCAGGGTGTGTTGGTTGGTGCCTTGCTGTCCCTGGGTACCAACCAGCCTCCTCACCCTCCTCGTTCTTCCTGCAATTCCTACTGTTTAGTTTTCATGTGATTTTCTCCTATCCTCTTGCTAACGAGTCCAATGACACACTTCTAACCTGCCAGTAGTTCTGTGAAGGTAAGAGATCTTCTGTTTTGTCTGTGTGAGTTGTAAGGCAAACCCAGCCTTCTCGTGGGCTCTTGGAGCTGGAGAAGGGCAGGACAGTCTCTCCCTGCACTGCCTTGTTATGCTAATGCAGAAACAAGCCAGGTCATTGTAGTTATGATTCTTGATTTGAAGTCACGCTATGGAGTATTTAAAAACCATTTGTCTGGCAGTGGTTAAAAAGAATAGCTGCTACTTAGGATTCACTAAAAGCTGTAGGCTGACCTTCAGTCTTTGAAATGAGCCTGTTATTTTAGCAGGTTTTGGGGCATCCCTATGTATTTTACAAGCCCAAGTGCAATTCCACGTATCCATGGGCTGGCCCACAGGAAGAGAAGCTGCACCAAGCAGTAGATGTGCTTGGTGGGCAGCAGTGCAGGATGGAGTGACAGAACTTGTCTGTCTGCTGGAGTTTCCCTCAGGCAGCAGCGTTAGGAAGGGAAACACTCTGTGATGGTGCTGTCATTGTGGGTGGGTGGGGGAGAAACCTGGTGGAATGGTGCTGAGGGTGCTGTGTGTGCCCATGCGTGTGTCAAACATCTTCCATGCTCTGAGCAGTGGTACCTGTGGTGTGCCTGGGCTGTGTCGCAAACACCTTTCCCTGGCATTTTATTTTCATTGATTTGCCCTCCCTCTTCTGCCCATTTTCCATGTGTGGTGGTGGTTTCCATGTGAACAGTGTGACATTCTTGTGTAACAAGTACCTTTCATTCTGATTGCTGACCAAGGAGATGGAGCTGGTTCAGTAACACTCTTCTCTTGTGTTTGTAGGTCTGCAGAGGGATCCGGGCCTGTTCCCAGCTGTAGCTCTTGAGCTCTGTAAAGGCAATTCTGGCAGCGATGGACTTGCTTTGTACAAGGGTCAGCCTGAGATACTGGAGGTGAAAGTGCCGCACAACTCAGAGTCAGACTACTTGGCCAGAGATGGTCCTTCAAGCAACAGCTCCTTCTATAGCAGTGAAGGAGAGGGGACAGACCATGAGGGAGATATTTTGGATTGCAGTGGCTCTAGGCCTTTACTGATGGATTCAGAAGAGGAGGAGGAGACCTGCAAGTTGAGCCCAGGGTTCCTGCACCCTGCACCCAGGGAGAGGCATGAGGCCTCCAAAGAAGATCCCCACTCCCAGGCCAGAGCAGGGGAGATGCTATTCCCAGCCTTCCAGTTGCACAGCGGGGAGGTTTTTAATGAGCCGGATGTTTTTGCAACAGCTCCTTTCCGAAGCTCAAGGAAGGTGCCCGATGAAATGGATGTCTTTACCAAAGCTCCTTTTATCTGCAAGGGCAATGCAGCCCTACGACATCCAGAAGAAGCAGATGTATTTCTGAGAGCCCCTTTCACTAAGAAGAAAAGCATGGAAGAGTTGACTTCCCATAAGGAGCCATTCACACCACCTGTTTTCCTAAGCCAAGGAGGAGATGTCCGAGCTCACCCGATGTTCCCAAGCCTGGATTCAGCAGCACATGGGTCCGTGGCCTCGGTGAGACCTCCGTATCCTTCTGCTGGGTTTGCTCAGCCAGGCAATCTCCATCCCTGCTCCATAAGAGCCGTGGAGGCCCAGGAGAGTGTCCCTGCTAAAGCAGTGCTGCCGGAGCAGAGCGATGTGGCCAGCGAGAGGAGCCACAGCCACGCGTTGCCCCGAGAAGCTGTGCTGGGCTCTGTGGCCAACAAGCCTTTCCGTCCGCAATCCTTGTCCAAGTATTCCCGGCACTACAGTCCTGAAGATGGGCCAGGCCTTGAAGCCAAGCCCATAGCTGCTTACAAAGTGGTGTCTCAGACCAACAGACAGGCCATAGCAGGGTCTGTCTCTGTTGTTCCACTGTCTTCCAGGACTACGGAGCTGCCCGGTGCGGATCCCTTTGCCTCGGCACCCTTCCCTTCCAAAGCGGCAAAGCAGAAGCCTTAATGTGCCGGAAGCTGGGGGCTGTGCTTCCTGCAGGACCACCTTGCACAGGACCTCAAACCTCTTAGCTGAAATGAATGACATAGCAATATATATATATATATATATTATAATTATTATTTTTGGTCAGAACTCTATTTGCAGTGATACATAGTTGAACCATTTAAGTTATGTTAGTCCAAATGCCTGGCTCTCAGGATCTTCATGGCCTTTCCAGTTGCTTCTCACCTTCCTCCTCTCACTGTCTTCCCTCCATTTATTTTTTTAGATGCTTTTCTCAAACCAATAGTATTCCATATTTTCTGGTCCTGGGTGGAGAAATGCATTACAAGATGAATTAAAAGGTTTATTAATTACAGAGCGAGTCAAGCAGGACTTGCTAATGCTCTGGAAAGGACCTGATTTCACAGGTTAAAGGGTTATTGTGATTTTTCCTATCAGTGATACTCCTGCTGCTTGGCAGCAGTAGTAGCCACGGCTCCAGGTGTGTTGGTGGGTGACGTGCCCATGGAGCCAGAGCCATGCTGTGATGTGGTGCCAGTCTGGGCAGTGCTGGTGAGAGCAGAGCCGTGGCAACAGCACAGCTTTGCTCACCCAGGAGTGGAACACGTGGCAGTGCTGCTGCCCCAGGGCTGGGGCTAGAGTCAGGGGAGGACTGACAGTGCCTTCATGCTGTGAATGCCAACCAGGCAATCAGGCTGTTAGTGTTGCTGGAAAATCAAATGATCGTGCAAACAATCAGGCAAAGCTTTCACTTTTACACGTGTATTTCCTGTCCAGTCTATGCCAAAGTGTAGGACCTGGAAATCT
The DNA here is from genome assembly GCF_008360975.1 of Lichenostomus cassidix. NCBI lineage: Eukaryota > Metazoa > Chordata > Aves > Passeriformes > Meliphagidae > Lichenostomus > Lichenostomus cassidix. The sequence goes on along the minus strand of NC_139502.1, from coordinate 4,610,595 downwards.
GCTTATGGTGAAGGAGAGACATGTATTTACAGTATTAAAAATAGACCTTATGAGGAAATTCATGATGTAAACAGCTCCATAACTGTTCTGATGTACCTCACGTGGTGTGACTCAGCAGCGGCCACAGCCCCATTAGACTGGTTTATACTGGCAGAGAGCTTGACTCAAAGAGAATTCTGCCTATTGTTTTCCTGTTGGTTAAGGACGAACTTAAAACTCCATTTGCTCCCCTTCTGAAGTGTTATGCTTTCTATCCTGATTCCAAAGAGCAGGACAGTCTTATTGCTTGGTCAGTCAGCGATATAGTGAATCCCAGTCAAGAGGAAGAGGCAGCTGGGCAGACCCAGGGCAGACTGTTCTCCCAGCTTTTCTCACTAATAGAGCACAGATAGACGGGTGAAACCATCTTTATTTTGAAAAATGCCTGGTTGTGTAAGTTGTCCTGGATCTGCTGTTTCTGGCCTGCAAAGGCTGCTTGTGAGTGTGGACTGGCTCTCAAATACCTGGTTATTAGGGCTCTGTGGGCTCCCAGTCCAAGCTGGAACCTTGTGCTGAGGGTGAAGGGCAAATTCTACATTTGGGGGTTTCCCATGAGTGGCTTTGAGGTCTTTGGGTGTTTGCAGGGGAATTGCTAAGGCCATGTGTTGGTCTCTGAGATAGGACTGGCTGTAGGTAGAGCAGGTTCTTCCCTACTTCCTGATGTGTTTGTACTTGGGGAACAAGTCCTGGGAGCAGTGTCCCTGGAAGAGAGGGAAGGATCAGCTGTAGCTCCTCCCAACTCACTGGAGTCACACCAGGGAGAGCTGCTGCGGCCGAAAATACTTTGATCTAGTTTTGTGAGGAGAAATATCTGACACCTCCTCCAGCACCCAGCTCTATCTGAAGCCCAAACACTAAGCATTAAAGGAATTCAGGAGGTTTATTGAAGATCTGTATGAAGGCCACAAAAAAGCAGAACATTGCATAGTTCAGTGGTGGACTCACTGCTGAGTTTTCATCCTAGCATAAGGGGAGGATGGATAGGTGGGTGGATGGATGGCTAGAAAAATCCTGAGTGCTGGGAAGGGACTGCAGTGCATCTGCAAATGGGAATCACCAACTGCTTTGTGTTCTTTTTCCCTTCCCTTAATTCACTTCCCCTCCAAAATATCTCCGGTTGCAACAGACAAGCCAAGTGTTCTGCTGGACATGGAGATTGCCTGGAAGAAAGAGGAAAAAGCCTGGACTGAGGTCTAGAGCCTTGGGTTGGGGAGGGAGAATACTGGAATGCAGGGGGGCTACATTAGCTCCCACAAGTTGCTGGTGAGCCCAGGTCAGGGGAGCTTGTGGAGCTGGGAACCTTCTGGGCTGTGCTGCTGTGCTTGGAGTTAATAAATACTGGTGTGTAGTGGTGGTTATGGGGCTTTTTTCTGTCCTCCATCATCACCTCTTGAAAACAGAAGTACTGTAAAGAAGTTTCTGGGTTTCCCTTGAGATATTTCTTCAACAAAGCTGAGGCTGTTATTATGTCTTCTTGTTGTTTAGTTTTCTGTCTACATATACACCTAAAAGGTGGTTGTTTTTGTTTTAGCTATATGTATCCCCAAGGCAGTTGTTCCCGGATGGGATCAGTGAGAGATACAGAGAATGACTGTGAAAGCAAACTGTGAATTCAAGGAGAGTGAATGTGAGGGCCCAGACTTGTTCCAACACCAGCCTGTGTCACAGCGACACTGAGCCAGGAGCTGCGCTTGAGCTGTCGAATTTGCTCAGAAGCTGCTGGAAGAGAGGCCAGGCCTTGGTGGTGTGGGATGAACCTGTGGAACAGGGAGATGCCCTGCTGGAGTGAGCAGGTACCTTGTGTGAACCATGTGGGTTCAAGGTGTTACCTCTGATCACTGGATTCAGGTTCTCCTTCCTTCATTTTTACTTGAAAAATTGCTTCTGAATAATTCTGTGAAGCTTCTGTGTCACGTCCAGGTCCCACAGAGCTGATGCTGGGGGAGCATCAGCCTATCCCTTTGTGCTCAGAGAGAGGGAAGGTGCACCGAGGTATGTGAGCTCAACTCCAGCCCTCCTTGGCTTGGGTGAGGCTGAATTTCCAGCTGGCATTTTGGCAGCTTTTCTGTCCTTCAGGCACTTTACACAAGGAGCAGGCTAACTGTGCTCCAGAGCTCATGATCCTGCCAGACACATCCAGTGCTTAAATGGTTTTACATCTCTTTTGGGGGTGGAGGCAGCTCGTTTGTATCTCTGCATGTGACTCATAAAGTAATGGGACTTTTGGTTATGGTCAGAAAACTCAATTTCAATGCCTGTTACTCTGATATCATTCTCATTTCCAGCCTGTGTTCCTCCTAATCCTGCACTATCACTGCTGCAGCCTCAGTGTGATGGGCTGTAAGTGGAAATTTCATTTCTGTAGCCTCTGTTAGCTTAAAAAAGCTTAAAAGCTTACTGTTTTAATGAATAAGGAAGAATCATGCTAATTATTTGCCACACAATTGGTGATCTTAATGAAGTAAGACTTACACAGACTCGATGTGGTGGTTTGAAATCAGTTTTCTGAACAGAACCACTGGTTTCATGTCTTTTGTTAAGCTGTAGTAAATGGTGTTACTGCACTGGATCCTCGAGCATGGCCAGAGCGTTATTACATCCCTGCGACAATCTGGGATTCCTGCTGAATGCACTCAAGCCTCTATTGAAAGTGATTAATCAGAATTTCTGCATGAATAAAACAAGCAATTGGCTCTGTGCTCACTGCCTGATGTTGGGGGGAACCCTGCTCTCCCCAGCTGCTGCAGGACTTCGGGGGCTTTCCCCATGTCCCCTCTCCCTTCAGCCAGCTCAGCATCAGTCCCAGTCTGTCAAGTTTACACTTCAGCCTCCTGAAGCCAGTGCACACTCAGGCTGTGATGCACACTCTGCATGGAGCACGTAAGTGACGCTGAGCTCGTGACCCTGACCCCATGTGAGCACTGGTGACATGGCCTGATCGTGTCCTCAGTGTGACAGCAGCAAAATTGGGCAAGATCTGCTGAATTGCTGAATTCAATCACTCCAAAGTGGTAATTGGTTACTTTAACTCAGCTTCCACCAAAGACTGTTGTGCTGTGGAGTTGAATTTTTGTGTTTTTTTTTTTTCTTTCCTCACGGTGTTAAATCAAGGCCTTTGAGCACACTCACAGATCCCAAAGCATTTTTACAGTAGTATCATGACAGTGAAATCCTGTTCCAGTTCTGAAACACATTCCTGAAACCTGATCAGCTGCATTAGCATTTCTAGAAATAACCCACGGCCTGTAGTTTCTGTTTTAGGTGGGTAAATACATACACCTAGAAATACTCGCTGTGAAGTTAGAGGGATAAAGTTGATCCAGCCTTCCTGATCCCTTGCCTCCAAAGGGATGAAGGATGGGAGGGCAGGGGGCTTGTCTGGTGTAGGATGCAGCAGGTGGAGCATCGTCCACACTGAGTCTGGTGGTGGGAGAAACTCCTGTGTCCACATGGAGCCGCAGCTGGGAGTGTCAGTGGTCCCCACTGTGACACACAGTGACACACACTTGACTTATGTCCCATGCGCTGTGTTCATCCTGTCCCCCCGGCACCTCTGCCTGCCAGATCCCTGGGCTCAAGTTTTGCACTCCAGATGGGATCATCTGTTCCTGGTAATCATGAAGAAATGTTCCACTTGTAAACTTATGTACATTTTATTAAAACTGTATCTGATGACAGCCCATCTCTGCTGTGCCTTTTTTCTCCTCTCCTCATGGAAAATATTTTTGCTAGATGCAGGGAATCTGGGTTTTAATGAGTTCTTCCTACCAAGGTGCTGAACTGGGTCTGACCCTGCTGTTTTACCTGGCAGCTGTAAAGTCAAACTGCTCTTGCTGCTTTAAGCAGAGGATATTTCCATTTCTATTGAGTTTATATTCCACAGAGAATCCTTCCCATCCAGGGCAGCACTGCAGCTGCAGACAGCACAGAGCAACTGAGCCCTCCCTGCAAAGCTGCTATTCCCTCAGTGATTCTAATGCATTGCTGGTGCTTCTGGACATCTGGGGCACAGGGAGATGTGGAGAGCTCACCATGTGCTGGTTATATGTCTTTTTCTATATCATTCAGCTGCCAAGACTCAGTGCAAAATATTATTTGGGCTTTGCTGCACTTGTTAATTTCATTTCTATCTTGGTGTAAATGTGTCTATTGAGAGAGACTTTGTGCTGCCTTCTGTCCTGCTGCAGCTGCTGGCTCTGCCAGGTCATGTTGCCAGGCATCCAAGTAGAGCCCAGGAAGGCTGCAAGTGAAGTTTTTAATTCTCGGAGCTGCAATATTCTCTCTTTTTAATTTTCTCCTTTTTGAATATGTATCCGTGTGTGGTGCATGAAGAAGATTTGGTGTTACCCTGAAAAAGCCATGTTTGAGGTTGATGTTATTGTCCCTGTTGTTTTTAGTAGGCTGTAATGCTCAGGAAAGAAAAAAATAAAAGTACCTGTGAAACTTGCACTGCAGAGCAATGGAGCCCTCCCTGCAAACCCAGGAGCTGCTGCTGCAGGAGAGGTGCGGCACAAACCTATACCCAAAGTGGATCTGAGAACAGAATGGTCCATGGCTACATCTGTGCTAAAGCCATGCACAGGGGCAAGAATAATTGGATCCAGGAATGGGCTTTGTCAAAGCCCAGGAAATGTGTGTTCTCTGAGTGCAGCTCTTGCCAAGTGCAGCGGATCCAGAGAGGAGTGACTGAAACAAAGGGTTGCAAGTTTATTTGGAGAACTTGGTTGGATTTCTAGATTGTATTAGTTGTGAGAGAATACACAGAGATCATGAGGCTGATGTGACTTTCTGCTCCAAAATGGGCAGGACTATAATCAGACTCAAGGGGCACATGCAGCCATGACCCAGACATGACCTGGAACCTCTTTACCTTGCTGAAATTACAGATGCATCTCCTCCTTCCTGAGGGAGACTCTTCCTCCTCTTGTGCAACAGCCCTGAGCACTGGCAGCTGCACAAAGAGCTTCCACCTCAAAAATATTCTAATCAAAATAAAAGTATTGCCACTAAATCCTTCTGCAGCCACCCTCTCTGGAAGGTTACTGGGCTAACTTTGCAATTTTCGACAGCTTGGGAGACTTGTTTGAGAGGGGAGAGAAAAGGCTTTTTGTGAGTTACTGGGCTACGAGGTGAAATGGGAGCTGGAGAGGCTGTTTGTGAGCACTGTTGGTACCCTGTGCTCCTTCAGAACTGGGACATGGATCTGGTGCCTCACACCCCTGGAATGTGCTGTGGTGGTAAGAAGAATGTTTAAAAAAATAAAAAGTTGCCCTTGGTTGGTGAAGGGGGGGGAGGATTTCTATATTGTTCTTTGTATGTCTATGTTTGTATTTTTATTAAACCTGCTGCCTGTGGGACAGAACATGACTGTAGGCACATGAACACGAGCCCAAGTGGGCAAGGAGGCCAATGGCACCCGGGCTGCACCTGGCCCTGCTGCGGCTCCTCGAGTGCTGTGTCCTGTTCAGGTCCCTCACAAGAGAGACACTGAGGGGCAGGAGCATGTCCAGGGGAGGACATGGAGCTGGGAAGGCTCTGGAGCACCAGGAGCAGCCGAGGGAGCTGGAAAAGGGCTCAGCCTGGAGAAAAGAAGGCTCAGGAGGACCTTCTGGCTCTCAACAACTCCCCGACAGGAGGGGGCAGCCGGGGGGTGGGTCAGGCTGTGCTCCCAAGGAACAGGGACAGGACAAGAGGAAACAACTCCAAGCTGTGCCAGAGAAGGTTTGGGTTGGATATTGGGAAAATTCCTTACTGGAAAGGGCTGCCCAGGGAAGTACTGGAGTCGCCATCCCTGGGGGCATTGAACAGCCGTGTGGATGTGGCTCTCGGGCCCAGGGGTCAGTGGCGGCTCTGGCAGTGCTGGCAGCAGCTGAGCTCGGTGGCCTCACCGTTCGTCCCGATCGCCTGCGCCATCGCCGCTGTTCCCCCTCAGGCGCTGGCGCCAGGGGGCGGGAGAGGCCCCGAGGAGCGCCAAGATGGCGGCAGCGCGACGGCTCTGCGTGGCGGCGGGGCTGGGCGGGCGGTAGGTGATCGCGGGGCCCGCGGCTCCTGCTGCCCCGGCACGGCTTTCTCCCGGAGGGAGCCCGGCGTATTCCCGGAGTAGGCCCCTCTCGCCCCTTCTTCGCGCGACTGAAAGGGCACCGTGTCGCAGTTAGCGACACCATGACCTCTAGGGCCGCCCCGGGTGCTCCTTGCTCTTCCCGTTCCTTTCCCCATCGTGGACAGGGGTGACGCTTCTTCCTGGCGGGCAGCGAGAGGCTGTTTCTCCTTCTCAGCCCATTTCCAGGAGCGAGCCGGTAGTTTCTCCCGACACGCAGCTCCTGAGGAGTGCTCAGCCCTGCGCGCCCGGGGAGTGCCGTGAGGGGTAATTCCCCACACATCCCCTCCGACCCCTGCACTGAGGGTAATTCCCCTCACACCTTCTCAGAACCCTGGTCTGAGGGTAATTCCCCTCACACCCTCTCAGAACCCTGCACTGAGGGTAATTCCCCACACATCCCCTCAGTCCCCTGCACTGAGGGTAATTCCCCTCACGCGTGCTTAGGATCCTGCATGAGGGGTAATTCTGCACCCAACGTGTGCACAGGATCAGGCAGTGAGGAGCTGTTCCTCCCCTCGCCTCCCCCGTAACTTTAGGACCATGAAACAGGAGGAAATCCTTCCCCCCCTGCAAGCAATAAGGGGGAATTTAGAGGACCCTGTAGCGCTGGGCACACCTTCTCTGTGCTGAGCACTGTAAAATGGGATATAATCATTATTAGCCAAAGCTAAAGGGAGAAAAAACTGTCGGGGGACTTTCCTTACTGTGGTTTCTACCTGCTCCCAAACCCACAAAAGTAAGCCAGTAACGCGATTTACACCTTTTCTGTGTTCATGTGTCCTGCGCTCAAGGCAGGGATGTTCATATCATGAGACAGAGCTTCTCTTCTGTTCCATGTTTGAAGTTTCTGGGTCTCTGTGCAGTGCCTATGTTCTGGTTTATGACCCCCTGAGATAACCAGCCTCCTCTTACAGAATAGCCCTTGCAGATGGTATTTCCTTAGTTTACCAGCTTTCCCCCTGTGGAGAGGGAAAAGGAGGAGAGGAGCCAGATAATAATTGATCCTTAGTATGTAATAGTTAATCTGTGACATGAGGTGTTTTGTTTTCATTTTCTGATGTTCGCTTTGCTTTGAAATACCTGGATGCTGTTGGTTGTGCATACAGTAACAGAAATCAGGTGTGCAGGCAGCTATTCACACCTGTGAAATGGAGGCTGTTACTCCATCACTCTGTCCTGGTTTTACTTTTAACATTTTTTCTCTTTTCCCCTCTGCTCCCCCCCACCCCTTTACCTTAGTCTGAGCCAATGACACCACCCCAGTTCTGACTGGAGTGTGAGTTCCACGGTCAGTGTGGAACTGTAACTGGTGAGGTTTAATTATGGGACAGTACTTGTACAGAAATATGCTGAATTTCTTTATTCCCTAAAGGGAATAAAAGAGGCAGACAGGGCTGAGATATGGCTTGGTATGTGTAGCTAATATAATTTTTATCTTTTACCCAAGTGCTGTCCTGGTATTTTTTTTTTTTCTTATGAGAATTATTTGTGTAAGAGCAGCTACTGGGTACCCTTTTCAGCCCATCTTGTATCTTCTAAGAGATCTGTAGACTCTTGTTGACATGCCTTTAGCTGGTCAGACCCTTATGTCTGACCAGCTAAACCCACAGAGTACAGGAGTAAATTCTGGCCTTGGTTTAGCCTTGGATGTTTGGGGTTGGATTCATCTCAGCTCTCTGTGATCTTCTGAAAATTAGGTATTCAGTCCAAGCTAGATGTTCGGGTGCTCAGAACTGTTACAAGAAAGACAAGAGCCTCCCCTTAGGGTGATATCTCCTGTGATAGGTGAGTGAGCTGATCTGCTTGTTTTTTGTGACTGAAGGAGTCTTTGGGTGGCTAAAATTGCAGAGTTATGTCTGTTTTGTTACAAAATGAGGGAGAGGAAGCACTGGAAGGGCAAAAAAGGGATGTTCTGTGAGTTTGCTGCGTTATTTGAGAGGTTTAAGGCAGGTGTGTCTTAGTGAGTCCTGGGGCTGCTAACAGCATCTGCAGTAGTCTTTGGGACAGTGCAAATGTGTAATACAGAAATAGTTCATAAAGTTATTTTTCTCCAGGTTCTGTCATATGCTGTTAAAAGATCATAATCTGACAACTCGACAGCCTTTCCACCAACTTCTGCAAAAGAAACCCTCTCTTCCATCTGCAGTATGGCATCGTGCAGGTAAATACCAGTTAAAAATTACCAAAGGAGCATGTTGTGGGTTTTTATGTCCTGTGGTAATGCTGGAAGTTTGCTGTTTATTCTCAGTGGTGACAATTCCTTGGTGGGTTTTAATGCATTCCTGGTGCATCTGGACATCTAGGGCACAGGGAGATGTGGAGAGCTCACCATGTGCTGGTTATATGTCTTTTTTCTAATATCATTCAGCTGCCAAGACTCTGTTAGTGCAAAATACTATTTGAGCTTTGCTGCACTTGTTAATTTCATTTCTATCTTGGTGTAAATGTGTCCATTGAGAGAGACTTTGTGCTGCCTTCTGTCCTGCTGCAGCTGCTGGCTCTGCCAGGTCATGTTGCCAAGCATCCAAGAGCTCAGGAAGGCTGCAAGTGAAGTTTTTCATTCTCGGAGCTGCAACATTTTCTCTTTTTAATTTTCTCCTTTTTGAATATGTATCCGTGTGTGGTGCATTAACAGGATTCTCCATTAATATTATCTATAATTTGGTGTTACCCTGAATTTGAGGTTGAGTTTGTTGTACCTGCCACATATTGGTAGGCTGGAATGCTCAGGAAAGAAAGAAAAAGATAAAAACCTGTGAAACTTGGACTACAGAAAACTTTGTGCTTTTGCCTGAGGGATTTAGCAACTGCCCCTCAATGCTGGGGCAGAATTAGTCTAAGACAGAAAGATTTGGCAGGTGCTGTTGCATTTAATTAGTCACAGATGGAAATGTTATTGAAATGAGTCTACTCAGGCAGAAGTTTCTTTTCAATTTTAGTTTCAGAGTCCAATCTTAGCTAGTCCAGCACAGTTTTTTGTATTTCAGTTCTAATCAAAAGGCAGACTGGTGAGTAGAATTAGTGTTTTACCTGTTTCTGCATGTGTCCTGCTGAAGTCAGCCTCAGTCTGATCTGTTCCTCTCACCTGGAGCAGAGGACAGGTGGGTACTCACAATGTTCCACAGGGGCTCCAAAGAACAAATACACATGTCAGAGGTGAACAAAGCCAGTTACCAACTTCTGAGTAATAAATCCCAAGGAGTTACAGCTGGGCAAGGAACTCTCCAGGTCAATTAATGATTAAAAATCCTGGTCTTAGGAAAGCAGATCTTCAGCTGCAGAGGACACCTGAAATGTAGAGACTGCCCACCTTGACACCTTTTGAGAGCTGATCCAGCTGTTAGTGACCCACTGCTTCCAAAAACCAGGCAGAGTGTACTCACACATCCAGTCCAGTTGTGGGTTATATGGAAATGACACTGTTAGGCTGGATGGGATTTGGATGCCGGCTGAATCTGGGGGATGAGTAGTTCTTCCATCCCCATGGATAACCTACTTGCTTGCTTTGTCAGGAATATTCTTTTCATGATAAAACTAAAAGTTTCTATCCTAAGTTTGGAGTTATTTTCCCTTTTAAAAACCACAAGATGTTGTGTGTGCATATTTGCCACTGTCTATGTTCAAGTTAAAGGTCTTGTCACCATGACAGGCACAAGAAGCAACAATTGGCAATTTATGAACAGTGTGATTTGTCATCTAATGCCATGGTGTCATGAGCAAAATGGCACTTTACAAAAATGAAAATGTCATCTCTTTTTGCTGCTCTAAATCCCTCTAGTGCATGTTTTTTTTTTTTTTTAGTTGTGCAAGCTTGTTTCTGAAATATAATTTATTTATTAATATTAGTCCCTAAAGATTTTTGGTTTTAAAATGCATTTTTTTCTTTCCTGCATTTCTATATTTCACTGTGCTACTGGATGTGCAGGGGGTTAGGAAGGAGAACCAGAAGATAAAGGAAAGTCCCTAACTGATATTCAGCTTCAGTAGGACATCAGGCATGTGCTGTGTGGAGGAAAATCACAAATGTGATTGTATGGAGAGTACTAAATTTTAATCAAAATCAGAGCTTTTTACGCTCTTCCAGTGAAAGATCAACCCGTGTCGCAAAAGGAGCTTCAATAGAAATGTATCTTACAACATTTTTACTAAGGAATTGTAAATAATTTTATTTTAAAGTGCTTGGTCAGTTCAGTTTCTGGAGGGTAAATGATGGCTTACAGTAATTTTTCACCCTGTGGAAAAATCTAAGCAGGGTCTGCTTCTCTGTAACTGTCATTACACTTGTTTTTTATAGTGATGAAAAATAAGATAAAATCAACCCCTCTGAATTGTGTATCAGCAAGAGGGTTAGCAAAACTGATTATGCTTTGAATAGGAAGTGGTAATGCTGGAAGAGGGGTTAAATGGCATTTTTAAATGCTCATAAAAAAAACAAACACAGCAGAGACCTAAAAGGGTGCAGCTCTTGGCCCTCAGTGGAATGGGAGGCTGGCCCCTGCAGCTCAATGATTTTTAGTAAATAAAAGTTACAAAAATAAGCTAAGACAAAGTTCCTTTTCTCATGCTGTCTGCTGTGAGATGATGTACCTGTGTTCCTGTGGCTCTGGATGCTCTCATGGAACCCCAGGTGTCGTGTTTTTAAAGCCTTATGGCTGCCTGAGGTGCAGTTTTGTGGTTCAGAGGAATGACCCTGGGTTTGCTGAGTAATCAGGACTTGACTTTCATTTAAGCTCCTTGGTTTGATTGTATTACTTTCCTTCTTTGTTTTTGTCTTTCCAGTAAGAGGCATGTTTATTCAAACTCAGGACACACCAAATCCAAATAGCTTGAAGTTTATTCCAGGAAGGGAAGTACTGGAGTCGAGGACTATGGAGTTTTCCACACCAGCTGCAGCATATTGCTCGCCTTTAGCAAGGTATTATTAAACACATCATAATTGGTTTGGGGGGTTGGTATGGGTTCTGTGTCTACAACTGATGTTTTTAAGCACAACTTTGGATCATTCTGCTCCTTCTTAGGAGCAGCTTGCTTGTGTTTGAGATTTAATGCTGCGTGAGATTAAAGCTGAGAATGTTGTTGCTGAAGCTGTTTGTCTGTACTCCCCATGGCTCTGTCATGACAGAAGGCACCATGGTTTAGTTCATGGAGTTAGATTGAAAGGTGTTACAAATCAATATTTGTGAGCAGTTGCAGCATCGTCAGTGAGACCTCTGGCCCTGATTTCTCAAATTCGTTCTCATCAGAACATTCTTCATTCAGGTAGTTACTTGGGAATCATAAATTTTCAGAACTGGGAAACAGGCAGTGAATAGCCTCCAATTGCTCTGAAATAAATGCAGTAGCTCACTTTGGCAGGTGTTGGGCCACTCCTGAACTTCAAAACCAGTGGATTTTTCCTTCACTAAAGTTTTATGCTTCACTTGAAGAAAGGCCACTCTTTTGGGCTGGACCTGGAACAGGTCTTGGGAGTGCAGCTTTGAGTAACCAAAATGCACAATCTGGAGTAAGAATCAGTTCTTATTGTCTTGGCATAGAAGGGGTTTGGAGCACCATCAGAAGTCTCTGGGAATACTTGGAAGCACCCATTTTGCTTGTGTGTCATTGCTTGCACGTCAGTCTCTGAAAATAAACTTTGTGTTCTTTTTGTGGAAGGGCTTCATGCTGGGGGTGAGATCCAGAAATGCTGCAGTAGGTTACTTCTGGAGATCCCAGGCCAAGGCATCTTTGTGTAACTTGGCAGAATTCTGTGCAAAAGCAGAAGCTGTTGGCTGTGGCATTCCCTCCAGGAGCTGTGGGGTTATCAAACATGCAGCTCTGATGTTTCCAAAAGTCTCTTGCAGAGTTGTTTGAGCAGTCAGGATCTTTGCAAGCAGAGCTCCGTGACTTGCAGTAATAAATCCAATGTGAAAGGTTTGTGAGGACATCACAACGTGTTAGCAGAGTGCTGAAGCTGTAGGATCTCATTGTGCCAAAGTGCATCAGGTTGCAGAGTGAAATCGACTGTCAGAAAGTGGGTTTTTGTTGTCATATATGTGCAAATAGACATTTTCTTCCAAGATGATTTATGTACTGGAATGTGTGCAGTGCAAACCAACTTGGCTGTGTGTATTGTCCAGGTTCATGGGAAAAACTGTCTACTCTGTATATATGGTGTTTGTAAATGGAATGACTTTTAAAAGGGAGTATGAATTTTTCAAAGAATTTACAAACGCTCCCTGGAGGAGAGGGAGGAAAGATAATTATTTAATTTATTTCAGATGGTTTGGTACACTTGCATATTTCCATGGTTTAAGTAATTTCAAAATACAGTTGATTTAGTGATGTAAATGTTCAGTGCTCGTACAGCTGTTTCATGTGTAGAAATTCTTTCAAGTGGGTATTGTGAAATCACTTTTTATCATTTTCCATTTCACATACTTTTGTGGTAAGATTTCTGATTCCTTCATTGCATTTTTGATGTTTTCCAGTCTTTCAGGAGAATATCTTTTTTCCCTCTGTAATTACAAAAAGCACTCTTACAGCGTTACACTGTATTTACCTCCAAGTGCATCATAGGGTTTTTTTTTTTTTCTGTGGATGAAATTCTTGGGTTTTCATTAACCATTTATGAAAATCGGTTTTTGTATTCTCATTCTCATTTTTATACTTAAGGCATTGTCCAAAATACGTTCTTTCCTGTAATCTGAGTTCTTGTGCTGCTTCGAATGTGTTGCTCCTTTATGACCTGGATGTTGGGTGCTGTGTGGTGTCACCTCAAACAATTCAGTGTGAGTCTCATGCCTTTACTTAATCTTCATGTGCCATGTAAATGACCAAAAGTAGTGAAGATACCTTGCAAGGTGAGTTGGTGTCAAAGCCTTGTGGGCTGCTGGACTCCAACCTTTTTATTTCATGGCAGCAGAGTTGAAGGCATTTTTTGTGGAGCTCAATAACTTCAATAACTTTAAGAAACTTTACCTGTATTTGCACTAGTCCTACCTGCAACAATAGGTACCTCTTGGTTTTGATGCTAACAAGTACCTATTAATATACAGAATATAATTTTGCCTCCAGAGAACTGACAGAAGCTCTTTGATACATTTTGGGGAAAGTCCTGTAATGTGTGTTCAGTTTTCCTTTATTTCACATCAGGATCCCTGTTTCTTCCTAAGCTATGGGTGAGATAACTGAGTTTCTCTTAATGGTTCTGGGGTTTTTTTTTTTTTTTGTCTAGGAGTGCATTTGAGAACTACTTCTGTGGCAGATTTGATGCATTTTTTGCCTTTTTAAATTTGTTTTTGTTTCCTTAACAGACAGTTATTCAGGATTGAAGGAGTTAAAAGTGTTTTCTTTGGGCCAGACTTCATCACAGTCACCAAGGTAAGCAGAGCAGATATTCAGCTGTGCTAAAAGATGAGCTGTCTGGAACTGGCCAGAGAGCAGATCCAGCCAGGCTCTTGGACAGGCATGGTGGAAGTTCCAGACACAGTGTCCACAAGTGACTAAAGGGAGTTGCCTTTAATATAAAAGGAAATAAATAATTGCAGTGGATGGCTAAGCACTGAAGTAGGCTTCCCAGGGAAGTTGTAGATTCTTTGATCTTGGAAATGCCTGACATTAGACTGTCTGAGGCCCTGTGCTCGTGGTCAACTCAGAAGTTGGCTCTGTGTGAAGCAGGAGGACTGGAGGACCTGTGGACACGGCCAGAGTCAGTGTAGCACCAGCACAGGGTGTGTTTGCACAAGGTGTGGAGCTCGTGGCACCAGAGATAAGGAGTGACGTAGGAGCTGGCAGGCTCTTACGTGGGAAGAGTACGGGGCAATTCAGGGAATTATAATTTGGTAAATTGATAAACTTGAGTCTCTGAAACAGTTGGTAAAAATATGTGTCAAATAATAATGCATTTTGGAGACTTTGACACCTTGTTAGATAATATTTTAAAAGCACTTCCTTGGCTTTCAAACTGGGAAACCTTTCTTTTGATTGTTAGAAATTGAATCTTACTAAACTTCTTTGTAAAGCTGAACTTGACAGAATTATGAAGTCCAATCCATGCATCAAATGTGAGAGCCCATGATGATGTTTTTAACATAAGAATCTCTGTAACTTAGCAGCAGCAGGCAGGTACTCTTTTTCATTCCCCCTTTTTTTTTTCCCCTTCTGATTCTCACAGGACAGTGAGGACCTGGATTGGAACTTACTGAAACCAGATATTTATGCAACTATAATGGATTTCTTTGCCTCTGGCTTACCTGTAGTTACTGATGAGGCACCTAGGACAGATACAGGTAAATCACATCTTCAGGGAGGGGCCAAGGTCTGCCTTTGGGTTTTGCTTTTGTGACATTCAGAAGACCCCCCGCTTTCCCCTCAGAAAAGCATGCAAGAGAATTTAAAGCCTGATAAAATGAACACAGGCAGGAACTTGCAGCCTGCATGGGTTCTGGCAGGGGCTGCCCTGTCAGAAGGAGCTGCTTACCCCAGAACACAGAGCTGGTTCTCTTGTGCTGGTGTGTGAGGAGCAGAATGTCCCAGGCCATGCTGAGCTGGGAGCTCTGGCAGTGTATTGGTTTGCAAACAAACCAGTGGGAGATCACAAGTCAAGATTGAAATTAAAAAATAACTGAAACAGTACAGGGAAAAGCACTGACAAAGTCAGATACAACCTAACACCCTGTTAGGGTGGTGGTAGCAGTCCAACTGAAGTAGTCCAGTTGAAGCAGTGATCCTGTGAAGGTCCAGTCTCCAGCTGAAGATCCAGTGGTAGCTCTTGTCCTCTGGGAACCCAGTAGACAGGGCTAGCTCAGGCAGTTCCAAGGCCAGGTTATATCCAGGTGGGAACACCTGGCCCCTCCTTCCTGGGCAGAGCATCCCACAATGGGATAAGTCCATGAGTCACACGGTGGGTCCCTGATGGCCCATTGCCTGTCATGCGGGTGGGTCATTAGCAGGTGATAGCAGCTAACGGCCCACAGCTGGGGGTAATAGAATACTTAACTACATCTATATTGCAACCTAGGACAGGCAGCGTGGGCCCTGGTACACTCTGAGGGAGAAATGTTTTTGAAAGTTGAGTTTAGAAAGCTCTGGGGTGTTGCTGCATATTCCTTTTGTATGGGCACCTACAAAGGGCTTTACTTCTCTTCTTAAAAAAGGACTCTCCAGGCTTAATGCTAGTGCCTTAGTGATAGGTTTATGGTCTTAAATGAACAAAACATAGTAAGAGGTCTTTTGAAAACTGTAACAGAAAGTAACGGGCTAATTCACAATTTAACTCAAGGGCAGTATTTTGCCTTTTATCTTCTCACTTGGACCATACTTCCAGTTTTTCCAGGATTTTAAGGAAAATTAGGACTACTGAATTTCTCTCAGCTCTGTTATGTCAGAATTTAATTTTGATATTAACCTAGTCTTTATTTTATTGGAAAAACTTATCTTTAAAAATTCTTCTGTGAGACTGATCTTAGAATTTAATTCAGAGCTGCTGAACCCAGGCTTGTGCATAATTCTCCTGCTGAATTTTTTAGGTTGATAAAAACGTTCTTCTGAAGACCCTTTAACCCCTGTATCCCTTTGGAATGTTAATTGTTGCATCCTTTAAAAGGTGGCACTGCTGCTGTCTGTTAAGGCCTTTGTCTGTGGAGAACTCTGAACCAACACTGGGTTTTGCCATTGAAAGCTCCATATTGCAGGAAAAAAACATTTACGCTGAATTAAGATTTTTGCCTCTTGCTTTTCAGTCGTTTTTATGCTATTTCGTTCTGCCACTGGGATATCCAGGGTTAGCAATCATACTGAAATCCTCTCAGTGTTCTGACTTGCACATTTTTCTTTTCCCAAGCTGCTTCAGAGGAAGATGATGAAGTTGTACTGATGATTAAGGAACTGCTGGATACAAGAATCAGGTGAACGGGGAACATTGCTGCTAGATGAGTGATTTAGTCTTGGGGTTTGAGTTTATTTGGGGAACAGCACGTTTTTCTTTGGGAATGTGTGATTTCATGGTTCAGCATCTCATGAGGAGAGGTTCAAGTGCAGAACTTGCCAGAGCTGGGAATGCTGCTCATTTGAAGACTCTATCTGTGGTTTTCCTTTTGAAGCTCCTGTGCTGAGCTGAGTCCACCTTGCTGAGTGACTTCAGAGCAGGGCTTGGGCTTGCTCTCCACAGTGCCTTTAATGGGTCCAGTGGGTTTAACCTGGCTGCTTTTAAGTGGTGGAAACAGAATAGGCTTTGCTTTTACAGGCTCTTTTTTCTCTCTCTCTATTAATGCCTGTCTTAATTGTTCTTGTCCTTCCCTTCCAAGTATTCCAAAGTAGTTTATACTCCAAAGGAAAATTTCCTTTGGGCTTCAATGGATTTTGTCCTTGCATTCTGTCATGATTTTATTGGTGCTTTAACACAGCTTGAATTCAGAAACTGGTGGTAACTGATGAAGTCTCAGGAGTGGCTGTGGATCATGTTGTTTACCTGAAGGGTATTTTTGTGGTCATAAATTGCCTTCCAAAGCAAACTGAAAGCAATAAGCAACTTGGCATTTGAGATGCAGGGAAGATGTGTGATGTGTTTGTGATATCTGATGGTGGCATCTTCCCCGGCTTACAAGCTGCAAAAACTAGACACTTGTGTGTCAAAATCATAGAAGTTATGATGAACTTGGGCCCTCTTTTTTTTTTTTTAAATTTTTTTTTTTAGATGCTGCATTTAAAGTTATATCACTTAATTTAATTTAAAAATTGGTTATCTCAGCACTGACACATGGTGCTGGCTAATTTTCCTGGAAAAGGTAGAGAAGTAGGAATAAGCTGGAGCATTTTTCCCAAACATTTGTGCTACGTGTTGAAACCAGAAGCCAAGTATAATGTTGTATAAAGCTGTGACAGTAATGTTCAGGAGGCCCTGCTCCTGCTGGGTACCTGGTTGTTTAAGCTCCCTGGGGTGTCTCAGTCCTTCATTTCCCAGGGGCCTTTTATAACAGGCATAGAGTTTCTGTCCAAAATCCTGGTTTTCCCACCCTTTCATTTCCTCCCCCCTGTACCCATCAGTGGACCAAGAAGCTGCTGATGAGAATGTCAGCAGTGGTGTATCTTCCTTCATTTTATAGCAGGGTAGTTCACAGAAGTTACACATAAAGCAGGCTACACACAGAGCATTTGTTGTCCAGTAAATTAAAATTAAATGCTGAGAAGTTGTCAGAAGGTGCAGGATAGAGAGAAAATAGATCTGAAAGGTCCTGTAGTGTGTTAAAAAGTTAATTCAAGTAAGAAAAATGGAATTTTAAATCATGATCTTTGGCTTTCTGGAGTGGAGATAATTTGCTGTGGTGAGTTAATAAATGTGTCAGGTTCACAGATTTTTCTGTTAGGACTGTAGCTCTCAGAGAGTTATTTTGGAATTCAGTATAAAGAGCTTCTGTTAGAGTAACTTGATGGTTTTAACTTGGTCTGGAAAAATGTTGCTATGGGGACAGAGTTACAATGCTAGGCATTTGTGGCTGGCAGAGGGAGAGCAGGCTGCAGAAATGCTCATGGCACTGGGGTGAGCTTATCAGGAGCTGGCTCCTGCACCCCTGAGCAGGATTAAGCTTTTATAGTTGGAGCTATTTTCTATCCTGCGTAAATTGTGGAGAACTTCATATTTATTTATGGAAGCAGGACTTCTTATCACAGGTGGCAGCTGCACTGCATCCTTATGGTAGGACACACCCCTGTTGTATTGGCAATAACTGAGGCAATTATTGCATGTGGAGAGGGCCTCAAGGCAAACCAGGGTGTCTGCAGGCTGGATCAAGCTCTGCTCCAGGGTGTTTGCTCTCTACCTTAAAATTTCAGTGATTCCTTCATGCACTGTTGCATTCATTGCAAAAATGTTTTGCCTACTGTTCTACAGAAAACATTTCTGTAGAAATTTCATGTTAGATAGTCCAGCAAAGTAGGAGCTGTTGGAAATGTGAACCAGAGAAATAGTGCCTAAATCCTTCTATCTTGACAGTTTTTGTGAGTATTAAATGTTGCTTTACTAAGGGCTTCTGGAAGGATCATGTTTCAGCTCCATTTGCTTTAAGTTAAATATTGTGTTCCATCAGGCCGACAGTGCAAGAAGATGGTGGTGATGTTATTTACAAAGGCTTTGAGGATGGGATTGTGCAGCTAAAGCTGCAGGGTTCGTGCACCAGCTGTCCCAGTTCCATCATCACCCTGAAGAATGGTATACAGAACATGCTCCAATTCTACATCCCTGAGGTTGAAGGTGTGGAACAGGTGGGTTGGGGAGAGATCATAGGTGTTTTCTTTTCAATGAAAAAGGAGCTTTTTGTCCCTTTCCAGTAGGAACAGGTTGTCAATTTAGGGAAAAACAGGGCTGTGTAGAATCAGGTTGTCCAAGGCAGAAGCTGTATCCTGGCTAAAGATACAGAACTCTGCAAGGTCCTGTAGCAGCCCATAGGCTGGGACCGCCTGGCTGGGGAGCAGTGTTGCAGCCCTGGGTGCTGTGGGTGCCAGGCTGAGCTGAGCAGCAGCAGTGGCTCTGGGGCAGAGATGGCTGATGGTGTTGGCAGCAGGGGAGGGAGGTGACCTCTCACGGCACTCCCCACAGTGTGCCACATCTCTACTCCTCTACCGAGGAGCCCAGAGCTGTACACTCTGTTTGCTGTTACCTTTGTGCTTTGGAGACTTTAATGTGATAAAAACAATGAGTTTTTTTCCCCTGAAATGCAGATTCTTTGGCTTTCTCATGAAATATCTTGATCTCTGGAGCGATTGTTTTTGTGGCCTTTGTGGTAACTTGTCCAGCTCCTATTATTAAAGCTCATTTCCTCCTGGTATTTTGGATTGCCAGTTTTTCTTACCTTCCTCATGAGCCCATTGTTGTTCAGCAGTGTGGAATAACTGCTGTTCTCCTTGGGACCAGCAGGGACTTAATGTAATAAATCCTGCAGGACTGAGAGCTTAACCTGTTTATCTAAACTACTTCTGGATTTGATTTCAGGTTGTTGACGACGACGATGACGTGGAGAAAGAAGCAAATTCTACCTGAGCTTCGTCATCTGTGGCCAAATAATCATTTACCTCCTGGTGTATGTAAACCATCTTTGTGCTGAGGAATAAGCAAATCTGCCTTGTCAGAAAAATAGTTGTACTTACTGTGAGAATGTAAGCTTAAGAAGATCATCCACTAATTTATTAAATGCCCTGTATTAAAAAAAAAAATAAAAAATCTTTTGCTCTACTTTGTGCTATGTCTTTAGAAAGAAGTGATGGGCTTGGAGAACAGTGGTATGTTTCTGCATTGTTTTTTCATACAGAAACTTCAATACTTAAAAAGGGGAAGGCAGAAGTAAAGTTTCTTGACTCTTTTGTGCAATAGCAATATTAAATGTTTATTCCCCCACTCATGGGACTGGCAGGACTCTCTGCCCTTGCTCTGTAAGTGGGAACTTCAGGAATATTAATTTTGTCAAGTCTTGTTAAAAAGCTGCTGATTCCTATCAAATGTTTGTGTCTGAAAAATAACCTGTAACATCAGCTGTTCATTTTGGAGGATGTAATGCTGCCATGGCTGGTGCAAAGTTACTTGCTTGCTCATTACCACTGTACAAACAAATAGCAACAGAAACAATTGTGAGTTGTTTGTTATAAAAATCATACCTTTTAAAGTAAATGTTAGAAAAGGATGATCCTTATCAACTTCAGTAAGTAGAGAGACTAATAGCTCATTTAGAGCTAAAATTATTCAGCTGCCATTAGTGGTCTGTTCAAACATGCAACAGCTGATTTCTCACCGTAATTCTCCACCATCAGGAGGAAGGTGCAGTGCTGGAGGGCAGGAATTGCCTGTGTCGGATGGCAGAAGGAAGGAGGGGCTGTGTTTGCTCCTACCATATCCTGTTTGCTCTCCGGCTGTACCTTGGCTGCCTGTGCAGGGGACATGGCAGAACAGGGCTCCTTCCAGGCCTGCAGACTGTGGGAAGAGAAGTATTTGTTGTTCTGATGTTGAAATACATCAATGGGGCTTTGCAAGGTGTTGTGTTTACTTTTGTGTGTAGGAATTTCTTCCTGGTGCCTGGCTTTAGCAGATGGCTTTGTGACTGGGAATTCTGTTTCTTCTTTGTGCAGCCACCATGGAGCTGAGTTTGTGGTCCTTATTTAGTTTACAATTGTATTCCTTGTGGATAAGGACTTGACAGCCTCTGGTGTGCTCCCCCATTTCATTCCTTGCCCGTGTAATTATTCCACTGAGTCCCTAAACAGAATTAGTTCAGTTGGTGGAGAATCTTTTTTATAGCACCACATCAGCATGTGGTAGCCATAAACTTCCTATTACTTGTTAGAAATTTGAAAATAAATATTTTTGCTAAATATTTCTTCAGCTTTCATGGAGAGTAATAACCCACAGTTGTTTAAGTTACCTTCTCAGGATCTGGAGATTGGTGTGAAATTACCATGTTTTGTTTTACCCTCTGATGAAGAATGCCTGATCTTACAAGTGTATTGATGACAAAATTCCCTTCGAGGCTGGTTCAGATTACCCAAAAGAGAGCTTGTGCAAACAACATTGTCATGTTCTTCATCAGCAAACCATAAAATGATGAGTCATGGTTCTGGTTTCTCAAAAATAGAGCTTTTTAGGACTGATTTCTCCATTTCGTGCGCTATATAAGCCAAAACCTGAACAGCAAAATAGCTGTTTTATGTGGTAAATAAAATATACCTATGAAAGATGTGGTTGTTACTCTTCAGTTGAGCCGTGCTAATCTCTTCCAGGTACTGCAAGGATCCACTTCTGCTGCTTTGTATTTCCAGTCTTGTTTTTAATGGGTTTCCATTTGTACAGATAGGACCAAATTAAGCCTGTGTGTACTCAGGGGGAAGATTAAGCATCCTGTGATCTTGAGCCTAGAGATACCTTTCCTATCTAGCATCATGGCAGGGGATGGGATGTTCCTACAGCTCTGTGTTTAGAGAGGGCTCTTTGGGTGGGGGCTGGGAAGCCTTTCAGGTCAGCAAGGTGTTTTGACTGAAGTTTGTTACAAATTGCAGTTAGTCACTGTATTTACAGGAATATCAGCTGCTTGAAGTTATTCTGGTATGTTTTTAGAGGAAAAAGGTACTGTGGTATTTTTGCTGTGCCATAGCCAAGAGCAGAATTGCAGTCTGCCAGAGAGGCATTTTGTTTTCACCCATTCAGAGGAAACACAAAGTCCATTCACGTTTCATGGGCACTCTTCTAGCACTCCCTTACAGGAAAAGTTGATTACAGCTATCTAAACTCTTGTATTCAGTATTCACAGGTGGACACGTGGTTTTGTTCAGGATGTGACTCATCCTGTGTTTCGGGAGGAATTGTCCGGTTGGTCTCTGGGGAAGCTCTGGTCCCGCCCAGCCTGGGCTGACAGGAGTTTGCAGCAGGTACCTGAGTTGCAGCAGGAGGAAATCCTGACGTTACCTGATGTAAATCTGCAAGATGTGTTAAATAAGGGATCACAAAACCAACTCTTTTTCAGGAGGTGGTAGTTTGCAATCTGCCTAAAATTCAGGACTTGAGCCCAGACTTCTATTTGTGAAGCACGTTGAGCATAGAGGAGGAAGAAATGGGTATTTTTTTACCCGACCATGACCCCTTTGGTTAATTTTAAAAGGCTCAAGTGTGAGACAGGTTGGGAAACTGTTCTCACATTTCTCCATTTGGTAGTGAGTTGCACTGTACATCCACATGTTAGTTACACCATGTCCTGTATGTACAGCAAACCTCAGGATAAACGAACAAGTTAGATGGTGGGGAATACTGGCTTTTACAGGGAAAAAAATGAAATAGTCACTTCATATTAAACACATGGAGCTGGATTTCTGTAGGTGTAGAGTGCTGAGGAATTGGCACCAGGTGGGTTCATATGGATGAGGTAGACAGGGATTCATTTATAAGATCAAGTGTGGTATAGGGTTAAGTGATAAAGTGGGGTCTTTGCTGGCATGAGCTGTGTGCAGGGCATCTGTCATTACACACAGCGTTGTAGCCTTTCAATTTGTCTTGAGATAATGCTATGGATTATTTCAGGCTTGTAGTGGATACATTAAGAAATGCTGTTAGTGGGAAGAAGTCATGGACCAGGAGCTGCTGCAGGGCAGGGAAGGAATGCCTGGTGCAGAAGCAGAGCAGCCCGGTGGGTCAGGAGGCAGGGCAGTGTGAGTGCTGAGGGGAGCAGTGCTGCTGTGCCAGCCTGCAGGGTGTGTATTCCTGCCCATCACACCTTTCCAGGACTTAGTGGTTCCCTTCTCATCTGGGAAATCAGCTCTCAGTGCAACTTGCCTTTCTACTGGAAGATGGGAAAATGGAAGAAAAAGCAGTGTGAAGTCAGCCCTTCTCCAGCTTCACAAATGACAAGGAGGAGATAAAGCACTGGGAGCAGAATGAGAGAGGGCTGCTTTGCACGATCCAGTCCCGGGGAGCAGGATACCTGCCTTGGCTTGTCCCAGCGTGTCTTCCCTGTGGAACAAAAGCCAGGAGGTGGCTGTGTGTTGGCTGTAGGCTTCTAATGTTTCTGAGATCGGTGACCTTCGCACTGCTCTGCATTAAGCCAGGTTCTGGCAGCAAGTTCAAAATACGCCCTGTCCCAGTTCTTTTATATGTCCTGACATTGTGGGTTGTTTTCTAGGCTTTTGAAGGAAACATTTCTTTATTGACTTTTTGGTGTAATATTGAATGAATGAATTGAATGAATGGCATTCTTCTTAAGGCATTGCTCTCTTTGGTAGCTTTAGGCTTTTAATAAGTTTTCAAGCAGGGTTTGTTTGTGGTAGTTGCAGACAGCATCACTAAGCTCTCCAGCTGCATGGATGTCACTCCTTGGTCGGTTATGCTTGTCCCAGTTTGCTTTGCAGATTCATCTTAATGGTTTTTTTCTCTTGCTTCTGAATAGGTGCTGTTGTAGAACACTCAAAGTAAGAAACCAGAGGCCAGGCCACGTGGATTTGGGAATGATGTACCTCATGTCATGGGGGTCTGGGAGCCTGACAGGCCGCTTGTTCTCTGCCCGAGCCTGGAGCAGCCCTTGGGTGCTTGGGTTCATAACTCGGTGATTTCCAAACGCTGACTGCTGTGGAAAGGCCTGGGGATGATCCCATGGGTGCTGCTGCTGCCTAGCATCAGTGGGAATTACCGGGGGGGGGGCCTCAAGGAAAGGGCACATTCCCCTCCGTTGTCTGGGGTTGGGAATTACCGGTAAGATCTACGAATGAGCACCCCCAGCCCTGGGTCTGGGAATTACGGGGAAGGGTCTGGGTTAGACCCTCCGAGTCTGGGGTCTGGGAGTTGCCGGGAGGTCTCAGGGAACGAGCCCATCCCCCTGTCCCGGGGCTGCTTCCGCCGCCCTGTAGCCGGTGCCCGTCCCTCGGGGGAGGCGGCCTCCCTTTGTCCGCCCGGCCTCCACCCTCGGCGGACGCGGCCCCGGCAGCGGTTGCCACGTCCCGGCACGGGCGGGGCGGGGCGGTGGCGGCGCGGCCAATGGCGGGCGGGGCGCGCGGCGGGGCGGGTCGGGGCCTGCGCTGAGCCCGGTGCGGGGGGCGCGGCCCCGGCGCGCAGAGACAGCGGGACTGTGCACCGGAGCGCACCATGTGCGGTAAGGACGGGAGCGGGCCGGGCCGGGCCGGGCCGTGCAAGGCAGGGCAGGGCAAGGCAAGGCAAGGCAAGGCAAGGCAGGGGGGGACGGTGGGGCCCGGGCCGGCCGGGCGCTGTGAGCGGGGGGAAGGTGGGCACCGGCCGCTGCCGCCGCCCCGGGTGTAGCGAGAGCAGCCCCGGCCCCGTTATCCCGAGTGCCAGTGGCCCGGGGAGGCGGCTCGCACCGTGTTAGTGACTTAAAGCGCGAATTGTCCCCAGACGGTAAGCGGATGTGGCAGGAGTGGACAAAGGGCCGGTGCCCCGGGCGGTGCGAGCCCGGCAGCACCGAGCGCGGCCGGTTTGTGCCCTGTGCCCGTGGGGCTGGCTCGGTGCTGCTGGGGAACTCCAGTCGGGTGGTTCCCGAAAGCCCCGGCTGACACGGGAGCCCCGGCGCAGGCAGGGGCGTGTGGCAAGGGGCGCTCCGGTGGCGTTTCCAGACGTGGCTCTGGTCCTGTCGGAGTCACCACTCCCACTGGGGGTGCAAAGTCGTGCTGGTGTTTTCTTTAAGCGGTACAACTTCTGATACTGTGTTTTTCACAGGTGGGTTGGGCTTGGCTCAGTGGGGGCTGGGGGACAGACAGGCCGTGGGTCCGGCCTGGCCCCGCTGTGCCCCGAATGTGCCCCGAGCTCAGCACAAGCCCAGGGCGAGCTCGGGCCGGCGGGGCTTCTTATCCTCTCACCGCCGTGCCTTCCACTCCGCTTCTCAGAGCAATACAACCGCGCTGCCTCATCCTTTAGATGCAGGAATAGGCTTTATCCTTTCTCCTCCTATCCTGTCGTCTTCGTATTTTTCCATGGAAATTTATGCAACAGTATTCTGTTGGAGTTTCCTATTTTCTTTCCACACTTCCTTCTTTTTTTTTTTTCTTTCTGTATTTTTGTGTGCAACACTATGCTCTAAGCAAGACTGTGGGTTTTACACTTGATGTGCAAGTTGCCATTTCTCTCATTATCTTTGTGAGGTTGAACCGGCATTGCCTTCAAGCTGTCAAGTTGTGGAATGCTGTGGAGAATCAATCAGAAGCTCATACCTCAGCTCACATTTAACGCTGTTAATTTGTATTAAAAGTACAAAGCAGAGCAACGCTAAGAATAGAAAGGATAATTATTATTATAAATAGCTTGCTGCAGGAATAGGAATGTTTTTGGTGTCTTGTGCTTGCCTTATTTGAGGTCTGGCCTTTGACATTCTGCTCTTTGTCTTTTTGGCTGCAGTAAGCCCTGAAAACACTGTGGACAGTTACTTAGTTGTGTTCAAGATTTAATGTGTTTCGCTCCTTTTTGATACAAGTGAAGTTCTTCTTGGATATTGAAACATTTTATTAAAAGAGTGAAAAAAAGCATTAGGGATTATTCTCTGTTGAGTCTTGTTCTGGTAGTCGGGAGTGTATATCCCATAGTGAGAATAACTTTTCTCCTCACTGAAGTGCTGGTGGTTTGTCTCAAGCAGAGCTGATTTCTCAAGCTGTGGCAGCTGCACAGGCCTGGTGTCATGTATGAGCTCTCAGACAACAATATTTCTGTGATGGAATTGTAAGTGGGGATATACCTTGCTTTATCTTGCCACACTGCTTGGTGGGTACCTATCCACGTTTAGAGTTTTATCCAGTTCATCTTGCACAGAAAGGTAGTTATTAACATGAGCTTTAAAAGAAATAAATGTGACAATGCTGCTATTGTTATCTGAATTCTCAGATACCTCAGTTTGTCACACTGAAGGGACATTTTACTTCATCAACAGCTTCCAGACTGGAATTACCAACACAGTGTTTTCAGCCTGATGTTCAGGTTTGTGACCTGACGAAATCCCATGGTCTGATGGGCTTGTGCTGCTGGACAAGGAGCCTCAAAGTCCAGTCCCTTGGTCCCAGCTTTAAATATTGTTTAGATGTGCTGGGGTTTTGTTTTTAATAGTGTTAGTGAAAAATAGGGTTTGTCCTTGGTGTGTAATAGAAACTTGCAGTTTGAACACTTGGCCAGGTATAATTTGGGTGTGCTTTGGTCTGAATGTACCAAACCAGTTTAATGGCATCTATGAAATAGTTCAGAAAACAGGTTTTTCAAGGTAGCCAGGCTCGATAGACTGTTCTGTAAATCAGTAAACCTGTCATATGCCATGACTGATTTTAATGACAAAAAGTGATTGTAGAATTTAGGTCTTGGACTGTAGAATTTAGATCTTGTTTTACTACTGATTACTTAAGAGAAAATGGACTTAGGAAAGACTTGAGTTTCTAGTTTTGGGGTTTCATGTACATCGGTGGGGACATTCAGCCCTTCCACATCTGTTACACCTGGGTGTACGTGGTATTTGCCTTGGAGTGAAGCATGGGGTAGTGGCTCTGGCCCAGAATGAGTCCCTAGAATTGCTGCTCTGGTTTACTCTCAACAAGAGATATGCTGCCCTTTTTGAGCTGGAGAGGGTGTTGTGTGTGTGTGTGGTCAGGAAGAGAAGTGTTCAGTGGACAAACATGGATGTCCATGGAGTGGATGTTCTTCTGCTTTGCTTTTTCGGAGACTGGAGTTGATGAATTGAGTGTCAACTCTCCCCTGTGCAGCTCCCAGACAATGACATTGAGCTTGTGCCTGACCTTGTGCTCCTCAGACTCTGCAGGAATAGGGATGTTCTGGTATGCAGGGGTTGACACCTCCCTGGTGGGCAGCAGCAAAGGAGCATCAGTTCTAGGACATAGGATTCTTTGGAATTGCCAGGTGGATGTACTGATAACAAGGTCTATGGAAATGAGTTAACAGTAACAGGGTAAAGGAATTTGTAAGTAAACCCAGCCTGAAGGCTTTTCTACTTTTGAAGGAAAAGGATTAGGAGAAGCAATTCCTGAGTAACTTCATGTATCTGGAGAAGATCATTTACCTGGAAAGTGGTTATTAATTTTATTTGCCTGTGAATGTCCCATGGAATAAAGGAACCTGGGCTCCAAAAAAGTTCACAAGAAAATAAAGTTCTCAGAACTGTGACTGCCAGCTTTAGAAATCATGAATGTCCATTTGTTGAAAATGCTATTCTGTTAAAATTACCAGCTCCTAATAGGGAGTTCTTATGTAGCTGATGGCAAGAAGGCCTAGGATTTGTGCTTGAGTATCAAAAATCAGCTCTAAGAGAGAGTTGAGTGTCACAAGCAGGTGAATTCCTCTTCTGGTGGTTCCCTAGGTAAGATATTTAAGGCAAACCTGCAAGAAAAGAAATGGTTTATGTTCTAGATTATGTTGTTCAAGGGATTTCTCTTAAGAGAAATATATACAGAACTTATTACTGTGGATCTTAGCATGATTCAAGAGTTGTCTGATAAGCTGACATGCTTTGAATTGGTCTTTTCAGTCCACATGTGCGAAGTCCTGTGTCAGGTTAGTAGTTTAGGTGTTTTATGTTGTTGTAAAGTGTGACTGCTGTTCTAATTCTGAAGTGTGTTAGTGTTCCAGACAGGGTTGTTGTGTTTTCTGAGGCTGTCAGATAGGAATTCCTGTAGTATCCTTGCTGCTCTCTTCTTGTGGGTGGGAATACACAATTATAAACAGTGCTGGATGAGAAAGAAGTTCACAGGGTTGGTTTTTTGTTTCACCTGTATTTCACCTCGAACAATGCCAGCTCAGAGCTTGTCAAGGTAAAGTGATTAAATGTCATTATATATCCTGGTTTTCTGGAATACTTCCTCTTGCTGGCTTGTTCTGCAATGTTACAGAGGGCAGGTGTGACGTTATTGCTGAAAGCACTTGCATGGAAGGGGATCTAAATGTGTAACTAAAACCAAAACTCCTTTTTTGGGTCTGCTGGGGACCTGAGATTCATGGTGCACTGGTTTTGGGAACATTCTGCTCGGACTTCAAAGTTTGTACATATTCAGCACCTGGCATCCAAGCTGGTGGTGCACCATTTGGGACCCTGATGGAACTATTTGATTTGCCTTGGAATTCCATCCAAACCAACATGTTTCCATTGAATGGTTTCAATGAACTGTCACTGTGACAGAGAAATTGCGCTTCTGAGAGGGCTCCTGACAAAGCTCTGTGCACTTGATGTCTTTTCATGTCTTGAGTTGTGTCAATTGATTTGAATATAAGGTCAGGGTGGAGATAACAAGGCTTGAACAGGGCATTGTGACTTGGAGGAAAACATGTCTCTGATGTGTGACAAAAGGTCTTTTCTAGGCTGAGCTGTGAGATAGAGTTGGGTGTTCTGTGTGCCACCTCAGCTGTGTTTTATAGCTGCATGAAGTGATCCTTTGTTCGCTTTGAGTAAAAAGAGGGCTTTTCTTGAAGGGACGTGGCTGTGTCCTGCTGGGCCGTTGTGTCACCTGCTGGGCCGTTGTGAGGATCACCATGGGATCCTCACTGGACAGTGACACAGGTGGGACCCGCGGCTCAAGGGCTAATTCCAGAGAAAACTTCTCTCTTCAGAGCCTTGTTGGTGGCTGCTGGGAGAAGGAAACATTTTTCAGAAATACTCTTAGATCAGCGAAGTATAAAAACCACTTTGCATCTTTTTTTCCCCTCATCAGTGTTTCTGTCAAGGGCAGTGGAACTGTACTTAAAAGTGGAAGTGATTACAAGGTGTGATTGCTCATATGCTGCATAATCCAATAGTTAAGAGACAGTAAAAATGCTGCTTTCTAAATGGGGATTCAAGCTTGCCCCACCTATGAAGAATTACATCATTACAGGATGTTTGTAAAGGGGAAAATGAAATGCATTTGTAAATATTTCCAATAAATAAAGTTTGTTTACACATAGTTCATCATGGTAAGTGTCACAAATGGGAGATAAGCCTTCAAATACTGGATTTTAGCCTGCAGATTAGTAAGTAATGCATTTAGGAAGATTTATTTCTTCTCCAGGAGCCTTATTGCCTCATATTTTACTTCAATGATGCGTCATTTATACGTATTCTATTTTTCTTTTATTTTTTCCTGTTTTCTCTAAGGTGAGTTTTAAACCTCCCTGTCTTACTTGCCTTCTCATTTGTAAAATGTGTTTCTCACAGATGAGTTCTTAGAATTTGATTTTCCCAGTGGCATCTCCATTATCATTCAAGCTATTTTTCTCTCAGGACCTAAAAGCTGAACTGGGTCAAAACTGAACCTCCCAGGGTCTAGTTTTTTTGGAAGAGTGTGCCCATATTTTGCAGAATTAACACTGTATTTGCATTTTTTCCTGGTTTTGTTACTTTTCATAGTCTCTATGTTTTCTGAGAAGCAGAATTCCTTGGGATAGTTTTCTTTCTATTTGTTTGTTTTTTTGGGTTTTTGTGGCATTCTTAGTCTTAGATTCAGATTTGTTTTACTGGTCTCATGAATAATCTTAATATAATTGTGCTGTAATTAATAGTTGTTTTCAATGCCTGAGACAAATGACAAGTTGGCTCCTTTCTGGATGGGTGTTTTGTATTTGTTTGCAGTACAGGCAGGAATAAACACTTTGATTTTCCTTCTCATCCCAGCTGAGCCACCCTTTCCTGTGGGGAAGTCATTGCCACTTTATGCCCATTTTGTCGTGCACTGCCCGCGGTTGGGATCTGGGACAAGGAGTCAGGATTTGAACTGTTAGTTGGGGTTTTTTTTTATTTTAGGTGTGACTGAACTTGCTGAAATCTGCAGAGAAAATAGCTTAAGTCACTGTCTGTTTTGGGTTCAGATTTAATGAAGGTGTCCAAAGTCAACCCTTCTGGAGGGAGCCACTTTTTTATTTCAGAATAAGTTGTGATCCTTGTGCCAGAAGCCATCCCATGGTCCTAAAGCAGTCCCTGACACCCCTCTTCCCTGCCATCCTTTGGGTGCTGCAGCATTCCCTGACACCCCCCATCCCTGCCATGCCATGATCCTGGGACCATTCCCTCACACCCCTCATCCCTGCCATGCTGTGGTCCCAGTTCGTTCCCTCATGCCCCTCAGACATGCTGCGTCCTGCCCAGGCTGGAGACATGGCTGAGCCGAGCCGCATGTGAGGTGGCAGAGCTCACAGACTGAGGTTGCTGTGCTCTCCTTCCCGTCCACCTTCCCTGCAGTTCTTTTCTCCCCTCTTGGCATGTGTCCATACGTGTCCCACTGCTCCTTCCCCAGGCGTTCCCAGCTGTCCCACCCTTCCCTGGCAGCCTGTCCCACCCGTGCCCCGTGGCTCGGCCGATGCCCTGCTGGGAAGAAGGGCCCCCTCTGTGCTCCATCAATGGGGCCCTTGTGCCTCTCACTGGTGCTGTTCACTGGGAAGGATGTCCAGGAGACAGGCTGGCCACAGCAAGGAATTCAGTGCTCAAATCCCAGAGCACCTCAGCATTCCTCATTGGTGCCTGTTTGTGTATCCCATTGGAGTGGCCTTTGGTGCTGTGCCCTGGAATAACTTCCCAGGTAGTTGTGCCTGAGTGGACCTGGGCTGTGCCTTGGCAAGGGAGATGAAATGCCACCGAGGGGTGCAGGGCTTGTAGGTGCTCTGTAATGGGCCCAGCACCATCAGAAAGAGCTGTGGGGCTCCAGGGATTGGGTGGGAATGGGATCCAAGGTGCATAAAACAGAGAGAGGTTCCAACTCAAATGATTTAGCTAATTTGGAAAAATGCAGCAGCATTCACGAGCCCATAGTTACTCATGTTGGCCTTGCTTCTGGAGTCTTCTGGAGTAGCTGTACTTTGGATGGTGTGCAGGGAGGTGTCAGGGACTGGCTGCTGCAGCTCAGCTGCCTTTGAGAGTTCGGATGTGCTGGTTGTCTCTGCTTTGTGGTGCACTTGTTTTATGTGTAACTCTGCCACTGCAGTGGGTGTCTGTATGAAGAAAGGGGCTGTTCCAGCTCCTGCCAGCAAAGCAGTCTGTTCTGTACTCCTTTCTGCTGTAAGGCCTGGTGGTCATTTAAGGATTTTAGGCATCCAGGATATAGCTGAAACGTGCCATCCTTCAGCTACTTGGGGTCAGCTTACTCGAAACAGGGAGGCTGCTGTTTGCCTGAAGTTGTCAGTTTTTACAAACAAAGTGAACAAAGTATCTCATATTGGGAAACTGGGGTTTTTTTGCCAGGAGGGTGGGGATGAGGATTTGGAGATGGAGAGCATGGGGCGAAGCATCCTTCAGAGGTTTGGAACACAGCAGAGGTGGTTCACTGCTCTTGGGGTTTTGTCTGATGAGCTTTGAGGGTAGGGAGGTTTATGCAGGAGGAGCTTACCCTGTCCATGGAATTATTGGATTCAACATTGGGGTTGAACAGATGCCATCGGGCAGCAGCAGCCCTATGTGCCTTGTTGGTTTAGGATGTCAGGAGCAATGGAAATCGAACTGTGAATTTTTGTAAACTTCATCCTGATAATCATGCAGGTGGTTTGGGGAAATGAAAGCAGAAGCTAAGAAATCAAAGTGAAAAGCTCCTTTTTCGTTGTTTTCCTTCATTTGACTAGGGTTAAGAAACGCTGGAACTTGCATCTGATTTTCTCCAGCAGTATGGAACAAAATCAGTGAGTCATGGTGTGCTCTGTTGGCAGTAGAGCTGCAGGGAGATGTAACTTCTAATGGGAATGAGAAGTTTAGGACAAACTTACCCTGAGACCTGTCCATGGAAAAGGCAGAGGGAACAGAAGAGGGTTGGAACAGTGTGAGAGGCCTTGTCCCTGCTCTGGCTAAAAAGTCCTTGTAAATGGTCCAGCACTTTTCTGAGTGATGTTCTGTGTCCATCTATATTGAGTAGCCCATACTTCTACTTATAAGGCACTGAAAGGTTTTGAATGATTTAGTTTAGTTCCAAAACACAAACAGCTTAAGAATGCATCTTTTCAAATGTTCTGTGGGTAAACGTAAGGATTTATGTTCCAAAAGCCACCTTGGGAGTAAAACTCTCATGAATAAAAGTTTGGGAGCTGCATGGTAGCACCATCAGGAAAATATCAAAGATTTGGGATGCCTTTAAAAGGACTTTGTGTCTGTGTGTGTGTGACTGAATTCTGTTCTCCTCAAGAGGTTTTGATAAAGTTTCTCAAATTGCAAACATGGAATTCCCAGTCATACAGATGGATATTTGTGTGAAACTGGTCTTGCTTTTACTCCGCACGGATATTTTCTCCTTTCAAATGTCACAGGGTGAATCTGTAGGTTTCAAGTATGGATATTTGTAGCATCCAGTAAATGTCTTCTCATCCTACTGCTTTCTCGTGGCACCAAGAGAAATTGTTCTGAGCCAAAGCTGGCATTAGAGATTGGGGAATTTGTGTAAAATTAGAAGCAACGATTTATCTTCCTTTGCAACCTACAGGAAAGAGAGCTCCATTACTTTGAGAGTGTTAATTTGCATGAGTGAAATGTTTTTTTTTTCTTAGTCTGTGGGAGGAGCTCGGAAAAAGCTATTGGAGGAAGAATTTCTTTCTCTGGTTCTTGAGCTCCATGTGAGGGAGCCTTGACTCATTCACCTGCAGGGATGAGTTTCCTGTGCCTTGTGTTGTCTCCTGAGAACTCATCCCATTGTGTAGGTCCAGCTTATATGGAAATTCCTTCTCCCATCATGCCCAGGCCTGTTCTGCTCAGTTGCTCTCAGTGTCAGATGGGGATGGTTTTGATTACTTAAATGTCAGTGACATCTCCATTGGGCCTCAGGGGGACACGGCAGAGCTGGGAGTGCAGTGGGAGCTTCCTGCAGGCACAGAAGCTGTTGGAGTCGGAACTCAGTGCTGATAAGGTGCTTCCCCAGCTGTGACTTTGTTGTAAGATGATTCTCTTTTCCCCACACAGGCATCTTTGCTTACCTGAACTACCATGTTCCCCGGACGAGGCGGGAGATCCTGGAGACCCTCATCAAAGGGCTCCAGCGCCTGGAGTACCGGGGCTATGACTCTGCAGGTACTCTCTCTGAACAGCAGTGTCTCTTTTTGAAATTTGGGCTTGTAAATGGTGGTTTTCGGGGTGTGATCGTGAATAGTTTCTACCACCTCCTACTTTTGAAGAAAGCTGAAACACAAACTGGATGTGCCTGTGGGTCAGAGGTTTGGATTAACTTCAATATACAGATTTCTATAAACATTCTTGATGGCTTTTTTTTTTCCCTAAGGCTTTAAAAATACTGACAAGGTGACAAAGGGAAAACTTAGTTCTAATAAAAGGGATTTCTTGCCTTTATGTGAAGGGTCAGCTCTTGGAGAAAGGGCTCCAGAATAATCAGAAAGGGCAGTATTTAGTTACATAAAATACTGTAGTAACTTCTGTCCTTGACCCTCTTTCTCTGTGTTCCATGGTGGGGTTTAGGTGTGGGACTGGATGGCGGAAATGACAAAGACTGGGAAGCCAATGCTTGCAAAATCCACATTATCAAGCAGAAGGGGAAAGTGAAGGCTCTGGATGAAGAAGTTCACAGTAAGTATCTCCCTTTCCCCCTTTGCCTGCCCTCTTCCCTCGAGATGTCTTCTCACCTCATTTGTGTTTTGAATATCACCTGTTTTACCCACAAACATTGTATTTCCAAGTAACTTGTGTGTGAAGAGCCAAAGCTGTAAACACTCAGGGGTGAGCTGTGAAGAGCCTGGTGATCCTGTGGTTGTTGGTGTGAAGTTACAGAGAAGTCCTGATTTTTCAAGACAAAGGAGTGGCATCCTGCTAAAGTAAAATAGACCTGAAATATATCTTGGAAAAGAGACAAGAAAAACTCCAAAACAAACAACCAAAAAAAATCCTTGAACTGGGGATAGAGGAATTAGCAGGACATAATTATCAAGACTTAGAGCTTGGGCAGAAGGAGAAATGCTATGAGAACCTCACCAGCTGGGTTTTAATTGTTCCCGTGTAGTGCTTATCTCAGCTTGAGTTGTCCATTCTGTGAGGATAGGCTCCGCAGTGGCTTTAGGAAGGCACTGGTGAGTGTCACTGTCACATTGATCAGACTGCAGAGTCTGAGGGCTTCTGCATCTCTTTCTGCCTCTTTATATTCCCTTCATTTAAACCTTAGAGTAATTAAATATGAGCTCAATGCAAAGATGCACAAAGTTGTTGGGAGTGGAATACAGTCTGTGTGAGGGTGGGGAGATGCTTTTCAGAGCAGTCAGAATCTCAGCTTCACATTCAAAAGCTGCTGTGTTGACACGTGTAATTCAAGTCTTTTTAACCCATTCTTGTGTCCATTTCAGATGCAGAGTGCTGTGGGTCAGTCTAATCT
Source organism: Lichenostomus cassidix (assembly GCF_008360975.1). Lineage (NCBI taxonomy): Eukaryota > Metazoa > Chordata > Aves > Passeriformes > Meliphagidae > Lichenostomus > Lichenostomus cassidix. The sequence goes on along the minus strand of NC_139502.1, from coordinate 4,576,706 downwards.
TAGTGTAAAGCAGGAGCCAAAAAGCCCAGATGAGGTGGGGTGTGTGGTACAGAAATAGGAGATGGGCAGAGGATTCCTGAAAAGAGGTTTGCCTGCTCAAGAAAATGTCAGGATATACAGTTTTAAAGAGATTGTGGAAACACTTGGAACAAGGGGAGTATTTTTTCCAAAGAAATATTCATGCTCATGGTACACTTTCTAGAGACAGGACTTAGAGATGAAGGAATAACCATGGTGGTGTGCAGGGCTGGCTTAGTCACAGGTGACAGGATGGGGCACCCCTGAGAGACAGCTCAGGGTTGGATTCTTCCTTAAAGGTTGCTTTTTGTTTTGGCAGAGTGAGGAACGCAGGGGTGTTTTCTGTGTGCATCTTGTGCCTTGCCCTGAAACCTCTTGGGGTTTTGGTTGGACTTTGATGATCCTAAAGGTCTTTTCCAATCTTAACAACTCTGTGATTCTGCGTCCTGTTGGATTTGTGGCTCTGTCAGCATTGCTGTCCTGTAGTCCCTGAGGCCTGGTGAGACTCACAGCTTGACCTGGGGTGTGGACAACTCCTCAGGACTAAAACTTTCTATTTCTCCGGCAGAGCAACAGGACATGGACCTGGACATTGAGTTTGACGTCCACCTGGGGATCGCTCACACGCGCTGGGCCACACACGGGGAGCCCAACCCCATCAACAGCCACCCGCAGCGCTCTGACAAGAACAATGGTCAGTGCCTTCTCCAGGATCCTCAATTCCTCAGCAGGTCCTGGAGCCTCTGGAAGAGCTTCCTGCCCTCTCCATGGTGGGGAGGGGTGGCTGGATGCAGGCAGGGGGTTTGCTCAGGCCGTGGTGCTGAGGTCAGTTACGGTGAAGCCACAGGACTTGGACTCGGGTTGTGGCCATGGGTTGTGTTCCCAGCAGTGAGGGATCCCTAAAAGCGTTGGGGTGGGTGCCCAGGGCTTGGTTGGGTGCGTGGGCACAGAGCGAGGAGGAGAAGACAGAAGGAAATGGGATGGTGAGAATTTTTGTGGCTGTTCTTGGGATTTGAATTCTGCAAACTTTTTTTCCTCTCATCCCAGCTGTAAGGAAGGGGGTTGGTGTGCTTGGGGCTGTCACAGTGTGGATTGTGCTGGGTGTGGCTGCCCAGGGGACAGCAGTGCTTAGCTGGCAGCAGCAGTGAGGAGTTCATTGCTCCCAGTGGGATGGAAGCTGCCGAGTGCTCAAGTGCCTCCAGAAGGTTTGCAGGGTCTTGGTAGCCCTGGTCACACCCAGGTCAATGTTATCCTCCCCCCTTGCCAGCCGTACCAGTGGGGCAGAGCAGGGCATTACACCAGGGAGTGAAATGTGCTTTATTCTGCCAAGGGCCTGTCCCACAGTAATGCTCTCCTACCAGGCTGGGGCTGGCATGGGGCTGAGCAGGGTCTTTCCTCTGTCCCCAGAGTTCATCGTCATCCACAATGGCATCATCACCAACTACAAGGACCTGCGGAAGTTCCTGGTGAGTGACCCCTGGGGGTTGTGACTCTCCCTCCCTCCCTTTCCCACTCCCCTTCGCTCTCACACACTTCACAGCTCACTCCCCCTCTTGTATTCTCACTCTCACTCCCCATTTACACTCACCACTCATCCTGTTCCTTCACTCCCATTATTCCTTCACTCTCCATTCATCTCTCACAGTCATTCCCCCACTCATGTTCCCTCTCACCTCCATTCATCTTCCCCCACTCATATTTTTATACTCCCACCCTCTCTCCCACCCATATTTGCACTCACACTCCTTCTCTTACACTCTCACAGACTCTCCTACTCTCTGAGTACATTCTCACACTTACATCCCCCGCATTCCCTCCCTACCTCACTCCCACTCCCCCCATTCCTCCACTCATATTCTGACATTCACACTCACTACCCTGCTCACACACCTCAGCTTTTACTCCCTCCTCATCTCCCACTGAGATTTTCCCCACTTGCACTTTCCCGCTAAAACTCCCTCACTGTCTCCTTCCCACACTAACTCTCCCCATTACATTCTCACAGTCATTTTATTGACACTTTCCCCCCATTATTCCACTCACTCCTTTTCCATTTCCACTCTCACTTATCCATTCACAGTCCCCCTCATATTTTCACACTCACTCCTTTACTCTGACACTTTCACTCCCCTCACACTCCCACTCACTGCCCTCTCCTCCTCTCCTCATATTCTTGAATTTGAAAGGCAGGAAGGAAGGATGAAAGGAAAGTGTGAGGAAATGAGAGAAAGAAGGAAAAAGGAAAGGCAGGAAAGTAAAAGGAAGAGGAAAAGTAGAGTGAAGAATGGGAAGTGAAAGAGGAAGAACTGCAGTTATAGAAGGATAAAAAGAAAGGGAAGAAAGGCAGGAAAAAAAGAGGAAGAGCAGGAAAAAGGAAAGGCAAGAAAAAGGGAAGGAAGAGGAAAGATGAGGGAGGAAGGCTGGTGCAAAGAAAAGGAAAGGCATGAGAAAAAGTGGGAAGAAAAAGTTAAAGGCAAGGTGAAGGAAAGGGAGCAGTAAAAACTAAAGAAGGAAAGGTGGGAAGGAAGAAAAAGTCAGGAGGAAGGGAAGGAAGGCAAAGCAAGGTGGAAGGGAAGGCAGAGGGCTGGTCACCCACACGTGCTGTCCCTGCAGGAGAGTAAGGGCTATGACTTCGAGTCGGAGACAGACACGGAGAGCATCGCCAAGCTGGTCAAGTACATGTATGACAACCGTGACAGTGACGACATCAGCTTCACCACGCTGGTGGAGAGGGTCATCCAGCAGCTGGTAACACTGGGGCAGGGAGGGGACAGCTGGGGGGATGGACACACTGGGACACCTCCGTTCCCCTAAAAAATAACCCTGGCACTCCAGCACTGCAGCACCAGCCCGTGCCACTGCTGCAGGATGCTCTGGGGCACGTGCTAAGGTGTGGTTTTTTCTCTCCTACCTCTGACAGTTCATCTCAGATGTACATTTGGTTTTCTTGAACATTTGTCAAGAAATTTGTCATGGCATTTTCCTCTGGGAAATGTCTAACGTTTTGGTCACAGCAGCACCTCGAGGCTGCCAGTCGTGGTGAGAGTGTGGTGAGAGCAGGGAGGGAGCTGGCCCGGGAGAGAGGCCGAGTCTTCAGTCCTTCCCCAAAGCTTTGTCCGGGAGAGCTGCTGACCCCTGGTGGGAGCTGCACCGCGGAGCCTCTGCTTCCACGTGTCAATGCCTGCCCCTTACTGCCCTGCCTGATCCATCTCCATTCCCCTCCCATCCCAGAGCACCTTGTTCAGCTGAGTTTTTCACTGGTATATCTGACAGGAGCTCTTGCAGCAACAGGCCAAGAACTTGTGTTGCTGGCAGGTTGTGGCACCCCAGCTGAGCCAACACCCTGAAATTTTGGTGCTTCTTTTAGCTGATCTTTGCCTTTGTAGGTTGCCTCACTGCACCCTGAGCTAAAGCAGGAGCCACTTGGATAACCAAGGGAGTCTGAGTGTCTCTCTGGGGGTTCAGTAGACTCATTCAGTGGTTGAGGATGCAATGCCAGGCTCAGGTGAGGGACATCCTTCCAAGATGGGGGGCCTGGCGCTATAGGCAGTTCTGAAAACATCTGAAACCACCTCTTTGGTCTCTCTTCCTTGTCCACAGAAACACAGGAGAAGTTTCTGTGCTGGGAACACTGAAATGGTGGCCAGGCCTCAGGTGAAAGGATAACCAGTTTGTGTTTCTCTTGTTCCAGGAAGGTGCTTTTGCCCTCGTGTTCAAGAGTGTTCATTATCCTGGGCAAGCAGTTGGTACCAGGTAAATGTCATGGGAAAGAATGTTCTTGCAACCCTGTCTGTCTTTTTTTTTTTTTTTGTGCCCCCAAGTTAGATGACAGCGTAGAGATCATTCTCATCACATTGTATATGCTGGGGAGAGGGCTGTTGCTGTTTTTAATTTCATTTCTCTTGTTTTCCATCTATCATAAGAAAAAGTTACCAAAAATATTTTGAAAGTTTCTTGTTGATCAGCTGTGTCCAACTGGTCTGGAACAGCTTGGTTTTGGTATCCTCTGGTTATGATTTGAAAGGAAATGATTTTACATTTTCCTTTATGCTTCCCCTTGTGGCAGCACTTGTACAAGTCCTCCACTTGGCCTGGAATTTGGGCCAGCCTTGTGTTCAGGTTTTCTATCCTACTTTTAAATGCCAGCATTAGCTGGAGTGGTTTCATCACATGTGTGCCTACACAGAGGTTGAATTTCAGTGCCAATACCTGTTTGTAGGTATGTACAGTGAGGAGCAGTCCCTGTTTAAGGTGTGTAGTGACTCTTGCAGAGTTTTGTCTAATCTTGACGCTGGTTCCTCGCATCCTTTTTTTGTTCATCATGCTATTCTTTCCCTCTGTTTCTTGGTCCCTGTGTTTGCTGCAGCAGCTGCTGCTCCAGGAGGGTCTGGCGGTGCAGCTGAGCTGCTGCTGGGGAGCAGAACCCCCTGGGTGGGGTGTGGTGGTGTCCCTGAGCGGGGGTGTGGGGGTGTCGCTGGGGTGCTGAGGCTGTCTCTGTGTCCCTGCAGGCGAGGCAGCCCCCTGCTCATCGGTGTGCGCAGCGAGCACAAGCTCTCCACCGACCACATCCCCATCCTGTACCGCACAGGTGAGTGGGGAGCACCTGCCCTGACCCTCCAGGGCACAGCACAGACAGCTGTGTGCTCTGGAACGCAGATTTCAGCTGTTGGTTGTAAATGAAACCATTATTAGAGAGATCTTTTCAAGCGGGCTTTTAACCATGTGTTCTACCCACCATATACCTCAGGCTGGCCTCTAGTGTTATAATCAAAGCTTTAATTTCCAGTTACTGCAAGGAAAATACAACTTAATTTAGTAGAATAGAGTATAGTTTTGGAATGGTTTGGGTTGGAAGGGTCCTTAAAGCCCATCTTGTTCCAACCCCCTTCCATGTGCAGGGACACCTTCACTATCCCTGGTTACTCCAAGCCCAATCCAGCCTGGCCTTGGACACTTCCAGGGATGTTGGAATATTTCAGGATAATAAACTAAACAATGTAGATAAACTCAGGTCTGTATTCTGTGTGTGGCACTTTGGCATTTGTGAACCTGGTGGTTTGCAAGAATAGAGATGGCAGAGCTTTGCAGGCTGGAGGCTTGGCACTGTCACAGATTGCCCATGCCACCCCATATCTTTGTTAGAAGCTGTTACCCTTTGTGGGACAATGTCTGTTTGTGCTGTCTGTCCATCCTGCTCTCACATGTGTTTTACCACTGTAGACACCCTTGAAAATGAAAAGTGACTAAGAATTACTCTGTAATTTACTGTTGTCAGAGGGGTCTGAACCTGTTCAGTCCCTGGGCCCCGGACTTGTGTTCTGAGCAGTGCAGGGTTCCAGAGGAATTGCTGTCCTGTGTCTTGCTGCTTTCTAACAGTGTAGCTCCTGATCCCCTGCTGCAAGAACCAGTCCCAGGAGCTTTGCCTTTTGATTGTGTTGGATAATTACTAATATTAATGTACATATGTAACACTATATATTTTTACTGATTATCTGAAGTTTGGTTTGTTTTTTCTTTTTCCAATTGCACTTTCAGCTGTACAATCTATGGATCATTCTTTTGATGGAATATCCATAAAAATGGAGGAAGGTGCCTACCAGAGAAAAGCTAATACTTAAAATTTCAGACAAATCCTCCAGTTCCTTAGGAGAGAAATCATAAATGAGACCAAGATGCATTGTCTCTTTATTATGTGGTTATTGCTTTCCGTGTAGTGTAGTGAGACAAGTGGGAGAATCAAAATTCCTTCTTGATCAGAAACACCATGAGCAACACACAGGAAAATCCACTCATCCCATTTCAAATATTGGAATATAATGCTCAGCATATGTGCAAAACTGATGACAGTGCAGACTATACTGAGTGTTCCTGCAGCTCTGACTACAGAAGGAAACAGTAAATTACCCTAAAAATGAACCCCAATAAAGCAGGAGGCTGCTTGATGCCTAAAATGCTGCTAAAAAATGTGAGACACAGACACGCAGTATAGGAAAAGGGTATTACCTTGGTTTAATAGGATCTCAGGTGCACTACGATGACCAAGAGAGTGATGATATCACCCGTATACAATTTACGGACTTCATAGATTAGCATATCTATCTAAAATTCCCCAATGAGAAGCCTCACAAATGAAGTAATTGCCCCCTTATTCAAATTACCTCCCCCCAAAAAGGTTACAACTTAGTTTACAAAAACATGTCCCAGTGATGGGGCTCTTTCAAGGTTGGTGCCTCATGCTCTTGAGGTTGTGGGGATGTTTCGTCTTCTCCAAAGAATTCTGAGCAAGGCAAGAGTACAAGGGTTATAAACGTGGGGCTAGATACAGGGAGTAAAAAGTACAGGAATGGGAAAGGGTAAAAAGGATATAAAAAGAGTATAAAAGAATAATGAAAAAGGACAAAAAACCCATCAGGCATCATGCTAATAATCCTAATGCAAGCATTCCCCAAAATTCCTTTTGGGGTTTGGATTGTCAGAGCTGTGTCCTCCCCCTGACTGTGATGTGAGTCTGAGCTGCAGCCTCTCGTCGAAGCCCTAAGGTTGGCCTGAGGCTGGGACTTCCTTCCCTTGCTCATTTATAAGGGGGAACAATCTGTAAATCTCTTTAAAGGCCAACCCATCACATGTGATGGGATGAACCAAGTTCACCTCTGAAGCAGGAGAGCCCTTTTGTGTGAAGGGAAGGATCTGATTCTTGGTGACTGTAAATAAATGGGATTCCACCCTCATCAGAACCTCAGTGGCCTCAGGCTCTGGCAGCTCCCTGGGTAAAATATCTGAGACCTCTCTTGCTGGAGGAGAAACAAACCTGAATTTGTTGGAAGTATTCTCTGCCAGAAGCTGGTTTACCTGACTCCAAACAGGGGAGATTTTGTTTCTCTTCACCAAATGTATCTCTCTCTGTATGAAATGTTGGAAGTAAAATTCTGAACCTGGGTGAGTTCCCAGGGGCTCTGAGGATTCAAGTCCCTCAGAGAGGCACTGAAGCTTTTCTGAGAAGTTGCCCTCTGCCTGTTTTTACTGTACCTGGGTTAATTCTCCACTCTTTGGTTCAGAAGGGAAGAGATGAAAAAATTCCTTCTGTGTTGCTTCTAAATTGTAGTAAATGAGGGGTGGGTGCTGTAGAACAACAGTCCAGATTATCTGTGAATAAACAGACAATCTTTGGACAAATCCACTGATAAAATAAAAAACATAATTGGCTGATAATACTCACTGTAACTTCCTAACCAAGCCTTGGTAGTTACACACACAATGCACATGTGCATGCACAATAAACACATTCCAGTGCACAATCTGTAAAGCAGAGCACTGCTTTACAGGGCAGGAAAGCAGTGCGACATAATAAAGTCAATGCAGCTCTATTTTGAGAAACCAAATTTGCATGTTTTGATCAGGTCTGGGTGTTTCTGTTGGGGAGTGGCCACTAACAGCTCTGCTCTGTCCTTTCTCAACACCAAATCAGTCTGTCCTGTCACAACTCAACAACAAAGGCGTTGTTTTCCTCATTGACTTAACTGAAATGGAAGGCTCTAAATCATTGGCTGAGTGGACCTTTTTTATGGAGTATCAACATGAAAGCAGTATTTTTCCTTTACATTTTCAATTGCAGAAGTGTAAATCAGAACACCACAGTGCTTGCATCACTGAATCTGATCAGTATCTAGTAGGTGAAACAACCTCAGGATTATGGAATAAATATAAAATAGAGTAACTTCAGTGTCATTATTCTTCAGAAATAGTTACATTTTGGTAGATGAGCTGATTAATCCACCCCCACCCTGCCCACACCCTGCACAATGACTGGCAAATAATTTTGCTGGAGGCTGGTGCTGAGCAGTAGGTGTTTGGTGCCTCATCTGCATCCCTGATGAGCTTCCCCAGTGAGAAGCAGTTTTGAGGAGGATTAGACAGTATTGGGAATTGCCAGAGTATTCCAGAAAGAATCCTTGATGAAACACTGAACTTTTAGGGCAGATTTTTCCAAAGCTGCCCCACAGTCCTGTGTCCTCCAGCACCCCTGGATACCTCCCTGGCAACAGCACAGGTCTGTTTTTTTGGGTCAGGATGAAGTAGTTGTGTTTGATAGTGCAGGAACAAGGCCGAGCCCTTAATCCTGGATTTCCTGAGCTGTGTCTGACCAATGAGCTCAACCAGACAGAAATAGGTTTGGGTTCCACCTGTGGTGCTCAGGGGAGCAATGTGGTCACACAGGTGGCAGCTCTGAAAGGGTTTCCCCAGTGCTGAGAATAACAGACAAAGAAAAAGCAATTCCATTCCATTTCATTCATTTCCCAGGAGAGTCTCACCAGAGGAGGAACATTGGAGGAACTTAAAATGATACACAGGGGAGGTTTGGTGGGGAAATGTGGGCAAATGTGGCTGCTAATAAATTCAAGCTCACTAGCTTGAATTCTCTGCTAGTGGAGCCACACAAAACTTTAATTTGGATTTTTTCCTGATATTCTCCTCTAAACTTGAACGTGCACTAGCAATAAACTTACAGACAGTGAAAAGCACATAAAACGCACAAGTGCTGCTGTGCCATTTATTGTGACCACCTGCGGGCATGAAAATAGTGCTTCATGTTGGTACTGTGCCTTGGGGCCTCTGCTGGGTGTGACCTGTGCTCAGGCGTGTCAGCCTGGGCAGCACCTGACCCTCCTGTCTCCTAGGGAAAGACAAGAAGGGAAGCTGCAACCTTTCCCGAGTTGACAGCACCACCTGCCTATTCCCCGTGGAGGAGAAAGCTGTGGAATATTACTTTGCTTCTGATGCCAGGTAGGGTTTTCCAGCATCTTTGGTGTATGTAGAAATACCCTGTTTAAAGCTCTCTTGAACAAGAGATGGGGAGGCTGTGGTTTTTCTGTGAATAAAGTAAATTACGTGTATGTGGCCATTACTTTACAAATACTAACCAAAACAGAGTTGCTGTTAAAGGAACGAACACTGGCCTTGGAATAGGGTGTTATCCTTCTTCAGGCACATCTGTTGGTAACATCTTCCAGTGACAGGAAACCTGAAAGAGTACTGACCTAAATTAGCAGGACACATGCTAATTATGAGGAGAATTATGTTGGTTCTCCAGGGATCTCTGCACACATGCAATTGCTTCATCATCAAAGGTGGCATATTGTAATCTCAGAGGAGCGAGGAGAGACTAACTTGGCAGTAGCCTTAGCAGAGTTTTTGGGATCCTCTGGTTCAACAGAAATGAGTGCTTGCTCCAGTAATGTAAAAATACTGTTGTGGTTGACTTCTGCAGCTCTTCCATCAGAGAGTTGTGGAGAGCCTTAGGACACCCTGATGTGTTCTGGTTTTAGAGCTTTCCAGTGGCTTGGCCAAGGTCAGGACAAAAGCTACTGAAAGAGGGAGCTGCTGTTTGTCAGCTCAGCTGAGAGTGAGCACTGACTAAAACCTGGCCCCAGGTGTTAAACCCCACTGGAAATGCCAATATTGACCTCCCCAAGTGACCTGCAGGCAGGACAGGTGTGTGATAGAATCCAGTTCTTGGAGTGCTGCTGAGCTCATCTCTGGTGCCTTAATGGGACAAAGCTGTCCCTGGTTTTACAGATGGGCAAAGTGAGCTACAGGGAGGGACAGTGGCTTATCCCTGGAAAAGCCAAGGAAGGAACCTGTTCCTCTGAGCAGCCTGTGTGCCAGGGCAAATCCCTGTCCTCCTGACCTCACTCTACTCCAGACAGATCCCGCTGCTGCACACACTGCTTTGTCTGAGCAATTCAGAATCTCCTTAAAGCAGGCACTGAAATTAATAATGAGCTGCATGGGAAAAAAATCCGGTTCTATTGGCTGGGTGGAAATGTACTTTACAGGACTGGTCTGATTTTAAAAGACATTCCATTGAAATGAGCAACTTTCTTCACTCAAGAGCTGCATGTTGGGTGATAGGAAGGGCTGTAGCTCTGAAAGAATTTTCAGAGCTGATGTTGATGGTGCTGTGTGCCCCCACAGTGCTGTCATTGAGCACACCAACCGTGTCATCTTCCTGGAGGATGACGACGTGGCAGCTGTAGTGGACGGGCGTCTGTCCATCCACCGCATCAAGCGCACGGCTGGCGACCACCCGGGACGGGCTGTGCAGACCCTGCAGATGGAGCTGCAGCAGATCATGAAGGGTGAGAGCTGCTGGGTGGCACCTGGGGAGCCATCCTGCAGTCACAGCAGTCACATCCTGCAGTCACAGCTGCATCAGGGTGGGAAGGACTGGAGGTCACCTGGTGCCATCCCTGACCCGAGTGATAACAGGCCTTGCTTAGTCAAGTCTGGAGCATCTCCAAGGACACAAATCCCACAGCCTGGTCCCATGCTTTATCACCCTCATGGTGAAAAAAGTCCTTACATGTAATGGGACTTTCCCTCTAGCTGCCAACATCATAATGAGGAGAATTGTGGGGCTGTGGATTTTGCTTCCTCCTTGGAGCCATCTGGTTTTTCCAAGATTGATCCCTCCAAGACTTGTCAGTCTGGATCTGCCCTTCACTGGCACCTTCTAGAAATTTGAATCAATCTCTCACAATGAGCTGATGGTTTGGCAGAAAAGAAGTATCAGTTTAATAGTGTCTGTCTGCTAGCTGGTCCAAGCTTTTCCCTACATACACAGGAAAAATGGCAATTACCACGAGATAATTTAAAATTTAAGTTAGCAGGAGGAAGTAAAGTGATCTAATTTGGCTTTTTCTTTCTTCATAGGTAACTTCAGCTCATTTATGCAGAAGGAAATATTTGAACAGCCAGAATCTGTTGTTAACACTATGAGAGGAAGGGTCAACTTTGATGACTACACTGGTAATTGAACTTGAGCTTCCCTCATTCCTGACAGCTCAGTATCCAGCAGTTACTCATGGTAGTTACAGGGGGGAAAGTAGGTGATGACATGGGAGATGAAAACCTTGCTGGTGTGAGATGAAGTGTGTGTCACAGAGTGCCTCCAAGATTCCATGTGCTGATGTGAGATCACATTTTATGATGGTTTTTGCAAAGTGGATGATGGTGATTGTAAAATGCTGTGTTAGAGCCAGTGACCTTGAGAATTCCTGCTATATGGCCTCCCTGATTTTCCTCTATGATTCCTGCTCACAGTGAACCTGGGTGGGCTGAAGGATCACATCAAGGAGATCCAGAGGTGTCGGCGTTTGATCCTTATTGCCTGTGGCACAAGTTACCATGCAGGAGTGGCTGTGAGTGCTATGCTCTGGGGCCTGGGCTGGGCTCAGCAGCAGTGTAAGAATCACAGAATGGTTTGGGTTGGAGGAACCTCAAATCCCATCCAGTCCCACCCCCTGCCATGGGCAGGGATACCTTCCACTATTCCAGATTGCTCCAAGCCCTGTCCAGCCTGGCACTGGACACTTCCAGGGATCCAGGGAGCCACAGCTGCTCTGGGAACCCTGTGCCAGGGCCACCCGACCTACACAGGGAAGAATTTTTTCCTAATAATCTAATCTAAGTCTACCATATTTCAGTTTAAAGCCATTCCCCTTTGTCCTGCTACTCCAGCCCCATGTCTAAAGTCCCTCTGTAGCTCTTTTTGGGCCCCTTCAGGCACTGGAAGAGGCTCTGAGGTCTCCCTGGAGAGTGTATGGAGTGTGCCAAGCAGATTAAGGATTGCTTTCAGGTTAAGGATTGCTTCTTAACCTTAATCAGGTTAAGAGTAAGCAAGTGCACACAGGTGAAAAAGGACTTTCAGTTGACAGCAACAGCAGGAGGAAATAAAAGCTGAGGAACCTGAACTTAGGGAAATGGCTCCTGTGACTTCCATGGCTGTGGAAGGCTTTGAAAAACAAAGCCAAATGCTCTGTTGTAAAAGGCAGCTGGCAAGGGAGGGACAATGCTGCAGCAGGCAGGGGCTGCCCAGAGCCAGGTAGGATTTCTGGCTTGGCCTGGATATAGGTGGTTTCTGAGTTCTTCAAGCTACAGACTGATATACATACAGGACAGCCAGTATTACATAATTCATATGGAGGGTTACATAATAAGTGAGACTTAGTTGAGAGAAATCTCTATGTGAGGGAGGGTTTAGCCTCACAGGCTTCTGGTGGTGCCAAAGCAAGGCTGCTTCTTGCAGTGGTAGTTGGTGACTGCAGTGTGGGCATACTGAGTAATTAAAGTATAATCCAGCACTAATTTTCACATGGGGTTTTAATAGTAATATTTTCCAGTGTGTGGTAGCTGGAAAGCTTTTTTTGTGCAAACACTTGGTTTTATAAACATGATGTAATGCCTGACTTTCTGCACCTCCTTGTCCCAGACCCGCCAGGTGCTGGAAGAACTGACTGAATTACCTGTCATGGTGGAACTCGCCAGTGACTTCTTGGACAGAAACACCCCTGTGTTCAGGGACGATGTCTGCTTCTTCCTCAGCCAGTCAGGTATGAGCTCCCTTCCCCACCCCTCCCTCCTTCCTTCCCAGACCCTGGAGGGAGGGAGGGAGAGAGAAGGCATCAGGGCCAAGTGATGGGATTGTGTGTGGTGCATGTGAGGAGGACAGTGGCACTCAGATTCCAGGGATTGGGAGCACCAGGGTAGTTCTCCTCCCTCCATCACAGAGGCTGCAGAGCTCCTGTGGCTGAGGCTGACAGGTGTCACAGGAGTTTTGTTTCTTTTCTCTGGGAGGAAATGCTGCATCAGTCAACAGACTGGAGAATGCTGCTGATGGGGATAAAGCAGCACCATAGCTTCTTTTGAATAGTTTTGCTTCTCTAGTTAAAGTACCACCATATGGTGGATTGGAGCCACAGAAGAAATGAAACTTTTAGGCATGAATATCAAAAAATTCAACTAACTTGGAACAGAGTAGGAGATAAAAGGCACACTGAAGCAAAAACAAAATTATATGATGTATTTCATATTTTCAAGGACTACTGCAATACAAAACTACATTTTTTCCCCTTAGTTGCTTTTACCATTTCAGATTTTCATGACTGATCTTCAGCTGTGACACTAAAACCAGTCATGACTTTATTTCCACAGGTTAAAATACCCTTTTGGGAGCAATTTTTTCTTCTCAGTAATGATTTTTTTCTTCTCAGTACCGAGTGTCTCAGAATATCCTCTCTGGGGAGCTCATGGTCAGGTTGTCCCTGGGGTTTTTGAAGACACATGTCCTTTAGAGCCAGTCCTGTCCCAGTCTAACAGGGAACACTCCTGAGGGCACACAAGGGGCTCAGTCTTTCCCTGAAGTGTTGGATATGGCAAACTAAGGAAGATTTTCCTGGAACCTGAGCTTGCTCATCAAGCAGTACAAACCCAAAGCAAATATTGACCTCAAATAACTCGTTCCCCTCACCCATAAATCTGTATTTAGCCGTAGATTCCCACCCTGTATCACTGGCTTTAAGCAGAGCACTGTGCAGGGCAGGTTTGGGCACTAAGGAGAATTGGACCGACCTCACCTTGGGGGTTTTGTTCTCTCTTGTCACCTTGCATGTACAGGAGGTGTGTCCTTTTAGGGCAAAAGCAAACTGGTGACATGAGCTGGCAAACACAGCACCTTCCATTTATAGCCCATCTCTGGAGCTCAGCTCATGAGCAGCTCAAGACATCCCTGAAATGTCTTTCCCCCATACATTCCTGCCCAGGTGAATTTTTGTTAATCAGGAAAACAAATAAAGTTGATTTTTGTTAAGGGGACTACCCTTGAACTGCCTTTCCCCTCTTTTTTTAAACCGTAGCAGAACACTGGCTTTTCTTTACACCAAACACTGCTGATAGGTTTTGTGTTTTCTGGGTGTCACTGCCCTGTGTTTAGGGTTGTGCTGGGGCTGAAGTGGCTGCTGCCACCTCCTTGACTTGCAGGGAGCACAACACTCTGGGGCTCTGTGTGGGGTGCATTTTCAACCTGCAGTGGCAGCAGGAGCCAGCACTGCCCAGCAGCACTGAGGACCCCAGCCCTGTGCTTCCCTGTGCTTCCTTGTGCTTCCCTGTGCTTCTCTGTGTTCCCAGGGGAGACAGCAGATACTCTGATGTGCCTTCGGTACTGCAAGGAGAGGGGAGCCCTGACTGTGGGCATCACCAACACCGTGGGCAGCTCCATATCCCGGGAGACAGACTGTGGGGTGCACATCAATGCAGGCCCTGAGATCGGCGTTGCCAGCACCAAGGTGGGGCACAATTCACACACCTCCTCGTTATTTGGGGTTATTGTCACTGAAATCCCTCCTGAAGGGCTTGGCTGTGGCATGGGCCCTCTGTTAAATGCTTCCTGATCCCTTTTTACCTGTTGCTGCTGATGATTATGTAGTTACAGACCAGCAACATCCTGCATGTTCTCTGTCTCGAAGCTTGCAAAAGGCTTTTTGTTTGGTCCCTTTTTTAAATGAAATAAGGAATCTACATTAAACATTGAAAACAAACAGGTCTCAGAGGGAATGATTCTCTAAGAGGCCAGAATTCTCTTTGCTATTGTTTGTCTTGAGGTGCAGACTCAGTTTAAACTAAGGGCAGAGATGAAAAAGGAAATTATTAGACAAGATAATGGAAACTTTGACTGCATGTACCTCCCTTACTGACATTAATTTACCAAAGAAAATGTGATACTAAAACTATAACTAATGTAGGAATAGTCTTTCACAGTATTTGTGTCCAGATAACAGGATTATTCTGGCTATGTGTGATACTGTATAAAACAACTTACTTTGCTGTGTTTCATTTTGATCAAGTGCCTTCTGCATGGTGAAGTGTGCTTTGGTTTAGTTATATTTAGAGGTGAGATGATGTCAATCTGTTACATAAATTCAGCCAAAAACCACATTTGAGTTTAATAGTTCATTGGGGAATTTGATCATGGAAAATTCATACAAGAAACTCTTGAATGAGCTGTTTGTCCCTGTTGTTTTCACATGGCCAACAGTTACAGTTTGGAGATAAATGGCATTTTTTTCTCTGATGATGTGGTGAGTTACCAAAGTTGTGCATATATGAAATAGGAACTTGAAAAGTTTCTGCCCTGAGGTTGCCCAGAACTTCCTTTTGAGAGTATTCTAAACAGCCCAGGCATGTTAATTTGGCTACTGAGTGCTGTGGACTTCAGCAGCTTCCAGCTGCACAGAGCAGAGCAGCTCCCATTCCACAGCAGACTCCTCCAGGCAGTGTAACTGCAGCTTTTCTGGATTTCTTCAGAGCCATTTACATCTCCTCCAGTATAGCAACATAGAAGTTTGGTCATTGTTTAGGAAGGGACAGAAATACTCAACACTCAGTCTTATCTCAGGAGACTTCAGTCCCAGGCTGGCCCCAAGCCCATTTCATAACTTTTGTCTAGCAAGGATTTCAGAGGCCAAACTGCAGCTGCTGTTTCAGTGTCCTTCATGTGTTTTCTGTGACCAGAACTGTCCTGATGTGGGCCCTCGTTTCACTTGCCTGTGCAGGGGATTCCCCCCCAAAGTCAGTGACAGCTGGCACTGTTCTCCTGTGGACAGTGAGCCTTACCCAGTGGAAGAGTCCAGGAGAGTCTGTTCTTAAAGAAGGGAGGTGGGAAATCACCTTTGTGCCTTTGAGTTCCTTGAATGTGGTCCAAAAAAATTTCACTGGTTCTCGTGGGCTTCTCCCAAAGATCTCCAGTCAGTGGTCTGCTCATCTTCAGTGATCTCAGGAGTCACTGGCAGTAAAGGAGGACATGGGTATGGTCACAAAATAGGGTTTAGTAGTTACCAGGGAATCACAGAGTATAAAATCTTGGTTGTTGTGTCCGTATTTCTTGGAGTGTGAGGAGATCATTGTGTGCCTCCATTGAGATCTGCTCAAATGAGATTTGCCTTGTGAACTCATGTTCATTTTTGCTGCTACCTTGGAATAAAAGCTGCCACTTGGTATCATGTTGGGAATAAAAGCACAGCTGGTCTGAGGATTTCACCTGGTGTGTGACATCACCTGGTTGGTGCAGCAGTGATGTTTCTCTCTGTGTCCCCACCCCAGGCCTACACCAGCCAGTTCGTGTCCCTGGTGATGTTTGCCCTGATGATGTGTGATGACAGGATTTCCATGCAGGAGCGGCGCAAGGAAATCATGCGGGGGCTGAAGGGGCTGCCAGGTAGGACCCCAGGCAGGGGGGGCTCAGCAGAGCTGGACCCTGCAGAGAATGGCTGAGGGGATTGGGAGGGCAGTGGGGCTGTTCCCAATTCTTTGTGCAGCCACCTTCTCTCTGGTGTCTCCAGACCACCAAACTGGACCAGTAAAGCACTGCAGTAGCCCAGTGGTTTTCCAAGTCACTGCTGCTGTGTGAGTGAAGGGTGAGACACAGACATGAGCACACTCAGTATGGATTCTTCCCCTTCCCTCTAGACTTGATTAAAGAAGTGCTGAGCATGGATGATGAGATCCAGAAGTTGGCCACAGAGCTGTACCATCAGAAGTCTGTCCTCATCATGGGACGTGGCTACCACTACGCCACGTGTCTGGAGGGAGCTTTGGTAAGTTTTCTTTATTTAAAGCTGGTTTAAACACACTTAACCACACACTTAGACCTCCACACAGGGAGCAACATCTGGCTCCAAGTGGAGCTGTAAATGCAGCCAGGGCTCTGGTGTGTTGGCCAACACACTGGGTTAAATGGAGGGCCCTGGCACAGGGTGCCCAGAGCAGCTGTGGCTGCCCCATCCCTGGAAGTGTCCAAGACCAGGTTGGATTTGGTTTGGAGCAGCCTGGGATAGTGGAAGGTGTCCCTGCCAATTGCAGGATGTGGAACTGGATGAACTTTAAGTCCCTTCCAACCTAAACCATTCTGTGATTACAAATAGCTAAAAGCCACTGTAACACTGCTGAGGCTGCTGCTGAAAGATTCCCATGTCAAGGCTACAGTGGGTTGAAAGGGTGTATTTTCCATGTTCACACTGGGAGTGCTTTACTGTGACAGACTGGGCACCCTAATAAATAGAAAACTGAGCATGGAAAGTTTCCAAACCGATATAATGCAGTTTTTAAATTTGAGGAGATTCCTGTTCTCAGTGCTGTTCCCACTGACATGCAAACGTGTCCTCTTTGCCTTTGCCTGCCCAGTCAGGCTGTGAGGATGGATATTTTGGCTGATAGCAACTCATAAGGGCTGTGGTGGTTTGGTGGTAGAACTGTAAGTGCTGGGGGCTTGCAAACAGCCTGGCCCAGCCCAGGAGCACTGCTTGGATCTGGGTTTTTGGGCTGACTTGAGGAACTGAGCTAGAACTGAGCTTTACAAAGTGCAAGAATTCATAGAGATGGTTAAATAAAAATATTACAAGGCTCAAAGTTTTATGAATTTTTTTCCTCGTCTAGAAAATTAAAGAAATCACCTACATGCACTCAGAAGGCATCTTGGCAGGGGAGCTAAAGCACGGCCCACTGGCCCTGGTGGACAAGCTCATGCCTGTGATCATGATCATCATGAGAGACCACACCTATGCCAAGTGCCAGAACGCTCTCCAGCAGGTCATTGCACGGCAGGTAAGGGCCTGGCAAGGTTTGCAGTGCATCAGAGGTGTTGCTTTTAATAGAAAAGTAGTTCACAGACACCCAGTCTGTTTGCTTTAGTGTCACTGCCCAAGTGTGAGTTCAGTAAATACTGTGGGCATCTCAAGAGCAGTTTTTGCAGCAATTGCAGAAGCCTGGCATGGTCTTTTTCACCCTTAAATACCCTACAGGGCTGCCCAGGGGGTGTGAACCTGTTTGGTTCTAAATTAAGTAATGAATTTTGCCACTGCCACTGCACAGAAGTGAGAAAAGAACCTTGCAGACCTGCTTTACTTCAACATTCCCCTTTGTTGCAGGGACGACCTGTGGTGATTTGTGACAAGGAGGACATCGAAACCATTAAAAACAATAAAAGAACAATCAAAGTTCCCCACTCAGTGGACTGTCTGCAGGGAATCCTGAGTGTGATCCCCCTCCAGCTGCTGGCCTTCCACCTTGCCGTGCTCAGAGGCTATGATGTGAGTACAGCATTCCTTCCTTCTGCACTCCTGTTTGCTGCCATGTGCTGGGTGATGCTGGAAGGCTCTGGGGGCTGGCTGTGTAATTGCTTGAGCTGCTGGAATGACCAGGTTTGAGGGTAGTCCTGGCCAGTACAGAACTGGGAGGAGGCCCAGTACACGCAGCCGAGTCTGGTGCAGCTGAGCTGGGATGTGTGTCTGTGGTCTGGTAGGAGCACACAGGTTCTGGAGGGCTGCTAGGGAGCTAGAAGGAAGGTAAGAGTCCTCAGAAGGGTGTTTGACAGTTTGGTGTTAGGTATTTGATCTTAATACAGACACTGGCCTCTACCTGTTATCAGTGACCTCTTACCATTTGAGCACTGGAACAACGTGGACTAAAGGGATTCACTCCTTAGTTTTGACAGAGGAATTTTAACAATTAAGGTTGTGGACTTTTTCTGCACTAATTGTCCTAAATTAACATGAGAATATGTTGAATTGTTTTCAATTTAAACATGGAACAGACATTCCACACGTTACAAAGTAATACACAAACAAACAAAGTGTGTAAATACTCACAAGCCTGTTCTTTCTCCTCCCTCTCTGCAGGTTGATTTTCCAAGAAATCTGGCCAAGTCCGTAACTGTAGAGTGAAAGATCATCTGAATCATAGGGGCAAAGGGGAATTAAATGAAAGACTTTTTTTGGTACCAAAATAACTTGATTTTAAAGCCCCCTAGGTAAATCTTATTTTGGTAAATCATTGTTTGTGTATAAGATCACCATAATTCCATTACCTTAGTGATTGTCCAATTGATTCCACATGCTATGTCAATAGCTCTGGGTTTTTTTTGAACAATAGACTGCCATGAATGATGTTAAATGGTTTTCCTTAAAGGTTGCTGAGTCTTCTAGCTAAGGGGCCCTCCACTTTACTTTGAGCTGATGTCATCGTCTCTTGCCCAATGTGGCTCATTCCAGTCATTGATGAGGAACCACTGAATGAATTAATCAATCACCTGTCATGCTCTCAGGCAGTGAAGCAGGACACCAGAATACACAACTGGAACAAGAGCTGGTACTGGTCATGCTCATGCAGATATTTTGCTAGTGAATGAAACTGCAAACAAGCCTTTGGGGTAAATTCCTGCCTCAGGTACAAAAGGGAATTCAGCTGAGCTGTCACAGCCCCCTCGGTTCTGGGCACGTGGTAAATGTGCCAAGGAAGTAACATTGCTCCAGAAGGATTTTATCTATGCCAAAAACATAGCAAGTGACAATCTCATAGCCATGGTGGCCACAACGCTGTGACCCCAGCACACCCCAAGGGCCAGTGGCACCCAGCCTGGCTGGGACTGGGAGCTCTGGCTGACCCAGTGTGGATGAGGGGAAAGAGGAGGTGACCAGTGCTCGCTCTGAGCTGGTGGTTGCTGCTGCTCTTGGTTGGTTGGGCTTTTGTAAAACAACTGGAAGTTTTCCTGTGCTGAGGATTTTGCCCTCGAACAGAGCACTGGGGCAGTTTAAACACACCTGAGTGACCCAGCTCTGTGCAGGGGTTTTTGCTGCAGGTCACTCTCTAGTGTGGATGTGTTTCTGTATTTCTACCTTGTTTCTCCCCAGCAGAGATGGCACTAAAGCTCCTTCCTGAGGCTTGTTTAGCCAAAGTCCCCTAATGACAGTGAGGGCTCAGGTTTATTTAGCAGCAGTTCATATGTGACTTGTGTCAAATTCAGCTGGTTTAAAATTAAAGGGGACGAAAAGGCTCCATAAACATGACAGAAATAAATACATTGGTAATAGTTCTATAACAAGCTTGCAGGGAATCAGAAATGACACAGAAAATATTCCTTCAGGACCTAAACCTGACTTTTTCAGAGTCATCAAAGGACAGTTATTATCTATTTCCTAATACAAAAAGGTGAATTTCCTCCCATCTTGCTGGGTTTTGAATTACCTTTACAGAGGCACCGTAAAAACATGCTACAAGGTATAAAGTGGTGCTGGTGAATATTCCAGGCCATTTAGTGCCCCTGAAAAAGGGGTTAGCAAATGCAGTGCTTGGGGACTGCCCAGTGCCCTGCAAAGCCTAGTTCCATGGCACAGGGTGCCAGTGCTGAGCAGCAGCAACCCAAGCTGGTCCATGGCTGCTCCAAGCAAGGTAATCCCAAAGACTCTGTAGCAATTCTACTTTGTATAAACCCACAGGGACTATTTCACTTCAATTCAGTGTCAGCTCAAGGCTCAGTTTCATTATGAGAATGAAATGCTGTATGCCTGGAAACAGCTTCTCAAAGCCATTATATGTGTTTATTAATCTGTCATATTCAGGCGATTAATTTATGAACCCATTGTGCTGCCAGTGTCTGTTTAAGAACAAAGTAGTAAATACTGCATTTTAGTTAAGCAAATGCTGTGTGTGAGGCACTGCCCTGTAGCAGCTGTGCTTCTGCCTAAACATGACCAGTAGCCCTCCCTGCTTCATTGGAGGATGATAATGGTCCTTAAAGAAAAAACAACGCATGTTCAGTGCTAACAGGTGGAAAACAGCTCCTTCCTCCTCCTCCTCCTTCCACCAGCTTGCTTAAGAGAAATTGTGCAGACCTTTCTTGCAGACGGCTGGATCCAGGCTGGGCTCCCCCTGGATCCCCCTGGCACAGGGATGTGCAGTGTCACATGCTTTGTTCTCAGAACATGCTTTGTTCTCATGTGAAACAACCCCACAAGGAAATTATTTAGCAACCTTTTTCTCTGACTGCAGCAAGCATTGCTTTTACCCTGCCTTGCCCAGATGACTGCCTGTGGGCAGGGGTGGCAAACACCCCAGTGAACACAACTTGCTGTTCAGTAGAAGTTTGTTAATGCAGGCTGTTACATATTTGTGAAAGTTGTGTACAAAGAGGACCAAAGAACAGGAGTCTGAGTTAGAAATGTTCAGTCTGACATGGCCGTGTCGGTGAAACTGTAGAGATCGTGCTGCGCTCTTTGGGTGGATGCTGTGCCAGACAAATCCTTATTTCCTTGTAGTTGGAGGCATTGAACTCATGATGGATCAGGGGAACAGGTAGTGCCCTCCCCCAGCTCCTGCCAGCAAACTGCCTGGAGTGTGTCAAACTCTTGTCTGCCAAAACTGAGGGTTTGTAGCTTTTGCAGTGAGGCTGATGGATGTTGTAGGCTCAGTCTCAAAGGATGCTCTGGAGCACACCTGTATGAAGAATTTCTCTGCTGAGCATGGCAGGGAACCCATTAAGCATCTCGTTGTTGTTGTTGCCATGCAGTGTGAAGTGAGAACGTACAAAGGACTCTTTTTAGCTTTCCTTACCTCATTTTGTCCATGTGTTGCATTTCGATGAACAGATGATGTTTCTTTTTCCTTAGAAAACTTTTAGGATGTCTTGTGGTATTTATTAACAGCCAGTCAGTCTTCTAATCTCTCACATCAATGTTTTGCTTACTGAGCCGGTAAAATTCTCTCCTTCCTCACTGAGGTGTTGAAAAATTCAGTAGCCCTGTCTCTAAAATTGAGCCACAGGTAAATACAGATAAAGGCCTTGGCCATCTGGAATAGCAGCTCCTATTCCTGCCTACTTTGGTCACAGTTTATTTTGGGGTAAGTAACTCTGTTCCTCACCTGCAGAGACTCAAATAGAAGCCTGGAGGTCTTGAGGGGGTTTAATTACCAAAGACCAGAGAACTCCCAGCTCAGCACATGTTTCTGCCCAGCAGTTCTCAGACAGATTCCACACTGCTG
This sequence comes from Lichenostomus cassidix, assembly GCF_008360975.1. Lineage (NCBI taxonomy): Eukaryota > Metazoa > Chordata > Aves > Passeriformes > Meliphagidae > Lichenostomus > Lichenostomus cassidix. Next base: position 4,555,043 of record NC_139502.1, on the reverse strand, counting down.
AGAAGATTCCACACACACGGAAATTAAGCTTCACATGGAATATGCTGCAGCCAGGAAGGTTTTTTCCCCCTGGCTCTGCTGCAGAAGCACTGTGGACCGTTTTTTCCCAAATTTGTCATAGTCAGCACTGTCTGTGCATGTTCTTACCAAGAGCCCCCAGCAGTGCCTGGGCAGATGCCATCTCCTGTGTGAGGTGGGGATGCCCTTCTGTCCAAAAAGCTGCCTGGACACCCTGCATTGGGTCAGGCTTAACCCCCTGTACTGGGAGAGCCAAAAGCTTCACCCAGAGCCTTTCCCAGCCATGTGGGATGGAGCTCATGGGCCTCACACAGAATCCTTAGTCTGGAGCCTTAAGCCCAGCCCAGTCACAGAGGTCTGGTTAAGCTGCAGAGTGAAGCATCTAAAGGTATAAGTAAAACCCAGACTAGTACAGAATTGGGCCTTTCCCTTCCGTAGCTGTCCCTAGGAGTCCTTGATGCCACAAGTAGGTGCCTGGTGGCTGTGTTGGATGGAGGGAGGGACTGAAATTAAGTGGCTTAAGTAGCACGTCAGTGTTTAGCTGTGGCTAATTTTAGATCCTACCTGAATGTACCAAACTTGCCTCAAAGCATGGACTCCCTCCTCTTCATCAGAAACAGGAAGAAGAAGAAACAGAAGTATTTGGGTTGAATAAAAGGAAAGAAAACTATCTGCCTTCAATTCAGTTTCTGTAAATAGACATTTGAGTGGCAAACCCACATTTCCTCCCTTGTAGATTCTCTGCCTCTGCTGTACATATCCAGCTGGCTTGGGTTGTGGGGACCAGACTGTACTGTTTCCTGTCATGTGCTGTATGCAGAAGATGTCTTACTTTTGTCTGTAGTGTTTTATAATTTGGGTTTTGTCTTTTTGCTTACTTCTTTTGTATCTCACCCGTTGAATAAAATCAAGTGCCCTACATTCAACAAATGGAATTACGGGTCTTTAGTTAAATCCATTAAGAACAGGTGTAACCCCTGTGGAAGTTAAGGGCTGGGTGTAAAAAGCAGAAAACCTCAGGGCTTAACTTGCCCCTCTTCTGACCAGCCAGGCTATTTTCAAGTCAGAGATACAGCCTGTATTTCATATTTCACCTGCCCTTCCCTAACTGTGATTTTTTCCACTCTACAAGAAAGCTCACAAGATCCCTCTAAGGCAGAACTGTTTCTGTGACCTTCTGTACCTTAATTCTTATTTAATTACCCCTTTTCTCTCACTGAGACAGTTACAGTCAGCACAGACCATACTTGACCCATACTCAGTAAGTGTTACCCCCATTCCACAACTTCTGAAATTTCATGGCTTTTTTTCCAAGGACAGAAAAGAAGGAAGAGCCCTGTGTGGGTAAGGCTGGGCCTGGAGCTGCTGCTCTGGTACCACGAGGGTCACATTCTGGTCAGACCAACGTTGGGGGCTCAGGGTTTGGTCAGGGCTAAAACACACCTGGGTGACTTTGTAAGGGAAACCCACAGTGACAGAAAGCTGTCTGAAATTCCACCCCCCCTCCAGCTGGACCGTTCATGGACTCCTTTCCTCAGGGATCTTCGCCTCTCCAGGGGAGCAGCATCAAACATTGTTGTTTATTTTCTTAGACAAAGGGAGCAGCTCAGGCTTCTCTAAAATACCTTTGCTATACCAGCACTGAAAAGTCCCAAGGCTCCTGTCTTGGGCTTCCTGCCTTGGAGCAATGCTCATGTGTCCTTGGGAGTGCAAGAAAAGTTGGGAGCAAGACTCTGCTTTTGCCTATTCAGCTCTGCAGGAGTAACCAGCAGTTCTCACTGGTATGGCAACAAGAACAGGTCCAAGAGCCCCAGGCCAGGGCTGTTCTGCTCATGGCTCTCAGGACACTGAAGGAGCAGGGAATGGTGAAGGATTTGGCCTGGGAAGGTGGTTGGGTGCAGGATCTGCCCCAAGTGGCTCCATGGCTGCACCAGCCCCTGTCTGTCCCTGAGCCACAGAGAGCTGGGATGTACCAGCTCCTGTCACAGGGCTGGTGGCACCTCCAGGCACCCGGGGCACCTCTGTTTCTGTAATTCGCCCCCAGGGCTGTACCCTGAGGGGCACCAGGGGGCACTGCCAGCTCCTCCTCCCACCTGAACCAGCCAAGCACAGCCTTGCACAGCACCAGCTTCAGCAGGTGCAGGTGACAATGAAGGGCCCTGCAAAGGGCCACACGTGGGTCCTTGGTGAGTCAGACCTGAGCTTTGGCTGCCAAAAAGCCAGAGCTTAAATCCTGCTGTGGCAAAAAGCAGTGGGACAAGGGGCCAAGGACTGCAGGCCCCATGCATGGAAACTTCAACCCTGCACAGTTTGGCTCATACAAGCTGACATTTGCAGATAAATAAACTCCCAGAGGCCAAGTGAGATTCCCAGACTGGCAGAAGCATTTGGTTTGAATAAATGACATTAGATTGGCTGCTCCAAAGCACTCCTGGGCCCCTCTAGAGCAACCTGCCATGTTCTCCTCACACTCCACAGTGTGTGGGCTCCCAGCAGTGGCAGTGCTGAGCCTCAAGCTGCTGCCTGAACACTTCCCTGCAAGTTTATTTGACCTCTGCTTCCCTTCGCTGGGATAAAGTGGTGCTCACTGTGTGTGTGAGGGCTGTGCATGGCCAGCCCCTGGCAGTGGTGGTAATTCCACATGTTCTGTTGTCACCACTGCAGAGAACACCTGGAGCCCTGAGCATGAGCTGCTGGCACAGCAAATGCCCATGCAGGTTGCAGAAATGCCACCTACCCCCTCCAAAAGGCAGTTCTAGGTCACTGAGCTCAGAGGGGGAGCAGCAGTCCCTAGGGAATGCTGTGGGGAATTCTTGCCCCAGATCCCTTTGGACACGAACAAGTTTGGAAAGAAAGTGGTACACAGCAATGTTTTGCTGGACAGAGGTAGAACATGGGTGGAATGTTTTGCCTGTAAAACTGATTCCCAGTCACCAGGGTGCTGTTTCACACTGCTTTGCCATCCTTACACCTCAGCCCATTCACAGACTGGTTTGGGAGCAGTGTCCATTCTTTGCACACCTTAGAGAGCTAAAAGCTCTTTGCTAATTGCCCTCCCCAGAAAGCCACAGTCACAGCCAGACTGTGGTCTGAGGACACAGCAAGTGACAGAGCCACCCCCTGTGCACAGGGAGGAGGAGGAGACAGCAGGAAGCTCTTGGGAGCAGCACCCGTGACCTGTGGAACTTGTGATTCACTGTAATTCACTCCAAGGGCTGTACCCTGAGGAGCCCTTTCAGGTGCTTTCAGGAGTCCCCCAGAGCATCTCCTCAGCACTTAGAGCATCAGCAAGAGGGATTTAAGGGCATCAGCTTTAGTGACAGCTGACAGGACATCCTGGGAAACATGGAAAAACACTGCACAGTGGTGGAAATCCATCTCGGAGAGACATCCTGGCCAGTTCCAGGAATGAGCAGCTGCCTCTCATTGCCCACCCCCATCTGTGCTGGGCAGCTCTGCCAGCACCTCCCTGATGCTGTTACATCCAGCTCCAACCTCCAGCTCCTGCAGCTTGGAAGGGCCAGGGAGGAACAGGCTGCAACAGCTTGGCTTCATCTCCCAGCTCTGCCACAGCTCCCTGAGCCACCTCTGCCTCGAGGGCACCTCAGGGTGGCAGCACCCTGGGAGCTCACGTTGCTCTTGCACAGCCCTGTGCATTCCAGGAGACATCGTTGTTCTTTCCCAGGAGGCAAATCCTCTGCTCCTGCTCTGGTGGCACCATCAGATGCTGATGGAGCTGCTCCCCTCGGAGGCACAGCCAGGGCTCCTGGACAGGCTCACCCTCTTTGGCTGCAGCTCAGGCAGAAAAGCTGTTGTGACCCCAAACCCACTCTGTGTGCTTCAAAAGAGGCTATTCTGACTAATTTCCATGCATTTATCTGATGACTGGAGTACAGCACAGGCACTGGAAAGAAGAAAACCTGGCTCACCAGAATGGTCCATTCAGTGCTGAGGAGGTTAGCCAGTCCCCCAGGAAAATCAGACCCACAAATCAGACAGGACAGGACTCCTTCCCCCTCCTCAGTCTCATTCTTTGTTCTTTAGGTCAAATAAAATATGTTCCCATGGTCCTTACAAATTCCTATGGAAACAAGCTTAAATAAACTGCCCAGGGAGCAGCAGCAGTGCTGTGACCCAAGATCCTGCAAGGCAGAGAGCCCAGACACACCGGGGCACTCACAGTGACAACCACAGCCCAGAGCTCAGCCCAGTTAGGCTCCCCAGAGCACTGGGAGATACACTGGGACCATGTGCACGATGGGGCCAGCATGGGAGGCCTGGCCAGAGGGCTTGGAGGTCACCCAAAGTTCTTGTTAAGGACAAAATTACTTGCTCTGGCAAACCCTGCCTGCACCAAAGTGCTGCTGCAGCTCCTGCAAAGAGCAGCAATCAGCAAACCTGCAGGGGAGCAGCTAGGCCCTCCCTGCTCCTGTCATCCCCTCCTGCTCCTCTCATCCCTCCGTGCTCCTCTCATCCCTCCGTGCTCCTCTCATCCCCTCGCACTCCTCTCATCCCCTTGTGCTCCTCTCCTCCCCTTCCTGCCCAGCATTAATGTGCACCAGGGAGGGGATGGCTGGAGCCTCCTGGCCAGAGTGGACAAGCCAGCTCTGCCTGCACAGCTCTATGTCCCCAGCAGAGCAGGGCAGGGACACACAAGTGCTGCAGGGGTGGCACAGTCCAGCAGCCTGTCCTGTCCATGAGCAGGGAGTCACTGGGAGGAGGACTGACTGCCTCCCCTCCCTGCCTGTGCCAGCTGCCTCCAGAACCTGCTGCCCTCGAGCTCCCAGTTGGGTACTTGTGGCACCTGGGGCTGGGCAGGACACTCAGCCTGCACAGGGGACACAGTGGCAAACCCCAAGGATGTGTCTGAAGCTGGTTGTGTAACCAGAGCCACCCTCCAGTACATGGATACTGGGAAAAGCCATCTGGAGCCACAAAACCTCCTCCCCAGCATGAGACCAGGACAGACAGAGTGGCCCCTGTGGTCACCAGCCACTCTGAGCTGTGGCAGGACTCACATTCCTGCTGGCATTTCTTACAGCAGCTCCTTTCCCCAGGATGACAGGCTTTTCCAGCACTGAAACTGCTGACAATTAAAATTCTCTTCTTCCCGAACAGCCCCAACTGGCCCTTCCTGAGGAAACTCCAGGCACACGTGCCCCACCAAGACAGGATGTTTACACTCAGAGGGTGACCTCCAACCTCCCTGGTGACACAACATCAAGCCTGAGCCTCCAGCCATCACCCACTGGAATTTAGGGGGGATTTCAGAATCCCAGCACAAAGCTGGGAATGATGCACACATTGCCAGTGAGCCAAACCATGAGGAGGGACAGGTTTCTGTGATGCAGTGGGTGTGTGTGACAGCCTGTGCTGACAGAGAATGGCAGTGCTCATCCTCCTCTTAATGGAGGAGACCTCAGCCTGGCACAGCCATGTCCCCTCCCTCAGGCCCTTGGGAAGTCTCAGACATGGCCTCAAGTGTCAGATGAATTGAGTGGCTTGAGGATGTCCCTGCAGGACTCCAGCCAAGCGAGGTGGGGGCTGAGTGGGTCCTGAGGCACCTGCAGCAGATTAGGGAGGAAATTTTGCTGCAGGACACAGGAGCTGGGACAGGGATCAGCAGGGTTGAAAGCCATCTGCCTCTCAGCCTCCTCCAGATGCTGCCAGCCAGGAACAAGGGCTTGTCATGGTCCCAAGGTTCATCCCAGGCTTTGCTGGCCCAGCTGAGAGGGGCAGGAACGGGCTCAGGGAGAACCTGCAGGCTGGATCTCACCGGGGTGAAACCACGGCACAATGAAAGGGCAGGAAGGCAGATATTTGGGGGCAATTACCTCTCCCAGAAAAGGACATCTGTCCTTTCCTCTCCTAGAAAGGTCATTGCTCAGCCACCAGATGCCACTTTGTGCAGTGTAAGGTGTAAGTCACAGCTCCTGCTAAGCAGGTGAGACAAAACAAGAGCTCAATCCTGCTCCTAAATCCTTTGCACTTTAAAATCTGTCCCGTTTCTCCAAGGAGTGCTCTGGATGTCACACCCCTCCCATTTGTGTTACCATGTGTCTAAGTGGTATCATGGCCAATACCTACCCAGAAAGGCAATAAAACAAGTGATTTATTTGTAGCTGTTTTCCCTTTAATGCAGCAGCTGGATGTGACCAGCTGGTATGGAGAGGGCCAGCAGCCAGGGAGTGTGGAGAGCTGGCCTTACACTGGTCACAGCTTCGAGAAAAATTGTTCTGGAGTTTTTGGGTTTTAAAGGGTGGTTGCCTTATCATAGAAAAAAAAAAGAGCTGGGCTTTAACACCGTGGAGCAGCAGCTTAGAAATGCCTCTGTCATCGGCATGAACAAGCAGGGAGATGTTCATCTGGGACAAAGGCTCAGGACCTGGGGTGCTGCAGTCTGTGACACCACCTGCTTGTTTCAGTGGCTGTGGAAAGCCCCATGTTCCAAAGGGAAATATCTGCCCTTATTCTATGGCTGGGAAAAAGAGAGGAAGATCTACAGCTGCTCCTGAGGCCATGTAGCCTGTGGATGCTGCTTCCCAGACTGAAAATGGGTGTCAAAGCCCAGAGTGAGGGATCCTGGGTGGTCCCCAGGCAGCACCAACGTGGCAGAGCCTGTCTCTGACAACCCACATGAGGCTGGGGGTTCCTGTCCCCCTCCCTTGGTCCCTCAGGAGCCACAGCTCTTGCAGAGCTCCAGTGCAAGGAGGTTTCACAGGGAAACAGAGCCAAGACCAGACCAGTTTCTGTGCTGGACTGACCCTCCAGCCTGCCCACCATGTTTGGACAGTACCTGTAACTCATTGCACCCAAAACACAACCACTGATTCACCAACATCCCCAAGGGCCCAGGGCTGTTTGCAGACTCCCCACAGGATCCCACAGGGGATGGCAGACGGGATGGCACTGAGCTGAGGAGGTGACATTGACCCCCCTCTTCAGACAGGCCAGAAAGAGAAGTGGAGCTCTGCTACCTCACACATCCCTGTGGAGCAGAGATTTACCCTGCACTGTGCTGAGTGTTTCCTGTAGTCTCTCCCTGACAGTGAGTGATCCCACCAAGTCTGCATCCTCATCATTGTGCACACACCAAGTCCTCCTTTGTTTCAACCAGCGTTAACACCCCAGAAAGTCTTTAAATATCCTTAAATACCCTCAAATACCCTCATGTACCCTAAAATCCAGGGGTTTTCATTCCCCACACTCTTGTGGTGCTGGATTGACACCCACAAGCAGCTGAAGACCCCCCTCCCAGAGCTGTTGTTTTTATGGCTGCCTGTCCCTTTTGCAGGTGGATCATTCCCCATCCCAGGGCTGTTGTTTTTATGGCTGCCTGTCCCTTTTGCAGGTGGATCATTCCCCATCCCAGGGCTGTTGTTTTTATGGCTGCCTGTCCCTTTTGCAGGTCGATCGCATCACTGCCTCCAGAGACTGAGCACCAGCACTTCCCCCGGAGCTGCTGCAGCCATCCAGGGCCTCGAGGAGCAGGAGCAAGGGGTGAGCAGTGGCATCCAGACAGCAGTCCTGGGGTACCACAATCACAAGGGTGACACCATTCCAGGGGTGAGACCATCCCTGCTATGACACCAATCCTGAGGTGACACTATCCCTGGGGTGATGCCATCCCAAGGGTGACATCATCCCTGGTGTGACTCCAGCCCTGGGGTGATGCCAGACTTGGGGGGATGCCACCTCGAGAGTGACACTGTCTCTGGGGTGTCACCAGCTCTGGGATGACACCAGCCCTGGAGTGATGTCATCCCAAGAGTGACACCATGTCTGGTGTCATCCCAGAGCTGACACCATCTCAAGGGTGACACCATCCCAGAGGTGATGTCACCCCAAGGGTGACACCACCCCTGGGCTCAGTCCAGGCCCCACCAAGGCAGTGGTGGCTCCAGTCAGGTCCCATCTGCTCCACAGCCCTGCCCAGCAGCCCTAAATGTGAGTGTTTAGCACTGAACAAAGCCTAGAGCTACCCCCTGATAGGTGACACATGCAGAGGTCACTCTACTCTCTGGTTGTGTTTTGCACTGCAGTTCTTGTCTTGCTTGTAGGTTTTAAACAATAAAAGTCTCCAAAGATTGTCTTGATTTTTAGAGCAAATGCCAAAAGAGGAGTGTTCTGCTTTAGAAATGCCAGTTTGTTCTTGGATGATTTCTTCCCCTCTTGGCTTCTGCAGCCCAGGAAACAAGGCCAAGTTCACGACTCCCTCCTGCTCCGCCTTCTTTTCCTGTTCAATGACAGTTCTGAGGGCTTTGACTCAAATTTCCCCCTGCCTGTGAGTGTGGTGGGGATGTGTCTCACACAGAGTGTGAGGGCTGAGCCTTCCGTCCTTGTGGTGCTTTTGTCACAACAGCCTGCCTGGACAGTCCTGCACTTTAGCACACCAGGCCCATGCAGACAAGGGCAATTAGTCAAAAATCCCCCCAGTCCAACCCAAAAACCTGCTGAGATGTCCACAGCAAGCTCCTGGGAACAGAGAAAACCACCAGCTTCCATAGGATTAGATCAGAAAACTCCCAGCCCATATGGGATGCAGAGGAGCAGCGGTTTGGTGCTCAGCTTGGGGAGGGATGTTGGGAAATGCCTCTTGGCCCATGGGGGACATTCCCAGCTCCCACTGCCATAAATCCAGCAGGGGAAGGATTCCTGAGGGTTTTGGGCACAAAGCTGCACAGAACAACCCCAGATCTCACCTGGCCTTAGATTGTCACCACCCCAGATACAACCAGGACTCACCCAGACCATTTGGCTGTGACAATCCCTGGCACAGGAGTTACCTTTGGGTCTGATTGTCCTTTCCAAAGTGCTTTGAGCTCTGGTAACACAGACCTTGGTGAGGAAGTGCTGGAGGTGTCGATGTGAGATGAGGCCATGGTTCAGACTGGCTTGGACAGCTTGTTTGGAGTGAAAGATTGAGCTTTTCTGATTTTTAACACAACCCACAATGTCCAGTCCCACACCTCCAGCTTTAGCAGACCTGTGCCAATGCTGTCAGAGAGGGGCTGGGGACACAGTGGTGCCATAGACCTGCACAGGAGCTGCTGCCACCCCCAGAGCAATCCGTGACTACAGGTTTACCAGGGTAATCCATTTTCATGGATTCATGGAATCATTTGGGTAGGAAGGGACCTTAAAGATCATCGTGTTTCAGGCCCCCTGCCATGGGCCAGGACACTTCCTTGGACACCAAAGCACAGGACACACAGCCTGACCATCCCCCAGCCTGCTTGGCTGTGCAAAATCCAGCTCTGGAGGGTACGGAAAATTCCTGGAACATGGGCCCTTTGAGCTATAAAGCATCCTTATCCCAGTTCTGTCAATATGTCCTGGAATGTGGGGGGAAAAATCCAAACTAGAGCATAGAACACCCCAGAATGACATCTTGCTCCATTTCAGCTACTCCAGAGCACTTGGGCTGGGCTGGGACAGATTTACTCCAGGTCAAGGACGCATGAGAAATTGAAAAGCTGTGCAGACAAAGCAAAGTGTTCTCTCACGGAGGGCAGACAGGGCTGCAAGCAGGGAAGTGTTCATTCCAGCAGCACTGCAGAGGGAAATCTGCTGGAGGCAGGGGATGAGTTTGACATAAATTCTCAGGAGCAGCTCAGGGCTGAGGTGAGTCACTGCAGTGAGGAGAACCTTCCCAGCTTTGGGTCAGGCTGTGCAGGAGGGTGAAAGTGGGTGGGGTCAGATTTGACAGCCAGAAGAACTGCTTCCCTGTGAGGGTGGGGAGGCCGTGGCACAGGGTGCCCAGGGAAGCTGTGGCTGCCCCTGGATCCCTGGAAGTGTCCAAGGCCAGGCTGGACAGGGCTTGGAGCAATCTGGGGTAGTGGGAGGTGTCCCTGCCCATGGCAGGGGTGGGACTGGATGAGTTTTAAGGTCCTTCCAACCCAAACCATTCCATGATTGTATGATTCAAGTCTGCTTCCACTTGGACACTGCTGCACATCAACCTGGAACATCCTCACTTTTCCCACCATCTGAGCAGGAGTGGGGCTGCTGTTTGCCAGAACCTCATTTTAGGGTAATAAAGGACAGCTGTGTGTGTGTGTAAGTGAGTTTGTCCCCTCCTCCTCGCAATGTTTTCAAAGCCCACACATGGGTCTAAATAAACCAGCGGATACACACTCCATCTACAGAATCATGGAATCATTAAAGTTGGAAAAGACCTCCAAGACCATCAGTCCAGTCTTTGGATGTGTACACACATCAGCCACCATGGCACAGGACCCTCACAAACACTGCAGGCTGAGCCCAGCATGAGTCAGCTCCTCTGGTGGAAATGCATTTAAAAAAATAATATAGAACAAAAAGGCTCCAGACTTAATTGGACTGACAAAGCCAAGCCGGGAAAAGCTTTGATGCTTTTGCACAAAACCGAAGCACTGATGATGCAGAGTGTGTCCAAAGGCTGATGCGACTCCTCCTGCTCCTGCACAGCATCACCAGCAGCTCCACTCCTGCTGCAAACTGGTGCAGCTCTGCAAGAAATTCCTAATTGAGACAACATCCCCCTTCCTCCTTGGGCTAGAGATCCTCTGAGCTCCTCCAACAGCCTCCTCCCTCATCCCTGGAGCATGGGAAGCAGCTCTGGGATCCATCAGTGCATTACAAACTGCAGCACTCTGGACTGGGCACACAGAACATCCAATCCACCCCGGCTGAAAACCCTGCAGGTGGGAAGGGCTTTTGGCACAGCTCATCCCTTCTGTGGCTTTTCTGCTGTAGAGAGGGAGGGAAAAAACCCAACCCAAAGCAACATCCTGAGGTTCCAGTGCAGTGATTTATCGCTGAGCTGGCTGCAGACAGACACACAGACACACCAACAGACAGACAGACAGACAGACAGACATCCCCAGTGCAGCTGATGCTGCCTCGCTGTCTCCCCAGAAGGAGTTGGCATTACTTGAATTCAAAGGCATTTTCTCCAAACACAACAGGGACCACAGGGAAAGGAACATCTCAGAGAATTCCCTGCAGCCTTCCCCTTACAGGCACAAGGACACTCCGCCTGCTGTAGCCACCCCAAATGAACTCAAAACCCTTCGCTGCTGGTTTAGCTCAGCATTATTCAGGAGGATTGCACTGAACTAGTTTAGTGCCTGCAGAGGTTTGTCTGCAGCAGGGAGGAACCAAGGACTAGGAGCAGGACCAGGACCACTCGTGGTGGCAGCAGAGCTCCCATGCAGCAGGGGGAGACCATCACGGTAGGATCATGGCTGTTCCCAGCTCTCACTGGGATAAAAGGGGAGGAAACACTCAGAGAAACCCCCCAACAGCCTCCAGCCACCAGCACCCCTCGGATCAGTCTTCTAGAGAAGGGATGCATAGGGCAGTATGTAAATGTGATTCTGCCAAGATGCTTTAGATGTCTGCAGTAGAGCATAAAGTAACAGTTGTCAGCTTGAAAAATATATTAGACCTTAAAAAGGCCTCTGGTAAAAAGAAGGCAAAAAAAGGGAGGGAGGAGAGAGAAAAAATGGTTTATTTTTCAATTTTGGCTAGACCACGGTTTTCAGTAAATATTCAGATAAATAATTTGCCATTGTTGTTTTCAAACAAATACAACAAATAAAGCTCCCCTGTTAAAGCCTAGATCTGAATTACTTTGTAGGGAAATGAAAACATTTCCTCTGGGGACTCAGCATTCTCCTCCCCTAAATACTGCAGCAAATATGGAGAGGTAAAGATCTCCCAGAAGCAGCTCAGGAGCTCTGCTCTGCACACCCCAGCAGGGCCACCCGTGGCTCTGCAGCCCCTTGTTGTGCCTTTGTCCCCTGTGTCCCATTTCCCTCGTGTCCCATGTCCCACCCGTCCCACATGTCCTGGCCCTGCTCCCACCTCCAGAGCCAGTGGGAAGTTTCCTTCCTCCCTAGCAATCCCATGCAGTGATTTCTGTGATTTCCCCTCTTTAAACTGGTTTCAGAGCTGTTCTGCAGTGGGAGCTCAGAGGTGTCAGAATTGCAATGCTCCGGTTCCTTCTCTAAACCCAGATTTGGATTTACTGTGATTTATTTATTGTGCTCCATGACCTTTGCCTGCTAACACTGAATAATCTAAGATCCCTTAAGCCAACAGGATCCCTACCTGCTGTTCCCCATGAAGATCTGTGTTTATCCTGCTGAACCAATGGAATCTCTGGCTGTTTGCCAGCAAGTTTGTGCCTTCTTATTTCTTCCTCGCATTTGGGTCTGTTTCTTATTTATTTAATTTTATGTTGTAGGAATGTTAAAATGTGCCACAGTGGATGAGGTTGGTGGCTTGGGTGGTCCCACACTTGGCTCAGCTGCTGCCTGAGTCAGCTAAGTTTTTGCAGTAAGAAATCATTTGGAAGGGGTATAAAGTGAAGGCTAAGCCCAGCAGTCCTTATTCCATAAAACATCCCTGCAGAGCACTGAGGGCAGGATGCCCCAGCACTTCCAGCACCAGCAGCTGTCTCTAGACACAGCTCCCTCTGTTCCTCAGTGTAGGGCAAACCCTGTGTCAGTGGGGGACAAACCCCCCCACAGTCAGAGCCCATCCTGGAGGTGGGAAAATCAACAACACAGGAAAATCTGTGCTGGAAAATGGCACAGATGGTGACCAGGACCCCTGTGTTTGATGGCACCAGGCACTGAGGGGGTTTAACCCACCACAGGCTGCAGGAACGTGTGGGATGTTGCTGCACCATGACAGCCAGGAGGGACCTGCAAATCATGGAATCCCAGAATGGTTTGGGTTGTAAGGGACCTTAAATCTCATCCAGTCCCAGCCCTGCCCTGGGCAGAGACACCTTCCACTATGCCAGGTTGCTCCACGCCCTTTCCAACCTGGCCTTGCACAGCTCCACTTGAACACCTCTCCTGGCAGCATCAGGGGTAGATCTGGGGCAGCCCCTCTGCATTTCCCTGGTGCTTTTGGGCTGTGTGAGCAGCACAGAGGAAACTTTCACACTCAGGAGTGTAACAGCTTCCCAGGGAAGGACCAGGCACAAGATGGCTCCAGTGCTGGGCACAACTTGATCACAGCTGCAGCTCCCCTGGAAAAGCTGCACAAAGAGAATGTGGCATTTCTCTGGCATCCAGGCACGTACTTCTCTCAGCTGTCTGGGATATGAGACCCTTCTGATTCAAAAACCAGGAAGTTTGTTACTGGAGGTGCTGCTGTGGCCTCTCCTGCTCCCCTGGGAGCAGCAGCACAACCGAGGGCTGTGCTCAGGGAATTGATCAGTGAAATCCATGGCACTTGATACATGGCATTGGATACATGGCATTGGCTCTGGATTTATGGCATTAGACATCACACTGTGTCCCAGATTATTACCAAGTTTTGGGAGTTTTCATGGTTTTCTCAAATGGTAGATACAGTTACTGCTGGTGGTCCTCCCATTTCTGAGATGCTTCCCAGGAATGTCTGAAAAGCTTTTGGCTTTGAGAGGAAAACCCCAGCTCTCCCTCCCCTCTACCATTATTTGCCTTTCATTCATTCCCATGTCAGACAGAACACACGGAAGTCTTTTGTCTGCTTGGCCTTTCCACGGAAACAGGATGGGCTGGGATCCTGAGAGGATCCAGGCAGGATCAGCAGCCACACAGGGCTTTAATCTTAGTCACTATCTGCTGTCTCCCAATTCCAGTGGGCACTGTGAGCCCCTGCCAAACTGGCCTCAGAGAAGAAGATAGAGTTACCTTCATGTTTGTAGCATTACCTAAACTTTCGCCTGCCTGCTCTGGAAAAACATTTGGATGTTTAAAGAACCAGGAATCTGTTAACAGGAACTAATCCTGGGTGTCTTTGTCAGAAAACTCCATAGCTGCTCAGCTTTTCCTGCCCAAAGAGAGCAGCAACAGAACCAAGGGGATGGCACTGATCAAGATCCTGTCCCTGGTGCTCCTGTAAGGCTGAAGGACATGAGAATTGCAAGGGACCCTCAGGGTCTGCAACAAAGCCAGAGCTGAGGGCAGCACAGACCCCTTTCAGAGCACAGCACCTGGTTCCAGCCATTAAATCTCAAGGGAATGTGTGTTCCAGCTGGGAACACTGGTGATGCAGCAAATTGACAGGTTTAAATTATTAAGAAGAGGAAACTTCCACTGAACCTGGTATTCCAGTACCTGAGCTCCAGTTCTACTTCTGAAGCAACAAGTGCCACCAAGAGCTCTGCTCCAGGAGCTTCCTCCTTGTATCCTCCAGACCTGGCTTTTCCCAAACCTGGGATTACTGCTGTCTGGGAGATGGGCCCAGGCAGTGGATGGAAATGGTTTCTCTTGCTGTACTGGCCCCTCCAGACTGGTCTGCACCCTGAGAAGGAGCTGCACAGGAGCCTCATTCCATCACCTCCACTGGGATCAGCCAGGGAACCCCATTGCTCTGGAAAGCCAGAGGGACCAGGGACAAAACTGCTGAACACTTTTCCTGGTTTTTTTTGCCTCTGAAGACTGAGGGTGCAACATGTACCTTCAGTACACCCTCTGCCACAGTCAGCAATTAAAACTGCATTTCTCTGTGTTATCTGGGTCAATGCAAATTTCCTCAGTCTCCAAAATGCAGCTTATAAGATTCTCCTACAGCTGCCAAGGAGAAAACAAGGGTTTGCTGTCATGTCTGGAGGAGGAGTTGTTGTCACAGAAGTGTTTCAGAGCACTCAGGACACAATTCACTGCTCTGCCAACAACTCCCTCTTTCACCCTCGACAGGTTATTTGCCTCCACATCCTTCTTCAATTAAAAGAGAAATACTTATTTTATTTTGCAAGTAGATTATTTTTGCTGGATTATCTCAGGCTGGGGGAGCAGCCTGGACCAAGCCATCCCGATTCCTCCCCAGACAGGGACAGGCAGAGGCAGACAAGTGAGGATGACTTCAGAATTTGACCTACTGAGCTGGACTGTTTAAAGAAACAAACAAGAAACTGTCTGATGCTACTGCAGTTATTTCAATACATTTTTAGCAACTGGAAATCTCTCCAATTTCCATGGCAGGCTGTGGGACAGGCGGCTGTGATCACTTTTACTTCAAGTGTCTCACACCCGCAGACACTCATCTTACCCCCCAAAAGTTAACAACTGTCAAATTCACACCAAAACAGAAGTTCCCTAGTTGTATCCCACAGGATCAGCTCTGGCAGTCCCTGGAATGCTGCCTGTGTAGCCCAGGCTTGCTTCCTCACCTGCCCTGCTTTAGACACAGCTAAAAATACCCCCCATTCATTCCCAGTGTTTTTTTTTTCCACATCTGCTGTTGCTGTGGTTACTGGAGCCACTTGGACAGGGAGGGTGAGGCCCTGCATGGCCCCTGATGGGGAGGGTATTTCCAGGTGGTTCATCCTTGCACCCTTTTATTTAAGGTGTTTAAAGGCTCACAAGTGCCCACATCTTAAATAAAACCTGGGAATCAATCCCAGCCTTCTCCTCAGCCACTTCAGTCGGGAGCATCTGTCATGTACAGAAATTTTCATTCTATCTGAACCCAGGCACTGCAGAGTCCAAAAATCTCGCTTTCCCAGAGGACTTTTCCCAGCTTTTCTTTCAAACAGCTCCAGGTTTGTCCACACAGGTCACAGCCCTGGCAAGATGGGATCTTGCATGGGAATGCTTACAGGCAGACAAAGCTTGCCAAGGCCAAAGGTGCTCACATTTCACATGTGAAACAGACTGAAGGAATGCAGACATTCCCTGTTCCTGCCTGGGTTTTACTTTCCCAGAGACTTTCCATTGAGTAAGAAATACCTCAAAAAAGGATCCCAACACCTCTGTTCCCAGCCATTTCCTGGTGAGCCCAAAGTGACCACAGGGTCTTGCAGGCAGCAGGAGAGAAGCACAAAGCATCTTCTGGAAGCAGCTGAAGGCTCACACACCCAGAGGAGATGCCAGGGAGGATTTGAAATGGGAATGGAAAGTGGAATATAGAAATCCCCAGCTTTCTTGTGAGTAGAAGTTACCTCATTGCTAAGTTCAGTTTTCCACTCCCTGTGGTATTTTTGCATGCTATGGTTTCTCCATCCCTATTAATTCCTCCAGCTCTGGAAAAGGCCCCACGATTTAATGTCTGTGAGTAACTACAGAATTCCCTGTTACGGCTGCAGCTCTGGACACATCCAGCACAAGCCAGGATGTCCCCTGGGTGGAGGGGACAAGTCCTTCACCACCAGGGACACCTCACTTTGGGGGACAACTGCACTGATCTTGTGGCAAGAGGAAACATTTCCCCTCATTCTCCAGACCTTTCCAAGATATTTTTCTTTTCCACATTAGCAGGAAAGACCCTTCAAAACATTTAAGTATTAAAAAATACTTAAATAGTCTAAAAGTTCTGGCAATGTTCTACGGACTTTCAGCCACTGTCTGAATCCACTGATTTATTTTATAGCTCATGTTATTTTTACAAGTTATTTTATAGCTGTTTCTTAAAAAAAGAGATGCATTACACTCTCCAGCAACACCACAACAGAGAGCATACTCTGTCTGAGTCTCCCTGGCGTTTCCATCAGCCCCACACAAACCCTTATCTCTGACTCAGATGGGGCTTTCTCTGCCAAATTTAGGAAGAAAAAAGCAATTTATTTCCCTGCCAAGTGAGGAGCTCCTCAGCTTTCCCAGGGTAGACGAGCCTTTGGAAGAACAAGCAGGATTCACCTGCAGGGAGAGCCCTGGGAACACCCCCTGTGACACAGCCACTGCTGGGGGTGTTCTGAGCCCACCTGAGCTCCCTGTCCTCTATCCAGAGGGACAAAGCCCAGGATAGAGCAGCTTCTCCCTTGCAGCCTCAGCACAAAAAGGACAGAAATCAGTGCAAATGGCCCAGCCAGGACTCCCCATTTGGGCTCCTTGCAGCTGCCTCAGCCCCATCCCGGTCTCCCCACTTCCCTGTCCCACAGTGAGCTGCTCCCAAGGCTCTCTGCCCCCCACCATCCCCAAACCCATCCCTGAGCCTCCATTGCCCTTGGCAGCCTGCCCTGGGAGCCCAGCCCTGCTCCCATGAGGCTTGTGATGCCTGATGATTTTTTGTCCTTTCTCTTTATACCCTTTTAATACATTTTTATACCCTTTTAATACATTTTTATACCCTTTCCCTCCCCGTGTACCCTTCACAAACACTCCATGGACAGCACCACACGTTTATAACTCATGTAGTCTGACATTTAGCTATGTTTCGGGGTTTTGCAAAGTGGGAAGACCAAATATTCATACTATCTCAAAACTAGAGGCTCCAACCTTGAATGGAGCTTCCTCTCTGGAACATGTTTTTGTCACCTAGGCTGTAGTCTCATTTAGGAGGGGTAATCAGAATAGGGGGACAATTACTTCATTTAAGTTTCTTATTGGGGGATTTTAGGCAGATATACTAATTTGTGAAGTCCATAAATTTGTATACACGTTGTACACATGCGTGCTCCTTGGCGTGTTTTCACCTTTGATGAGTTGAGCACCTAAAATCCTATTAAAACTGAGGTAATACCCTTTTTCCCTTTACTGCTGTGTCTGTTTCATATTTTTACCAGCTGATAAGGCATCAAGCTTGGGGTGACCACGGACCAGCCATGTCCTTGTGACGCTTTGGGGCAACTTTGCTCCAAAATAAATGCTCTTTCTGGGGTAATTTGTCCTGTTTTGATCAGGTGCTCTGGTGGTAGGACAGTGGGGCTTCCTGGGACTCAGGGGCTGAGGGTTTCCTGGGCAGTGAGGCTGGAGCTGATGGAAAGGAAAACCAGCCTGTCCAGGTCCCCGTGTTTTTTCTCCCCAGAGTACTGATGGTTCTTTATGCAGAGCTGTGCAGCCACTTCTGTGTAATTTCCTGCCCTGACTGACCCAGAGCTGCCATCAGTAGGTTTACATCATCTCTTCTGAGCTTGGGCTCAGGTTTAACTTTATGGTTTTTTAACCTGTCCCCTTCTCAGAGGGAAGCAAAGCAACTGTGATTTTTTATGGGTTTTTAACCTTGATTTTTTATGGGTTTTTAACCTGTCCCCTTCTCAGAGCAAAGCAACTGTGATTTTCTGTGAGTCTCCATTTAAAAAACACCTTTTGTCTAGGTGGCAGCAGGACCTGCTGAGCACTGTGACTCCCCTCTTGCATTTACCAGATACAAGTTTGGTTTAAATGAAACAAGGCACAAAAAAGGCAGGCTGAGCCCAGACTTGCAGGGTTTGATGTACTGAGGGAACTGTCAGCTCACCTTTTCAGAGGAAGGTGAAGCTTTGTGCTTGGGCAGGTGTTGGCTGGACCCAGAGCCAGAGCTGAACTTCTTCATGCTCAGTTAATCTTCTTTGTGGAATATCAAAACAACCTTATCAAAATCCACATGATTTAGGGGTAGTTAAGACTGGTTATCGCTGGCAGTGGCTGTGCCCTGCTAAAGGTGCCTCTGGTAAACGTTCCTGAGTCATTTGTGTGAAATGGGAGTTCTCTTGTCTGTGGGAGATTCTGGGAGGAATTGACAGTTTAGACTGTCTCATTCCAAAGAAAATTGCTTTTGTGTCAGAAGTGCTCTGGGCTGCTGGGAAGAAAACCACCAAGTTTGAGTTCCCCAGGATAATGCAAACCATTTTATGAGAACTTGTTGCCCAGGATTCTCCTGCTTCGTTTGCGTTGCCTTGGCAAGGAATTGTACAGAGCCCAACAGAGATTTGTGTAGTTCTTTAATAATAACATCAAGGTCAGCAAGAGTAATGACTGAATTTAACAAATGACACATGCAACAAATAGAGGGAGTAAAACATCACTGCACGGCACTGGCTGAACTGACAACATGAAATTTAACGTCTAAACAGGGACTGTTCTCCTCCTCCCCTGCATCAGCACCACAAACAAGGCAACATTCCCTACTGGTTACCCCCAAATCTTGTCGGACCCCTCAGAGCCAGACATGCCCCTTCCCCAAAATAAACAGCAACAGAAGATGCCTTCACACACCAGGGGGCAGAGAGAGAATTTGGATGACCACAGAGTTCATGTGGGTGAGCACTTCAAAGTACAGCCAGCAACACTTTGTAACACTGGGCAAATAAAATAAAACAGAATCTGAGCCTTTGTCAAACGCAGCTCAGCCCTCTGAGGCTGTGAGACACTGACAGAAAGTTTTGAATGAATGAGAAACAAGGGGAAGAATCAAAGAGCGAATGAAACAACTGATTGGTTTTTTAATGCCATCAGACATCTGGTAACTGCTGCTCAGACCAGCCTACACTGGAGCATGTGCAACTGGTGACCAGGGAGACCTGCTGAAGTCTCTGAGGTGGCAGAGCAGCTGCAGCATTGCTCAACTCCTTTTGGTCTGGAATGAACATGTATTTAATCAAAGATTGACTGGTGTGGACTAGAAAGGTTTATAGACAGAGAGTACATAGGGCACCATAGAGCGGAGGATGTTGCTACAGGTAATTCGACCTCATTTACACAGCATTAATTGTCAGTGGAAGCTGATTTTAATTCAGGACCAAATTTTCACCCTTGGTGGCCTTACATTAAGTTCCTAAATTAATCTTTAGGGTCTGGCATAAAGGGAGTGTGGTTTTCAAAGGCATGTGAGGTACTTTTGGGAGCCATTTCTGCAGACACATTTAGGTTGATCCTAAATCATGGAATCCCAGAATGGTTTGGGTTGGAAGAATCCTTAAAGCCCATCCAGTCCCACCCCTTGCTATGGGCAGGGACACCTTCCACTGTCCCAGATTGCTCCAAGCCCTGTCCAGCCTGGCCTTGGACACTTCCAGGGATCCAGGTGCAGCCACAGCTTCCCTGGGCACCATGTGCCAGGGCCTGCCCACCCTCACAGGGAGGGATTCCTTCTTAAATACAAACCAGGTACAAAATTCACCACTAGACGTGCTCTGATTTTTCTGGGAACGTTGGGAAGGGTCACCAAAGTTGATCCTCTGCAAATTCGTGTGGTCTTTTTTTAGGAGCACCCACTGAGCTCCAGCCAGATCCCAGCTGGATCCATGTGCAAAACCCTTTGCCAATGGATTGAGGACCTATGTAGCCTGGAGCTGCAGTGCCTCAATTAATGCCATGTAAAACAGGTGTTCGTCACTACAGGAAATATTTGTACATTTATAAAAAGCAATACAACCATAAAGAAAAAATACAACAAGCACAGCTTGATACGATAACATGCCATGAAATGTCATTGGCTTTATAATAATTTACTACAACTTGAAAAATGTTCTTTTATCCACAACGGATAGGAAATGCTTCCATCTAACATATGGTAAGCATGCAGCAACAATATGTACAACAAAAAATTTGGAGCTTGTTTTATATTCATAACCTGGATGATTACAAAGGGAGCATTTGAAAATCCTGATTTTTCTAGCCTGATCTAGGCTTTATTTTGCGTCTTTAAATCTGCAATGTTTTCTTCCCCCTTAGTTTGGGGAGAATGAGAATTTCTATGTACATCTGCAAAAAATCATGGAGAATACACTGCTTTAGTATTTTTCCCCCAGCAGTAGGTTTATTGGCTAATTAACTAAACAATCAAGTTATTGGATAATTGACACTTAAAAAAATAAAATCGTCAATGCTTTATTGTTGAAAAAATCAATTTCCTTCCCAAACTTTTTTGAAATACTGAGGATCTGTTGGGAACATTGATCCTGTATTAACACTACTCCCAGTTTTTACACCTTTCATCATGAAACCAAACCAAAGAGCTCTTTGTCTGATCCCATCCATCCCACGAGGGAATCCATCCCAACTTGAGTGGGGGTGTTAAAGCTTCCCCTCCCACCTGTCAGTGTTGTGCTGTGGAACCAACAACCTGGAAAGAGGGAGCAGCAACTGGGGGGGTTTTTGCTCCAGGTTGGGAACTGCTCCGTGCTGCCCGCAGACAGAACAGTGCGGGGAACAAAGGGGAGCACAGCCAGCCTTGGCCCAGGATGGATCCCAGGTCCTCGTGACTGATGAATTCATTTCACCTCAGAGCTGACCCTGACCTAGCAGAGGGAGGGAGAGACCCAGAGCCTCATGCCAAGGGCTCCCTCCTGTCCTCACCCAAAGGGGCCCAGGGCAAGTCTCCACTGAGTCTCTTTCTTCTGTTGCCTTTCCTCTTTGAACAATATTTTTTTCTTTTTCTTTTTCTTTTTTTTCTCGTTTTGCTAGAAAAGCTAGACTTGATATTTCCAAAAGCACTGAAGGAAGTACTTTGCAAAGCATTTTCTTTGTCTGGTAAAAAGTGAGATGAGAACCCTTTGCTATCCATAGAACTGCAGCTACAAAGGTGGTTTCTCTCCTACGATGCTGCAATTTCCAGAACGAGTTTTGAGAGAACTGAGATCCCAAGGGTGAATCAGGAACCCAGGGCTCTGGCTGAGGTGCTGAGGGATTTGCCCTGACTCTTGCAGTGGCTGCAGAGGAGGGTGCTCAGGGTGGCTGTAGGATACAGGTGTGTGCAGGAGATACTGTGGGATGTGCTGGGGTCCCCTGAATGTGAGGAGGAAGCAGGAGAAATGCAGCCAGTGCATTTCTTGGCGACTGATTCCCATCTGGTGTGTCCCGGGGGGGTTTGCCTTAGTCAACAACTGCTAATAGGAGTGATGCTGTTGAGAGCTGACAGGAGTGAGTAAGCACACTGGCTCTTCTTCACTCCGAGCTGGGGAGGCATCTGCTACTTATTTAGGAAAGGAAAACAAAGAATAAAAATCCACGTGGAAACATTTTTAGGGTGAAAGAATTCAATTTACAGAAAAACAGGGACGCATCAGTGGCAACCATTTCAAACTGATGGTAACAAGGAGCCCAAGCAGACTGGATTTAGGGAACTTGAGATGCTGAACCTCTGGTTTACATTCAGAGTCTTTCCTTTTTAAGTGGAAACCAGCATTAAATTACACTGCAGAACTGTGGAGTGATAGACTAGATGGACAGAATTGTCTGAACCGAATGCAAAGACTCTTCTGTTGACCACACCGTTCCCAAATTCCTCAATGGATATGACCTCCTCTGTCCCACTGGGAACACTGAAGGCTCACCTGTCCTCAATTATTCCTTGTCCTCAGGGATGGGGTTTATTTTCCTGTGTAATTCATTTTCCTAGTGACACTCTGTTTCCATTCACCTGCACTTCCACAAACCAACATCCTCAAATCCACACCCCCTTCTCCTTTCCAAACCCTCCAAGGTGACAATACCTTCTCATCTGCAGTTCCTGGTCCGTGGGAACAACTGCCTGTCACCAATTCTCCCCAGATTTACAGGTTCCTGTACCTGCAGAGCTGCTGTTGTCACTCCTGGCTAGCAGCTGGTAGTGAGGGGTGGCCAGTGTCCTGCCGTGCAGGTCTTGTCTCACGTACAGCTGTCCCCAGGTCGCTGGCTGGGATTCTGCACTGGGAAGAGTCCTTTGCAGTCCTTCCCGGGGAGAATTTCCTTCGCAGAGAGCTTGCTCTGGTTATCCATTCCTTTTTTCCAATGAATCCTGGGATCACCATGGTAAGGCACAGGGAGGTGTTCGGGACCACGAGGGGGCACAGACTTGCTGGAATGGAACTGGAGTTGTTCACCCCGTTCCTGCAGTCTCTTGGCTTTTCTAGCATTGAGGGTTTGGCGGCACTGATGCACAAGGGATTCGAAAAACAAAAGAAGACGAAAGGAGAAAGGCGACTCGGGAGTCGTTGGTGCTGTTGTGGCCCATGGCAAGGATGCTGAGGGCTCCTCCCGGCCCCCCCGGGCCCCAGCGGGATGTGGTACAGTACTGCTGGAAGAGCCCCTTGGACACCTCTGGAAGAGACGGGAGCGAGGGAACCCCTTAGACTGTGGGGCGGGGAGGGGGCCGGGATGGAGGGGGGGCTCGGCTGGGGGGGGGAGCCTGGGGCGGGGGTGGGAGCGGGGGCAGCGTGGAGGAGGGCGAGGGGGTGTGGGGGGAGCTGGGGGGCGGCGGGGTGTAGATGGGGGCTGGGGGCGGAGGGGTGTAGATGGGCGCTGGGGGCGGCGCTGAGGGGTACGAGTTGTTGAGAGGGTATTTAGGGGGAGCCTCTGAGTTCTTCACCCGCGTGAAGTTGATGCAGCGGCCCTGGAACACAAGAGGAGGAGCGGAGTTACTGAGGGAGGCAGCTGAGCCCCCTGCCTCAGCCCACCCTGTCCCGGCGCTCCTCCTGGCATCCCCGGGGCCCTCAGAGCAGCAGGATAAAATCCCCTCCCACTGCTCTCTGCCTCCAGCAGAGCAAGGGCTGCTCTGGCTCCTGCTGAGGCTGCAGGAGCTGGCGAGAGCTGTTCTCACAACCATGGAACGGGTCAGACCTCACAGCCCATCCTGTTCCACCCCTGCCGTGGGCAGGGACATGTTCCACGAGCCCGGGGTGCTCCAAGCCCTGTGCAGCCTGGCCTTGGACACAGCCAGGGATGGGGCAGCCACCGCTTCTCTGGAGAAACCTGTGCCAGAGCCTCCCCACCCTCACAGGGAGGAATTTCCTCTTAACATCTGATATAAACCTGCCCTCTATCTGCATAAGGCCATTCCCCCTTGTGCTATTCCTCATTCCTGTGTTGCAGAGCTGGCTTTGGAGTCAGTGCACGACCTGTGGTTCCTGCCTCCACAGATGCTTCTTCCCACACCTCAGTCTGAAACTGAAACAGCAGCACAAAATCTGGGATTTGCCCCTTTGGAACCTCTTCTTCAAACACCTGGCTTTTCTATCCCATCCCAACCATTTACCAACCACGGAAAAGGGAAGGTTTGTTTGACTAAGACAGTTTATTGCTCAGAATTTTTCCTGAAATGCATCCATTACTCATCAGGATGTCTTGATATCCCAGTGCTCATGAGAAACCAATAAACTGCTTTTCTTGCTCTTTGGTGCTAAGCTACAGTTTGTGTACAGTTTTAAACAAAACCTTTGCCCTCTGAGCTATTCTTTTTTTCTTCTAAGTTCCACCTGCAAAAGATCCCACTGTAAATACTCAAATGTCAGAATCAGCATTACTGTATTATGGATTCATTCCTTTAGATATGAAATCATCCAAAAAGGCACTAGAGGATTTCTGAGTCCATTCTTTATTTTTGGATTGGTGAGTATGAGCTTATTTTCTGTTTTACTCTTTCCTCTCCCAAAGTAAATGTTTTTCGTGGTGAAAAAATGCCAAATGGAGCATTGAACCCTTGCAGGCTGGAGTAGATTTGGTGGGGTAACAACATGAGCCATTTCTAATCCCCTGCACAGCTCTGCATCTCCTTCCTGCGGTCCCCAGCCTGAGCACAAATGCTCTGCACGGAGGAGCCATGGGAAGGAAGGGAGAAAGGGTGCTTGAAGGATTGGACAGGGGTGGGAGGAGCTGGTGTGGAAGGGACACAGAGATGGACAGACAGCTCCCGTCCAAGAGCTCTGCCAGCCCTATCATCCTGCTGTGAATGTGGAGAAACATCTGCCTGAGCCCATTCAGCAGAGGGAAAAGGATTCCTAGCCAAGTGAGGCTGTGGAGCAGCCCCAGCTGAGCTCAGCCTGGCTTGGACGAGCAAAGATCCTTTATGGAAAACAAAGATTTCACAGTGCCTTGAACTGCTCCGAGTTCAAGATGACCCCACGAGCTCTGGGCAGGGGCAGCTGAGCCCTCCCAGCCAGGCCTAACCCTGAACAGCCTCTGGCTCCAGCTCAGGCTCTGCTCAGGAATGGTACCAATGGTACCAGGGCCCATGGGGTGGCCATGAACATGGAAATGGCAATGCCCTCCCTGGGGATCAGTGGTGTCCCTTGTCTGGCCTGTCCCTACAGCAGGACATCGTGGGGGGGATGGGGAGAGCCTGACGGCCACATGGAGCTCCCTCCTGGTCTGTTCCCTGAGCTGTCCCTGGCAGGGGACAAAATGCCAACACAAAATGAAGCACAGAACGACCAGGAGCCCTGTGCTCCCCCAGCACCTCCAGCACTGCCTTCCACAGCAGAGCCTGCAGTGAGCCCCAGACTCTGCCCCATCCCACAGCACCCAGCCCCGTTTGCTCTCGTGAGCTCCTGCCTTGCTTCTAATGTTGTTTTAATGCACTTTGCTGAGAATTTAAGTAAATACTGTGGGACAGACCGGCTGAGCACGGGAAGTCTGAACCTGAGATTAACCAGTCCTACTCAGAAAAAAACCCCCATAAGAATGTTTTCCTTGTTCCAGTGCCACATCTCCTTCCATGCAACCCTAGTTGCTTCAGACTATTATTTGCACTAGTTTTTTTTCTTTATGTATGTTGAGAATAAAATAAACCTGAAGAAAAAGCAGCAGTAAGAAATCTCAGCCAGAGAACAAATAGCTGCAGTTGTTTTTGTGTGGAGAGATGCTCTGTCTGGATGCTCCAAGAGTGAGGTTATGGAGCTGCTGACCCAAATGGAACTGAGCACTACCCTGAGAGCATTCGGGAGGATGCACTGGGGCTCAGAAATCCTCAAGTTTGGGGCTGGGGCAGGGCTTGAGGACTAAAAGCCGTCTAGTGCTCACAGGAATGCCCAACGCATGGTCCAGAAGGGCACACACATCCCTTGCATCCTCTGCACTGGCAAAAGTTTGACTTGTTATTGATGAGGACAGGCTGGGATAGCTCAGCAGTGCCCCTGTCACTCAGATGGGACTCACAAGTGGTGCCAACTATTGCTGTACTCTGTTTGCACCAGGCCTTGTAGTCAGCTACCCTGTAGTAAGCCCTTGTTCATGAACCACTGCTTATATCCATGACCAGTGACAGCCCTTTTTCTCCAGGAATAGGCTGCTTGGAAACAAGAGAACTCTTATTTCAGACATGATTTGTTCTCCATGTCCTTGGTAGCTGCTCTCTCACAGGCCCAAGGACAGGCTGGCTGGCCTGGACAAGCAGCTGGACTGGGGTGTGAGCAGGGGCTGCTCAGATGCAGAGCAGAGACAAGCTGGGAGCACAGACATGAGAGCCAGAGCTGTCCCAGAGCTGGCCCAGCAGCCACTGATCATCAGATATCTGTGCCCCACTCCCTGTGCTCTTCACTGCTATAACTTAGAGTTCAAAGTTCCTTCCCCTTCACACAGGATGCAGTGATCTCTTCCCTCAGCTCCTGCAGCCATTCCCTATCTCCTCCTCTTTGCTGCCAAGCCAGCTGTGCTGCCCTGAATTGACAGTGACCTGTCTGGCAGCACCTTCTCCTCCTGTGCAGTGCTGAGAGCAGGGCATCTAGCACGTGTGGAGGGCAGAGACACAGCCCAGCCTTCCTCCTCCCTCTGCGTGAGCTACCAGACCAATGGAGTTCTTGTGTTTCATGGCTTGACATTCCTCTCACCCGAGCATATGGGGGAAGAGTGCCAGAGAGGAGTTTCCAGCCCAGATGGACTGAGATGGACTTTGGCAGCTCTGCTGCCTCAGAGGAGATGCGGAAGCCAACAGCTCCTTGGGGAGAGAACTGTCAGACTGAATGACAAGGGGATATCCAGGAAACAAATCACTGTTCCCTTGCATGAGGGGCAGAAAATGTTTAAGTGGTGCCCTGGGTACAAAAGCAAAGCAGGCCCAGGAGGGAGTGAGCTCCTTTAACCAAAAAACTGGATATTAAACCCCTTGTATGTAGCAAAGGTGCAGAGGTTGTGCTACAGCAGAGTGTGCGCACAAATAGTAACCCTGGAGCTCTGGAGGACACAGCTGACTGCACTCATGGCCAGAGCTGTGTTTTCCCACCTGAAGAGGACCCTGATTCACAGCTGGGCTTTGCACATGTGACTGCAGTAGGAAAATAAAGTATCAGCATCACTGACCTGCTCCATGGCCAGCTCTGTTTGATCTGGAGGATACTCTGGATGAAGAGCAGGTTGCTTGGCTCATCACCCACCCATGCAGGGTTTTACAGGGCTTCCTGTTGCCAGGGCAATTCTGTTCATCCCACAGACAACAGGAGCTGAGAGAGAACAGACCCTCTAAATAAATGGATCCAAGTGCCTTGATCAGCTTTGGGGTCTGGATGCAAAACCAGAGGGTCTGAGTTTGGTCTTTTACCAAAATCTGAGGTACTAAAGTCAAGAGGAGTGCAGGATCTCTCAAATCAGTGGAGACCCAGGGAATTTCCTGTGACTGATTTTATGAGTGTCTCCATGGCTACCAGCCAGCAGCTCCTCTTAGCTCTCCACCAATGTTCAGCACCTCATTTAGGCACCTAAATTAAGATGAGGTGGATGTGGAAGATGGTGGCAGAACATCCAAGAGGCAGGAAATCAACCCATTTCCACTAAATGCTACTTTGGTGTGTTAAACAGAAAGGTCACCTTTCATCCCAGGATAAAAAACTCCTTAACCAGATTATACCAGAGCTTTGAGAATAAAGAGCCAGTTCTATGAGTCCTTCTAGCAGGGAGACAGTAGCTGGAGATACAGGATGTATGAGTGTAGGGAACACACTGGATATTAAAATGCTGCTGTGTTGAACGCCTTGGCGAGGTTTTATTTCCCTTTCTGCAGCCACAGTGCTCCGGGGGGGAGAGTCACAGCTGTGCCTCAGAAAAGACAATTGAAGCAACATGGAGAAATTATTAGATCTGAAATTTAGTGGATTCAGCAAAACCAGTGAGGGCAGTTCACTCTCACATTTTCTGTTGTTTTTCTAGAGAGCAGCACTTGCAGGTAGAGTGATAAG
Source organism: Lichenostomus cassidix (assembly GCF_008360975.1). NCBI lineage: Eukaryota > Metazoa > Chordata > Aves > Passeriformes > Meliphagidae > Lichenostomus > Lichenostomus cassidix. The sequence continues at coordinate 4,527,478 of NC_139502.1, read as the reverse complement.
GAATTATCAGCTTCCCTTTCACCTCCAACAGCTGATTTAGGGATGGAGGCAGCAGTGCATTTGGCAGCTCAGTATTTGGCCGTAGGGACAGTCTGTGACCATGGACACTCAGCCACAGGGCTGTCTCTCCTCTCCTCTCCTCTCCTCTCCTCTCCTCTCCTCTCCTCTCCTCTCCTCTCCTCTCCTCTCCTCTCCTCTCCTCTCCTCTCCTCTCCTCTCCTCTCCTCTCCTCTCCTCTCCTCTCCTCTCCTCTCCTCCTCTCCTCTCCTCTTCTCTCCTCTCCTCTCCTCTCCTCTCCTCTCCTCTCCTCTCCTCTCCTCTCCTCTCCTCTCCTTCTCCTCTCCTCTCCTCTCCCTCTCCTCTCCTCTCCTCTCCTCTCCTCTCCTCTCCTCCCTCTCCTCTCCTCTCCTCTCCTCTCCTCTCCTCTCCTCTCCTCTCCCTTGCCCTGTGAGTGCTGTAGGGTTGCACACTTGATCCAAGCTTTTCCCTTTGTTCTTCACATCTGGCTGAGGGAGGAACGCTGCCAGGGCTGGAAAGGAAGGGTGGGATGTGGGCGAGGGAGACACGAGGCTGCTGAGGCCGTAGCAAAGGGTGGGGGTTGCTGAGCCCTAGGGAGAGAGATGGGACAAGGATCTGGCAGGGAGAGGGACATGGAGCAGCAGCTGCCTCAGCCGAGCTGTGGCATTTCCTAGGAACTCCACAGCCTTGTCCGAGCCACTTCCCACCCACTCCTGCCTCTCCTTCTGCTTTTATCTGTCTGCAAACTGACAGAGAGATGGGCTGTGCCTCAAGGCGCTGCACCAGGACTTGCCCAGCCAGACATGACTGGGATTCAGCAGCGTCCAGCTGAGTCCAGCCTTGGGAATGGACCCTTTGGCAGTGTACAGCTGAATCCAGCCTTGGGAAGGACAGATTCTTCTCCTGGGACACTGCAGTATTTCACTTTTCTCTGGCCAGTTTGCTCTCCAGCCTCCATCCCAGCAGGACTCAGACCAGAAGGAAGCTTTTTCCTTAGTTTCTTTCCAGCCCTGCTCTCTGTGCTTCCAGCTGCTCAGGGGGAAAAGCTTGCACATGGCACAGCAAAGAGGGAATTCAGGAAAGAGAAGGGGGTCCCAGGGCAGTGACATGCCCTCCATAGGATCCAGGAGATATCTCTTTAACAGAGGAAGATGGAAAGCATTTTTCTGAAGCGAAGATTGAATACGTTTCTGTTTCTCTTGGTTTCCTATCAAGCTGGAATTAATACCTGGAAAAATATCAACATTTTAAGAACATAAAACACTGGGACTGGCTTCTTTTGCCTGCTTTAAAGAGAGGCCCTGGAAAAGATATGATCCTTAATATTGTTTTGTATGGGTCCTTAGTAATTCAGACTTTCCATAAACAAAATCCCAGTTTACCCTGTTGTTAGGAGAAGGAAGAGAGAGAAATAAAAAGAAATACAGAAATAAAAGAGAAGGAAAGGGAAGAAGGAAAAGAGAGAGGGAGGGAAAAGGAAATGTAGTAAACAACTTGTGATTTCATACCTAATTCTCACTCAAGCATGCACAAAAACTTGTAGGAAGTACTGGCCAAATGAGTAACAGGCAAACATTAAATATATTAAATAAAATTGAGAGTTAGACCAGTGCCTGCAAAGAGATGATTTACCAAACTGCAGCTACTCTAAAGGCAAAGCACAAACATGATGTGAGAAACTAATGCTCAGCCAAGGAGGCAAATCTTCCTCCAAGGGATCTGGGTGATGGTTTGAACTCAACCCAGGCATGAAACTGCCCCTGATGTGTGAGGGCAAGAGTGGGAGCAGCAGGAGGAGCAGAGTGGGGAGTCCTAGTGGGTCTGAGGGCAGCTAGGAGCTGTGGGGATGGGAAGGCAGGGGACTGTCCATCTCTCTGTCTGTCTGTCCATCTGTCTGAGCCAAACACATGGACAGCTCCTGCTCCTCTCCTGTGGCTCCAGGGAGAAACTGCCCATGGCCAGCATGAAGTGGATTCCTGCCTGTGAAACTGCTCCTTGCACAGGGGACTTTACAAATCTCTGGCCAAAAATGCATCCCTTTGTGCCTGGACAAAGGTGATACCAGGGAATGATCAGGCTGAGAATAATCCATGTTTGCTTCCCACCAGCTTTTTGCCGTTTGGGATCAGCACTTGTCAGGGAGCTCTGGGGCTCGCAGGGGTTTTGCTGCTCTGAACCCCTGCCAAGATAAACCCCCAATTCCTAGGTGGATTCTGTGACAATGCAGGACTCTGTGAGCTTGAAATATCCCTGCTTGCAAACCTGTGCTGGCAGCCTGCTGCCTTTTTAATCACATGAAGGGGTCTGGAGACAGTTTTAGGAAGCTGTTAACTCACTTCTGGGCTTTATTAGGCAGCCTGAGCTCAGCCTGAGTGGAGTGTGCCTGGTACTGCCAGGAATCCTGCAGCAAAGCTCAGTGATTACCCAGCTGCCTCTGTGCCTCTTACCAAACAAGCATTAAATCTGTTTCATTTCGTGATAAAACATCACCACAACCAAACCATTCCCATCTGTGTCTCATTACTAAAGCCAGAGCCTTGATCTCAGCCTTGCTCATAAAACCTGCCATTCCCAAGGTATTCCTGCCACCTTGCCCACTCAATAAATAAAAAATTGGAGACTTGATCTATTTTCTTCCAAATTAAGAGGAAGACTTGCATTGATAAGGTCGTCACTCCAACAGGGTTCTAATGACCTGGTCTCTTACTGCAGAGGCAGCACTGAAAACTGTGGGATGTTACGGTTTCCCTGAAAAGGCTTTGAGAGAAGCACTACAGGGTGAGAAAGTTTGGAGCAAGATTGAGTACTCTGTCAGGTTTCAGTACTACAAACCATCCTAGATTTGACTTTTTAACTCCCTGGAATAGACTGGTACAAAATGGTGTTTTCTTCTGAAGCCAACGAGGAGGTGGGATTTACCCCAAAGGAGAAGGATAAATATCAAAACTAGTGACAAGTGACATGACAGTGAACTCCAGCTTTACTGGGGCAGTTCCCTCCACTGCAGACAAGTGTCCTGCCTAAATTCAGCAGGAAAAATCAGCAGAAAAGCCACCTTTCTTCAATGCCTTGATATGGTTTGGTCTATCCAGATGTTAAAGCTATGGTTTATATTGGTATTTATACAATCCTGCTCTCTTCAAGCAACCCCAAAGCAGGACTTATTGAAGAAAAGAGGACACTAAACACGATGAAGAATTTGAAATAAGAGCTTATTTAGAGCATCAGTTCAGTCATGTTGGCTTATGACTGAAGTATGTAATAATATAGTACATAGTATATATAATATAGAAGATATACTATATAGTATATATAATGTCTGTAGCCATGCATATAGCACTGTGCATCTGAGGGCCCACAGAACAGAGTTGTTGTGCCAGTTCAACCTCCAGTCTTACTCATGAGTTTACTCATCACTTCTCATCTGTGCCTGGCTCTCTAGACCCACCACAACCCTGAAAAACCCTTATAACAGCCCCTGCACTGCCAGCTGCTGGGCCTTGACATCTCTGATCACACTGGGAAGGACTGACCCAGTGGGGGAGACTGCTGAAAAGGAAACAATCAGGGCAAACTCCTCCAAGAAAAGGGAAACAAGATGATACAGTCTGCTACCTTGCCAAACTCGAGCGTGGGAATGAGCTTAATGGTCCCAGACTGTGGCTTGTGCCAGGAGTTCAGGAGCATGGCTCCCCCAGGGATGAGTGGGCATGTGAATGTCAGCAGCAGCCCTGATGGCTTTTGCAGGAGCTGCTTTTGGCTTATTTCTGCTGTGGGATGGGTGTCATTTCCAGGAAGAGCTGGTTGTTCTTCCCGTTGTCTTTCTGGAAAGAGATAGTTTAGGCTTGGAGAAATGCTGAGTGACACATCAAAGACACACCTCACCCAAGCTGGAATCTTTCATCTGGGGGCTGAATAACAAAACCTACTGGGTATGAGGAAAAGAGAGAAAAACTCAAATGAAAAATGAAGCACATTCTTTTGGCAGCAACAACTGGAACAACTTGTCAAGGGCAAGGTAAACATCCCTCTGGAGAGGAAAGAGTGAGCCTCAGGCTCCAGAAATCAATGACCTGAGAAGGATCTCCCTGCCTGCAGTTTGTCTTTGGGCAAAGAGGACATGGCAGGATTCAGGACAGGATCTTCCACGATGTGAACATGAGAACACAGTTTGATAGCTGTTTTCACCTTCCATTACTCAGGACAATCACCCTGAGCAGTGCTAATGGTTCAAGGAAGTAGGAATTACTGTCTGCTGAATATTGTCCTACAGTGTTTGGTGAGAAATAATTCCCACAGCATTTGGAGAGAAATAATTCCCATCCCCTCAGTCCCTGCTGCTGGGTTTGCCTTGGCTTCTGACGTCAATGTTAAAGGCATAACTTTGTAATTCGGTCTAGGATAAATCCTGTTGTGGGTCAGGTTTGACTGGACCCTTTAGGAGCTGCCTCAGGAACTCTGCTTTGTTCCCCAGCCCTGAGCACTCTGCAGGCTGAGGAGCTCCAGACTTTTGGCTTTGGAGCTGTTAGTTCCAGGAAAAGGAGCTAATGTTTAGGTTAAGTTTTCCATGGCTGTTAATGGAAAACCACACTGCAGTAGAATGTGTGGAAAGGTTACAATTTTGTTCTCAGGCTCTGCTGCCTGTCAAGGGAAATCTGTGAGCTGGGACATAAGGATGGATTAAACAGCAGCTCCTTGTTAGTGCCTGAGTGGCTTTGGGTCTGCAGGGACAAGAATCATCACATGGACATGTGTAGGGGTGTGGGGTGACTTGGGGGTCTGCACAGCTGGTTTTACTCTCAGGTCTGAAAAGGGACCATGTCTGGTGTTTAAACCAGGGGGATTTGAAATTCTATCTCCTGGTTTCTGCTCTTTGTTTCAGGAGGTTTCTGTTCATGACACTGAAATCAGACAATTAATTACCTTATATCTGAATTTCTTCATCTCTGAAACAGACTCCTAATGCAAAATAAGGCAAGAGCCAGGGGGTTTTCTAGAATGACAGATTTTGCTTGTGTGTTTTCTGATGTTTCTCATTAATCAGTAATACCTAGCCATCCCCACATCACTCTTCACTGTGGCTACTCAATAATAAAACACATTTCATGTTTTCAGTGAACTCGCTGGAGGTTTGTGTGGCAGAATTTGCTCCTCAGTATCCAATTATGAACAAATAATTACAGCTTTGGGTATGTTTTCATTGGGTTTGTACACTCCAAGCCCAGGCCCAGGCTACCTGCTACATTCCCTCTGTATTTTTTCATACAGCTCTAATAACACAGCCATGAGTTAAACCAGAATTCCAGCATGCCAGTAGTACCTAATGGGCTTCACAGTTTCTCCTGAACCTGCTGGGGCTGAGCTTCCTGCCAGTGCCAAACAACTGGTGACTAATCCTCAGTGGTGACTCCAAAATAACTCCAAAATCAGCTACCTTTGGTCTCCTCCCTTCTGTGAGTCACTGGTGGGCCCTGATGTAGCAGGTGTAGGTGCCTGCTGCTGGTAGGGACACACTGGCGGAAGGGAGGGATCATCACTCCGGAGTCCTGCACTCCCTTTGGGACAGTCTTTGTGTATCCTCTTGTCTCAGGCACACAGGGCTGGCACTCAGCAGACACCTGCAGGCTCCAGTGGGACTGCAGGGGCAGCAGAGCTGGGATGGAGGGAGGAAGGGACAGCTGAAGCTGAAGGCCCCAGAGCACAGCAGTGCTCAGGAAGCAGCACAAGGCCGGCTGAAGTTGTGCTGCCCACTGTGTCTCTTCACGGCTCTTCCAAAATGCCCCTCAAAAATTTGGAATTTGTACATTTGTGCATCACCCAAACTGGACCAGGAGGCTCTGCAGGCACCAGGCCTCACAGACAGGGAGAGCCAGGATGGCCCAGGGAGGGGCAGCTCCCTCACCAGCCCCTCTGGCTCCTGTGGGAGCTCCTCTCCCCCCCCCGAGCCTTTGTCTGCACAGCTCTCATCCCTTCAGCCTTATTCCCTTTGCTTTTTCCACACGTCGTGCAGGTTATTGGCCCAGGCCCTGCAGGCACCACACACTTTCACACCCAGCATGGGGGTCTGACTGCGGAAAGCCAAGGACTGAACGAAGCTATATTTTAAGTCATCCTTTCCTGCCTTGGGCTACAGGTGAAGCATCTGTTGCCAGTGCCTTTGGTTGTGGGTGCTTTGTGTGCCTCGCAAGTCTCTGAGGGCCCCTGGCTGCTGATGTGAGGCCCAGGGTTCCCTCACAGCTTCTCAGAGCAGATGGACCCAGTCACTGTCCAAAGTGTCAGCTGGGGCTGCTGCTTATTTTCAGGAATTTATTGCAATCCCACAGGAAACAATGACCTGGCTTTCCCATAAGGATAAGTAGAGCAAGTCCAGCCACTGCTGGAAGCTGCAGGGGGGAATCACAACCCCAATGCAGCATCAACATTCACTCAGCAAGAACCATGCATAGGAGGGATGGGGATTCTAGACATCTGTCATAAGGTGATTCTCTCTTCATCTCTCTGAAATCTAAGAACCCAAACACCTACTGAACAAATGTGCAATGTTTTCTGTGAGAATTCACATACCTGGACTCTTTTCTGAATCTGGTCTCCTGAGTTCAGCAATTCCACCCCCACACCCAGCATTACCTCCAGGAAGGGTTTTACTCCAACAGTTATTTCATTTACCCACAGCTGCAGAACTACTCAGTCCATGCAGGGGAAAGTTTGAACTGGGGTGTTCCATTGGCTTCTTTTGCCTTCTGCTCTTCAAAACAAACAAGGAACCTCTTTTCTTTCTCAGCTCATTACACCAAAGGCTGCCTTTTCCATGAGCCCCACACAGAAATATCCTGGGACAGAGCCTGCCCAGCCCCTCATTGCTCTGGAAATCTCAAGTCAACACTGACGTAGGCTGATTTCTTGCCTCAACTCAAATCCTACTTTACATTAAGGCTCAGCATGTAAAACCACTTGTGATGGCTTCAGTGGCACACTACAATGTGGACAAACCCTGTTTCTTGGAGGAGTAAAATGCATTTGAGTATTTGGGAGGATGGGAGGGAAAGAGGAACTGGAGTGGAAACACAAGCACCTGCCCTGGTATGAAGAGGACAGGTGGTACTGAGCCAGCAGGAGAAACCTACACCACCATCCCTGTGCTCTGTGCCACCTGGGCTTCTGTTGTCTGGCAAGCAAAATATATATTCTGCAGGCTTTGCACAGTTACACCCCACAACGGACTGATTGCCTGTCCCACAAATCCAGAGGAGGATTGCTCTGACCTGCAAGGGTTTGGGACTCCTCCTCCTCCAGCCCAATCTCCAGAGGCACTGCCTGCTCCAGGCTCTAACTTGTGTGCACACAAACGTAATTCCATTTTGGCTGGAAGTCTACACTGCTGCTTCACTGAGCCATGGGATGGATTGGGTTGCAAAGACCTTAAGGCCCATCCTGTTCCACCCCTGCCATTCCAGGGACATCTTTTACTGTCCCAGGGTGCTCCAAGCCCCGTCCAACCTGGCCTTGGACACTTGGAGGGATGGGGCAGCCACAGCTTCTCTGGGCACCCTGTGCCAGGGTCTCCCCACCCTCACAGGGAAGAATTTCCTCCTAATTTCCTCTTTGGAAGCTGTATGGGAGCTGTGCATGGGAAAATGAACGAGCAAGAAAAACTGTTCGTTGTGGTTAGAGGAGGATTTGAACTACATTAACAGAATATTCCAGCTGGTGTCATAGATCCCCTGTTTAGAGTTCAGATGAATTAGTACCACCACAGTGTCCCAGTGGTTCTCCCTGTAGCTGCCTATACTTTCTCTTCTCCTTTGCCTCAGATAAGGCTGAATTCCTGGTTTAATTTACACCTCTACAGCTCCTGGCATGATGGGTTTGGTTTTTGCTAACACGTGGATCACCAGGTGGAATACACCATTACAGTGAACGAGGCCCCAGGGTATGTGGCAGCACTGTCCCAGTCTTTTCAGCGCAGATTTAATTTCCTTGCCTTTCAGCACTGTGTGGGAAGTGAGAGACAACGAGTTATTTCCTGGATTGGTCTTTGCAAGTACACAGCATTCTCCACCAGACAGAGAAAGTCCAGGAAAGGAGACTTGATTTTCTAAGGGTTTGAATTTGCCAGAAATAAAGAGACAACCGAATTCCTCAGGTGGTGCACCGGCCAGTGCTAATCCCTCTCTGAAACACCTCATTATTGCAGCAGATTAAAGGTTATTCAAAGACATAAGAAAGGACAGAAAAGCAGGAAATCTTACTGTGGTAATGATTCAGGCTAGTTCTTCCCTCCTCTGCATATTTTAGACACAATGATGGTCACCCTCTCAGCTGCGGACATTCAAGATGGCTGTCCTGTGAGTTGTGGTCAGCTCCTGGCATGGGTGCCAAAGGTGGCACGAGGACAGGCTTGGCAAAGTGCTTCCTACAGGTCTAAAATGAACATCCCTGGCCTTGCAGACCCTGAATCTCTGCACTATGAATGTCACCTTGTGGCCATGTGCACCCAGCGGCCACTGTGCCAACCTGTGCTCCCTGTACAGCTGTCCCAATGTGGTGGTTTTGACTGGCCCAAAACATCAGTGAAGTGTTTCTAACATCTAGGAGAAAATTGGACCCCTCAGAAGCTGTTGTAGCAGGCCTGGGGAGGTGCCTGAGGGGTGGGGTGTGGCACAAAGACGGCCCCCGTGTGTCCTGAGTGCAAGTTCTGGAAGTCTTTACATCAAGACCAGCAGAGCCAATCTCTGATGGCTCTGAAGGTGATGGACATGCTGCCGGCCAAGTGTGGGCCAATTGGAGGTGCTGGTTACGCCTCTGTGAAAACATATTTAAGAAAAATTCAAAACAAAGCAGGCACACACTTCTTTCACTTCTTTGTAGTTGGAGGAGGAGGAGGTGGAGGTGAAAATATGTAAGGGAGAACAGCATGGAGATTGCCAAGGTCAGTGAAGAAGGGGGGAGAAAGAGGTGCTCCAATGCTCCCAGCACCGGAGCTGAAACTTTCTGCTAGCCGTGGTGGAAGCTATGGGGGAGCAAGAAGTTTCTCCTGCAGCCCATGGAGTCCATAAGGATGCAGAAATTCACCCACAGCCCACGCCAGAGGAGCAGGGGGATGCCTGGAAAAGACTGTGAACCAGTGGGAGTCTCATCTAAGCTTCCAGAACTTGCACTCAGGACACACAGGAGCCAGCTTTGTGCCACACCCCACCCCTCAGACACCTCCCCAGGCCTACTACAACAGCTTCTGAGGGGTCCAATTTTCTCCTAGATGTTAGAAACACTTCACGGATGTTTTGGGCCAATCAAAACCACCACACCCTGGCTGCTGCTAATCCTTCACATTTATTGCTGAGCCCCAGCCTGCCTTCTCACAAATCCTTTGGGAAAGGAAAGACATTGGATCAGCTGCATTTCAAGGGCAGGAGAAGCCTCTGAGGAGTGGAAGTTGATGAAGTGCCTTGGTCAAGGTCACTCTGTGTGTCAGTGGTAGAGACCAAGTGGCTCTACCAGCCAGGCTTGGACTCTCAGTTTAGCATCCAAACCTCAGGTGTCCCACTGCCACTTGAGGAGAGCCCACAGAGCAGTTCCACTGGACACCCTAGATTTGGAATTACAATAGCAGAGCTCTCCATCTCCACAATGCTTTTCTGTGGGGAAGGTTCAGGAAGTTTGGCTGTAAATGTCTTATTTCATACTCTGACTGTTCTGTTTCTATAAAGACCAATTTTTATGTCCGCACATGCACACACACATTTTCCTTTCCTAGTGAAAAGAACAATTGTGATTATTTTAATGTGGACATTTTCATGTATTTGGTGGCCTCACGCTCTCATCACAACCAACCACAATCTGTACCAAAGCCCTGTCACTGAGATCCAGCATGGTGTGATTCCACCAGTAAACTTCCAAAATAAGCTCTTCTCCCTGAATCTTCATTAATTTGGGTAGGATACATCTTTACACATAATTACACATGGCTTTGTTATACTTTTTCTCTATTTATACCCTTCTGTATCTATATTCTTCTATTCAAGCACAAAATGAAAATGCAATTAATGCAGTGCTGTAACAAATCAAAACAGTTTGCTCCCTGATTGAAGAGTTCTTGGCCAAGCCTGAGCTTGAAATGCATTTTGATAATCTCATAAATTCCTGACAGAATGACATTTATCAAGGAAGTGCAACTGGCACCTCAGAGAAGCAGGAATTGTTTGGGTCCTGTGAGCAATTTGCACAAGTATGTGTTCCTGTATTGCATTATAAAAGTGATAAAGTTCTCTAAAAAATGTATATATTTTTACATCACCTCTCTGATGATGTTTCCAATATAAAAATAACCTCATTAATGCTGACAAGAACGCAAACCTCGTCTCTTGAAAATGTGAGAAGACCACAGGAATCCCATGTGATTTCACTTCCTTGCCTTATTGGAACCATCTGTGTCTGTTGGTAACCTCAGACCCTCTATCCCCAGGTCTGACTCCAAAAAACAGAATTTCATTAATTTTTTGTACATCTCAGCCTCTCTGGATGCACTTCAAAACAGGTCCTGAGCATCCCTGTCTTTTCCTTTTGCCCTGGGCTAAGAGATGAGTCAATAAAAGCCCCCTGCCCACCAGAGCAAGGTTTGCTCCACGGTTTGCTCCTGCAGAGGCAGCCAGGGGCTAGCAGGGGCTGCAGGAGCAATGACACCATGTCCAGGACCTGGAGCTTTGCAGGAGCTGTGGCTCAGGCCATGCTCTGGGCAGAGATCCCTTCCCTCGTGGCAGTTCCCCTTGGAGAGCTCTCAGCTCTGCCTCCAGACCCATCTAACCCACACTCCCTGTGCAGTCATTCCTAGAGCTGTGCCTGCTGCAGTGAACAGCCCCAGGACAAGGCATCCCCACCTTCATTCAAAGGCCCATGGCAGGAACAGGCAAGAGGCAAAGACAAGGGACTGTGTGAGGTCACAGGGAGCAGGGGGAGGACAGGAATCTTCAGTCCCACATTATCCACTGCAATGTATATAAACTGTGTTATTCACTGCCTTGCAGCAATGTCTGGTTCCAGACTGATGTGAACCTCAGGGCAGGGGACATCTTTCCTGACAAGTTCATGGATCCCTGGAAGCTGCGTGGGCTGCAGCGGATAAACAGCAACAATTACTCAACACAGGGTTTGAAGTGGAATCTGTGTTTCGTTCTATGTAAGGAATCTTCTGAACAGCTCAGCTCATGTGCTGGCAGGGATAAAGTCACTGATTATAGCAAGGGATTGCTTATATATGAAAATGATGTAACCCTGGGACTCAGTCCTACTCCTTTCTAGGCTCCAAAGCAAACAGAGATGCCTTTCAGTTATTTTTCATCTGGCTTCACTGTTTTATGTTTATCAGTGGGTGAATTAACGAGCCCGTTCGACAACACTGAGTCTGAAATCTGCTTCCCTTTCTTCACGAAAGAGAGGAGAAAGGAGGACATACAAACTGCTATCAAAACATCTTGTAACTTTTAGGAATATCATATGGTCAAAGGCTCCTGTGTGCCTTCAATCTCTGCTTTACTAGCCATACATGTAGCCTGCGAGAGTTTGAGTATTTATCCACCCTGAGAAGGCTCCAAGTTTGGTCTGCTGGCTCCCTTTGAGGCTGCTGATTCCTGTGGGATGCTCTGCTAACTCCTGGTTCTTTCATTCCCGGGGCATGTCCACAGCTGGCAGCTTGTCCAGGGCTGGCACTGCGGACCTGCTGGTTTGTTACTGAATAACTCTGAGGTGTTTATTCAGCTTGTGAAATCCACCCAGAGCAGCTGCACTGAAATAGAGCTGATTAGTCTGGAACTGCTCTGGGTGCCTGCCAGGGAGGCAAACCAGAGCCCAGCATTCTTGGGAGCACCTGGGATGGGAGTGAGGGCTGACCTGGTCCCCCGCAGCATCAGGATGAAGTTGGGCAGTCAGGGAAAAGCTGGGAAGCTGCAGCTGCCCTGGCCTATGTAGCAAGACCTCAAAGCTGCAGCTGCTGGAGCTTCCTGGAGCCTCTGCCCAGCAAGGCTGGGTTTGTACTAGGCAGCAGGGTTGGAGTTGCAAACCATCTGTGTCCCCACACCATGGCCTGGAGTTGCCAGAATCAGCTCTGAGGGGCCCTTTTGCTGCCACGCAGGGGAGGGCACTCCTTCAGCTCTGCTTCCCAATAGAACAGGAGGTTTTGCAGCCTGGAGAGGACCAAGTCTATCCCTGTGCTCCTGGTCCAAGGGAGCTGTATGGAATCACAGGGAGAGGCCACAGGAATGTACATGTGGGCTCAGCAGTGCCAAAACTCCTACCACAGCTCTGCCCTGGCAAAGCCTGCACTGGGAACACCAGGCTGGGAGAGCATCCAGGTGTCGGTGTGTCCATGTGTAGGGCTGCCTGGCTGGGACTGTCCTCCCTCAGCATCTCCTGCTCCAGGAACATCTAAACCTGTTGGATGCAGCCCGCTGGCCCCAGTCTGCAGGTCAGGCCCAGGAGGTGACATGCCACACCTCAGAGCACTGAGACCCCTTCCCCACGGTCCCTGGCAGCCCTCAGCCACACCACATGCTCAGCTGTACTCCTGGGATGTGGCCAGGTCAATAAATAAATGTTTCTACTAAGGAACCCAGTGCCAGGTTGTGCATCCATCACAAAAGTGGTCCTGACTTTGGACAGCAAAGGGATGAAGTTCTGTGGGCTGTGAGTGTTCTTCCAAGCCAGAGAGATGCCAAGAACTGTGTCCTGGGTTGGATGGAGGAAATGATGGACACTTTATTAAACTTCTATTATGAAACACTCACTGCAGAGGAAGGGCTGTGTTATTATGCAACCCAGAGGCTCTCACTGTGATTCTGGTGAAGTCTCCAAGGTAATGGCAGGGATTGAATCCGAGCCCATCAACACCAGCCCTGGGCAGGGGATTCTGGCCACACAGCTTTTTGCACAGGTAGAAATTTCCCATCATTTCAGTGCAACATCTGATCATTTTCTTTTGCAATGCTGTCCTACAGACACAGGTTTCATTTCAATAAAGATTTTCTGTGGAGTTGCTTCTTTTCCTTGGTGGTTTTTTCCATGCAGGGAAAGTGGACTGTTTGTGGTGCCCCAGGACTCTGCACTGAGGGCACTGAGAGCTCCAGTCAGCACCAGCAGATGTTTCTGTGCTGCCATTCCCATCAACTCAGCACTGACCTTCCCCCTGGATTTCCAAGCACACCAAAACAGGAATGTGTTTTATGAGATAATATTTAGTGTTTGCTGACCTGAGAGAAACCACGAATCAGGCAGCCTTTGTATCCTAAGGTTGGACATGCATTTAAATTTCTCTTAGAGAACAGTGGCACAGATGAGAACAGAGGGATGTGGCAGGGATCCAGCAGGGCTCCCGGCTACTGAGGAGAGTCTCCCTATTCTGTGAGGTGCAAATTTTGCAACTGTTTTTCCAACCTTTTGCTTTTCTTTTTGCCTGATTTGGCTCCCAAGGCACAGTTGTAGTTTTTGGCAGTACAGTTAACAGCAGTATTGCCTCATCCCTTTTTGGTCCCTTGAACAGAAGCCTCTACTTTTGTAAAGCCAACCTTTCTAATGCCCAGTAAAATCCCTTTCTAGGAGAAAGTGAAGTAGGGCAGACTAAAACGAGCATCCAAATCATGGGAATGTCTGTATCAAGATGGGAGATGACTCAGAAATTGTGCAGCTGAACCCAGTGCTTGTGAGCTGGATGCTTCTCCTTAGTCTAATTCTGAAGTAGGGAAACAAAACCCACACATTTTTGCTGAATAGGAAAGGGGAAAACCTGAACTAATATTGCCATTTTAGCTGTGTAAACTAATGAAAGTCATTTCAGTGTTTTACAGTGAGTTCTCAGCCTGGTTTTGCCTGTGCTGTTGGGGGTGGCATCACGTGGGAGTTCTGACACTGCTGTGAAGGGATAAACACAAACTGCTCACTTAAACCTGACAGTAATTGACAACAAGAGGTTTGATGTTCTCTGACACACCATTATTCAAAGAAACCAAACACTCAAACTCATAGTTTTGTTGACACAGAGGAAAAACTTGCAGAAGGGCCTGGAAGTACTTCATATCTACACAGGGAAGTGGCCAAACAAAGGAGTCACCTGGAGAGAAACAGGTATTTTAGCAGCTCTAAGCCTGGGTGCATTTTCAGCCAACTCCTCTTTTGCACTGAATTAGATTGTGCCCAGGTCGGAGATCCTCTACAGCACAACTCCGTCAGGAAGGGCTTCACTGACTCCAAGGCTGGATCACATCACACCTGTATGGGCTGATTCTGCTGGTGCTTGTGCTCCAGGACAGAATGAGTCCAAGGGCGTGTCACTGCAAAGGCTGGAGCCTCTGTCAGCTGCACCAGGAGAAATTGCTGTTAACTTTGAGGGTTACACTGCTCTGGATTCTCCCCAGCATAAATGGAAGTGGCATCTGTCATGTAAATAATTTCAGTTTGTCAAGTCAAACAAAAAACCAAACCAAACCAAACCAAAAAAAATTCACAGAATAGGCATTCTTCAGGCCCTGATTTCTGAGAGAGAATTGCCAGGCACCAGCCCGTTCCCAAATTTTCTCCCAAAAATCAGAATCAGTGAAGATGTTTTAGCAAATCTTCCCTGGGAAGGAATAAAATATTAAACCTTTTAATTCACAAAAAGGTCCTGTATTCAATAAAAATGCCCACAGGGAACCAAATGCTACAGGCCTATGATTCTCCACCAATTACATTGTTGTCTTATGTCGAGTTTCTTGAAGCCTTACAGTGCTGCAGTTACTTACATTTTGGGACAAATATATTCCTGAAACAACTCCAAGGTCTTTGTTGATTCATGTCAGGGATATGTTACTGACTGCATAAGACATTAATCTAACTGACATTTTCCACCATGAGGGGAATTTAATGAATGACAATCACAGAAACATGGAATATCCTGAGCTGGAAGTGACCCACAGGGATCACCAATCCAGCTCCTGGCCCTGCACAGACACCCCAACAATCCTACCCTGTCCCAGAGCATTGTCCAAACGCTCCTGGAGCTCTGGCAGCCTCAGTCTGTCCCCATTCCCTGGGGAGCCTGGGCAGTGCCTGACACCCTCTGGGGGAAGAACCTTTCCTGATCTCCAACCTGACCCTCCCCTGACACAGCTCCAGCTGTTCCCATGGGTCCCGTCAAAATATGCAGGAATATCCTTTACTATTCACTAGAAATTCTTCCTGTAACTGAACTCTATGCTCTGGACTGTGCTGGGCTCTTCCATGGGTATTTCTGTCCTTGCATCAGGACAGCTCATGCTTGAAACCATATCAGCCAAACCCCATGAACTGTTTGCAAACAAAGCTGACAGATGTCACTGAGAGTTTGTTTCTAAGCTCTCTGGAATGTCTGCCTTCAGTGCCACATGTGAAGGTGATCAGAGGGTTTCACTTTTCCCTGCTGTAAGGAAAGGTCTGGAGGCACTGGTACCTTGTCTCCTGGCTGGGGACGCATCACGGACACACGGTCGTATCCTTTCCGCAGCAGGACCCAGAGGGCATCCAGCTTCCCCTGGAATGAAAGGAAACAGGGTGTTTGTTATGCTCTGTGCAAAATGCAGTGCAGGGACAATGCAGCTTGGACCCCACAGGTTTTACT
Organism: Lichenostomus cassidix; assembly: GCF_008360975.1. Classification (NCBI taxonomy): domain Eukaryota; kingdom Metazoa; phylum Chordata; class Aves; order Passeriformes; family Meliphagidae; genus Lichenostomus; species Lichenostomus cassidix. The sequence continues at coordinate 4,511,841 of NC_139502.1, read as the reverse complement.
CCATTTTCAGTGCCTGTAGAAGATGCTGGAGAACAATGCTTTCTCTCACAGAAACTTGCTCTGAACTTGCTGCAAGTGCAAAGGAAGAGCACTCAGATGTCTGACAGATAACAGTGTGTCTGACCTTTCAAAGTTAATGTGTGACTCAGATACCTTCTGGTCTCAGAGAGAGCCTAATACCTACTCATCTCCTGGCATCCCTGCCAGCAAAATATTAAATCAATGCAGAAAGTGAGCAGTGAACTCATGTGATGCTTTTCCAAACTGCTATGCCTCCTGCTCTGGCTGAGCAGCTCACCCCCAGCTCTAGGTGATCACTGTGAGAAAGAATTCTGATTTATGTCTCAAAACAATCTGCTGGGGAGAATGGAGAGCAAACCCATCTCTGCACTGCCAGGAGAGCTGAGCCCCAGGTGGGGACTGAGTGACGGCCAGGTCATCTCTCCTGGCAGCCACCAAGAGAGGTCTCATCCAGCCACCAAAAGAGGTCTCATCAGGCCCTCCCCATATGTCAGCTCATATTTGCACCTTTTCCAGGCAGTAACAATCATCTTTCCAAGCCCTAGAGCCCCACTCTGAGCTCAGAGGCAGGAGCTGTCCCTCACTGGGTTGTCTCACACCCCACACACCCAAACACCCATAAGTACATCAGCACAGACCTGGGTGAGGTCTGCTCAAAACCCAATGTATTGAAACCTCTTGTAGACAGACTTTGGCTGATGTGTGATCAGACCCTCCCTGCCATTCCCTTCAGTGCAGCCCAAACATTCATCCCTGACTGGAATTCAGCAGTCAAGCCTGAGGGTACTCTTCAAACGAGCTGAACGAGGCCAGAAGGAGCAGCCCAGGGCTCTGCAATGCAGAAACATCCACCAAATCACTTGCTCTGAATCATTCATCTGCTGCTGAAGGATTCCTGCTCTATCCCTATTCCAACAGGTCAGGGTTTCCTTTCGAAAATGGACTTGGCTCCTGGGAGAGCTGTAGGAAGGTTTGCATGAGCACACAGTGGCTCAGAGCAAGGCTACAGATGGGTCGGTCACAAGACAAGATTATTTGATCAAACCTCTTCACATTAACTTCATTTGATCCTCAGTCTGTGAAGTGCACAATGCCCTGAGATTTGTAGGAGTTTCTGGAGAGGGTTAACAACAGACAGTATTCATTCATGTTTCCATGCGTATTGTCCTGAATGCTCCAAGTGCTGTGATATTACAGCAAAATCCCTATTAGCAAACTTCATTGTACCTCTAGAGACAGGCTCCTCTGAAAGTGTACAAAGTTTACCCTTGGTACAAAACTATTTTCTGCAGGTAGGAGGATCAAACCCAAAGACAAACTCCTGATTGGATCTGGGAACTCCTGTCTGATCACTCTTTCCTGGAAATAAAGACTACAAAACTCTTGTGATTGCAGAAATGCCTTGTGTAACCATTGTGGGACAGAATTAACAAATGGAAATGTGAGCTGGATATTGCAGAGATAGTGGGGAAAGAGTGAGTAGCTTCATTCGGAGTAAGGCAGCTGATTTTCCTGAGGGCCTGGTCTGCAGAGTGAGCTCCAGTATCTGTGAGGGCCAGACCTGACAGTCGGGGTGTTTGGGAGGTCCTTTGTGACCTCAGGTCTCTGGTGTCTAACTAAACACTCTTTTTCATGGGGGCAGAGTTCTTCTCTTCCCTTTTCAAGGAACCATCAGGGCCATAATTCTCTCTGGGATCTCTATTCCTCAATCAGTGTGTTCAGCCAATGGTTCAAAGCTTATTTGGGAGTTGGAGGGACACATGGGTGGAGACAGACATGTAGAATGACTGCATAGAATTTGTTTCCATAGGATATGGGGAAAATACTTCCTAAGGTGAGAGCCAGGAAACTGTTATTCTCAAAGGAAGAAGCAAGAAACCTCGCTGTCAGATCCTTTTGCACTTGGACAGCAGAACCCTTTAGACCTGAGGGAAACCATCCCTTCTATTCCAATCCATCCTTCCCCTTACAGCAGAGCTGGTTGAAGCTCTTGATCTCCTGTCCACTCTGACAGCTTAAGAAATTAGTAACTTTTTCTTCCATTTTTCCTTTAGGAAAACAGAGGCAAAATGACAACTTTCCATGGAACAAAAAAAATTCCTTTTTACTCTGCAGTCCTTATTTCCAAGAGCCTACCAGGATTTCTTGGGAAAAGCCAAGAGCTCCGTCTTTGGGAGCCTCAGGGTCTGCCTGAGACATTTGGGTAGGAGAGAGGGAGTGTGCATCATGGAAAGGATGATGGCTGAAGCAATGAAATGGCAATGCTTTCACTTGGACGCAGAAACCCTCCTGTGCACTCCATGGATGGGCTGTGTCTCTGTGTCTGGAACTCCTCTGCAGCTGAAGCACAAATCACTTGGAGAAAAATGAGATCTGGAGGCAAATAAAGTCTTGAGTCCTACTAGATCTCAAGCCCAGAGAGAAGAAACAGTTGGGGCAGATGACAAATGAAGGAGAGCACAGTTCCAGCTGTGGAATTTCTTCTGAACTCATGATTAATTCAGTGCTGTATTGACCCTGAGTTACCTCAGTGCTCCCGAGGCCTGCTGGTGTCAGGCAGAGGCAGTTTTGCACCTGTCTGTAAACCCAAGCTGCCCTTGGGCCTCTCTGGCAAGGCCACTGTGCCATGACAACTTTGTGAACAGAGACGAGGGACAAAGGCTGGAGAACGTGCCAGGAACACAGGGCCCAGGAAATGCTGGAGAGGCCTCCATGCAGGATTCACCTGAGGTTTCCTTTTGAGAGCACCCTGTTGCTTCAGCCTTAGGTTGTAGTCACGTGGGGGTCAGTCACTTGTTCCAGGAAATGAGTGGCAGGATGAGAGAAAATGGCCAGAGGAGGTTTAGGCTGGATATTGGGAAAAATTTCTTCACTGCAAGGGTTGTAAAGCCCTGGCACAGCTGCTCAGGGCAGTGGTGGAGCCTCCATTCCTGGAAGTGTTCAAAAAACATGTGGATGTGGCTCAAGGACATGGTTTAATGGTGAACAAGGTGGTGGTGCTGGATGGATGATTGGACTTGATGAGAGCTTTTCCAGCCTTAATGATTCCATGACTCTCTGGTTCATTTCCATCTACGTTTTCTGCTGCCCCTCCCTGTCAGATGAGCCGAGTATTTGGCGAGTTTCTTAAGAAGTTTTTGGATTTGTCATTCCCTTTGGATTACCTGCACTGGCTTTTCAAACAGTTGAAATGACATTTTAAAAGCAGGATAATCCAGTTGGCAATGTGCTAAGAAGTAACAGCAGCAAATCAGAATAACAACAATAATAACCCCAATCTGTTAAGTGTCAGTAGCCACATTTGGTAGCAAATAAATCTCTGGAGAATTAATAAAAGCAATCTATCCCCTCTCAGCTGTCTACCTATTTATAGACATGACTCTGGCAAGATTGAAAAACAGAGGGAAGAAGAACTCCATCATAAAAGGCAGATCATTCTAAATAGGGGCTGGTGCTTGTGTGGTGTGGAGAAGAGGAGGCCTGTGGCCAGCACACATTATAAAATGTGAATTTCCTGGCTCTTTGTCAGAGTCAAGCACCCTTGGTTCACTGTTCCTGCAGTTTAATTCCTTTCTTGCCATTCTCCTTTACCCATGAGTTTTCTAAGCAGCTTGTTACAGGTATATTTATCTGCCTCCCAAAGGGGTGCTTCAACCAGCCCAGTGGATGGGGTGGAAATTTAACATCTGCTTTAACCACAGTGCACTTGGAGCATGGGGATGAGGGAAAATTCAAGCTGAGTATCAGGAGACATTTGCCATGGGTGAGGTCTGGGCGTCTGTGAAATATTCCCCCCAAGAAGTGATGGGAGCCTCTCTGTTATTTTCAAACCCAGAATGGACAAAGCAGGATGGATTGCAGCCAGTGCTGCCCTGGCTGAGGGTTCAGCCCCAGGAAGCTCACAGGCGGTTCCCACCTTCCCTGCCTGCCATGGCTCCGGGAGAGCTTCCCTGCAAATTCATCTTCCATGCTCACACCTCCAGGACAGGGCTTTCTGCCAAGATTGCTGATGAATTTTGCCAATTTTGCTAATTCCTTACTGTCCAGGGAGAGCAATAGCAGGACTCTGCTCCATAGGAATGATCCTTCCTGGGTTTGGTGAGTGCTGATGATTGTCCACGAGGAAAGTGTTGGAGACAGTTATCCTGTCTCCATACTCTTTTTGGGGGCAGCTCAGTAAGGGGTGTGGTGGCAATTAATAATTAGGTAAATTCTTGTCCAGGCTGCTAAATACTATCCAGATGTGGAACACTCCAAAGTTTTGGGAGTATTTGGATAGAGGGTTTTGGATTGGAAGTGTCTGTATCCTGTATACAATTGGAATGGTAGATAAGAGAGATATTTCTAAAGGAACTAAGAATATTACATGGCCCATGAGATGCTGTTAATATTTGTGGGCATCCTTATAACTGAATTCTTGTTGTTATGAAGCAAAGGCTGTTCCAGAGTGTAAGGGTCGATCCAAGAATCGAGTTCTGTCTCAACATTTCTGATCAGAAATTACAGGTGCAGGACTTATGCAGAGAATGCTGTGTACTTACCTAAGGCTGGTGCGGAGCGAATGCTTCGTGCCCGCCTAAGGTAGTATGGAACGAATGCTTTGTGCCTACCCAGAGCTGATACGGAGCGAATGCTTTGTACCTGCCTAAGGTGGTACAGAACGAAGACTTTGCACCTGCCTGAGTTGATACAGAACAAAGGCCTTGTGCCTGCCAATGTGGGTATGTGACGAAGGCTTTGCACCCGTTGCCCTGACACCCATTGTGAAAAACCTGCCGACCATGCCTCGGACTCTCCTCTCTTGACCCTGCCAAGTGGAGATTGGCAAATCTCCACAAGAATTAAGGGGGGGCAAAGGCGGCTGGCAAGGAGGGACCAGGTGTATGGACTAGCATAAAAGACAGCTTTGGAGTGGCTGAACTCCGAAGATCTTCCCCACCGAAAGATCACATCGATCTTTGCAGAGGCCAAGGAACGCCAACTGGACGGGACGCCAGGGACGCTGGACGTCTGTGGACCCGTGGTGGTAGCTATAGCCCCTTTCCTTCCCTTTCCTCCCCATCTTTTCCCAATTTTCTCTCTTTCTCTCTCTATCGCAGGCCGCTTTACAGGCCAAATTAATAAAGTTCCCCCTTGGATTCAAATTTAACTCCCTTGACTTGTTGCATTTTGTGTTTTCTTTTCCTTTTTGCACTCTGAGATCGTAGCTGGTATGAACCATCACGCGTCTGCTTACGAGTAGACCGTGACACAGAGTCAGAACTGAACCTCAGCCCTACATACATTGGGTCTTCTCTCCAAGCCTCTCTTGAGCTTTGGAGAATTTCCATCTTGGACACAGATCTGCAACAAACCTGACTCTTCTTTACAGAGCTGATTTCCTATCATGCAGAATAAATCCTGAAAGTCCACTGAAAGTCTCCTGGGGCTGTGATCCAACAGCATCAGCTGGGGAAGGGGAGAAACTCAGCAGCATCTCCTGTGGGAAAGGAACCAGCTCTCAAGGAATGAGCTCAGGTAGCTGCACCCACATGGTTCCAGCTGCCTGAGCAGTTATTTGGGGCTCTTTGTCCTAAAATCAGTGTTTCTGTCAGCTCAGTTGCAAAAACCAGTGCTGCCTCTTGGCTGGATGAGGTCACTTCCAGGAGCAAGGGAAACCTCCCAGGTGGGCCTGGTGTGTTTTCCAAGTGCACTGATGCAAAATGACAATGCAGCTCACGCAGGAACAAAGGGCAGTTCCATGGGATTGGTGTGTGCTACATTCCCCACTCGGAGCTGGAGCTGTCGACTCCAACCTGTCCCACTGTGGGAATGAACGACCTTCATGGACACACGTTGAAGTCATTACAACACAATTGCAAATGACTTGTTGGGAGGCCCTGTTTATGAGATAATAATCTTGCAGGGGGAAAAAAGAGAAAGCGCTGGACCAAATTTTCAAGGAGGCTCACATTTTCAGATCCTCTGGAAACCACCCGGACTCCCCTGGGCATCCCTGCCATTCCCACTGCTGGATTTGAACCAGCAGCAAGATCAGTGACTGAGCAGAGCCAAAACAAGAGATTTGCCCCAGTCCCTATGGGCAGCACCTGGAGCAGGTCAGTAACAAGAGGCAGTGCAGGGAGCCTTGGGTGCTCTGCAGGGTGGGACATCTTCAACCTGGCTCACAGCACTTGTCTGGCTCCACTGGCTGCTGCTGGGCAGCAAGGAAACAGGACAGTAAAGTCTCTGTTTCCATCAGAGAGGCATTTTCCCATTCCCCAGTATCAAGTTTAAGGCAAGCTCTATACACTGAGAGGTTTATTATGTGTGTTACACACACCCTCTTTGCCTGTGGAGGGATTTTAGGATCCTAAACCCGCACCTCTGCTCTTCAGATCCATACTCCAGAGGTGCCAGGTTTGCACTTGGACATGATTTAGGTGTTTTCAGTCTTTTCTGAGCCTGGTAACTACAAATACTCTGGACTGAAGAGAGGTATCAGCATTTCCCAAAGGAGTTAAACCTGAGAAACAGGAATCTGGAGTTACTTTTTTCCTGTTCATTAGAGATGCCATGCAGCCATTAAGCTGCCTTCCCTTCCTGAGAACAGCTGAATTTGTCCTGGATGCAAGAGATCAACTTTCTGACACTGGAGTGGCCTCATAGCACTCACAGGACAATTCATGATCTGTCTGTGTGGTTTGCTCCTCTTATCCACAAGATTCAACCCATCTTGGAGACATCCAGCAGCAATTTTCTTCTTACTTTTTCCCCTCTTTCTAAGGAAAGAATCATACAATTGATGGATTGGGAGTGACCTCTCGAGATCATCCAGTCCAAGCCCCTGCCCAGGCAGGGTCACTTGGAGCAGATGACACAGGAACATGTCCAGGTGGGTTTGGAATGTCTCGTGAGAGGAAGACTCCAGACCCTCCCTGGGCAGCTGTCCTAGGGCTCTGCCACTCTCCATGGAAAGAAGTTCTTCCTCATGAGGAGTTGAAAATCTTGTGTTTAATTTATGACCATTGTTCCTCGTCCTGTTGCTGGGCACCTATGGAAGGAGTCTGGCACCATCCTCTGACACCCTTTGAGATACATATATGCATTAATGAGAGCCCCTCTCAGTCTTCTCCAAACTGAACAAGCCCAGCTGCTGCAGTCTCTCCTTACAAGAGACATGCTCCAGACTTTTAATCATTTTTGGAAAATATCCTATTTATTCCCTGCATCTCAGGGAATGTGCAATGTGGACCTTTGCACTCTATGAGCACTTCCCAGAAGCTGCTACACCACAGGAAGAGATCAGGATCCTGTTCTGTTCTAAGTAAGCAACGCAACCCCCAAACCTGACCAACCAGGTGGGAAATTCCCATTGCCCCTCGTGGCTCCTTTCCACAGCTCCTCGCCAGGCACACGTTCAGGAGGCTCCCTCAGACACAGATGCTCTAACAGCACTTGAGATCACAGGTTTGTGGACAGATCTCAGCCTTGGATGTGAACACACATAACAAACAGATCTCCTGCGCACACCCCGAGCAGCACCAGGCAGGGCTGGACTTACCTTGATGGGGGAGTACCACTTCCGAGGGGATGAGGGCCTGCGCATGTTGCTGCCAAGGTTCCTGGGCTCAGGGAACTCATATTCCTGCTCTGGCATCTTGACCCTGGCATTCTTGGCCTTCTCTAACTTAGCACCTTCTTCTGTGGAGCCCTTTTCTCCCCAGCGGACCTGGAAGGAAGGATCAGGCCATGTCATAGCAGCACCTGCTCCAAGTCACAGCCCTGCTGCAAGAACAGAGCCCTGCTTGTATTTCCCCAGTGTCCAGATCCAAGCTGTGGACCAACAGGTTGTGAGCTTTGTTTCTAGACTGCAGCCGAAATTCTGAACTTCTCCTTCTTTGTGGTTTATGAGGAATGTGAGAGTGGGGAAGGCTTTCAGAAAAACTAAAACCATTTCCTTGTAATGTGTATGGCAGCACTGCCCCTGTATTCCAGGCATGGACCAGGATGTTGCTGAACCAGAGGAAACAGATGGTCCCAAACTTCAGGAATCTACATTTGGCTCTCAAATACGCCCATACAAAAATGATCTGGACTCAGGTGTACCAAAAAGAAGTTTGTGTCTGTCTCCTGAGTTTCCTCCTGGATGAATTGCTGGGGGATGTCACATCCCAGTCCCCAGCTCAGATCTGATCCATCACCTGGGATTTAATTACCTCCATCCGTTTGATGCCGCCGACTCCTCGCCCACCATAGTAAGAGGCATCGACTGTTGGCCATTTCTTCTTTGGCAGACCATCATCATCTTCGTCCTACAAAACAGCAGCAATGGGTGGCACTGTTAGGAAGAATGATCAGGGATGGAAAGCAATAAACAGTCCCAGGCTGTGTTGTCCTTTGAGCCCGCAGGGCAGGCAAGGTTCGGGTCCCTCCCTTGTTATTTTCCAGAGGATGTACACTCATGAAAGGACAATGTTTCATGATATAAACACACCACAACTTGAAAGGTACAGTCCAGCTTCAGCAAGAAAGAGATTTTGGTATTTTTGTAGGTTGGTGGTTTTTTTTGTTTTTTTTTTTTCAAGGAGACTGTCTTTCATCATCTTTAAATTAATAGAATAAATCAAGTTGCAAAATCATTGAAGCAGCCAGCAGATGCACAGTGAGCCCAGCTCTGGGGCTGGGATATTCTGACTGCAGGGCTGGGCCAGGAGTGATGGCAGCAGGAATTCACCTCTGCCACCTTCACTAGGGACTGTGGAGAGGCAGCTGCTGCTCATGGCTCCCTGTGCTGCAGGAACCCTCCAGGGTCCAGATAAATCCCTGTATTGAAATTCAGATCTCACAGGATGCAGGGAAAGAGCAACAGAGTAAGTTTTCTCCTGAGTGATGGCAGACTCGGGGTACCTTCAGAAACAACCCTGGTGGGAATGCCCAGCTTTATTGAGAGGAGCTGGCCAAGAGCAATGGGATGGTAATGTCTAATGGAAAAGTCACAAGAATGGAATTAACTCCTGCAATGAACCTGTGCCTTGGCTGGGGCAGCTGCCCATGGAAGTCCATGTGGGTTCACGGACAACTGTGGCCTGTGCCAAAGAAAGTCAGGCCCTGTGTGAAAAATGAGATTTAAATTCTGTGTTTTTCCCTTGCACAGGCACATCAGCAGCCACAGAGCTAAATGTGCTCAGCACCTCATGATGATATTCAGATATGGGCAAATTACCAGATCAAGAAAATTTCCTCAAGTTTATTTGAGTCTGCTAAAGCTCTACTGAGATTCAAGATATTTTATATTTTCTCTTGCCCTCTGTAAGGTTAGAGTGTACGTGGAGCTTATAGTGCCTTTCCCTTTAATTTCTACAGTTCAGGCTGTGAACTGCCAAAACAGAAAAGCAGAATTCATCAAAAACGTGAAGTATTTCCTGTAAAAAACGTGGAGAGAAAAGAAAAATGGTCCCTCTCTCTTTTTTCTTCTTCTTTCTTTAATTTTTCACAGGGATTTGGCTAAACTCCAAAACTAAGGAGCTTTCCAGAACTGCAAAAGCCAAAAATACTTTGAAATTGAAACTCCCCATCAGGAAAACTGAAAAACTGGGGAAGGGGGGGGGTATCCAAGGAAAACTATGGTTTTCACAGCAACCAAAAGCATTTCAGTTTATCAAAACACACATAAATTGGGCTACAAAATGTGTCCTGATCTAAGGGAAGAGTGAACAATTGGTCCCAACTACCAGGTTGTTCTCTTCATAGCTGACCTCTCTCTGGTCCTGGGCAGAGCTGCTGAGGCTCTTTGCTGCAACCCAAGAACTCAATATCTCTGCACGAAGTTTTCCATTAGGACTTTTTTTGTTTAAAAAAAATTAAATTGGAAGTGAAGCCATCTAAATATTTTCCTTCAGCAATTCTCTTTCTCTCTCTTCAGTTTAGCACAGACTGGACTTCTCACAACAGGAAATACCAAGGTTTCAGAAATCTTCCCCACAAGCCCTTAAAAACCCTGCAAGTCCCTTCGCTACGAGTCGGGAGCCAGAACAACAGCACACGCACAGAAAGACAACACGGACACTTGAAAAACAAAGGAGTCACAAGTTTTCTGCAGAATGGGTCTGTTTACATGTTTGGAAGGGCAGGGGAGGTTTTGCAATACAAGCAGAAACCCCCACCAGTGATGTCCTACACACTTGGCCAATGTGCTCACAGCACATGTGAGGAGCTGAAGGAACTGGAAATGGGGGTCAGGGCAGGGAGGCAGCAGGAAAATGGGGAGGAAGAGGCACCCAATCCCCATCATCCCCATGGCTAGCACCCCAGTTTGGTGCGTGAGCCAGGGCTGAATTCTCACTTTCTGCCTGCTTCACCTGTATTTTCCTACTCGTGGCTACAATGGGGTTTGATACCTGAGGAATTGCACAAGGAGCTCCAGCTCTCACCCAGCTGCAGCGTCAAAAACAGCCCCGGAAAATCAAGTGCATTTAAGGATGCTGGAAATTGACTGTACAGAACTCGGCAACTTTCCACCCTCAAAATCTGCTTTAGATGGAGCTAGAGTTTCTTTTAACAAATAAGAAGAAGCAGGACAGAGCTGCATTTCACAGTCAGGGATCCAGATTCCTAAGTGCTGGATTGCAGAAAACAAAGATCTGTGTTTATCTCAGAGGCCAGGCTGGGCTCTGGATACTTTGACCCTGACCTGAGGGAACCTCATCTGTGGGTAACACAAGGATAATTCAGGCTCCACAAGGGACATCTGAACCACTCAGGGTAAGAATTCAAACTAAATTTGGCCAGCTATTAAAAAAACATACATTTGAACAATTACCATTTGAACAACTTACCCCTCTTCCCACCCTTATAATTATTTTCCCAGTTGTCTCTACAATGCCTGAATTTTGTCAGAATTCAGCATTTATAGAGAGCTCTGCCTGTACCAAGGGCTGAGCCATGATGGGGCAATCATTGCTCTGCATGAGAGATGTTATCATTGAATTTTACAGCTGAGAGAACACAGAGGGAAATCCAAGTGTCCTCCAAAACTCCTTTCTACCCTATCTCCCAACACTGGAGTCATTCCCAAATCCCATGGCCACCTCTCAGCTGCTTTGTTACACTTTGGGGACACCTTGCTCTGTTCTCAGGGAACATTTCCTCCTGCTTTTTTTGCTTGGTTTTTTGAAGGTTTTTGAAACCTTTTTCAAAGGTTTTGCTTGGTACCTTATGGCCTGCCAGGCTTCTAAATTGCAGCTGTATGAATTAATTGCTTTGGTTTTACTCGGATCTTTGCCTGTCACTGGCCCAAAGCCGCAAAGCACCATCAAAAAATGTCCTCACAGGTCACAGAACATCTCAGAGGGAATGTGCTCCTGGTGCTCTGCAGAGGACCAGGCTGAAGAAATACCGCAACTCTCATGAGGAATCCAAACACCCACATACAGAATCATGGAATGGTTTGGGCTGGAAGAGACCTAAAAGCCCATCCAGCCCCACCCCCTGCCATGGGCAGGGACACCTTCCACTATCCCAGGTTGCTCCAAGCCCTGTCCAGCCTGGCCTTGGGCACTTCCAGGGATCCATGGGCAGCCACAGCTTCTCTGGGCAACCTGTGCCAGGGCCTCCCCACCTTCACCTCACTCATTTTTTCCTAACTAAATCCACTCTCCTTCAGCTTGAGGCCATCTCCCCTTGTCCTGTCACTCCATCCCTTGTCCAAAGTCCCTCTCCAGCTCTCTTGGAGCCCCTTTAGGCACTGGAAGAAGCTCTACAGGCTCCCCAGCATCTTCTCCAGCCTGAACAACTTCAGCTTCATACAAGCTCATCCTTGAGACACAAATGTTTATCAAACCAGCCTTTGGCGGCCTTGGTCATCACAGAAACTCCCCATTTATCTCTGGCCCAGATCCTTTGAGGTCCTGCCTGAAGGGAAGTCCTGCAAGAGCAAAGCATTCTGTGTGCACAGGTAAGAGGGAGCCCTGGTTTTGATGAAAGAAGGATGTTGAGCTATTCCCACTGCAGAGCTCAGACACTGAGTTGCAGAAGGTGAAGGTCCTGTAAGGTCATGGGAATTAACAGCAGTGCTACCACTGCACTGTGATGTGATTAAACGCAACTGCCAGAGCCTCTACTCTGCACCGGGCCTGCCTGGCTATTTCACATGAAATTGGTTATAAACCTCCACACCTTCATGGTGTAATACCTGCACCACATCTATTGCCAATAACAGCCCCATCTTTTTTCTTTTAAATGCCTATCTCTTGAAAGGTTCCTTTTCTCCTCCTCCCACATTTCCACAACTCGCTGTAGAAGGGGAGTACAGGCAAGGCGAAGCATTGGCACTGGGACCTGGCTTCATTTCAGGAATAGCAGAATAAATTTCCTGCCTTGGAGTCTACAAAAAAATTCCTGTAAGATCCTTTCTCTGGAGCTTGTTTTGCTATCTCCCCAGCAAGGCTTTCTAGGAGGAGAGAGGAAAACAATTTGCAAAAGAATAATGAACAGCAATAATGAGCAACCCAACCCAAACCATTCTGTGATTCCATGATAATAAGTGAGGGTCCAAGCAGCTCTCCAAGCAGCTGAATCTCCTTTAGTCATTCCCTGGCCTCATGAATGTTGTGGGAGAGATCAGTTCACAACAACCAGTGTGGATCCAGCTGAACAGGCGGTTTCATCCCTCGAGTGAACCACAGCTGACATGCTGGGAGTTAAATCCCTCTTGCTGCCACCCTGGACAGTGATAATGACCTCCAGGGTCTCGAGCCAGTGCTGCTGAATGGCCCTTTCTCTCCAGCACTTCCTTGTGAGTGCTTGCTTTGCTGTGTGTGGGTAAGAGGACAACAGACATAAGAATTATCCAATTACAGGCTGGTTGGTGGCTTGGCTCTGGTGCCACATTCTGGATGTCTGTGGATGTTGGGTGACAGAGCAGCAGGGAAGAAAAGGGACTGAGTGATGGGGAAAGGGCAAGCTCTGGTCATCTCTGGGCAAGCTCTGGTAGATCTCCTGCCTGGCTTTGGCAGGCTTCAGGGAGCTTTATGTCCCTGGATCCCTGCTGTGGGAACAAGAGGTGCCTGGACAGATCCAGCTGTGGGTTTTAGGCTCTGCTTACAGGGCAAGGCAGCAGTGAGGGCAGCGTGTGTCTCTTGGGATGCTTGGAAAGTCCAGTTTAGTACACTCTGACCACAGCCAGTCTGTCCTTCTGCAGGACTGACAGCAGCAGAATTCTGGCCTGGGCCAGGTAGTGAAGAGGGAATTGTTGGAAGCTGCAGAGCCCTGCAGTTGGGTTTTCTGGTGTAGAGGATAGGTTGCTGTAGTAGAAGCAGCTTCAGCCTCGTGCTGAGCTTCTGCTCAGAGTTGGGCAGAGTTGTTCCAATAAACCCAGCCTAAAGGCGATGGGGCACAGGACTAAAAGCAGCTGTGTCTTCCTGCAGCAGGGCTAGAAAAAGCCTTCCCATTCACTGGAGGTAGGAGAATGTGGTTTTGATCCACCTTCAGTGACTAATCACAGGCCAGAAAGGTGCTCCTGGCTCCTCCAGGCACTAATCTCTTCCGCTTGGCATTAACTCAATCCTTCCTGGCCTAAGTGAAACCATCTGTCCTTCCGTGGGCTTCACCCTCAGCATCCCGAGCTCCCCAAGCAGCACAGCAGGAGCTGACAATATTTGCAATTTCTGAATGAATTAATTGGGAGTTTCTGGCCAATGATGATTTCCTTCACCAACAGTGAAGTGTCTTCAAAATGTCCCAAAGGGCCTCTAAAACAGAGTTCAATAAAACCTTTGGCGGGTTGGACAGCAAAGGCTGCTTCCCCCTCATTGTTAGAGTGTAATGCATTCTCCTTCCTCCTGTGGGCCTCAGCTCCCAAACCTGCTGAGGCAAGAATTCCTCATCTTTTTTTTTTCTTTTTTTTGGCCAAGACTTTCATGAGAAGAAAAAAATCCAGCTGTAACCCTGCTGCCAAAGGGACCAGCAATCCCTCCTGCTGGAGATGAGCAGCTGCTGGTTTCCTGCAGGGGAGAGGGATATCAGCAACAGCTAAAAAAATTGGATTGTAGAAGATCAACTGTATCTTCTATTTGTTTAGAGCAAAGTAGAACACCACACAACTGCCAGTTCCACTCTGTGGACCAGCCTCTCTAGGAGTAAATGCACCAACAAAATGCATATTTTCAGAGCTCCTGCTATTTTTTCATGAGTGGGAAGCTCTTCTGTCTGGGAAAAAACACACAGTGCAAGTCACAGCTTCAAGCCTTACTGATTTCTGAGCACTGCTGTGATGATGTACAGCTTCTAAAGTAGTATAAACTACATTTTCCTTTTTAAAAAACCTTTAGCTGCTAAATGTGTGTGTTTGCTCTAGGATACCTGAGCACTAAGCTTAGGGGATGTGCTCTGGTGGGGAGCACAGGTGAAATGATACCATTAGACCACATATTGGATGCCCCTGGATCCCTGGGAGTGTCCAAGGCCAGGTTGGAGAGGGTTTGGAGCAACCTGGGGTAGTGGAAGCTGTCCTGGTCCATGGCAGGGGGTGGCACTGGATGGGCTCAAGGTCCCTCCCAACCCAAACCATTCCATGATTGTTGTAACCAAATCCTGCCATCCCAAAGTCCCCAAACAGGAGAATAACAGCCAAAACAATGTTCAGACCCCCTCTCAGGTTGATGAGGCAGCAGGTAAAGCACAGGTCCTAATGCAATTTTTTGGGACAGTGCAGGGCCCTCTCAGGGTACAATCAAAGCCTGGAAAAGTTGAATTTCAAGATGCAACTGGGATTTTGCAGTAACTGCTCTGCTTTTGCAGCACTCACTGGGTTGACAAAAGACTTCCTTATAGGTGACGCACATCTTCCCTCTTAGGGGATGTAATTTCCCCCTCCAGTTCTTGGCCAGGGAGCCAGCATTCCAGAATGATGTATTTTAATTAATTTCAGCAATTGAATCTCTTGGCTTGGAGGCATGTGTGATGCAGAACAAAGCATGTTCAATTTGAGGTTAATATTTTCCTTTTCATTCAGAGGACAGAAGCTGACAAAGCTGGTGGATTTTCCTGCAGCCCAAACAAATGTCTGCTGAGGGAAATGGGCCAGATGCCTGCAGAGAGAGGCACAGGGAGCACTGGATCCAAATGCAAACCCCCTCTAGGAATGATCTGATTTGGAGTTTGCTTCAGGGGGACAAGTGTCCCAAGGTGGAGGTTTCAGGGCTGGCCTAGGCTCCCACCACCCTGGGCAGTGCAGGGAGAGCTGAGGCTGAATCCCAGCTCCTTGCAGAGGCCTGAGCTCTCCTGAGCCTTAGCTCAGTTCACACTCCCTGGGCCAGAATTTACGGAGAGCAGAGAGGACCATTTCACTTTTTCACATTTTCACTTCAAGCTTTTCCACTTGCAAGCTGAAGCAGACAATGAATTTGTCTCCAGAAGCAGAAAGCAAGGCAAACTACCCAACCAAATCACTCTGAGCACAGATCTTAGTCTAATTTTACTTGCATATTTAAGAGGAACTGATCCAAACCCCAGTGAAGTCAATGGAAAAACTCCCACTGCCATCAGAGTATCCTGCACAGAGCCCAGGGACTGCAATGAAATCCCATGTGGAAAACAGTGGGACAAAGCAGAGACTCATTGCGTGCTGAAAGCAGGAGCACAGAGGAAGAGGCAGATGGAAAACTGAGCATGTTTCTGGGCACAGTCTGTTAAGTAAGGAAGGGTGACAGAGCTTTAACCATTTGTTGCAAGATTCATCTAAAACTTGTAAGCAGGGCTAAGGTGGAGGTTTTAATGTTGATTTACCGTTTGTTGATTGCTCTCCATTTAAACTTCCCTGGCTTGTGCAGCTCTGCTGATGTCAAGAAGATTTTACCAGGGTTCTACATCTGCTCCGAATCTGCTCCACTGCCTCAGACACAGTGTGAGGACCATGAGCTTCCTTTTCTCACAGCAACTGTGCTCCAAGGGCTCAGCACTGGGAGTTCCTGCCAGCAGTGGTTATATATCCCAAACCACCAAAATCATTACTGTGCCATTCCAGGAAGGGAGTTAAGCTTATGTTTAGGTTCCACTAACTTCAGAGTTAAACACAGGCTTAAGGCTTGTCCCTTGTGTGAATCACAGCCTAACTCTGCACTGCTGTTCTGACCAAGTGAAGTATTGTCTGATCTGTCCTCCTTTCCTACCTGCATAGTGGAGGGACTGAACACACAGATTTAATCACCTTTTGTGAGGAGACTGAACAAAACCTTGTCCTAAACACAGAGGAGACCAGTGGTCAGTGTCACTTACCTCGCTGTCTTCTGCAGGAGGTGGAGGAGGCTCTTTGATGATCTAGAATGATGAAAGAGAAAGAGAATCATGAATTCATACTTTGTTCTTTAGCACAATTCAAATGTTACCAAAAAATCCAAAGGAGAAAACAACAGGATATGTTGCTGGAACACCTCTGAACTTTGTACAACACAAAGTTGTGATCACAGGGTGGCTGCGGGTGCCACTGTCACTGAGGGGACACTTTTGGAGTGTCCCAAAGCCCTGCTATGAAGGCATTCCTAATTACAACTCCAGACTCACCCTGCTCATTAGGTGACCCCTGCCCTGAGTGAGGCAACAGAAAATTTAGTTTTATAACCTTCATTCTCCTAATCCCAGTAGCTCCCACAGTCAGTGCTGGCTCTAAGCAGCACACAATTGATGTTTCACCTGGACAACCACACTAAAACCAGCATCTCCTTCTCCTGCCCTCTGCACATATGTATAAAACCTGCCTCAAACAGTTTACAGTCTGAACAAAGGCTGGAAAGCAAACCCAACATGAAGCAAAATGCCCTGGGAACATTGCAAAGCAGTGATAACCCCCAGTCGGTCTCCCAGACCATTCTTTCTGTTTCATTCCAGAAGGCTGTGCCACCTCATGCTCTTCACATTCATGCTTTTCACATTATCACGTTAATATTGTTCACTGTCATAAAATTTAAAAAAAAAAAAAATATATATATATATATGTATGGCTCACTGAAAGCAAGCAGGGTGAGGTTGTAGCCTGGTCCAGGATATTCTCCATAGAAACAATTTTAGTTTATGTGGGTGTGAGGCCATTATTTCATGCAGAAAGTTTGCATCCAGGGCTCAGCAGGCAGTTGGCTGTTAGCAGAGCTCTGCATCCAAGAGCAACAGAGAGGTTTCCAAGGGGAAGGCAGCGACACCAGGCACGTCAAACCCTCTCCCTCACACGAGACGCACCCGGTGCAGAGCCACTGCACAGCCCCAGCCCAGCCAGGCATGTCAGTGCCATTGCCCCAGGGATGCCTTTGCTCCAGTGGTTTTAGTCCATCTGGACGAGGCAGCTCTTTCTGTACACACCAGGCCATGAGTCAGAGGCTGTCGGGGCTCTGAGCACCCATGGAGGTGACACTGAATGTCCTGAGCTCTGCTCAGAGCTGGGTGTCAGGGGCAGAGGCTGCCCTGGCATGGGGGACACATGTGGGCCTCAAAATCACCCTGCAAAAAAAAAAAAAACCCAACCAAAAAAAACCAGTCCCAAAGAGCAACGGCTTGGCTGTTTAAATGCAGAAAAGGGAAAATTGCAATCACATTAAAGGCCCTGAAGATATAAATATTTACAGCAATTCCTCTCACTCGTGTTTTTCCTCCTGTGATGAGCTCACTGTTTTTATTTTCCTCTGCAAAGTCCGAGTCATGCAATGTGGCCATTAATGAGGAGCATGTGCCTCTGGCTGGGGAGGAGACAGGGCTGGAGCAGTTTGTGTCCCAGCCCAGAGCAGTGATCAGTGCTGGTCTCTGCCATTACCTGCTCCTGGGCCACAGGGCTTCTGTTTTGGTGGCCTTCAGCACCTCAGGGAACCTCTGCTGAAGAGGCTTTGTGCTTTAGGAATCAGCACTGAATGTGGGCATGCACAGGAGCCTAGAGCACACGTGGAAACACAGAATGACTGAGGAGTGTGGTGGAGCCTTGCTCATCCCCCATTCAGGCACAATGGAACTGTGGTCAGGTGTGGCTGATGGGCCCAGTTAGGGAGGAAGGAGCAGGGATGGCCCTGAGGAGCTCAAGATGAGCAGCAGCGCTGGGGAGTGAATGGCACAGCATCCATCTCCCTGCTCATCCTGGGAATCCTAGCTTGGGCAGAATGGAAAGTATGAAAATGATGAAAAATGATGAAAAGTAGATGAGAAGTGGATGCTGTGTGCCCAGGTGGCCAAGGAGGACAATGGCACCTCGCCTTGATCAGGAATAGTGTGGCCAGCAGAAGCAGGGCAGTGATTCTTCCCCTGTGCTGGGCACTGCTAAGGCTGCACCTCGAGTGCTGTGTCTGCCTCTGGACCCTCAGTTCAGGAAGGACATTGAGGGGGCTGGAGCTTGTCCAGAGATGGGAACAGAGCTGGCAACAGAGCTGGGAAGGGTCTGGAGCACCAGGAGCACCAGGAGCAGCTGGGGAGGCTCAGCCTGGAGAAAAGGAGGCTCAGGGGGACCTTCTGGCTCTGCACAACTCCCGACAGGAGGGTGCAGCCAGGGGGAGGTCAGGCTCTGCTCCCAGGAAACAGGGAGAAGATGAGAGGGAATGGCCTCAAACTGTGCCAGGGGAGCTTCAAGCTGGAAGTCAGGAAGAATTTCTTCATGGAAAGGGTGATTAGACATTGAATGGCCCACCTGGGGATGTGGTGGCGTCCCCACCCCAGGAGGTGTCCAAGGAAGGACTGGACATGGCACTCAGTGCTCTGGGCTGGGGACAAGGTGGGGATCGGCCACAGGCTGGACTTGGTGATGTCAGAGGTCTTTTACAACCTAAATAATTCTGGGATTCTGTGAAAGGTGGATGAAAGGTTGTCTGCATTTCAGTACTACTCAGTGGAAAGGAAATCCTGAGTATCAGCCTGGTTTACTCAGAGGTGTAAGATGGAGGCAGCACAATCTCTCATGTGTCTCTTGACACACTAAATACTGACAGAGTGTGCAACGCACCAAAATAAATGGGAGACTTTTTCAGTTTCATTTTGGTCAGTGTGAGGGGTGGCATTTGCCAACAGATGTCCTTTTGAACAAAACCCCTGAACAAAACCCATCAGGCACTGAGAAATTTCAGATATCTGATCCAAAATATACCTGTTGGAAATGGCCTGGTTCCCTCCTGGAGCATTCCCTGTTCTGGTGGAACATCACGGGTTCCAGTGGAGTTTCTCTCATTTGCATTGGCATGAAATGTCAGGATAAGCCATCCAACATATTTGGTCCAGCTAAGCATCCAAACACAACTTCTCAGCCAGTATCACTGGCAGCTCTAGAGATTACACACTTGGAAGTGATGTTTTCCATACATCACAACAATGTAAATGTTTTCCATACATTTGCATTCCTGCCCATAACATATGCACACACATACACACAAACAGACCGACTTCTGTAAACAGATCAAGTGTTTTCCATCACAGGCCAAGAGGGGGAAAAAAGAGACATTCCTTCCATTTTTGAGTGCTTTGCACTTCTAAGAGCAACTGAACTCCCCATAAATTGGCAGCATGGATTGGTTAATTTGGACAAGTCCAGAGATGGGGGAGTTCAGTCTCCTGTGCCTTTGAGCCTGTATGACTTTTTAAGTTCAAGTCTTACAAAAAATCGAATTTCTGACTCACTGCCCGGGTCTTCAAACAGCACAAATCCTGTCCTTCTCCCTTTTGGATTCTTAGAGTTACAACTCTGTGTGCATGAAATCCTTATTCTGGGGCACTGAGACCCTTGTTTTGGGCACTGAGACTCTTACTCTGGGGCACTGAAGGCAGTGAAGCAAATGAGATCATGGTTCCATCCCACATAGAGGTCCCAGACCCCAAAGACTCCACACCTGCTGGCACAAATGGAAACAACAGCTCGAGTACAAGAGAGAAAACATCATGACAAAGACCCTGTGAGGACACAGCCCACATGGCCATCAAGCTTTGCTCTGGCTGTACCTCCAGCCTGGCCAGATGACACTCAGGACCTGCTGAAGGGAGCTGGCTGGGAGCACGCCAGGCCAAGCACAGCTCTCCAGCAAGTTTGGCTTGGCAAGGCTGCAGTGTTTGTTCATGTGTGCTGCAAGTGTTTTGATAACCCCAAGCCATCTCTGGGTCTCCTGTCCCTGTGTTTGGGAGAAGAAGAAGATGGTGGTTCAGACTCAGGCTTGCTCTCCAGGTGAGGAATACCTGAGGAGTTCTACACCATCACCATGCTACAGAAACCTGGCAAGGCTCTTTTGTTTCCAAGGGTAAAGGCCCCTGGAATAGAGAGGTGGCCATTGGCTTTCCCTGGCACAGGAAGGAACTTTGAGAGCAGTTATCAGTACTTCTACACACTCAGCTGTGAAAATTCAGGACTGTGAGGTAATTCTGTGCCTTTCATCACAGATCCCAAGATGCATGTGAAGGACACAGGTCTGTGTTAGCTGAACCTCTCCATGTCACAGATCCATTGAGAAGTGGCTGTTTCTGCTAGATAACGCAGTGGCAAAGCAGAGGAATGCTCTTAGCCACCTCCTGGAAGGTTAAAAGCAGAGGGGAGGATGAATTTTCTGCTGTCCTGAAATTTCTGTAGCCATCCAGGCATAAGAAAGCACAAGTTGAATCCAAATTTTGCACATTCCAGGAATGTGTCTAGGATGTTTTGCATCTTGGGAGCCCAGAAATCTCCACCAGCTCTCAATGTCCAGCAATCACACAGTAACTATCCCTAGAGTTTTAGATGATAAATGTGGGCAATATGTTTCTTGTCAGAGGAGCATATCTGCTTTAGGATGGGACAGATCATAATTTAAAATTAAGCAAACAGTACAAAATAAGAAATAAAGGACTTTGCCTCTAATTAGGACTACAGTTTGGAAGAATGCAGTTAACTGAGCAGATTATTTTTGTCCTTAATTACCTTCACTCTTCTGAAAAACACAGAATATCTATTCTTGCTATCCTAATAAACAAGGATTTTTAATAGCATAAATTATGATCCATCTGACTAATTTCCTATTTTTTTCCCCTTACATATTTATAGTTTTGACCTCTCAGTCCTGTGACAGTTTCATAGTTGAGGTATGAGTTGGGTAAAGGAACATTTCCTTTTTATTTCTGTCATATCTTCTCTGTCTTCTAAGTACCCATTAAATCCTTGGAGATCTGGTCTACACTTCAAAGCTAATACAAGCAGGAGCCTGTCCCAATTTCTTCATCTGCAATATAAAACAATCTTCTTCCTCAGAATGCAAGTAAGAGGTAAAAGAAGTCCAGTGGAGAGCTAACTCATCCTTTTAAGTTCACCTCTCTTGTCAGCCTGGGAGCAGATTCAAGAAGCTCAGTTTTAAACTGGCTAAAACTACAAGGAAAAGCTGTTTCACCCCTAAGATTTGGAGGTGAACAACCCAAATTCAATACAGGATCATAGCACATGTCAAAATCATCCACTTCTGAAAGACATGACATAATGAAGAGAAAAAGGCTGTATTTTTAATTAACTCTGGTAAAGTTTGGAGCTGAATGGGGCTGACATGTAGCTCTGCAGGGAATGTAGGGAAAAATGTTGTGGCTGCACAGGTTATTCCTTTTCCTGGGCTATTCCACTCACACAGATAAACCAGGCCAGAGCCACTGGGGTGTGCTCCGAGTGTCTGACCCACTTTCTTTGGAAGACTATAGAAATTAAATTCCTTTTCTGGGCAAAGGAAAACCATTGTGGCCACTGTGAGGTGTCCACAGGAGCCCTTGCCCTCACTCACTGATTCTTGGTGAATTTTCTGTTTAAGTGAGGCTATGTCCCAAGGATCTATTTCTCCTTAGCTGGGCTGAGCCAGCTTTCTTTGGAAGAGGTAAGAGGTGGCCAGGGGAAAAAAACAAAGGAAGAAATTCTTTTTATTGAGTAAATGACTTCCCATGCAGGACTGGGGCAAAGCTCAGTGGTGCCTCTGTTTGTGTGAAGGAGCTGCTGTGGGTGGAACAGAGGGTGTTGAGCCTGGTCAGGATCAGCATCACTGCCTTTGGATCTGGCCTCAAGAAAATGCATTAAGGTGGGAATTGTTTAGGAACTCAAGTCTAGGCATAGCATCCAAGGGCAGATGGCCTTCCTGACCTCAGAGGGCACTTTCCAAAACAGGAACTCCCTGAAGATCTTTCATTTTGGACACCCCAGACCTGATGGACACCTGGGAGAATTTGGCTTTAACTTTTGGTAGTGACAGATGACAGCAGCACCCCAAGGCACCCCAGTTCAGTGCCTGGCACCCTCACCCTTCACCAGCCCATGTCTCGACCTGGGCTGCTGCAAAGCTGATGCCTTTAGGCCAGGCAAAATAACACACCTTTGTTAGGCTGGCTTTGGGGCTCTGTGCCAGCATTTTAAAGACAACCAGTTATAGAGTGTTATATCCATATCCAAACTACTGTGATGTGGCAGACAGGAGGCTGAGAGCAGCACTGAGCTGCCCTGGCTGATGAATAAGACCATCTTCATCCTCCTGCTGCCCTTTGTGCTCAGCACTGCAGAGTCAGATTTGTTATTGAACTGCCCCAAACCTGCAGCCACCTTCAACCAGCACTTCCTCCGAGGCACCTGGGCTGAGTGTGCTGTAGATGGAGACACTCCTTTAGCAGCCTGTGTGGGTTCAGACCTTGGATGGGATACCTCCCAGGGAGTTCCAATACATCCAGTGAAACCAGCTCACATTTCCAGTCTGTGATGTGGGATACTCACTGCTCAAAGGCAGGGGTTGCAGGGCTCTCAGGCAGCCTCTGCCTGCACACTTCTGCTTTCTCTCTTTCTCCTGGGTTGTTTCAATAATGTTCCAGATGATTCATGATCCTGTGCTCCCTTCTCCTCAGATCAGCAGGACTGCAGAAGAGCTGTGCCTCGTGTGCTCATGGTAGCGGGTGGGAATCAGAAACCATGGACCCTTGTAAGGAATCTCCATCCAGCCAACAGGGACCGTGTCATTTTATGGCTCTTCAGGGCTGCTGCAGAGCCTATGCATTTCCTCCCCTTCTCTTCCAGCAGTTTAGCCATGTGGTTTTAATCTATATTTTCTGTATTTTCTCCACCCAGCTTTTTGTTTCCAAAACTTCTGGTCAGCTGCAGTACAGACTGAGAGCCAAACAGATTGCTGGGTTCTTCCATGCTTACTTCCAGAAAACAGCTTTAAAGTTATAACTGGTGTTAGATGCTTAAATACCAGCACCTCATTTATCTGCCAGCCACACCTCTGCATTTAAAATCGCTGTAGTATGAAAATGAGTGAGGTGGGGCAGATTTTCTACGTGGGCAACTAGCCCAGCCCCTCAGGCCATCCTGGATGGCTGCAGACAGGAGGCAAAAGGCTCTTGTTTACTTCACAGCCATGGAGGGGAGGGGATGCGATGTACAGGGAAATGCACGTGGGGAAAAGGCTCGGGCTCAGCTGCCCCAGGGAGAGAATTCCACGCACAGACAGGAGTGCCCTTGCTGAGCTCCAGCCCAAGGCTCGAGCAGGCTGGGTGGGTCCATCCCTTGAGATATCCATGGCAAACCTTCCATGGCAAACCTTCCATGCAGGTCCTGCTCTGGGGCAAAGTGTGGTCCAAGCACAGCTCCCTCATCCTGCAGGGTCAGCATTTGTGCAGGAGAGAGACCATCCCAGCAAGGGAGACCATCTCAGTACAGGGAAACCATCCGAGCACAAGGAAACCATCCCAGTACAGGGAAACCATCTGAGCACAAGGAAACCATCCCAGTACAGGGAAACCATCCCAGCAAGGGAGACCATCCCAGTACAGGAAAATAAACCCAGCAGGGGAAACCATCCCAGCACAGACAAAGCCTTCCAGCTATTACATTAATTATGCCTTCACTGTACATCCAAACACTTTAAGCAGTCCCATTTCCAAGCCAATCTAACAACGTGCCTGCAAAGTCCTTCTTAAGACAGTTTTGGAGGTTTATTATCCCTTTGGCATATATGTACATATAAATCTATTTGATTTACATTAGCATTAAACCTGAGTATCATGTTGGCCTCCTACCCAGAACAATTTCACCTTGGGCACCTGAGCAGCCTCTGGCACCCACAGTTACTGCTGTGGATGCCTGGACTCCTCCAGGTTGTGCTGTGTTCAGCAAAGAGGATAAATGGGAAGACAACCAGTGACTGGGGGAAGCCAGGAGCTGGGATCTGCTGCTTTGCAGATGTTCTCAGCTCGGGAAAGGTGGGGTCAGCCTGTTGGAGGTGTCTGTGTATTTGCCATCATTCTTGTAATGAGAGTTGTGCTGGGGAGTTCAGCACAGCAGAATTGTTTCTTTGTTTTCTGTTATTAAATAAACCTCCTACAACCTTTGGAAAGGTTAGTGCCTGCCTCCCATGCTTTTGTAATATCCTCCACAGGTATCCAGGGAAATTTTGCCTGTGCTGGTATCAGGCACAGCAAAGAGTTATTATTGTTCTGATCAACTAAGCAACAATTGCCTCTACTGTAAACTGAGTGGTAAATTCCAGACTTCATCCCAGAATACTTCTGAGACCAATAAACTTGGATACATTTGGAAACAGCATTCCTTTATGGGCGCGTGCCAAGGAGATACTGGGTTCCAGATAATCCTCCAGAGTGAGTCTATTGACTTCAGTCCATTTACTCCAGGGATGAAGCTGGCTTGGTGTCTTTCCTGAAGAACTGCTGGATAATAATGACTCCTATTTAATTAAAAAGCATGCCAAGAGGAATTTCAGGGTTTAGAAATGTGCTTGTCACTCAGAAACAAATTTATACTTGTAAGAGAAGAGTGGTTTTTTCCTTTTTTCCCCTGGACACATCCACAATTATCTCTGCAACGTCCCTCAGCTGTAATCCACGGTGATGTCTCCGGGTCTGTGGTTTGGTTATTTGAGGTTGGAGCTCTTGTCTGTTGTGCAATGCAGTTCCTCTGCCCTTAATTCACTTCTGACAACACCGCATTCCTTCCTGTGCCACTTCCAAACCAGTCAATAAGGTCTGCTCTGCTCCCTTTCCCTATCCCAGAGCCCGACAGGCTGGGCACTCCTCCATGGATTTATCTTTAATTTCACAGAATTTTTGGGTGAGCAATGCACAGCGAGGCACCCTGGCTGCTGATCTACTGCCAGACACACCGGATGCCCTCCCAGAGAGATGGAAGAGATTTCATACAGGCTCTGGAATAAAATCTTTCCAACAACTACAGGGAAGTGTTTGACTACACTGGAAAAATATCAGTGAGATAGTCCTCATTTGCAGACCTTGTGAGGAGGGAATGTGGGAGGTAAAGGAGGAGAGTGAGGACAAGCTTTTATCTACAACAAATGTTTTAAGTAGAGAATTTAAATCTGGAAAATATTAAGCTTGTAATGTTTCATGCAGACCAAAGACTCCCTGTCTCTGCTGCACCCACCTTGCTTATCTGGACCATTTTTCACACTCAGAGCTGTTACCTGACCACTGTCCTCACATGATTCCACTGCAGCAGAGCCACAGTGCCCTCACAATGACAACTCCATTTCTCCTCCATGCCCTGCTGCTTTTATTTATGCGTTTTTCTCACCAGCTTCATCTATCTCCTCTAACAGAACCTTAAATAAGCAGCATCACTGAGAGCATTTCCCCTCTATCCCCTCAATTCTCCACATCCCAGTGCAAATGTCTGCACAGGGCACATCTCCACTGACTTCCATGCAGATGTGCCAACAAAAAATTGGCCCAGCTCCTCTGGGAATGTGCCATCTAGTTTAGACAAATAACTGAGCAACCTACCACGCTGCTAATCCTTTGGCCAATTTTAGAACCAATTTTTTTCTTATTGTTCTGAAAGTCCAAATAAATATTTTTTCCATTCTGGTTTTCGTCTTGGGACAGAGGTGCCAAACTACTGTGAAAAGAAGCATTTTATCCCCATTTTCAGCCAGGAACAGAAATAGACAATTAAGATTTTTCCTGCAAGATTTCCATCCTTGTTCTGGATAATACATCTCAGCACAGAGACTCATCCTCCAGTGAGTGGCTCCTGCAGTGTGTGGCTCCAAAGCTCTCTGCTCTGGATTGTAGGTTTGGTACAACATGGTGCAAATTTACAACACTGGGTCTGTGATTTAAAATCAGGAATAATGATGGTGACCCAGAAACTGGAGACAGTATGGGCAGCCTTAAAAGCAGCATCTGAAATGTTACATGCAGCCAGTCACCAAACCCAGACTCAATTCTGCTGACATTTGTATGTCCCTAATTCCTGTTCTATATTTGCAGCATGAACAAAATCCAAAGGAAGAGCAGAGCTTGAGTGTATTGTGTGTTCCACAGAAATCAGCCCTTGCCCTGATCCTCACTGAACAGGCAGTGCCAGGGATCAGCAGGGATGCACAGGGTGTGACAGACAAACAGCAGTCATGTGAGATGAAAGCTGGTCTCGAGTCCTGTGATTTCTTTCTTGCCTCCCTTGACCCTTTCCTTCTCCCCCCTTTTCTCCTGATTTCTCTCTGCCCTTTTAAAGTATTAGCTCTGTGATTGTGCTTTTGAACTTTTGTGAAAGGGCCTGGAGGAAAGACAATGCTCACTAAAGCACAGTTGTACTTCCACTGACACTGTCACTGGGATATTTCAAATTGCTTTTCAGAGATGGTGATCCAGGAAACAAAGTTCATCTTGAAAAAATTTGCAGACTTAGAAATGTCTTTTCCTTGCACCTGAGGTAGAATCAGGACTCCAGTGTGGGTTGATCCTGCCCTTCTACAGGAGCCCTCCAGAATGGACATGCTGACACCAGGGTTAGAAAATTCAGAACAGGCATGGCAAGGATTACATTTCTGCAAACTATTTCCATTTTGTGACCAAAAAACAAGACTAAAAGGCTCCTGACAAGGTTTGCATGTTGGCAACATTGTTGTTCCACGGGTCTAATCCAAGGCTGGGCAGAAGAAGCAGAAGCCCAAAGCAGAGCCAGCAGTGGCAGAAATGCTGCCCCATTCTGGGATCAGTCCTGTGGAAAACTTTGCCTCCTTTCCCCTCATTTCTTACTTTCAGGCAGCACTGAAATGCTGCTTTGTGCTGATGATTTCTATCACTTACCACAGTGCAGCAGAGGGGCCAGAACCACCAGAGGAGAGCCAAGGCCAGCAGGAGGAAGAGGATCAACAAAGCAATGGCCAGGATGGTCCCGTCAGACTGGAAGAGAAACACAGTGCGTGTGACACCTCTGACACAGATCCTCCCTGTGCATCCTGCTCCCAGGTGTTTCCCAAAGGGCCTTCTCCATTTACTGCCACATTAACAAGAATGATTATTAATGTCACACTCCATTTCATTTTCAGACCAGATGTAGCTTTCCTCTCTTCCCACACATCCAGCTCTGGCACCTGCCCTCCCCCAAGACCTCACTGCAAACCAAGTCCAAGACCTCTCGTTCACCTCACAGGTTTTTGCCTTGATTTTCTGATACTCACAGTTACATAAAACACTTTATTCAGATAAAAATTAATGTGACATTCATCAGACTATTTAAGTGAAGACTTAAAGATTTAAAAAAGACCTCACAACACAATCATGGAATCACAGACTGGTTTGGGTTTGAAGGGTCCTCAAAGCCCATCCAGTGCCACCCCCTGCCATGGGCAGGGACACCTTCCACTATCCCAAAGTGCTCCAAGTCTCCCATCCAGCCTGGCCTTGGACACTTCCAGAGATGGGGCAGCCACAATTTAGCAATGTTTCACTGTAGTTTAAGCAACTTCTTTGCAGTTCTTCCCCTCCTGCAGTACAAACTTGACAGCGATGTTGGTCTTACAGCTGACTCCAAACAGAAAACTTGCAGTGAGATCTCCAGGGGCTCCTGACCCAGGTCCTCCTGCTCCTCTCAGCTGTGCTGACTCAGAATAGTTCTGCCACAAGCTTTCCAAGAGATCTCAACATGCATCACAAGGATACACAGGGAGTTTCCCCATCATTAACTCCAGAAGATCCCCTCCTCTCTGGCTGAGACACTTTCCCCAGCTAAACCACATTTGCAATTCTCCAGTATTGATCAGCATTGCAAACTGCTGCATAAGCCAGCTCAATTCAGCTGTCAAACCCCAAATGTGAATAATTTCTTGTTGCTCAGATTCAACCCAAAGCAGATGTTCTTGTCTCCCTGAGGTGTGCCAGCCTCTCTGTACCACTCCTGCCCAGGACTGAGCTGTTTCCAGACCAGCAAGTCCTGACCTAAGCCTCTTTGAGATGTTCTTGCTGCGAGAGCCAGACATTCAAACCCCCCACCCACGTGTCACGGCCAGACTGAGGACATGGCCAGGAACAGACTGACCTGGCGGGTGCAAAAAATGGATGCCTGCTTAAATCACTGCCATTCCAGAGCCAGATGACCTCCCATCATTCCAGAATGGGAGAGTAATGGAAGAACAACCAGGTTGAGAGCATTTTCCAAGTTCTCTGCTGGTGTAGAAAGAATTTCTGGAGGACTTGGATCAAGACAACCTGATCTTTGACACTTGGAAGCAGGAGAAGGTAATCCACACAGGAGAAGAATTCACCCAAGGCATGTCTGGAAATGGAACTTGGACCCCAACACAAAATAAAAGCTCATTTGAGAAGACAGAGCTGTACATTTGGGGCTGTTCCTCAAGACAAAGAGCACAAAGGCACATCCATCATCTACAAAATGCAACCTGCTGGTATTCAACGCTTCAGAAAATGTGATCTCAACTCTTTACTGCCATGAAATTGTAGAAGAAATAAGGCTTTTTATGTCTAATTGTTATCTACCCCTGTAGTCCCCTATTAAAATAAACATGTGGTCATTAAGAGTATTCTAAAATCAGTTTGCAAAATACAAAACAAATTAAAGTGACTTTTAAACTGTTTTCTAGAGATTTTTTTTGTTTGCTTTTAAAAATAGAATTTATTTTTACTTTTCTTTCCCCCAAGACAGCCTGTAAAGACCAATTTTCAGTACCCCAACACATCTGTTTCTCTGCAATGCAGCTGGCCTGGCCAGCTGTGGTTTTGTGTATCATAGCAGCAAACCAGTCCAGATGACTGGGCAGAGTTGGAGTTGCCAGATCTTCCCTTTCTCACTCAGGTAATGCCTCTCCCCAAAGCCAATGTTGCCTGGCAGGGCTGTAGGAATAATCTCTCTCCAGCTATCACAACCAGAATGCTCTCTCCTCAACCCCCCTCTGTTTGGATTAATTCCTTTCCTAGTATTTGAACAAATAGCAAAATGCTCCAGAGAAATCTGAACTGAATTTTCTGGGCTCAGCCAGAACTGAAAAGCATCAAAGCAACACAGCCACTTTGTCCTCAGTCAGGAGCTGCAGGTGCTGCCTCAGCTCCTCTGAGCTGTCATTGCTGTGAGGAAACCCCAGAGAGTCACCCCAGGACAGAGTCTGTGCACACAATAAATCCTGCAACAATAATCCAAAGTGGTTTATAAAGCTGCTTTTGGTTTATCTTTATTTTGTCAGTTCCTGCTAGAATTTAGCTGTCACTCTGTGTAATGTCTATGGTTTTATACTGTTAGAACTCTGCCGAGATAGAAGCTGCCACTTGGACAAGCTGAATGATAAACAGGAACAAAAATCTGCCTGCTCAAAGAGTTTGCAAAAGTTCCATTGGCATTTTGAAATCTCTCTCCCAGTCTTATATAGCTGGTGAAAATGGGCTGAAGCATTTCAAATGTCTGTTTTCATTCTATTTTTTTAAATCAAAATTTGGAAGAACAATGCAAACGCTCATGGAAACACTGAACCATGGAATAATGCAATGAGTGTGTTTAATACTTATTAAATACAGGCTGGCAATTCAGACCAGGAAAACAACTTTCATTTTAAAAAGAGAATTTTTACAGGAAACAAGAAGTTTTTCCATAAGAAAGGATCAGTGGAGAAAAGCCTGGCCAGCCCTTAAATACACAGTTATCTGTGATGGGTGCCACTGTCACAGGGATTCACCTTGGCTTCTTGCACAGATAAATATGGGGCTGGTACCCACAGTGAGATCAACAACCTAAAACTCCATTGACACCTGAACAGCTGACAAAAGCAAGACAGCAAAGCTTCTCTCAGAGCTGGGGCCAAATTACTGTAAAACTTTGGCACTTTGCTTCCTGAGAACTGTTGAAGGCCTGGACAATGGTTGGAGTTGTTCTTTGAAACACCTTGTTATTCTACCGAGAAACAGTAATAGAAAAAATAGTGGGCTCTTTCTATGGCCTTTCAAGGTGCTCCGTGTCTGATGTGTTAAAATTCTCCCATGTAGACTGAAACAAAAAAGCTGTGGAGAAAGAGAAGCAGCTGTGCCTTGAAGACTCCTTTGCCCTGCCAGAGTCCAGCAAGGCCAAGAAAATGCTGCAAGTACTGGCAGTGGAAGGTCAATAGAAAAGGACCTCTGGAAGATATTGTACAATAGATAGCAAGAAATCTGGAGCAGAACATGTTAGAGGCATTTCCCTCATATATGGAAGAGGGTGTACATATATATGTATATACATGGAAATAGAGAGAGAGAGAGAATCTGAGAATCACAGAATGGTTGGGGTTGGGAAGGATCCTAGAGCTCATCTCGTTGCACCCTTGCAGGGACACCTTTCCCCTGAGCAGGTTGCTCCAAGCCCTGTCCAGCTTCACTGTGGAACTGTCAGGGACATGAGAAGTCAGGCTGGACTGGGGGAATTCCTTGGCCAGGAGACACTGGCCTGGCCCATCCCTTGGACCGCAGGATCTCCTTGAGAAGGGAGGGAAGGGATGGCAAAGTCTGATCCAGAAACTGCTGTGGGATGTTTCCTGAACTCTACCCACAAACCGTGGGATATGTCCTGCAAGGGGACAACTCCCTTGAGGCACACACCGATCCCTGGGAAGATCAGACCCAAAACCTGTGAACTAGGTGCACATTCCTTTCCCAGTCAGGGAGGAAGGATGGCCACTCCAGCATGGTTGTGCCACAGAGGAAATGACTTATCCTCCAGCATTTCTTTGCTGTTGCCTGCTGTTGCCTGCTGCCCAAGACCAAGCTCTCAAAATTTTACCCCTGGCAGTGTGGATGCAATCATGAGGCAAGACAAAGCGAAGGTACAATCTGTGGTACTAAGGCCCTATTTCATCTTACACATCCTTGATGCTTCTGACACAGAAACAAAAATAAATCTGTTCATAAACAACCATAAATCAGTTCATTGGAATTTCAATGGAACTATGGCTTAATCCTGACGATTTTCCAAAAAATGCTGCTACACACCAGACGGGCATTTTTTGTTGTGTTTGGGTTTCTTTTGTTTTTTCTAATCTTATTTTTGTTCAAGATTTTATTTCTTAGTTTCTCACTTTACTGCACTGGCCTGTGCAGCACACACTGGCTGTTCATGGGGAAAAACCTGGAATAACAACCTCAAAGTGCAGGGAGCTTCCAAAGCTTGAAGCTTTGGTCAGGAGTGATCGATGAAGTACTGGGTTCATCTAATGAGTGTGCTCGTGTCCTGGCTGACAAATGAATGCCCTGATGATTTGCAGGGAGAGGGAGGAAAGCACTGTGTCTGCTCCTCACCACAGCAGGCATTTGATTTAGCTTTAAGGATGTGTTTAAATGGGATGACTTCATGCTGAGCCTCAGAGTGATGACTACTGTGAAATCCAGTGCCTGGCATTAGTGGGCCTTGAAGACTGGACTTGGGAGAAGGAGTCCTAATTCCTAAGGACTTCACTGGGAGGCAAGAAGCCCCAATAACCTGTTTGATCTGACTCTGCAATCCCTACTTCAGTAAAGTACAGTGAGGTTCCCTCTCAGGCAGGTAATCCCTGCCCTGTGCTGTGCAGAAGAGCTTGTGGGATCCTCTCCAGCTGGGAACAGCAGCAGAGGAGCACAGGCTCTCACCCAGCCCTGCGATTCTCCTCCAGGGCAGCCTGGGGATCCTCACTGCTGTGGCGGGGTGAGGGCAGAACCACCTGCACTGCTCCCAGGATTGGGCACAGCAGCGTCAGGGCAGCCAGAGAGACTCTGCAGCATTAACAGCTTAAATAACACTTAGCTCTGAACCTCAGGTGCTTTACAAAGAAGAGAAACATGGCTAATGTCCTTCCAGAGACAGGGAGATGTGAATGGCTCCTGTATCCCAGTCCTGGTTTACATTTTCCAAGCAAGAAGAGCAACAAGTTACTGAAAGCTCTCAGAGGTGTCAGTAGGAAAAGGATGAAGGACTTTTGAAAAGCTTTATGAAAATCTTGAGTAGAGATTTGAGTGAGCATCCAAAATCTGACAGGTTTTTTTTCCCCAGAGAGAAAGGAGAAACAATTTTAATGTCCTTTAGTCAACAGAGGGGGGGGAAAGGCTGACCCTGTCCCTCTACATGAGAGACATTCACACAGCTTTTATGGTGAGGCATCTCTTTGTGTCAGACTCTCTTGGGGATCTCCCACCACAGCAACAGAAATCACCGTCTGTCATTTATTTTATGACATACAGGATGGGTTTTTTTAAATATAACAGAAACAATGTGACTTAATTTCTAAAAGGAAATGAAAACTCATTGCTCTGCAGGGTCAGCCTCGGGTCTGTGTCTATGTGGAGCTGCTTGAGTGGGAGCCAAGCTCAGCAGGGGATGTGAGCACAAAGCACCTGTTTGAGGTCACCCAGCAAAGGTATTCTCAGCCTCTTTCCCCCATGGTTTCTGGGCTGTGACCTCTGGCAATGATCAGTCTCCCTCCTTTCCTTCCAGATCTGAAAGGAGATGAGAGCTCCAAACACTTTTCCAGCATCCTGTAATTTGCTTTACCACCCAGTGCAAACAGCAGTGCAGCCTCCCTTCACCCCAGGCTGAAGAGTTCACACTCTAAACAGAGCAGGCAAACACATGGTGGGAGTGATCATTACACCCTCTGCTACAAGGGAAACTCTGGTCAGGGAAAGCAATTCTCTAATCCTTGATTGCTGTGTTTGTCCTTGCAAAGCACAGAACTTTTCCTTCAGAAGAAATACTTCGACATTTCCAACTCAAACAGAAGTGCTCACAAGACTTCTGAAAGGCAGAACTGATGGTGGAATTCAGTCCAGCCACAAGTCCAGCCCTGGCTTGTGCCTCACCTGTAAGGCATCCAGCATCCTGCGTTAGATACAACAGGGTCACTCCTCTCTGGTTCTTTATCTCCCTGTGACAGCCCACTTGGTTTGGTAAAATTCTACTCCTGTTTCTAATACAAAGCTCCTGACCCTGAATGCCATTGCTAGGAGACCTATTTTAAACGAAAGGCTGAAAACAGTGGAAAGACTTCACAGCAGCAGGAAGGGAGCAGGGGAAAACCTTCAGTGCTGCAGCTCCGTGTGAAAATCTCCCTCATCACACCCTGCAGCTACAGGCAGAGGTCACAGCACCTGGGAGGCCTCTGATTTTGTCCTGGGGATGGAGCCTTGGTTCAGTGGCTGGGAACACCATGGAATGGTTTGGGTTGGAAAGGACCTAAAAGATCATTCAGTGCCAACCCTTGCCATGGACAGGGACACCTTCCACTATCCCAGATTGCTCCAAGCCCTGTCCAGCCTGGCCGTGGACTCTTCCAGGGATCCATGGGCAGCCACAGCTTCTCTGGGCAACCTGTGCCAGGGCCTCCTCACCCTTATATTAAAGAACTTGTTCCCAATACCCCATCTAAACCTTCCCTCCTTCAGCTTGAGGCCATTCCCCCTTGTCCTGTCACTGCAGGCCTTGTGAAAAGTCCCTCTCCAAAACAACAGCAAGGGCCTGGAACTGGCTGTCACCAAGGCAAGGCCACTGGAGTGCAGTTTTTGGGTTCCATGTGCACATACACACTTTGCACTGAAATAGCAGCAGCAGCTGAGCTCTCCCCTGACAGGGCAGTTGGGCTGTGGATGTTTCTGTTCCTGAGGAACTCCAGCTCTGACCAGCCATCTGCTGTCCCTCAACACTTGCAACCAAACAGCAAAACCTATGAGGTGAAACCTGAGCAGTCGTTTTGGGTCCCATTTGTGCTTGAAGACAGCCCTTAATAAGCAGCATGGTAAATCCATTTCAAGAGATGAATGGCAACTGGAATGCAAGCAGACAAAATTCTGTGGAATTAGTCTTTGTCAGAACATTTATGGCTTCAGTTTGGTTTACATCTCAACCAGGCAGGAAAGGGAACAGCATGCTGCAGCTCTGGAATGTCTCGCCTCATACATAGCTATGAGATTTGCAGCATTTAAAGAGTGCTTTTTAAAAGAAATAATGTCAGGAGCACCTTCCTTGAGCTGATAATGCTCTGTGCCCCCTGAGCTGAGCAGGAGAGGCTGCTGATGGGCCGTACAGGCAGCTCACACCTCTGATGGGGTAAGAGCCTGCCAGCATGACCTGGACACCCACAACAACTTTGGGATAAATTTCCTTCTGAAATTCAGTGTAAATTGAAATCACATTTTAAACAGAAAACACTTCAATAAAATGAAACATTTTGTTTCAGAGTGCTCTGTTTCAACCTCACTGTTAAGTGGGGCTTCACCCCTGGAGGTGCACATGTGTGCAGATATCCTGGATTGCATTTTCTGTTTAACCTCAGCACTGTCACAGGAGCACAGGCTGCATAACCACAAACCATTCTGATGTTTTCAAATTAAAGCTTTTCAAAACTTCCATCCTGTCCTGCCCCCACCTCCAACTTAGTGGTCTCTCCTGTGATTCCCTGTTTTCCAGCCCATAGGAACATGAGTTTTGCAGTGTGACAACCACACTTCAGGGTATTATAAACGAACCCATGTAGCAATATTTAAGTGAAATAATCTCTGCACATTTAACTCTTTGGGTGACCTGTGGCAGCAAAAACATTCTCTGCCTATTATACTTGCTTATTATGCTTACTTAAGAGCAATTTCTTGTAGAAACAAACCCAAAATCTCATGCCCTGGAGCTCCCACTGAGCAATGCCTCAGTTAACAACACCCAGATCAAGGGCCCAGGAAAGTCTCATTAAATGGACTCTGCAGCTTCATAAAGTTTCTATTGAGACCCCGGAGTGCCTTTAGCTGCCTGCAGACTCAGGGGCACTCATCACTGTCAGAGTCCTAATTATGCAGCCCAGAAGAAAGTCACAATTGAAAAAAATCCACTCTGAATTACATTACATTAACACTGAACTACATTTCTTTTGAATTAAAAACAAAAAACAACAAACCCAACAAAAGGAAGCCTTCAGTGAAAGGTTTTTACTACAAGGCTGCAGCTCCTGCTTGATTTTCTAACTTTCTCTATATTTAAAGGTCAAATCCATCCACTATTGTTTAACTCAAAGGTGCAAATTCCTTCAGTCTTTCAAAGTGCCCTAGGAAGAAAGCTGGGATACCCAGCTGTAGTGAGGCTGTGCCAGTCCCCACCCCCTTATGTCAACTGCAAAACCTCTCCAGGTTAAAAGACCAAAGTTTTAGCTGACTCTGATGGCTCCTACACCCTTTCATCTGGAATTGTTTGACCAGAGGGGCTGTTTCTATCCAATTTAGTGGGCCTGCCCCTCCCCTGACACCTCAGCCAACATCCCAAGCCATTTTTTTATCTGGTGACATTCCCTGCTCTCCCCGCCAAGAGCTGCCCAGGAAGAGCTGGGTTATGCTGTCCCTGCAGTTTTCATCTCCCTTCCAGTTCTGAGTCTGAGAACTACCAGTGCAAGAGGTCATTAGTGGTTTTTCCTCTTCTGGGAGCATTTAGAAAATGAACAAAGACTTATTTCAATTCCTATCCTGGCTTCTCTCTGAGGTGCTCTTTCTGCACCGCAGAACTTGGCCCTGACTTCCTGCCCCCAAACACAGCCTTGGCAATTATTTCCTCTCTTGTGCATTCTGTTTCCTGACATTGCTTGGTGTGCAACACCTGGGCACACCTGCACATTCACAACACAGCATTTAATACTTTCTCTCTCTTCCAGTTCTTCAAACTCCTAATGCAGCAACAGGAGTAAATCCCATTCTAAGAGCTCCCCAACTTCATTTGCCATCACTTGCTAATTCTTCCAGAAGGGAGAAGCAGCACACACTGCCCTGCAGCACACACTGCCCTGGGTACAGGTGGGAGCAGTTTTCACACCACCAAAGCCTGACTTGGGCAACCTCACACCTGAAATTAGTGGGGTGCTGAGATTAATGGCTGAAGAGGGAGGAGTAATTGATTTACTTAGCCTTAAAATTGGTGGAAGCTGAGGATGCTTAGTTCCTATCGCATTTACAGTCCTTGACCTTGTATTGTTGCTGTCCCAAGATGTTTAGCAGGCAGTAAACTATAGATCTTGGTGCCTTCAGCTACCAAAGGCCCACTGATGTCAGTAGGAGAATTGAACCACTTTTTAAAGTCTTGTCATTAACTATCAGGATCAAGTCAGATCCCTAAGTATGACCGCAGGACAAAGCCAAATAAGTAGGAATATCAGCAGCAAGAAAGGAGTGTTGCCCCTCCTCTGTCTAATTTGAGTCAAGCAAGAGATGGATAAAGGCAAGTTCTGATAACTAAACATTATTTATAACCAAAATAGTTCCTTGAGACTCAGAATTGAAGAAGCCAGTTGCTAAACAGATGCCCAGGATACCTCCTAAGAATGCTTCCAAGGATAGTGTACTCCTCAAATCTTAGTCCAAGCAGTCCCAACCAAATCCAAGGGCTGGAGAGAGGGTTTAAATGCACACTGGATTCTCCAGGGAACAGATTAGCTGACCCAAAGGAGCACAGGGACACCAACCCAGCCTTCCTCTGGGCCAGTGCAGTGCCACAGGCTTTAGGACATTTCTCAGGAGCAAAGCCTTGCCCCAAGAGGTGCTGGAGCTGTGCAGGCTCTGGGGCTGTCACCCAGAACCTTGTGCCAGCAGCAGAGCTCACCTGGGTGTCCCTGCATGGCTTTGCTCCCTCCAGAACTCATCTTGGTGTCCCTGCATGGCTTTGCTCCCCCTTGCCCAGGGATCAGCACAGCCTCAGCCCTGTGTGGGGAGGGAGCGATTCCTCCCACATAGGGAGCTTCCAAAGGAAAGAAAAACACTATTGAAAAAGCACAGTTATTGAAAAACAATTTTAGAGCAGTAAGTTAGTAATTCCCTGAGCTGGTTTTGGCAGGATTAGAGTTAATTTCCGTCCCAGTAGCTGGTACAGGGCTGTGTTTGGGTTTGTGCTGAACACAGCTTTGATAACAGTGCTGATCTGCTCCTGTGAGAAGGGTTTGCACAGCCAAGGCCCTTCTGCTCCTCACAGCATCCAACACTGAGTGCATAGGAAGCTGGGAGGGGACAGAGCCAGGACAGCTGACGCCCCGACCCAAGAAATATTGCATCCCACATGGATTGTGCTCGGCAGATGAGGCTGGGGCAGAGGGAGGAGGGGGAGATGCTCAGAGTGATGCCCTTTGTCTCCCCCCAGTCACTGCTCCATGGGATGGGCCCTGATCTCCTGGAGGTGCTGCATACCTGCCTGCCCATGGCAAGTGGGGAAGGAATTCCTTGCTTTGCTTTGCTTGTGTGTGCAGCTTTTACTTTCCCTGTTAAATTTATTAAACTTGTTCAACCAAAGAATTTTCACACTTTTAGTCTTCCAGTTCTTTCCCCAGCCCACTGAGGAAGAGGATGAGAGGCTGCTGGGGCTGAGCTGCCAGCTGGGGTGAGACCACAGCACTGTTCAGGCCAAGCCAAGCCAAGAGACAAATTCATCAAATGCTTCGGGCAGCTGAGCTGTGTCACACCAGAGGTGTGCACAGAGCTAAGCACACAAACACCACACTGTCTCCAAGCCTTGGGAGCCCTCATTCCAGCCATTCCCCTGCTCTTTTGGATTTGCTGCCACTGGTCACATAGCCCAGGCCAAAGAACACCCTAAATTGCCCTCGGGACAGCCCCGTCTTAGTTTAACTGGGTAATATGTAAGTTAGTGGGGAGCAGGATTAAACTTCTGTCTGCAGTCCCTGATTTACACGGTGTTGCCCTCTTCCCTCTGGAATAAACCCAGCCACTCTCAGCAGCTCCACCAGGATCCAGCCAGTGACCCTCGGTCTGCAGGGAGCAGAGAGCAAAACCTCTGAATGAAAAATAGTCTTGGCTGTGCCCAGAGGGCCTGAGTGTCACAGAGCACCAGTTCTGTCCCGAGCCACAGGGCTGCATCTGCATTCCATAATTTAATAAAAAAAATGCTCTGCTCAACCACAACAGCTCCTGTGTCTCGCCCAGCTCTGATAGATAAATGGAAATTAGCGCGTTCTTCCAACAAGCAGAAGCCCTTTGTGTCCCAGGGCTCCTGCCTGGCACATATCCCAGGCAGGATATAACCCTGTGTTTCCGCCCCAACCCCCCCCCCCCCAAAGGACATTCCTGTCCTTGCCTGCAGCATCTGGGGACCTGTGAGGGGCTGCAGCCCCCAAACTCCCATGGGGATGTGATTAACTGGGGTAGGTTTGCTTTATCACCTCCAAGCAGCAAGTGCAATATCCCGGTCTCTATTTTCTTCTCTTGACACACAGATACATCCCCTGATACTTCACCAGCTTGAGGGCACCTGGCATTGCCCAGCCAGGTTTCCCCACTAGACTTTAGAGCCACCAAAACCAGCAGCAAGGCCAAGATGGTGAAAAGCACACTCCAAAAGCTCTGTTCCTGAGGAACTCACAGGAGAGTTGGAGACAGAGTCTCATTCACCAGCAACAAAGAGTTCTCCACTCACCTGGTTCTACCTTGTTTCTCTCTTTCACTCTTCTTTGACTACACTCTGCAAACAGAGCAGTCCCATTCAATTCCAGACAATTCCTTTTGTCATCTCCAGAAGGTGACAACTCCACCTTTGGCTAAAGGCCACCCCTGCACAAGCTCAGAACAGACAGACAGACCATGCATTTGGAGTTCCAGTCACTGGCCAGGAAAATTCCAGCCTGACACTCATCACCAGGGATTTAGAAGGGCATCTCACGTGTAATCAACTCTTGCCTCTAAAAACTCGTATTGAAAATCTTGAGGAAGAAAAACAAAATAAAATTCCCAAGGTCTCCTATGGACTGTGTATTGGTTTGAAAACAAACCAGTGGGAGATCACAAGTCAAGATTGAAATTAAAAATAAGTGAAATAATACAAGGAAAAGCACTGACAAAGTCAGATACAACCTAACACCCTGTTAGGGTGGTAGTAGCAGTCCAACTGAAGTAGTCCAGTTGAAGCTGTGATCCTGTGAAGGTCTAGTCTCCAGCTGAAGATCCAGTGGTAGCTCTGGTCCTCTGGGAACCCAGTAGACAGGGCTAGCTCAGGCAGTTCCAAGGCCAGGTTATATCCAGGTGGGAACACCTGGTTCCTCCCTCCTGGGCAGAGCATCCCACAATGGGATGAGATAAGTCCATGAGTCACACGGTGGGTCCCTGATGGGCCATTGCCTGTCATCCGGAGTGGGTCATTAGCAGGTGATAGCAGCTAATGGCCCACAGCTGGTGGTAATAGAATACTTAACTACATCTATATTGCAACCTAGGACAGACTGTTTCATCCCTCAGGCTTGAAAAGAACTGGGCCAACTAAGAAGAATTTTCATTACTTTTTTAAAAGGGAATTTGTGCTCCAGCTGAGACCACATGATGTGACTGCAAATCTTCCCAAAACGTACTTAAAAATGAAAATACTAAAAGATCCTTTGCAACAAAAGCATCTTTACAAGTCTCTCCCACACCTTTTGTTTTCTTTTGCTACATAAAAAATCAATTACTTTTAAACAGCGAGAACTGCAGTGAGGTACCAGGAAAGTGTGGAGACTTATTTTAAATACTAAAATTTAATCATGTCTGGTAGTTTGACACTGGGCATCTAAATCAGCAGTTCCTCAAGTCCCCTGAGGAGGAGGTGTAAAAGCACCCACAGTCACCTGTACTCTGATACTGGAAAGCTCCAGCAGTTAGGGAAAAGGCAGAATCCAACAGAACCCTTAGGGTTCAACTTCTGACAACGTTTGAAATTCCTAGGGCTGCAAACCTGAGAGCACCACAGACACTGAGGCAGGTGGATGCCAATGCTGACACCTGGGAGCAAAGGAAGCAGCTGAGGCTGATTTACCTGAGCTTTTGGCTCCTTTAAACAAAACAGAAGACCCCAAACCCAAACAGTGTTTGGAGAGGTCTGATTTGATGTTGGCAGATGTGACAAGTGTAACTCAATGCTGGAAAGTGACAGGTGTTTATGGTGTCCCTTGGATTAAGAATGAGGTTTAATCAGTCATTCCATGTGCCTTAATTTCTGGCCTTCCCACATTTTCTCCCCCTTGAAATGCTGTAGCAGATTTTACACCTCAAGGGGGAAAATGCAATTAATGCCTTCAGTTTGGCCCTGTGGGAGTGATTTCATCCTGCAGAGCTCTGTGCATCCTGCACTGACACTGTGAGTTCCCAAGGGAACTGAGCGCTGAGCACCCTCTGCCACGCACGCAGTGTTTGAGGCAGCACAGCCTGCAAAAGGCACTTTGAACTGGCAGCCTCACAAAAATGACAGCACTGTGCAAGGCAAAAAGCCCCAGAATCCCATATTCTGCAGCTGGTGCTTGGTGTTAGAAAACAATGTGAGCACAGGAGGACTTCGTGCTCTTCCCTGCTGGCTGTCCTGGGAGCCAGGCCTTGCTGAGCTGCAGTGGTGACACTGTGATGAGGTTCTAGAAAAGGCCAAGGCTTTGAGCTCTTTATTCTTTCCAAAAAGTGACCCATGTGTCAAAGATGAAAAGTGTTTTTCTTCTAGAGTTTTCACTGCTCAATAAACTGACATTTATTTTGCTGCCTCATTCCTAGGAGGTTTTGGATATTAACGGAAGATCAGGAGCTATGCTGCTATGAAATAGCTTTGCCTTATTAACCTATTAGAAACTTTCCAAATCTCCCTGGCATGAAAAGCTACACTAAATTTTTTGTCAGCTAGGGTGATGAAAAATTTTATTATATATCTAGGTTCTCTCTGTCCTGATCTTGAATTATCTACATTCTCAACTTAGGAGTAAAAGTCCAGCTGACTTTTCTGACTATCCATTTTTGGTCTTTGCTTGTCAGGAAAGCAGCTGTCTGCTTCAGCTATGTTTTAAATTGAATTTTTGCTTCCCTGGGTTACCTCCAGAGAGTTCTTGAAAATGGATAGTTGAGAGAAAGTGACAGCTATTGCTTACAGGGCAAATGGGATTTGTGCAGATTATTTACATGTTGCAGAGGAAAGCTTCATTGTGGAGCTGCATCATAAGATAAATGGCAAATTTTTTCAGGCCATTGAGCCACTTGCCTTGTCTCTTCTCCCATTAAACATCCATTCCTGGGGAGCAAATGGGACTGGGGCTCAAGGCATTGGCACCAAGCTGAGTGTGGCACTGCTGCCATCAGGGAAGCTTTTGGAGAGGGCATTCCAGAACTCCCTCCAAACCTGACCATTTCAGAAACACAGCACACAGGGGAACCCAAAGCACTGATTGTTGGTTTACACAGAGGGAAGAAAATCTTTGGTTTTTTCCCCTGTGTGTTACCATCACATCATTTCGCAGCTCTCACTCTCCCTCTTCAGATGCAGATGGTCCTACAGACACAGATTCCATGTCTGAAGTCAATTAAACAATTTGGTGCACATTTTGTATAGGGGTATTTCCAGGACCAGAGCCCTTGTAACCTTAACTGAAGAGAGCATTGTAGTCTCAGTAAACAGTTTTATCTTTAAAAAGAATTTGAAAACATAAAACATTACTACGAAGGCAAAAATGTGTGTTTGCCCAGAAGGAATGTCCTCGATTAGTGAAGCCTGAGATATAATCTTCAAAGCAGCCACTGCATGTCTCTGCATCTAACTTTAGATGCAGGATCTAGGTTTGATTTCTGACTGCTCAGCTGCACTGCAAATCCAGGTTCCCCATCTGGAGGTATCAGAGTAACAGGCAGTGCCATGAAGCACAGGCATTTTCCAAAGTTTCTTTACAGTTATTGAACAATAGAAGAGAATCAGGTATTTCATCTCCTATAACCTACAAATAATAATTCTATCCCCAGAAGAAAGCATGTGAGGAAGGAATAATTTTTCTCTACGAATTGTTTCCCAGGTCTTGCCTCATGTGAGTAAAACACAGCAAATGCTTATGTGCTGACAACAGGCAAATACATTTTTGCCAGTAATGAATGAATTAGAACTAAAACTTGACTAATAAAATAAATACCCTTCTTTTAAGGCATAAGGAAGTCTTTGTCAGTTTTGGAATATAACCTCTCATGTAAGCTCTGAAAACTCTCTCTATACAGTCTTGTCCTTGTTGAACAAGGATCGAGTTCAAGTGACACAAAAGCCTTTTCTCAGCTTTTGTGGGCCACAGAACACTTCTGGTAACTCGATGTTGTACAGCTTGGCCTTTCCCTTGTTCTGCACAGAAACCCAGTGCCCTTTGCTGCACAGGGATAAGATCAGGGGACAGATTTTTAAGTCTTTCTGGCAACACTACTCTGGGTTCCCAAAAATTACTCTAAGTCAGTTCACAGAAGAATTAAAGCAGTGCCTCACCCATGGCCTGTACAATGATAGGTCTGCCCACAGATGAATAAAGCTGAATACACTGAAGCATGAATGATTGCTCTGAATTCCAAAGGAATTCCTTCACTACCCCCTTCAGCATGACTCATTCCATGCCCTGTTCCCAGAAGGGCAGAAGCAGCATCTTCAGCAATACTGGGAATTAAAAATTTCACCATCCTGATTGCAGCAGAACCTGAGTGCAGCAATTCCCCACTGACAAGGAGGCTGCAGCCACAAACCATCTATATCCAGCACATTTTTGGCCCCAGGCTGGTTTCCTTGCAAAGAGGATGATCACAACTGCCACAATTGCTGTGGAGAGATCAGACCAGGTAATGAAGGAAGCAGAGCTGCTCCTTGTTCCTTGGGCAGTGGCCAGGCAGACACAGACACCTCCAGGCCACTGCCAGTCCAGCTCTGGTCCCTGTCCCACAACAGATGTCCCACAAGAGCCTGAGGCATTTACTGAAGGCTCAAGGGCTTTGTCACATTTTGGCACACAAAGGTTCACAAGATGTTGCATTACCGCATGTTCAAACTTACCTTAAAGGGGAGAACAGGTCCTTCACACCAGGCTTTTCCAACTTGGCAGCCCTACTACTAATGTAACACACATCTATTGTTAAGTCCCACCATCCCACAGAAACATTTTAGGCACAGGAATCAAAACTTACACAGTGTGTGCTGGAGATGATGACGGAGCTGGAGATGAAGCTCAGCCCATCATTCATACTGACTTGAAGAGCTGCTTCCCTGAAAAGAACAATCAAACCAAAGAAAAAAGTCAGGGCAGCTCATCCACAACCCTGTGTCTGATACCATCCTGGGCCCTGGGCTGCTGATGCTCAGAAAAGCCTCTTGCACAGATAATTCCCACTGGTGGTGCCCTGGCCCCTGTGCTGCAGCACACAACTGCCAATGAACACGATAGGCACAAGAGAATGTCAGCATGGGATCCAAACGGGAACAACAGAACACAGGGAGGTGACCCAGACCCATCTTCCCCCAGGCAAAGTGGGAGTAGGAAAAACATACATGCCAACTTCTCTCAGCACAGGTGCTGGGCACAGCAGGTAGGTGTCCTCCACTACGAAAGGCTTCTCATCTGGAAAAGAGAAATTGTGGGATTTACTACCAGATGGTAATCCAGGCATTAAAAAACATGTTTAAATAATGATTTTCCTCACTACTGATACACAAACACGATCAAACGCTGTGGAGGATAAAGAGCTGCCTCACATGTCTGAGCCACAGCACAGCCTAAGGTGTGGAGGTTTTTGGAAGGCCAGAGTGCAGGATCACAGCCACTCTGTGCAGGAGCCCAGCTGGAGTTGCAACAGGTTATATAAGCAGAGACATCCAAGTTAAGAAAATTGTATATTATAGAAAATTTTGCATTTAAAGGCAGAAGCATCTGAACCTAAATTAAACCTTCCAAACTGGTTAATTAAACCTTCTAAACTGGTTTTAAAATGGAGTGACAGAAATTATCAACAGGCAATTGCCTGGGAAACAGGAACATTGACTAATATTCCTCTTCTGTAGACTTAAGTCAGAACTTTGTACCACCACTGGTGACCAGACAGTGGGGGATGCTGAGGAGCTTCCCAGACCATTTACCAGCTGACTGGAGAAGGGGCAGATGGGCAGAAAACCAGGCAGACAGTGTTGTTTAGGCTGGAAACCAAAACATTCCCACAGGAGGGGTT
The DNA here is from genome assembly GCF_008360975.1 of Lichenostomus cassidix. Classification (NCBI taxonomy): domain Eukaryota; kingdom Metazoa; phylum Chordata; class Aves; order Passeriformes; family Meliphagidae; genus Lichenostomus; species Lichenostomus cassidix. The sequence continues at coordinate 4,467,654 of NC_139502.1, read as the reverse complement.
GATTCTGCTGCATCAGGAATCTCCCTAGCCATTCCCATGTGAAGCTCCAGGGCCTCCACACGGATGCTTGAGACCTGAAAGGAGCAGTTCCCAAATCTTACCAGCACCTAAAATTTTCCAGTAAACTTTCAATTCTGTTTGAAATCCCCTCTGTTCCTGACAGATTCCTTCCCCTTGGCCTCTCAAAACTGTAGGTTTCAAACTTCATTTTCAATCTTCTCTCTACACACTGAGGTAGATGAGACGTTTGTTTTTCAGGGTTGCTTTGGGACAGGAGCACAATTCATCCCCACCTTGCTGAGCCATTTGGCACAGACACAGCCAATCTGTGGGATCTTTAACCTAAAATCTTTACTCAACTTCATAATGAACTTCATGCATTCCCAGGTATTTATTCATTCTTAAATATTTAGGAAATTTAAAACAAATGTTGCTTTGTCCAATTGTTCCTGCAGTGTTACACCAAGGGGATTCCCCCTTTTTTGGGCACAGGGGAACAAGGTCACACTGTTCAGTGAGACACACTGGAATATCAGGAATGCAAAGGAGCGAGGATAAAAGTTTAACCAAATCATTTAGAACTGGAATAAAGAGCTGAATGGTTCTGCCTGTTTGGTCTTTTGTTTTTGAGGAAATTTGTGCACATTGTGACTCCATTTCAAGTGCCAGTGGAGAAAAGAAAAGCCATGAATAGATACAAGCCAAAGAGAGCATGGCAGCCTTCTCCAAGGTATTTTCTACTTCAGCTGTGAGCCTTGTTCCTTCTTCCCTGGGCTGTTGAGTTTGCTCCTAAGGATGGTGGGTAATGATGCTCAGGGCACCAGCAGCAGAGCACTCTTGATCCTGCTCTGTTCTCAGCTTTTACAAACAGGGTCACACAGCACATTTTACTGCATTTATGAGTCATAAAGAGGTACTAACTATAAGAATCTATCCCATCACGCAGGAGCAGGACTCACCAAGCCAAGCATTCCTTCCCAGATATTCCTAGAAGAGGTTTCCACTGGTTACAAAATTTTAGAAAGCAGTAGTATTGCTCTGGTAATTCCTGTCACATAGAATCCCTTTTCATACTGGTGTATTTCTTTGCTTTGGAAGCAATATAAAAGGATATTTCCTCAGGCAGGTTAGGAACTGTTTATTTTTTACACTCCATTAAAACAAGAAAAAAAGAGAAAAAAGAGAAATGGTAATGAAAAATTCTAACTTCCCTGAAGTTCTCCTTATGTTTCCAGCTTCTAGCAAATCCCTACATGCACATGCCTACATACACACACTTGAATTTCTGGGTTATCCACAGCAGTTATTTTGTGAAGGACTGTTTGACACAGGCCAACAGCTGAACAAGAAACATTTTAGGCAGCCTTGTAGTTTCCACAGACTGGCTTTGCTTCTCTGCTGTGGCTCACCTACAGAGAGCTCCTGGGATCCCTCAGGATTCCTGCTCCAGATGGTGGCCTGGGAAGTGCCATATTAGTGCTATTTGCCTCAGTGCAAGAACTCACAGGAACATTTCTCCTACGTTGAGAAGCAGGAACAGATGATTTTAGCACAGGGTATTCCCTGCTAGCCCTGTCCTCCAGGTGCTGATTTCCTCTTAGAGGGGAGGCAGAACACAGGCATGTAAAGGGCACAGTACAGTGATCTCACACGTCCCTCATTCCCATTGTCTCCAGCCCAGCTCTGGGCTGATGGGGAGCTTGCAGCACAGACAGGCCCTCAGTTTTGCAATGGAGTTACCAAACCAAGCAGCATTTCCCGCTCTGCACAAGGCAGAGGCACAGTGGTGGCACATCTGGTCCCACAGTGCTGTTCTCACCCTGATTTATGAAGATATCATTAACTCTCATAAATTTATGACATTGTCTCAGCACACACATGCCAAGAAAATGAAGATCAGTGTCTTGTTTTCTTCTTTGCTAACTCTGGCAGCCAAGGCCAAAGGCTTCTCTGTGCCAGCATTCACTAAAACAAAAGCTGCTTCATCTTGCAAGGCCTTTTACTTAGATCTCATTAAGTTTTTGTTTCTCTTTCTCTCCCTTCCCACTCTCAACTCCCATCAGTCCATGCCTCTCTAGAAAGTTTATCAGCCCCAGAGTCCCCTGGGGGAGCTCCTGGCTGGCCAGGCTGGCTGCAAGCAGAGATTAGTTTGTTTGGAGAATGTTTGTGTTTCACCGCAAAAACGAGTGACTATTTTCCTCTGCTCTAAACAAAAGAAGATCCATTTGGTTTGCATAACTCTGGCCATCTGACTCCTTCCTGGAAAACTTACACAGGGAAAGCAAACAAAACAACACTTCATCTGCTCTTGCATTGGACCTGCCGGATGCATTTGAGAGAGTGGAGCTTTCCTGGTCTGCTGCAGGACAAACTTGCTGTATCCCAGTGCAGTAAGAGATGGGCTGAATGTTCCCAAACTCCAGATCTCATGCCAGAGTCTGGATTTTGTGGTTTGGACTGCTGTCAGCTGACAGTGGTGGTGGAAGGGCTGGGAAGGGAGGGCGGAGCGCTGGGCTCATTGCTGAGTTTGCTACCCTGGATGTAATTTTAGTTCCTGGCTGGGGCTGCCCAGGAGTGGTGCAGGAATCGCTTTGCTCCTTTGACAGTTTTATAGAAGGCATGCCCTGGTCACTTCTCAGACACCAAACGTGTGCAGAACTTGGACATCTCCAGGAAACAGTGCAATGGCTCTCTTTTGAGAAAGGCTGCCCACAGTAATGGGCACAACTTGCTCCCTATCTGTGCTCCTTTGATCCCTCCTTCAAGCAAAATAAGGATCTTACTGTACAAACTCCCCCAGATCACTCAAACTGGCCAGTCCTGAGGCCTGAGCCATTCAGAGCAGTGTGCAAGAGTGGAGGAGGGTAAACCTCCCACAAAAACACATCTGGGTCTTGTGGATACCTTTTCAACAAGGTACTTGATACTGCTTAGGCTTCTGAAATTCTATACCCAGCATTCTTACACCTAAACAACTAAATGTGGACTGTAAAATCCATTATTCCCAGCAATAGTGAATAATTTCTTATGTCATTAGCTGGGTGTAACCTTATGGCAAGCCAAGACTTGGAATATTTCCCAACCATAATAATAAAAGCTTTTATATATGCAGGATGCTTTAACACAAAAAAGCAAACCTCAAAAAGAGAGAGATATAAGAACCCAAAGAAGGTGACTAAACAGATAGCAGCACTTTCTTTTAACCATGCCAAAATTAACAGCCTTCCCTTTGGTTAATGGTTCATCCAAGAACCAAATGGTGCACTGAAATGTGACTGCAAGGATCCCTTACAGAAGGGTTTATGAAAGCCCAACATTTCCAAACTGCCACTGCAATGCTGCAAGTGCTGATTGCTGGACTTGGAGGATCAGCAATATTTTGGCCCAGGAAAGGCTGCAAAAGCTGTTTGCTGAACTTCCCATATATCACAGACTAACAATTTCCTTCTGCTCTCCCTGTATTTATGATTTGTATTCAACTAAAGTACATCTCATAGATGCTTTGCCCATGTCTCTTGCTTCTGCAGCAGAGGAGACTCCAGTCCAGCCCAGCTGGAGTGGGAGGCTGCTGCCCTAAGAAGGCTCTGCACCTCATCCCACATGAGATGGCAGCTTCCAGTCATCCTGAGCACTTCCATTGTCCCTTTGTCACCTCAGAGGAGCCAAAACACCTCCCTAATTCTCTGCCCCACCTACCAAAGCTGGGTCTCTGTTCCCCTGGGCTGACTCCTCCTCCCCTGCCACTCTTGTTACAGCTCGGCAAGCAAAGTTTGTGTTTCAAACTAATTTTGTGGGAGATGGGAATGCAGGAAGACACAGAAACTGCCTGTGAGAAAGACCCATAAATAAGAAATGTTTTGTTAATGCTGTAATGAAAACCACATTGAGATCAGCTGTAGTTGCTCTGCTTTTTGCAGGGACACAGCAGTTCTGAGTGCCAAGGCCTTCCAGAGCAGAGCAAAGGGATGGAGAACAGATAAGCACAGAGCAGTGATATCACATTCCCAGCAGTCTCTGGATGGAGGACAGGGATTTGCTCTGAGGGGTTCATGAGCTGAGCAAACAACTGCTCAAGGAGCTTTGAGGCTACAAGAGAACCTGGCAGAGCAGCCCAGCATTGCTTTGCTCAGGGGAGCAGCATGTGCTGCACCATCCCAGTGTCCCTCTGGACAGGAGCCCTGGGCCAGCACGGAGCAGCTCCAGCTGTCACCATCAGCTCCTTACTGGTGTCACAGTAGGAGACCAGCCAGGTCCCCCAGCAGCACCTGGATCACTGGGTGAGCCTGGCGGAGCCCCCCACCCTGCACAGAGGCTCTGCTCCTCACTCAGCCCAAATCCCCTGACTGCACTGGGCTTGTTCCTCCACTCAGCCTGGGCAGGAAAAGGCACAGTGATCCTGTGTTAAAAGTTCTCACACTGCAGTCTGTTGGAGGCTGGGGGAGCATTTGAGGGAAGCACAACCAGTTCTTCCTTTTTTATATTCTCTGGCAAACAGTGATTGGGCCACCCTTCAAAACAGGAGGCCAAGCTCACCTTGGTGCATGTTCTCCCTTAGAAAGATTAGAGGCATGTATTGGGTCCCTCATAAAGGTCACACCCACCAGAACACCTGGTGGAATTTGTACAGACATGGACATTCTCTAGTACCAGAGTGGAAAGATAGAAAAGCTGCTATTAGAAAATAGAAGGATTCAGTGGAGGGTTACAGTGACATGATCAAGCAGGGAAATCAGGGATTGGAGAGTGCAAAGCAAAACATTCCTGTGCTAAGAGTGACAAGAAAGTAAAAAGGATATCACAAGAAAAGTACTGTGCTGCCAGGAAAAATGGAAGATGGGAGAAATGGAGCAATCTGTTAGGCTTTAAAATCAGAAGACAATTTTTAGAAGACATTTGTTGGGCAGTCTGGGGATCCAGTTCCCCATACATCTCGCTCTCTGCTGATACCTGGCACAGGCCTGCTCCCAGTGTCTTTGTCTGAATAAAGAGAATTCAGGCCAGTTTGTGCAAAGGATGGGGTTTGGCCAAGCATCCAGAGCACTCACTTGAGTGCAGCAGATCCAGCCCCAGCTCTGCTGTGGTGCCTGCTCCTTCACCAACCTTTCATCTCTCTACTCAGCTTTCAGTTGCTTAGGGCAGAGTTCAACTTCTCTGCCCAGAGCTATCTTTGCTGGCTCCTGCACAATCTGGGCAGACACAGACATTTTAGCACTACAGAGCAGTCATAAGTCACTGCACTTGATAATTACTTTTAACTCTGTGCAGACTGAGCCCAATTCTCCCAGGTCCTGCTGCTGGCAGGAACACCCTGCTGCTGAACATGCATCTGATTACAGTTCTGCTCAGCCAAATATTCCTCATGGTTTGTACAGATGTTCTTTTTTTTTTTATCCCATAACTATGAACATTATATGTCGATGCTCTCTTCACCTGCCACTTTTCCCTGCCAATAATCCCAGTAAAACCCCATTAGCTCATGCCTCTAACCTCAGCACGTCCTAGCCGTGCTCACTACATCTCATCTGGGATAATTTAAGGTTTCAGGAACTGTTGGCTTAGTGTTATCTTTAAAAATACCTCCCTCCCTGATACAATCAGAGGCAGAGAGGTTTCAAGCAAACAAAGATGGCTGAGCTATCCAACTTCCATGAGGTTTCCATAAAATCCTGGTTCAGTTCTCTCAGGGTTGGCTGTTTGAGTTGGGAGCAGCAGGAAGGGACTGCAGGCTCTGGGATCGCCCACAGAAAAACTTAAACCCAACAGAGCTGTGCCAGTTCCCACCTGGAGAGACCTGGGCTTGGGAACTCCCGAGCTCCCTGTCTGACAGGGAGGGGGTTGAGCTCAGAGCTTGAGTTTGTGGCCTTTTCCTGCCACATCACAGCTCCAAACAACCCAGGGCTGTGCAGAGCACATGGAGTGTGTTGGTGCAGTGCCAAGCAGAGTGAGCTCACTTCTCACCTCTGCATCAGTTCAGGACACCATGAATGCACCAGGTCAGAGGGCAGGAAACATTTGGCCTTTATCCTCATTTTCCACTGCCATTTTGTGGTCACAGGAAGACAGCTTCAAATTAAAAAAGCCCAGGGGCTGCATTAAGATAAGCTGATCTTTCCTGAAATCTACAATGAAATTATGATGATACCATGAAAAATGACTGGGCTGGACAAGCAGTCAGCACAGAGGGAGGAAGGATTCCTCCTCCTCCCCGTCTCACCAGCAGGTCACAGTGTTTGGGAGTGGGGTCATCCCCCCCCCCCCCCCCAGTTGTGTGTGTCTCTACAGACAGGACACTGAGCACTGGAAAGCTGGTGGATGGCATTCCCAGTTCTGTGAAAGCCTTAGTATGCTTCCAGGAATGAAGCCTTGCTCCAGAACCCTCCAGCTTCTGCTCCCCACATCCTCAGCGCTGACCATATCTGAATTAAGCAAATGTGAACCATGGCCAGTCAGACTTTCTGCTTGGTGACACAAGAGTTGGCAAGTCCAGAACCTGCCTGTTAGAGGCCACTGCAAGAGCACAACCATCCCACTCCTGTCCTGAGGGCTCACTGACATCCCGCACAGGGCAAGCAGCCTTAGCAAACTTCCCCTGCTCCAAAGAACAAGTTACACAGATGCTCAAAACACACTGAGCCACTATATTTCCACTTTCTAGAACTAATTAATGCATTTGTTTTATACTGAAGAGGGTCAGGACCGTCTCCAAAATAATCAGGCATTTTCTGGACAAATTCCATATTAGGAAGGATGAATTCTGCTGTCACTGGTGGTGTTAGCTGTGAGTTATCTGATTTCCCATATAGGCCAGACAAAAGCAGTAGAGTGCTCAGTTCTAGCAGCTCAGTGGCTCTCAGTGCACGTCACAAAAATTCTAGACTCTCATCAGTTCTTCTGCTGGGGGAACTGCAGAGGGAACATCTTTCCAAGCTTCCCCAGCAGCACAGCAAGGCCTGAGCCCCTACAGCTTCCACCAACAGGGCTCAGTTGAGCTGCATGACCAGACCCACTGAGCACCCCAAAACACTGGTGAGGAGAGACACACCTGCTCTCCCTGCACACAGCCCAGCGAGACCCTGAGAGCTGCTCTTTGCAGCAAGGTTCTTGTTTTCTGTATTTTCATCCTCCTTAAGCTTATCTGTTCACACACTTGCTGTCAGTTACGGCACACAATGCCACCAGCAATTTGCCTCTGCATTCTGCAAATTAAAGCTCCTCATCCCATCATTATTGCTTTCACAATCAACATATTTGAAGATCCAAAACATCCTGCAAGCAAATGCCTGCCAGTGCAGAGTCAGAAAATAAAAGAAAATAAACCCAAGGAGCTTACTGAGGGTGACTGTGTCATTGATCCTGAAGCTGCAGAGCACTCGGTCCACATTGCGGGCATGGCGAAAACCATTTCCTCTCACCACAACCTGGAAGGACTCTGCAAAAACAGACATTGGATTATTGACACAGAGCAAGGCAGGGAATGGTCGTTTATACCAGGCACATCTCACAGGTTTTCAGCTGCTAAAATTGGCAGTTTAACAATTAAGTTTAAAAACTATAAAAAAATGTAATTTCCACTGTCTCCCTACCCAATTTCAACTTGGATTTTTAGAAACAGGAAACAATTCACCCCAGAAACATTTTAACTGGCCTGCAGTGGAAACATGAAGCTTCAAGGACACCAAGCTTTCCTCTCTCCAAGTATCCATTTTAAATGGCAAAAAGTTTTGGGTGAAGAAAGGCTGAAATATCTTTCCGTGGAAAGGCAAAAAAAAAACAAGTGACAAATAATTTGGAGAAGTTTAAATGTTACTTCCCCAGGTAACTGCAAAATGGTGTCATTTTATCACATCCTGCCCTCCTACTGTACAACTAGACTCATTTCCATTCAATGACAGGAGATTTTATCAACTGATCAACTTTGCAGTCTCTGGACAAAGGCTGTGATCTCAGGGCATTTTCCCAAGTGTCTTTCTTTGCTGTTTTTCCAGATCAGCTCCGCAAGGTCCCTGCAGGAAGCGCCAGGTCCTCACTGCGCAGAGATGAGCTGTCGGAACGAGTAGGGCTGAGCACTGAGGTCACATCCTCACCACTCTCCCACCACTCTACTGTCCCTTAATATTCCAATTACTTGAGCATCATACTGGGAAAAGTTTCTGAACTTCCTGCAGCCCCAGCACAAGTGCCTTGCAAGGAAAGCACCACTTGCAGACTTTCAGGCTTTGAATTGGAGACACAGCCCAAGAACAGTCCTGGAGCAGCTCTGCTGTTCCTCAGGGCGAAGGAAGCAGCCCCCACAATTCCTGTGACTCTCTGGGAGAGGCACTCAGCTCATTCCCACTGAAGTTTGGCTGGGGAATGGGATTTGAACACAAAATTTTTCACTGTTCAAGACAACCCAGGAGTAACCTCAGTGCATCAGGGACACCACCCTGGATTTAAAATCCCCGGGAGCAACAGGGAACCTCATTTTTGCAGGTTCAGATTAGCCCCCTTGCATTTTACGGTCCCCATCTTCTTTCATCTCCCTTAAGGACCAGCACACTGTACTTGTCAAGAAAAGCAGATTTGCTCTGGAATCTGGGCTCCCTTCCAGGTCCCACTCACTTACAGCCAAGTTGCAAATCATCCCAACACATCCAGGGAAGCTGCTCCAGCCCCATTGTGTGATGTGGGAGAGCATTTGGGAAGAGCAGGGGAACAAGAACTCTGCTCTGTTGAATATTTGAGAGAAATCACAGAAGTCTCAAGCACTGAGGGATGAGAGTGCAGTCAGAGAACAGCATGTCAGTGATGTCCGCAGGACCACAGGGACCCTTGGCTCCGCATCAGCTGAACTGAACAGTCCAGTGCCCCCTGCACAGCCAAATCATCCAGAAACTGCCACTTCAGAATGAGGTCACAGCTGAAATTCATAACTGCAGCATCTTGGACAAGTCAGCAGTGCAAGAGTGGCCTCGGGTAACACAAAGCCCTCAGGTTTGCTGCTTGCAAACAAGAAACAAAGGAACAAACTGCCACCATTCCTCAAGGATGTGCACAGAAACATGAAAACATGAAGTATCACAGCTATACCTGCAAACATTTTTTTTTAAAGACACTAATGCACATAATTTGCATAGTCAATGGCACTTTCATTAGTCTCAAAGCCCTGAGTGATTAAATTACCTGCAGTCCAAGAGCAATGGACTATTTGTCCAGACTTGGAGACAAGGTCCTGAACTGAGGATCTAAATAACTGTTGGCATTTTCCAAGATCGTTCCTCTTGTGAAGTACTGGCCAAATTGTGATACAAGCAGTTTATATAAACCCTCTGCATTTCCTCTCATCTGCTCTGCTGGGCACAACTGTTCTACCCCTGTCTTCCCATTAAGGCACAATGAATGGGAATGATAAGATCAAAGCATATAGAAAGTGTTAAAGATGGTTATAAATTATGATTATAAGTCATCTTCTGGCTCATAAGATTCTATAACCTTCAATGTTTATCATTTGAATATGAATATAAATATATTGTTTAAATTATCTCTGAGTGTATAAGGTGGATGTGAATGTTCATGCAATTAACATTTGCATATATGGAACATCATTGCACCACTCCAGAGACTGTCACAACAATCACCCAGCATGCTAAGGTAGACAGAGCCCTGCATTGGAGCCTTTTTAAACACAGAACTATTTAACTGGCCTGCCAAAATGACTATAATTCATGTCAGTTATACCATCCTGGCTTTGAACTCCAAAACCACACACATCTGGAAAAAAAACTGATGCTGGGTACTTATTGGGCATTGAGCCTGGTCGTGCATCTGCTGGGAAATACATGACTAGCTGTAGATATTTAGGTGTGCAGGCTCTGGGGACAGGAGATGCTGGAAGGGTGATGAAAGCAGCTGCTTTGGAAGTGAGGACAAATAAGTAAAGATAACTGGGTTACTTCTTGGGACTGCTGAGTCAAGATAAAGGAAGATGCAGAACTTGGCAGGGATTTGTCCTCTACAAACCTCAGTTCTTCTTCCAACCTCTACTCAGTGAGTTGCTACACATTGAACAAACAGTGGGGATGCACTTCATAGAACGAGAGGAGTTCACAGGGAGCAGATGGAAGAGGCTGAAATGATTCTCCAGACTGATTTGAGAAAGGCTGAGTCCTGCTGAATGTGCACAGCAGTTACACCAGAGCCAGGGCACAGAGGGGACAGGACCATCTACACGAGTCAGCAGAATGGTGGTTAAACTCAGCCCTCAGTGACTCAATCCTAAATGCCTGAGAAAGGTTCAAGGACTATTAGAAGCACTCAGATGCTTGTTTGTCTTTTGTGCTGATTTCTGAAGCACTTCCCTCAACAATGCTCTGAGATTATGACTTCGCAAAACTCTAAACCTAATCACAAAGTCTCATTTCTTAATTTGGTTTGTAATTTTGCAGTACATCTACTTCAAGTCTGGCACAGCCCGAGTAAGACAGACTGTTTGACAGAACATTTAAACAAAACTTTTGAATTCAGGCCTTTTCTGTAAGAAATTCCCATTTGACATCACTTGGCAGAAGTGGGAGATGTGCAAACTACCCTAAGGTTAAAAAACAAATTCACCAAAAACAAAGGTGAAATATTTAGCCCGAGGTAATTAGTGAATTTTGCACTCTCCAGCAATTAGAGATGAACTGAAAATTGTATTTTAGGCAACATGAACAGCCATGGCCTCGTTTATACTTACCCCCTGCACAGATGCTGGAGGGCTCTGCTGCCAGGATTTCTATGCAGGATTTCTTCAAAATCTAAAAGATACAAATATAATGAAGTACCTCAGCCTTGTTTCCATGGAAACACAGATCTGAAAGGTGAGGGAATGCGCTGTTCTCATGTAAACATTTTTTATTTGTGGTACAATTGGTGTTTCACTCTAAACCACCCAACCAGGTGTTGTTGGCCTCCTTCAGCTGCTGCTGGGTTGGAAGGTGAGAGATGCCAAGCTCTCCACTATCCCAGGGCAGCCTTGCCTTTGTGCCCAGTGCAAAGGGACTCTGCACCCCCAGATCTTCAACCCCACAGAGCACTCAGAAGGATTGGGGAGGCAACATCATCATCCTCCCTTTGCAGTCACACCTCCCTCTCCAAAGTTATTCTGGACCCAAAACTCCAAATAAAACATCACAAGTTTAAGGTAAACTGTTAGCTTTGCATTAAAACATCCCAGAAATACCTGCAGAGCCACTTCTCAAGTCTCAGCAGAGGGTTGTAACTTATGTTTTTAACCTGATTTATGCGAGTACACCTGAGGGCATCCCCAAAGCTGCTCTGTGATTTCAGAGCAAATGCACAGACAATTCTTCATTTCACTCAAGCTTAAATGAAGCAGTGTGTGTTTGGAAGGGCTGTCCCTGGCTTTAACCACTTTATATGCAGAGATTTTCATAAACACTTCGGCGTCAGGCTTGGCTGAGCGCTCGCAAGACACGAGGAGCAGGCTGGGGCTGGACACTGTTTATGTTGCCATGAAACTCCTCAAGCTGTTCTTTGCATGCAGCAGCCTTTGCCCTACTCTGCAGACCAACTCCAGCTCCTCACTGCACAGACAGAGCTGTGCCAGTGCCTCTGACCCCCATGACAGCAGCACCGAGAGCTCGGAGGGCTCAGCCCCAGCCCCTGCACGAGGCAGCACTGATCAAAATTCAGGTCAGCTCCAAGAGGCAAGTAAATGTCAGCCAAGCATCATGACTCAAATCCAACATGAAAACTATTTTCCCAACTCTAACTTGAAACATCTGTAAGAGAAGAACAGCAACCAATACAATAAATTCTGTAAGAAAAAGATAACATTTTTTTCTTCACAGTCACAGCTCCCTCCCTCAAATACCTAATTGCAAAAGCTATACATAGAGCCAGGCTTTGTTTTTTAAAACTTTTAAACAGAAGTTTGAGTTACTCAGAACAAACTTCAGAAAGCAGGGCTGAAAGTACCAAGGGACTGAAGGAGGCAGGATGGTCTGAACTGGTGGCTGTCTGACAGGTGAGGAGAGAGAAGATTTGCAGGAACAAGGTTATACAGGAACTGTCAAGTGGAAAAAAAGAGAAAAGTCAACAGTTGAGAACAGAACAGAGAAGCACTAGAAGAATTTAAAAGACAGGATAAGGAAAAGCACAAAGAATGTAAAATGCAATAAATATTTCTCTTTGTTAAATGAAGTAAACCCTCACATGGTTAATTTTGAAATTCAGAGCTTCTATTCAGCTATTTTGCAAACATTCCTGCTGTAAGCCAGCTCGGATGGGGGGAATAGCAGGTGTCTCAATTAGATGATGCAGATCTCCCAGTCCAGTCTAATCCCTTTACGTGACTATAAAAAACTGGCCTTAAACACTTTTACAGTGCCAATTGCAATATTTATTTTGATTTAGATTAAATTTCCAGTGCTCCAAGCACACACCCTAACTTAAAGTGAACACCAAGCAGAATTATTGCAAAAGGCAGAACTATTGAAAAAAAATTTCTTTATGTCTCTTCCTGATTAAAAAATACATTCAAAAATGATTCAACATCTTCACTGTAAAAGATTTCATCAGGTTTCTTATTTTCTGAGAAGTGCACAGCCCTAGTGGGCTGGAGGTGCATCCCATCCCTGTGGTCTGGCTGCCCAGGACAGCACATCCCATGGAAGGGTGGTGATGCAATCTCCAGGTGAATGCCCATAAATCACTCTGACAGCAGAGCTGGGACAGTGGCTCCACAACCCCATTTCCACCAGCAGAACTCTCCCAGCTCTGCGTTCCCTGGACACTCACTGCAGGATTTGCTGGGCACTTTGCTGTGGCACCCTTGCAGAGAAGTGTTTGGAGCACAGCTCCCTCCTGGTGAGGAAATGTCCTGATGGCTTCAGCAATGCAGCTCAGTGACCCAGCTCAGATCCCAAATCAGGCTCCTCTTGTACTCTCTGGGGCTCCAATCAGGGAAACACAGGCTCTGGAAGGGTCTCTGGTTCATATTTGCTGACATGCCAGATGAAAAATGGAAAACGTCCCTGTGGGGGTGGATTTTAGCACTACCTGGGACTAATTTACCTTTCTGTCAGGTGAGGCACTAAGAGCCAAGAGCCAGGAGAGGCCCAGCAGGTCACTGAGTCCTTTTGGAAACAAAGGGAAGAAGGGGAAATTCTGCAGCTGCTGGAAGCTTTCACTTGATATTCTACTCCATAAGCACACAGCCAGATTATTTCACCACAGCAGCTGCATATTTCTTATACATTCTTTTCACCAAATTTGGGAATTCTAATTAGCAAACAGGATGCTGAAGTGTAATAGAAGGTTACTGCATAATCAGTGTTAGTGGGAATGACCTGATGCCAGGTGCTCATTAGCAAGCTCTGTTCAATTACTGAATACCAAAGTCTGTTGCCAATTACAAAACAGCCATTTATTTATGAAGTGTTTCCTGTCCAATAATATCTACATGGGCTAAGCAAAACAAATACATTTAAGTCCTTTTTAAAGATGCATATGGGGGAAGAAAGAAGTAGAAAACTGCTCATATACCATTAAAACTAACAAGAAACCCTGGGCAGTAGAGGCTGGGGGTTATCAGCTGACATACATGTTCTGTGTCAATTACAGACTTTGCACTTACAGGATATGTCTGGAATTAACTTTCTTTGATCTCTCTCCCCATTCAGGGGGTCTCAGCCCCCGCCCTGCACCAGGGAATCTGCAGTTTCTCATCTGTCAGTGCAGTTTGAACATTCAGCTCAGCATGGACACACAAAGCCATCGCCACATTCCTCACACTGTGTCTCACTGATGCTCACATCGAGTTCTCTCCAAAGTCCCCACACTGAACTTATCCAGTACTGCAGTTTGCCCCAGGAACCGTTTGTGTAACTGAAGTATGCAGTGCATTCCCAACCTAAAATTTCCCAGGGTGAAGGAGCACCTGGAACTGTCACATCAATTCTGAACTGCTGTATCAATCCTAAGAGCTGAGGCAGGAGCTGAAAAATATTGAGTAGCTGAACACCATTGCAAGAGGATCCAAAAGGAGCACACAGAAGTTAAACTTAAAAGGATGAACCATTTGCACAATTTATACAGATAGGAGACAGTCTCACAGACTACTTCATGCCACTTCATTTCGTATCCATCACAACTGCTTCCTCAGGCTTCCTGCAGCTCTCTCAGACCCCTTGCTAAGGGACCCATGATTACAGTTCTGAGATAAGTTCCAAGCTGGTGCCATGGTTTAACACATGGCAAGGAGCAGGGAGTTTTCCTGTTCCAAGAACTGCTCCTCAGTCAGCTCCTGTTACAGGCTTAAAGCAAAGTGATGACAGGATCCCATCCTGACTTTCATGTTGCTTCATGTTCCTTGCCTCCAGCACTCCTACCAAAGCCATACTGGGCAGGAGATAAAGTTGAATTTCAGGTTTGCTTCTAAGACTTGCTTCGTTTGCGTTAAATTGACAGAAATTTGCAGACATTTTTCGTAGCAAAGGAAAATTTAATAAATTAATTAAGTTCCTTCCATTAGTTTCCCAGCCTGCAGCAATCAGTCAAATCTGCTTCTCCTCCAGATTGTTCCCTCCTGACAAACTCAAATCTCCATTACAAGGGGAAAGCTGGAGTTTTAGCAGTGGCTTTTGCGCAACGAGGAAGACAAAATTTGTTTACTTGATAAAAAAGTCACATTGGAACTCATGGGTCAGAAAGGACCAAACCCCACAGTGCACTGAACACCCTCAGCTCCCACTTTAAGAATCATATTTTTAAGCATGACCTCAGTGTGGAATTGGATTTTCTTCTCAATTAAGCACAGTCTCCAGGGCTTGGTGGTGCTTGGAGGAGACAATCCCTCCTGGAATGCTGGGAGCAGATTTCCCTGCAGCTGCTCACGCCCAGCTCTGTGGCTCCCACAGAAAAAGAAGGGCAGGTGCTCAGAAACATCCCCAGCCCCACCACCCTGAACATCTTTGCTCAGCAGATCCAGAGGCCCAGCTGAGGCCAGCCTGAGCTCCACCACTCCCAGCTCCCACCCTCTTCCTTATTCCAGAGGGACTTCCAAGACCACCACCTCTGCACACACAGAGGGTCGAGAAAGACCTACTCAGGACAAGGGAGGAGGGAAAAATCAGGGCCATTCACACCAAATCCCCTCAGGCCCACACAGACATAGGTATTTACATCTCTAGAGTTAATTCAAGTACTCATCTTTCCAGGCTTATCTTTGGATCTTTCCTTCTCCTGTGACATCAGCCAGAAGGTTTTAGCCTAATCAATCTCCTTCACGTGGCTGAGCATCCTTGCTGTGCCAGCTCTTACACAGGAACTGAAAGAAGTTTCCAAATCCCAGGGGCCTTTCACCATTAACATTTTATGTGACCACAATTGCTTTGTCTGCTCCAACACAGGGGTGCTTTTGGCAAGTATGAGAAAAATAGGAAAGAGGGACCTGATTTTCCAGCTAGAACAGGAATCTACAGATTGTTTGTTATTCTCTGGAGTGATTAATGTCCTCCTTGTCATTCCTTTTACACACAAAACCACTTCCCTTCTCCTCAGGCTACTGCAATGACTCCACTCCAATGCAAGTGCTCAGGTCACAGATTCATTACTGTACAATTGCACTTCCCTGTGACCCTCCTTCCCAGCCTGGGAAGTCTTGCACCAGTCAGCTGGAGCAGTCTTGACTGGGTGCCTGGAGGCTGAAATCTTCCCATTCTCTTCAGTATAACTGGAAGAGGAGTCAGAGCTGCTGCTGGAATTAATTAAAAACAGCTGCAAAGGGAATGCAGAGCTGGGAAGCAAATGATTGCTTTTTTGTTGTTTTTGTTGCTTTCTTAAATGACAAGCAACACCTGATTGTCCAAGAGAGCTGAGGCAGTAGATCCATGCTTAGACAGTGCCAGGAAAACCAGTAAGCCAGGGATTGTATTCCATATCCATGTGAGAGCACTAGGGAAAATTGAGCCTGTGCTGAGGGAACAGATTTGCTTGGAATTGCATTGTCCAAATAGTGTGTAACCACTGTAAACAGAGAAATCTGAGCCCCCCAGTGAATCCCCCCTCCCCAGCTCCATGTTGTAGCTTTGATCTGGGTTTTATCACCCCAACAGCCTGGACCAAAATGAGAACACATATGGCCCTGACGGATTTCCCATCCTTTGTAGCCATGGGAAGCAATTGAATCAGCCACTTCAGTAGTGGGCCAGCTCTTATGTGCTGCACCCAATCCTGCAGGAAATGCCAGGAACAGGGAATAGGGAAGCCTAGGTCTGAGGAGGAACAAACCAGCTCATCTTCCAGAGGCTGAGTGTGAAGCAGGGGTTTGGGGATTTTGGCACACACTTCTTCCACTCCCAGGTAGTACAGCACATCCCCCAGGACAGAGCCAGCCAATCCAGCAGAAGGATGGAGATCCCAGTGCCCTAATCCCAGGTACAGGATGTGCTCTGACACAGCCTGGCTGTGTGGCAGTCATGTCCCCATGTGCCTCATTATTCACTCAGTTCCTTCCCACCAAAGAGAGCCACAGACAAAGATAACATTTGAGTTCAAAGCTGCTGTATTGGAACCTACCCATAAACCTGACCTTGAAGTAGCATATTAGCACAAACCAAGGTTGGTTCTTTTGGACTAAGTGATTCTGTGATTTTTCAGCAGGTGCTGGTGAACACAGGAAAACCAAACCTTGAGCTGTGCAGGGTAACACAAACATGCACAAGTGCAAACACTCAAGTGAAAATACTCACAGAGTCTATGATCCCCTGCAGAGCTTCAAACCCATCGTTCACTGGGAAGACGTGATCTTTGCTGTCAGCAATCCGAGCCAGCTGACACAGTGGTGAGAAGAGAAATAAAACAGAAGTGCAAAGAATGAGATCAATTAGCCAGCAGGCAGCAAATTAAGACTTCTCCAGATTAATTCGCTTGCAAATACAACCCTCAAATTCTCAACTACTCTTTCTGGGTTGCTACTGTATTATGGTTTATTAAGCAGTAAAATGTTTATCTTGTTAGTGTGATTGACTTTATAAAGCTTTATATCAGGGATCAGGAAAGACTTGGAGACAAGACAGAACATGGCTTACTCTGGTGCCCAGGGTCTAATGATCTTTAGTGCAAAGGTCGCATCCACAAAGATTGGACTTGATAATCACAGAGGTGTTTTCCAACCTTAACTCTTCCACGATTCTTTGAAATCATACCCCACGTGGAGATACAGGTCTGATTCACCTTTCCTGTCAGGACAGAGATTTGACTACTGGTCCTGTGTTCAACCAGAGAGCCAAAAAGAAGGAAGCAGGGAGCTAAGAGGAGATATTTTCCGAGTGGAGGTTAAAAGGTATCAGAGGAGCATTCAGAAACCTCCATGATGAGGAAGAAGGGCCTTCATGAGGTGGTGGTAAGGTAAGGGGAGCCAGGACATCCCCTGCAAAGAGCTGCATTCAGCTCAGTTGCCAAGAGCACGCTAAGGGTTAAGACAAAAATATAAGCCCAGCTCAGCAGTAATGAGCTCTCCATGCATCTGCTGGAGCAGACTCAAGTTTTAGTGCTGCAAGGCCAAGGTTTGTTCCAGTAAATCTCCCCTGGCAGAGGTACCACCAGCCCAGCAGGCCTCTCTGGAGTTTCCTGTAGCTCTGCAAGCTGGAGGCAGCAGAGCAGCCACACATTCCTCCCTAAACCCCAGGGGCTCCCCCTTTCCAGCTGCTGTCAGTCAGAACCCCCAGCTCTGCATTCAGAGTCATCCTCGGGCAGCTCTCCCCTGCCTGCCCCAGGCAGGGCAGGAAAGCCCCTCATTGCTGCTAGCTGAGCTGCAGAAGCTGCTGTGAAAAAGCTGGATGTTTACAGCTTCCTCAGTTCATTCCCCATGATCCTCCTCCTCGTCCATTCTGGGACTTCAGACACAGTCATCTAATTCAAATTAATTTTTTCACCCTCTAAATGCCTTCAAGTAGCAGCAGTCTGAGGTCTGCTGCTTTGATCTGGTTTCTGTTCCATTTCTACTCCCTCTTTGCTTTTTCTATGTCTTACTCTGGGTTACACCAGTCTCTGAGATTGATTCAAAGGAGATTGTTTTAAGCCAAGTTTGGTTTGACTCCTTTTTTGAAAGCTGAAAACCTGGAAACAGTCTTTCAATCCCCACTTCTGTGCAATGGGGCTGTGCAAGTGATTCTCTCATATTGGAAAAATGTCAGCTGTTACTGTGTGAAATATAATTAATGGACATGCTAACATTCATTTGATAAATTTAGAAGTCAAACAAACACTGTAAAATATTTGTCACTAGTGAAGCTGTTTGCTTTTTACAGAACAGTTTTCCCCTGAAAGAAAAGCTGCACTGAAACTGAAGTGGTATAAGGCAATACTTCAGTTTTATGGGGGAAAAACATCCCCACAACTTCTTCCTGCCTGCAGCTCAGGCCAGCCAATTTGCTATTCTTCATGTGTCTTCTCCTCTGCTTTTCTCCAGCATTAGCAAGAGTATCTGGGGCAGGCAGAGGGGCAGCTCTGCACATCTGGAGATTCAGACAGAGAGTGGCTTAAAGCCAACACCCAGCTCCAGCCACTCCAGGTGGTCACTTTAGACAGGCAGCAGAAGGAGAGGAAAACCCCTTGAGAAGCTGATTCAGGGGTGAGTGCCCATGTCCAACCTTTGCCAAGCACTCAGTGACCATGAGGGCCTCCTTTACCTGAGTCTCATTGAAGTCTTTCACACCCACACAATACACGGTTGCTCCGAGGTCCCGGGAGCGATTTGCCTGGAATGAGGAGAGGGGGCATGACATGGTTACCAACATGGTGAAAGGCAGGTTCCTGAGAAGACTTAATCATAAATTTACTCTTTCTCTGTAAAATGAGCAATGGGGGAGTTTATGAAAAGGGGACTTGAAAAGTTTTCCTCCCTCATTGTGTAAAATTAGGTTCAATCTGCCGCTAGACTAACTATTCTTTAGTAAAGAAGCTCCCAAGGTGTTTGAGGGATTTTTAAAACTTAATTAGTTCACCTTTCTAGCTCCTCCAACTTCCCAGATGTCAGACAAGCCAAATCAATTTTCATCATTTAGGGCACACTCCAGTATATCAGTAACCTGAAATGATTTTGTGTTTCCTGTTTCAGATATGTGTGCCTGGCCTCATGATATCCAAAGGTGAGAGACACTCCATTCTATCTGCCCTAAAACTGTGTTTACCTAGCATCCTGAACTAAAGGGAGAGCATCCACAGGTTTGATTTTCCCAGGAAGAGGAAGTTGCATTTACTGTTCAAAAGGCAACTGCTCCAAATGCATGAGTATGAATTTAGTAATTTAATTATATTTCAGTAGAACAAGAACACCTGACCTGACTGAAAACTCCTTCCCAGAAGAGATGGTAGCAAGTCAAATTATATGGGAAGACTGTAGCAATGCACATTGTACAACAGCAAAGTGCTCTTTTAGCAGAAAAGCGTCATTCTAGTTTTACACTGGAAAGCTTCAACCCAAACAACTGAAGCAACTCACAGTGTAAGTGCCGAGTTCAGGATTTCCTTCTACCAGCCCATAACTGTTCCTCCCCAAACCAAAACAAATATAACACTTCTGACCTTTCAACTTGTTCATTCACCTCTAAAAACAAACTTGTTTTTCTTGTGGATTTTTTATTTCAGAAGGGAAGAAAAAAGAGATGAACTGTAAGGAGGGGAACTGTAGATTCAGGACATTTGCTGGAGCAATATTGGTTTTACTCTACAAACCCATTCCTTTTGTTGTTATTGGATTTAATGCTGCACTTTGGGCAGACTGAGAGGAAAAATTCTGTCCATAGCAAATTCATGCAAAAATACCATCTTCCAAGTTTAGGTCATTCTGGTTTGCTTTACTGACAAGTGCCAATTGGTTCATCTCTTCAGGGAGGACTGTCCAAAGGACAGCAGCAGGAACATTCTACAGCAACGCTTTCAGTGCTCACCCTATTGTTTAGCTAACACTGCATAGTTCACTAATTTAATGAGGATGTTGAGAAGAAGTGCTTGAATCTTGGAAATATTTGTGGAAATGTTGGACTGGATGATCTGGAAGATTTTCTGATGTGACAGAAGCCATCCTCTTTGTGCAGTTGTTACTTTTTGTGAGAGAAAAAAGTGAAAGTGAGAATATTCAGCATTTCCCAGTGCAATCCAGTAAATACTGAAACTTTTCAGCTGTGAACTATTCCTTTTCCTAGTGTTTATTTTTAACAGGGAGTTTTAACCCCTCTCCTTTCCCATGAACAGTCTCAGCTGTGATGAGTCAGAAGCTGCTGCTGTTAAGGGTTATCCTTAAGATTTATGTCTGCAGAGCACCAAAATGCAGTTTTCTCACTGGGGAAAAAGTCTTTCCTTATCTTTGCATTCACAGCAGCAAGCCCAGACATTTCACCGTCTCCCTGACTACAAATGTGTAAGTCACTTACCTCCCTCTCAGAGTAGAAAAATAGATCTTCGTGGAGTTCTCCATCTGTCAATGCAATGATGACACTGGCAGTTCTGTAACCTAAATACACAGATCTCATTAGTCCCTTGGCTTTGGTTGTGTTTGTTAAACTACCTTAGAAAACATCCTGCCAGCATACTTAGTGGCATAACTGTGGTATTTCAGACCAGTAGATTAGACTGCAGCCATCAAAAACCCAATGCAATTTGTTCCTACTTGGTTCCTGATTTTATTAATGCTGTCAATTCAAGAAATCCAGAGGAGTTTTTTCAGCTTGTGATAAAAGGCTCAATTGGGATTTAAAAAGACATGGTGGGAAAAGGGCCTAAAATCTTCAAGATTCCAAAGTAACGTTTCAGAAACATCATTAAACCTTGCAGCATTCCCTTCCAAACCAGAAAGTTTTTACATCAATTACAGGGAAGGAAAGGACAAACATTTTTCTAATTGTCTGCATTTACTGCTGGTTTTTATAATTGCTGATTAACAAAGCTTTTATGTAACAGCTTCTCCATGTACTTGTGTTTCAGAAGGAAGACGAAATGGTCACCAGAGTCCCCCAGCAAAAGCAGCAAAGTAAGGTACCAGACAGTTTTGGTAAGAGTGGCCATCTTCAGCCAGCCTGACTTCTCACTTTTGGCCTGAAACACTTTAATTCCAGCTCCAGCTCATTAAAGCTCCACTTGTTCTTTTTCCCTTTCAGACCTGAGTCTACCCTGAGTAGCACCACATTTCTGCAAGAATACCAGCCACCCCCACCCTTTCCACTGCAAAGCTGCATTTCAAATCTGTTAAAGTTATCAGTCAAAAAGAAAGAGAAAAAAACATTCAGTGGATCAAGAAAGTCTCTCACCATGAACATTTTCATAGTAAATCTGTTCACTTGCCTGAAATGAAATCAGAATATTATTAGCAATAAATCAATAATAAGACCTTGTGAACATCTAGTCACACACCGTACGAAAGGAACAATGGCAGTGAGGATGTCACATTTGCAGTTTACATGAGTTCTGCTTTCAGACATCTGCTTCACAGAGCAAGGTTCTTGCCTGTGGTTTTGATTGCATTACTGCAAGTTCTTATCAGTCAAACCAACCCCAAGGCCAATGTTAATGTCATCTCCCACTTTCCTCTCTGAAAATCTCATCCACTTTCATCCTTGAGAAACATCCTAGACCCAATGCTAAATATTCCTCAGCTCCCCCAGATCAACTATTCCAATTGCAAATAAACCAATATCTTTGTCAGGTCACCTGAGATTCTGCTGTGTGTTCACATTTAAGTGTGAACAGTGATGGTGCAGTATTTTCAGTGGGCATGCAGTTCAAACCCCTCCCAAACACACATCTAGGGCAGAGGTGGAAGGGAGTGCAGGAGTTAAGGTTTGCAGAAACTCCTAAGCTTGTAAACTATATAAAAAATATACCCACAAGGAGAAGGTCAGAGCAGGGAATAATGTCTGCACAGCATTATTTGGCCATGCCAGGTCTGAGCTGTGGGCTCACCCCACTCTAACAGGACTGCTGCAGGACTGACAGCTTCCTACTGTCCCACTTCCTGGACACAGAGCCCTGTGGGACTGAATGCCAAAGCCTTCTGTCTTCTCCTAAGCAGAAAAAACAGGTCTCCCCATAAAAGCTGAAGGCAGAAATAAAGCTAATTAGTAGAGTTTGCAGCTCCAGCACTGAACTCTTACAGTTCACTGTGCTCATTGCAGCAAAAGAACATTGTCTCACTCATCCACCAGAGTTATTAACCATCCCCCCTTGTTCTACAGCTCCTGAGGAGCAGCAGACACTGCTCAGGCACTGATCTTGCACTAGTTACCCTCTCAAATCCTTCGTGCATGTACGTGTCACCTCCTGGCAGCACCTTCTGCAGCTCCTCCAGGCCCTGGCGGATCTGCTCCCTGAAATGAACACAGGCATTCTGTTAGACCCAGGACCAAAGTCATCAGGATATCCTGAGAGCCAGGTGGAGATGTGCATGGCAGAGCCACACAGAGAGGTGGAAAACAGTTAACCCAGTGTTTCCAGGTAAGGTGAGTCTGGGTAGATACCTCTGTAGGGATGTGGAACATAGAGTAGTTGTGCTCCCAGTGTTCCCACTGCCGGGGGAAAGCATCACAACAGCATCATCTCCAAGGTCAATATCCATACATCTCATGCATTTCTTCCTAAATAAATATTCCCTGGCCAAACCTTAGCAGCTGACTTGCACCTGGCTCACTTTCCTCACATGTTTGCTGACTTGACTGTACAAATATCGTCGCACAGCCACAAAAAAATGACAGTCTCAGACCATCCTGGGAATGTCAGTTTATGTAGACATTACATCTTCAGTTTCTGGTCAAACTGACTTGAAGACTGAAGCTTATTTTGACTCAGGATATGTGTTTTAATTCTTTTTAGGAGTGCCAGGCACAGTGACAGATCAGCTGCAGGCTTTGTGGGGTGGACAGTCATTTGTTGTTCCACTGAGTGGCAGACATCAAATTCTGGAAGCCAAGCACAGGCCAGGAGTCTTTAATACAAAATTAAACCCTGCAGTGTGTGGGGTGTATCTGAGCAAACAACACAATCTTCGTGGGAAAGGGATGAAGTCACTGCAGGCAGGACCACACAGGCATGGCAGAAGTCAGTTTTGTCTCGACATTTTTTGACTACTTCAGAAAGCCCAGTTTGTATGATCACACACTCAGAGCTCACACTGGGAGGCTGATTGCAGCAGGGCATTGACATTGTTCAGTCTGCACAGTAGTGACTCCCTTAGGGAATAAAGACTGTCTGCTTTTGCCGAGGGCTGAATTATCAAACTTTCAAGAACCCATTTTGTACCTGGGATATCCCAAACTACTTAGAGGCTATCATAAGTTTTCTCCTCTCAGACACCCATGCACATAGCAAACCAAAGCTTATTATAAAATTGAGCATTTCCTGTGATCAAAACTATGTTTTCAGAGGCAAACACTGAAATTTTAAAATACACAGCAAAAGTCTTTAAAATACACCAGTCCATTCCCATTAGATGCACAGAGTTTTTCCAAAAGGAATGCTCAGTGCCCTCAATCCCCACATTCAGATGCTGATACACCACTCAGAGGCAGGGACGAGGTGGGTGAAGTTCTCCCACTGCTCCAGTGTTCCAGGTGAGAGAGCTCAGTGTGAGCTGAAGCACCAGCACACACCTTATTTGCCCAGTAAAACCCAGCAGCTCTGCAGTCAGCTGGCTGTTAGACTAATACCATATCAATATCCTGTTCCCAGTCAACATTTCTAAGACAGCTGGATAAATATGGAATACATTTCCACATGGGAAACATTTCAGTCTCATAGCTGAGAGCCTGAGCAGAAAGATCTCTGCAGTGGGGTTTGCTCACAGGGTGGGACACAACAAGTGGCAGGGAACAGGTTTTCCTTTGGCACCCAGTTAAATAAATATGGTTTATTCTCTTTATCCCCACTGTTGCAGTAAGTGGCAGGAGATGCTTAAGCTGGCTGGGTTTAAGGACATTTTCAAGACTGGTATGTGTGTGCACCGCTCTGTAGGAAGGCAGCCAGTTTCCTCCCCATTCCTCCATGGAGCTGCTCTGGTATGTGATTTAAGACATCCAATATGTAAAACACATGCTGACTTATAGAGTCTACACATGTGTTACATATATTTTTGCTCCACGTGGCAATGAAGTTAACAGAGGAAGCAAGAGCGATTTAAGGACCTCATCCAGCTCTCCTTGGAAGTCAGAATAAAATAAAAAAAATCCATCCCACAGATTTTACTGGGATTAACTTGGGGGTCTGTAAGGGGGTGGCAGGAACACGCTTCACAAACAAGGCAAGCAAATTGTTATTGCCAAAAAATACACACCCTTGCAGTCCATCCCAAACACTGTTTGCCTATGACATACCTTCAGACCTTCAAGGAAATCATGTTCCCCTCTACCCCAGGAGTGTGGGTGTCACCTCTGGCTTCCAAGCCTGTTTTTATGGGAAGGGAGTTTCACCTATTTATTTGCTGAAGAAACTCCCAGAGCATGTTTCACAGGCACTGAGTCTCTGGTTCTCTGACAATATCCTGAATCCCTGGGGAGTGCAGACTCCCTCAATGAAACCAGTGTGAGCTGAAACCCTGACAGCAAAAAGACATTTAGAAGTTGAAATTAAGAAGGCAGCCTCTGCCTTGAGAGGCCTTAATGCATTCTAGTATGTGAGAAATGGGCAAGTGACTCTGCCAATTACATTGAGAAGCACAGAGATACCACACCACTGTTCCTAGTGGACTGGAAATTATTGAGCAAGGAAGGCGAAGGAAGCTACAAGGACACAAAAGCTGCTGTGTGCCTCTAAAACTCTTCTTACCTGTCTTCTGTTAACCTCATTAGAATTGTCCCTCTAGTTGAAAAAACAATGAAGGACATCCTCAGCTGAGGGCTGGAGGAGAGAAAAAAAGGAAATTAATTTGGTGGTCCAGAGCAGAGCTTACTGTGTGTGTAACCCAATCACACAGGACACTCTGCTATCACAGTTATGACTCAAGAAGATGAAAGACACAAGTAGGCAGGAAAATGTATTTTGCCCTGGGCCTTCTTAGTCGAGGAAAACCTTGGGGAATCCTTGTAAAAGATGTATGGAACACTTGCACCACAAGCTTAGGATTGCTAAAGCAAGAAAGGCTTAAATGCATCCTGGTATCACCACGGAGATGAGGGAAGGCTCATTATGTTTATCACAACACGTTCCACCCCCTATCCCAAGGGATTCCTCATCCAGTCACAAGTCATTCAGAGCCTGAAAGCTACAGCCACAGGCTCTCTCCCTGCAGACTCACACTTCTCTACCTCAGGCAGCAGCTCAGAGACAGGAGGATTGCTTGCCCACAGAAATACAATTTGATCCATGGAAGGCAGGCAGGAATAAAGGGAGGAATTAGCTTATGTCCTCCCATTTCCCGCAGAACAGAAACATGGAGAAGAGCAGTCAATGGATGATCTGAGAAAAGCATTAAGAGCCCTTTCTCCAGCATATCCCCCAGTGGGAAGCAGCACATGCTGAGACTGGGAGCCACTGGCACCCCCTCCCCATCCAGGGATCTGCAGCCCTTCTTACCTTATGAACTTGCGAGCCAAGTGTTCCACAAAATGATAGATCTCATTCCAGTGGTGCAGGACACTTCCTGATCTAGGGAAACAATGATTACAGGATATATTAGTTTGAGTTTTCCCAGCCATATGTTCTCTCCCACATTGCTCAGCAAGGCATTCACTTTTATTTTGTTCAACACTCACTGCCCATTCTCTTCCTTTAAAGAGAGATCAAACTGTAACTGACATTTCCTACTTAACTTTAAAAAGCAAGAATAATTCCCACTCCATGCAAGTGTTTGAAGCTACCCTTGGCAGTGGCATATGGCAGTTAGGCTGGACCTTAACACAGCTTTAACCAAATATACCCTATGTGAGTGAAGAGCTGTCTCTCTGCACGATGTTTTAGATTAATTCCACCCACTCACTTCCAAACCATTACACAGAGCTTTTAGCTCAAATGTATTCTGAGAATTACACACAGTTGGAGGAACAGATTATTAAACTTCTCCAGTGTTTCCACTGTGCCAGAGACTTTGAAAAGTAAAACACCTTTGTCCACATCTCAACTGCTCTGGTTAATTCTTTCTCACCTCAGTTAAAGACAAAACAAACTAATTTCTCTCCTCAGGAGAATAAACCATGGGCTATAATGGGATTGGATTATTCTTCTTTATGTTGTCAGAATGAGGAAAAAATTAGGTTAATCAGAATCTTTCAGCATGAAATGCCCCTTCTGGCATAAAAGCTCCTATGAACACTGGAATATTAATATTGGAAAAAAAATTCCTTCCTAGAGTTGGAAAATAAATGTGTCATCACTTAATTCACTGAGTACAATTAGAAATATTTATAGGGGAAATAATCATTCCCGTTTTAACAGAAACTTCACTGATCTGCTGCCTGAAGAAGAAAATATTGACATTTGAGATGGTTTTTCACTTCACAGGAAGGCACCTGACCTGTTCTGTTCTACCTCAGATCTGAGAATGCCAATGAAGAGCCAGGACAGTTTCCCCCAGCCTGGTGCAGCCACCCCAGACTGGCTGCTCAGAGCAGTGCTTCACTTGTAGAAGCATGAAAAGCAGGCAGTGACCACCCATTGTGTGGGTCACAGACATTTCCTACCCCCTTCTCCCTGCACCTGATTTTCATTCACAGCCATTCAGGAAAAGCCTTGGCCTTCCCCTCTTGCTCCATGACTCCTGAAGCTGTTCTTTCCCTGTATGACCCCAATTTGCCCATGCAGTGAGGACCTTTGCTCAGGTACAAAAGCATCTATGCCCTATGCAAAAATGGTGAGCAAAGGACTCAATCCCAAAAGCATTGTTTAGGGCTGGTCTTGCAGACACTCTGCTCTCAGCACCACTGGGGGACAGATGGCAGAGCAGACATGATCACTACCAAATGCTCTTAGTGCTGAATTACTTCTTGGCTCTTTCATCAGAGCAGGACATGAAATGATGACTTGCTCTCCACACAAATGTATATCCAAGAGCACTAAAGGAACACCAATAACAAAGGTCTTGATAAACCAATTAAACCACAGACAGCGGGAAAATTGGCATCATAAGAGATGGAGGGTGACATACATCAGCATTTTCTTTAAGACAGGAAACTTAAATCCTGCTGTATCCAAACCCTAAATTGATGAAACAGAGACACAAAAAACTCAACCCCAGGTGCAGACCTTGAAAACGACAGGCACTCCAGTCTCAGCAATGCCAAACAGCCCGAATAATTTCCTAGAACTGGCCTGGAAAATAAGCATTTATTGTCTAGATGGTGAGGCAAAAAGAAACACCTGACTTTATAGCAAGGGTTGCGTCAGTCTCCAGAAGACATGGAAAGCCAAGGTTTTGTTAATCATAAACCAATTAGTTCTTACTTCAATGAAACATATGTTACTTTAGACTATAAATCCACCTCTCAAAAATACACCTCAATAAATTTTCCCACATCTCCTGACCCATCTGGGACAGGACATGAAGCTGGGACCAGCAGCACCTAACCAACTTCCTCCCAGTCATCAGGTAAAACAACCACACCACTCTCCATGTTGAGGAAAATCTCTGGCAGCAAGACACTGCCCTGGAAGCTCCATTAGCCTTGGAAAGTCAGGTTGTTTCTTCCCCTCTGAACAAAAGCTGATCATCCCTTCAAATGACTATTGCAGCTGGGAAGGACACCCAGCCATGTCAGGTATGTAGGTCGTCACACTAAATCCTGACACTTCCCATGGCTCTGAAGTCATGCATTTTTGAAAAGAGTGTTTGCCAGAATAAAGCTTAGATCCAATAGCTCAATTCAGAGATGTGCCAGTCAACAGGTCCATAGCACATCCTGTGAAGTGTTTGCCTTTCCAACCCTTGTTCTGCTGGTCTGAGGTGGTTTGGACAGTTTTTACAGGTAAGCTGTGCTTTTAGTTCTTCACACGAGTACAGGTTTAGCTGCTGCTGCACCTCCTCCCCTTCATCATCCTCACTATACTATCCCACCAACAGTCTCATCTTCCTGCCCTCTGGAACACCACCATTTACAGCTCTTTTTCCAGGAGATCATCCCACATATCTATTAACACACCTGAAGTTCGGGAGCAGCAGAAGGCTAAACGCCTTTTTTAAGGAGACTTCTTACCACTGCTACAATCATAAACCCACTCTATCCACAAAAGGAGGATGGTTTCTGCTCAGTTCCTATGGCCCTGGAGTGGGATGATTGGAATGGTCTGCAATCCAGTTTTTCCTCATCTCTAGCAGAGGAAGCTACAACAGGGGCCCAAAATAATTGTTCACACTTTTGCTGACCACACATTGTTCCTTCCTGCACAGCAAGCTTCCACCTGAGCTGGACAGCTCAGTCTGCATGGAGTTCATTTCTCCTTTTGATGTCAGGGGCCACAAATGCCCAGGTCTGCACTTAGGAAAAAGTACTCCTTGTACATAAAATGCATCTTCTGAAACACACTTCAGATTTCTGACATTCTTCACTTGGCATAAAATGGACAAATCCAATACAACCAGCCTTTCTGCAGCCAATACAAAGTTTACAAACCCAGAATTAGCTTACAGTGACCACCTCCTTGAGCTGTGTCATTCAGCAGCCACACTGTAAAAGACACTTCCCTTGTACTGCCTGTCATGAGGCAGGCCAAGAACTCTGAGTGGGACAACTATTTCTAAAGCCTAACTGTAAGATAAGAAAAGCCAATTTTTAAATAGTTCTCTCTTCATAGTCCCAAAAGAAACAAGATGGTCAGCAAGCCAACACTTTGCAGCTGAATGGTTGATGTTATAAACTTGCAATTTAAGAAAAGGCTCATCGTGGGGATGCCAAATTCTCTTCTGGAGAAGGGCCCAATAAATGGAAATTAAACCTAAGTAAACCATTCTCTTTAACAAGATACATTCTGTGGTCAACTCCACTGGCATTTTGTACATTGAAATGGAATGCAAGTGTTGAGAGAGACACTCCAGTGGCTCTGTGGTTCCAGCCAGTCCAGCCATGCTCTGTCCAAGCCCTGCCCTTCAACAGGTGCCTTCTTCCTTCTCACTGGGACAAGATGCTCCCGAACCCAAAGCTGCAGCAACTCAAACCTCCCTAGACTTTGTTTTTCTTGCACTTTTTTAGACGTCACTTTTCCATTTCTATTGTTGCATCTTCCCAGAACACCCGTGGGTTTTTTCAGTTCACAAACTAGAAGAATCACGGAATCAAGCCCACACACTCTTACACCAAGACTTCACACGAGTTTTGTGCTCTGCAGCTGACAGAAGGGCATAAAAACATTTGGTTCAGAGGCTGACGTTGATCCAAAAATCTCCTTAAACTTCCATGGGTTTGGACTAACTCCAAGAAGTCTCATGGCTCTCAGAGATGGCATTCACCTGAGAAGTTGTGCAGCATCTCTTTATTGAGCTATTTGAAAATAACACAAATGAGCCAAGAAGTGTCTTTTGTCTTTCTAAATACTTTAGGAGCAATTTTGAAAGCCCTCCATAGCACAAAGACGTTTGTGAGGTGATGCAATTCTTTGAGGAAACAGTTATCTTGTGCCACACTTCACACGAGACAGCTCACCAGGGACACTGCTGAACACTTGAGGTCACAGGGTCTATAGAGGTTCAGTTCAGAGCAGGACAAGCCTCTAAGCCCAGTTGCAGTCCAAGAACATTCTTCTCTGGCAGGGGGTGTGCAAAAAAACAACTAATAAACAAGTAGCCATGGACTTAATTTACATCAGGCAGCAGATAAAGTGCAGAGTGCTTAATCCAGGCTGTGAGGAAGTTCCTACCCATTCCTTTTACCAAGGAATAGTTACCTAAGATGCATCACTGGGTAAAAAACACATCTGCAGGTCCTGACTGGCAAGGATTTCATGCATTAATTCAGCTCACTGCGATTGTCTACCCTTGGCAGAGTTAGGAGTTAATTAAGTTCCTTCAGGGAGCAAGCAAAAAACAAAAAAATGCACAAATTTCTCCACCCTGCCTTGCTGGCATCCCTCAGCCCTCATGCTAACACAGAGAAAAAACATCCCTCCACATCCTTGTAAGCCCCTGCCATCCCAACAAAATGCACGCCTTGCTCTGGACCAGGCCTGTGATCCTGGAAAAAACCCAAGGAATCACTCCCTAGGTCAATGAGTAGCAGAGATAGTTTTGAACTCTTTCTACAGACACTCAGTGTCACTATTCCCTACTTCAGGCTTCAGATTCTTCCATGGAGAGCAGCTGGAACATTCTCCAGCTCTGCTCGAGGGCTCACTTTCCCAGGGGAAGGAGCAGATCCTGTGGCTCAGGCTCCCTGCCTGTGGTCTGCCTGTTTCCATTCCACTGTGGCCCTGTATCTTCCACATGCTGAGTGTAAATCTGGACTTAGTCCTGCTTAAATCACAGTAACTACAGCTATTCAAGCTACACTCAAACATCAGCCTCTCTGGAGCAGGAGATTCATTTCAATACAACTGGTTAAAAAGAGATCCACTGTCTGGCTGGATAATGAAGGGATCACAGGAAACAGCTTGGATTACTTGCTTCATTTTTCCAAGGATCTCTTAGAGCCAAGTTTTCTTTTACACATCTTTAGTTCCGTGTGTGTTTTCTACATGTGGGTATAAATCCCCATTATCTGCAGAGCACACAAATAATCCCTCTGACATACACAGGCTACAACAAAAGGTTACGGAGAATGCTCAGGTGTTATTCCTTCTTCTCTACCTGCAAATAAATCAATTTGGGAGCTGCCCCTAAATGTTCCAGCTATGCCTGTGGGGGTGTTTACTAACTGCAGAGCTGGGTGCCATGTCAGTTTTGGGGTGGCCACAGTCAGCATTAATTAGTCACATGGGGGATATTTTTAGAATAACTGGACAATGTTAGCAAAGACAAGTGTTTGGGCTTTTTAGCAACATCTCACTGCTTCCTCATTTTCCTTCTTAATGAAGGTCCTGTATCTTAACTTGCATCAGGCTGTAAATTCCTTGGCACCAACTCCTTCAGTGTATGGGAGCCTGAATCCATGAACCTCCTGAGCACCACAGAACCCAGAAGGACAGACCTTGCATGAGATCTCTCAAGGGAAGCCAAGTCTGCCTTCCACAACATTGGGCTTATCTGGGTATGACCTTCACTCTGAGGTGCTCAGCACCTGTGTGACTGAATCCTGCACAGAACTCAAACAGCAAAGAGCCCCCAACAGTACCCTAAACAGCAAATAGGTACTCTAACGAGCAAAAAGCTACTCCAAACAGCAAATTTCTACTCTAAATAGCACACAGCTTGAGACTAAATTGAGAAAATAGACATAGTTTGAGATTTTGCAATCAAAGGAAAAGAGACATGGAGGAATCCCATCTTAATTCATGTCAATTCAATTCCTTCAACTCAGAATTTCAAGTTAGGTGATTATGTGTGTAATACTGTTTTTGTCATTTGAAGTTTGTTGCATGTCAGGCAATGGTTCTGGAGTTTCCTGAGCTGTGTGAGAGCTCTTGAGAGCAGAATCAAACACAGAGAGAAGGACATGTTGGACCCAACAGGAATAGCTGGGATCCATCAGGCCATTGTTCTGTTTGTTATGTGCACATTAAGGCCACACAGGATTAACTCTGAATGGCTGAATACTGGTTTTCCCTCTCCTTCATGACCATGAGAAATGGGAAATCTGCTGCAGGTCCTCCATGTGCAGCAGGATTTGTCTCCAGCTGCCTGCAGACAGCCCAAAACCTGGATTCCCTTCAGCAGCTCACAGAGCAGGTCTTCAGGAATGTCCTCAGGAGAACATAGCAGGAGCTGGAGCAGGGAGCTGGGGCAGCCTGTGCCACTTCCCCTGGCTTGTGTGGTCACTCTGAGGGGGCTTCTTGTGGCCAGCACTGTGATCCAGAGGCAGCTGTGACCAGGATTGGGCACAGTGCAGCCCCTGGAGTGTGTCCTATGAACTCTTCAGTCACAGGGAACGAAAGAGACTCATGGAGTCACTAAATCCACCCTGGCCAATAGATCAGCTCAGAGCTCTTGCACTGGTGGCTTCCAGTGATTGTTGGTTTTGTATTATTCCTTTTGATCCCAGAAAGGAGGTTGCTTAATGTTTTGATGGCTTTCTTCCACCATTGAAATTACATTTCAGGCTTAAGAATCTGAATTTCTTCTGCTTCAGAGTCCTTTATGACTTTCATATTTTGTAATCATTTTTACACCTTTGAAGTCAAAGAGGAACAATGAGTCCTGAGTTTATTATTATCATTCCATAGTTCTCCTGAAAGCCTCTACAGGCATCACCTCTCTCCGCATTCAGGACTTCAGCAGCATCTTGAAAAACATTCTCTAGAGAATTAGAAGGTAGAAAACCCAGGCTAAGTAAGACTGAACTTTTCTAGAAATTCAGCTTAGCCTCTGGGAAATGAAAGGTTTGTGGAAGATTCCCTGCCCATGGCATGGGGTGGAACCAGAGGATCTTTAAAGACCCTTCCAACTCAAACCATTCTATGATTCCATGAAGGTGTTAAAGGATATGGGATAACCGACTCCATCACAGTAAACCTGTCATCAGAAGTTGAACAACCAGGTCCAATGGTGTATTGTACTCAGGAAGAGCTGAAAAACTACAGTGCCCCTCCAAATTCCACTAGAGACCAAGGAAATTTTTACATCAAATCCTGTTCATTTCTGCACCAGAAAAATCCCAGAAATAGGAATTCTGCAACTGTCAAAGCAGGATTTTTGTTGGATACCTCGGTACATACACTGGGGCCAGCCAGCCTGCCTTAAAGTGTGTGCCAAGGCTTGTGCTTCCACCCAAATCCATAATCCCTTGAGCAAAGCTCAGAAGTCATGGATTTTTGTGAGGGAACAGCACAGAACTGGAATTAATGGCCTATTAAAGTTACATTAGTTCAGAGGTGTAACACAGCACATCCATGAGATTTGAGAAAACCTTCAATCCTGCTTGAACTTCCAGGGAAATGCAGTTGACAAAAGTTCTCTGCAGTACAAATCATGCTCTGAGTTTGTGTGGGTTTGGGGTTTTTTCTGTATGTAGCAATAGAGGTATTCCAACTAATAACTGAAGAGCAGCAAAATTAATAAGGCAGGTGGATCTTTCCACTGAATAAAATAAATAAACTTTTCCCCTGGAGCATCAGGACAACTGGCACACTGAAGCAGCCAGTGTCTCAGTCTTAGATTTTACCCAGTATTTTGTAATAAAGGGTTATGTAATTCCAAGTCATTTACACTAATGTAATGTGGGAGCTACTGCAAAACACTCAAGAGGATCAGTCAGAAATTTCATCTGTGAGCACTTTTGGCAACTTGCAAATACTTTCCTGTCTCTGAAATTTATGGTTATTAATGTCAGTGCCATGGCTCTGGCAGGCATAATCTCCAGTATTTCCAAGCCTTTGGTTCAAAATAACTATTCTTGATCAAGAAAATTAGGACAATCATTTCAGCTAGTATTTTTTATGTTTTTTTGGTTTATTTTCTAAATTACTGTATTGCTTTAGTATGAAACTTCCCAAAGCTCAGCACAAAATGATTTCACATTACTCCGTCCACATCTGAAAAAAGCAGAACACTTACAGTGCCAAGGAGATGACACTGTCACAATTAGTGATGGAACAGTGAGGTAGGAAGTTATCTTCAGTACAAACAGCTAAATAGTCAAAATATGCATTTGATTAACACAAGAAACAAAGAAAGTGTGACTCAGCTAGAGAAAATAAAGCTCTCTTTAAATTAAGCATTCGAGCTGTTCTCCATCACAGCAGCTGAATTCAGCTCTTTCTGAAGGGAGTAGCCTGTCTTTGAGCTGATTTTTACCTAGAATTGCTGCTGTGGACAGAGGAGCTGAGGGAGCAGAGGGGCACAGGCAAAGCTCCAGGCGGGTGAGCGCTTCCTCCACGTTTTCAGCTATTGAATTCATGCCTGCAGGAATAACTCTGCAAGCCCTGCTTTCGTGAGAGCTTTAACCTCCCCAGTTCACAGGGAAACCAGAGGGGACCAGGGTGCTGCCCTTCTCCCAGGCACTGTTTTAAGAAACTGGAGTACACACTTGAGTTCGAGTACACACAAAGCTTCCATATCAGGAAAATTTACAATGATGTAATTTTCAGAGGACAATGGGATTTATGCACTGGACCTACCAAAGAAGTTACCACAACAACAACAAAGCAAGCAGTCAGGAGTTTCAAAGGTCCCTTGGGGACACAGTGACTTCTACAAAACCAAAATCCAAAGAAAACCTCCTTGGTATCAGCATGTGCCATTCCAGTTCATGCCTAGTGAAAGAACACTGTGAAAAAGAATAAAGTAGGACTGACTTACTTGTCCAGAATGAAATACAAATCAAATCCTCCGTAGCAGGCAGGACCACCATTCTCTCTCTTTCCGCCGTGTCCATCACAGGTGAGTGTAAAAATTGCTAGGAAGACACATTTGAAGCCAAATCTCAAGATGCTTTGCTTTGCAATGGCCATTATATCCAGAGAGGAGGAGAAAAAGAAATCTCTTCTTCCAAGACTCGTTTATTTCACAGCTTTCTCCACAAAAGCCATTCAATGACCTTAAAAGGTATATATGTATATTGTATTCCTTAAAACTCCACTTGCAACAGTTGTCCTCAGGAATTGTAAGACTTTCCCCCTTGTTTCCCTTGCACTTCTGTTTCTTGGTTTCAGATTTCAAGATGCACAATACTGTATTTCACTTTTTTTTTAAAGGGACTTGACCCTCAGTCTCCCTTGCAGCTCTCAGAAAGCAGCACCATTGTTTGCCAAGAGCAGGAGCAGCCTCCTCACAAATCTTGCTTTGTCACAGACTTCAGAAAATACAGGGAGGGTTTGTGGCTTCCCCCCCCCCCCTTTAATTATTATTGTTATTATTAAAGATGGCAAGCTCGACTTTTCCTCAGCAAAAGAAGCTCAGAGAATGCCATCTCGTGGCCAAAACTCAGGCTGAGCAGAGTCTGGTTTTCAGCATATTTGTGCACTGAGCACATTTGCTCACAGCAGGCTCCCAGCTCTGTGCATGGAATCATAGCCTGGGCCGGGTTAGGAGGGAGCTTACAGTTCATCCCATCCCAGCCCTGTCATGGACAAGGACACCTTCCACAAGCCCAGGTTGCTCCAAGCCCTGTCCAACCTGGCCTTGGACACTTCCAGGGGCAGCCACAGCTTGTCTGGGCAACCTGTGCAGGGCCTCCCCACCCTCAGAAGGAACAATTCCTTCCCAATATCCCATCTAACCCTGCCTTCTTTCAGTTTAAGGCCTTTCCCCCTTGTCCTATCATTACATCTTTGTTTCCCGCACAGACAGAAGTGATGTGCAGAGACATCTTAATTTCCCATATAGGCAACATCTGAATTTAAAGACCTTTAAAAACCTGGGGTAGCTTCACGAAAGTTAAAGAGGCCATGCCAGGCTTCATCCCTTGCATTTTCTCAGTCCTGAGAAGTACTCAGCAGTGTCTGTGCTTATGAGTCTGCCCCAGCTCACCACCCTCACCAAACTCATTTCAACCTCTAAAGCCTAAACTCTCCCAAGAAAACTCAATGGAAAACATAAATTTATCTACACTCACATCTCCGATCTCCTTCCACAAACAGCACCACAGGCTCTAAAACTAGAGCAGGACAGCTCAAGAGGAACACCATCCATTCCCCAGTGAGGGAGCCCCTGCACCAGTAAAAGCTAAACTGGAGCTGCCAGGAGCAGGAGCTCCCAAACTTCCCTCTCAGGCCACACCAACAAATCCATCCTCCCCAGTGCCAGCTCCCAGGGAGTGGAGCAGCTTCAGTGGGGTTTCAGGGAGTGCAAGTGCACTCGAGTCAGGCTTTCCAGCTGTTCTGCACTGCTTAAAGCATTAAATTGGTCTTGAAAACATCCTTAACAAAAGCAAACAATCTGAAGGAAGACCAGGAAAAGCAGCAGGATGGGGTGCAAGGGAAAAGGACAAACTGTGCTAACAGACTTTGACAGAAGTGAAATGTCTGAATGGCACATTAATCAGCCACCCTGGTGCACTGATGACTCAGACTTTGGGAGTGTTCTCCCTCCCACACCTGGCCTTGCTCAGCAATTCCCCAGCTCCATCACCCCCAGTGTGAGAACAAGACATGGGCAAATGGTACCTCTTCAGCCCTGCTGTCAAATCCCAATCAAAGCTGGAGCTCTGGAGATCCCTTGGAAGCAAAGCTTCTGTAGGGCTAGACAGGAGCAGAAACAAGTGTTTTATAGGTGAATATTCTGGATTTCCCACCTCAACTCAAGGGGAATTGGGAGTGCAGGAGTGAGTCTTTCCATTTATCTCTTAGTCTGAGAGGAGAGCAGGGACACAGCTCATTGGTGCCCAGGGAAAGGATCTGTGTCAGGGTATCAGGATTCCTGCAATCCATGGAAATACAGCAGCATGTCCCACATATGGGAGCCTTTTGCTGAGGGAGCTGTGCTGCTGCCCAAGATGAGGGGTGGCTCCTGCCCTAGGCAGGATGTGAGGGCAGGGGCTCCTTTTTAGGTAGCTGTGAAAATGATAGAGCAGTTTGCAAATCCAGGTGATCTGGGTGCTCACACCCTCCCAGATGGGGCTGCTGGAGACACCAAAGTGCAGAGCTGTAGCTCCTGTAGCCAGCAAAGGTGTGCTAGGTCAGCAAGTCAGGTTGGGGATTTTAAAGTTTTATACAGCTGTTCTGTGCCAGATCAGGTTATAGTTAGAAAGCTGCAGTTACCCAAATCCTGGGGTTGGGCTTGGAGAGTTTTGTGTATGTATTTGAACATTGTGCTGCCCTAAGGAAGGGGATGAGACTAGTCTGTGGAATTTTATTTTTCTGTGTATTTTAAAAGAAAATGAGCTCAATGAAAGATGTAAAACACGTATGGGTTGAAGAAAAGCTTCCTCTTTAAGGACTCATGTGCTAGCTTTAAGAAATTTTGGAAGAGTACTTAGGGCCGGCTTCAGATCTGAGGTACAGCTAAGACTTCTGCCACAGTTAGATATGTCTTGTTGTCATTGCTTTATGATCTCTGTCTGCCTAGAGATTAAAAGCAGAGTGATAATCTCTTCCATTTGTTTTTCACTGGCCCTGAGATGAACTAATACTTTGAGTTTAAAAAAAACAAAACAGAACAAAGAAAAGGCTGTGCCTCAGGAAAACAACTTTGGCATGGAGCTAACAGAGGGATAAAAGGGGGAATGGAAGAGGAGATCAGATTCTTTGTGTTGCTGTGGATTCAGACTGACAGAAACCCCAGGAAAGCTTGGGGAAAAGCCGAGGAATGAAGCATCAGATGAAGCTGTGAGTGCTCTGAGATGGAGGGAGCTGCTGACAAAATGGAACACTGAGTTTTTGCTGCAACTCTTGAGGACTAATCCCCTTCATATGCCTGCCTGCCTTAACAGTGTGTATTTTTGTTTATGATCGGTAAGGGCGGCATCAACATTCTGAGAAATGCAGCTCCATAACAGGAAGCTCATGTGGGACACAGGAGGGGTGTTGGAATTTCTGTCTGTCCCCCTTCACTAAAAATGCCAGAAATAAAATGGAGATTTTGTGTGAGACACCTATCACTGCTTGGGAAGACTGAGTGTGTTCTAGTCTTTGTGTGACACACAAAAATGAGGTGTTCTAATTGCATACAGCAGTGCAAAGGGTAATTAAGCTCCAGCTGATGCCCTTCATGAGTGACTATAACTCGCATATCTAAATGATGGGGGAAGTGGTGTCAGCAGATCTTGTTCTATCAACTACTCCCTTCTGTGTGGCTGTGGCACCTTTTCTGAAACTTCCAGCTCGAGGAAGCTGGCTCTGCCAGCCAGTGGTGACAGTGGTGCAGCTGAGAGCTGTCCCAGGACAGCATCAGGTGGGTTTGGGAGCACTCTTGGGTGGCTTTGGAGGTGATTCCCTTTGGCTCCCAAATGTCTGACCCGTACGATGGGTAATGGCTTTTGCCAAGATCTAAAAATCATGCTCCCTGTTTTTCACGGTACCTCAGGAAGCTGTTACAGCACTGTGTGGAAGTTCCCCACACCACCCAGTGTTATCACAAATTATCACTTGGGGCAGGAATTCCTGCCCAGTGCAGACATGGCCTTAAAGTCACTGGCTGTATCTTCAAGTGCTGAAATTCAGCACAGCTGTGCTATCACTGCACTACTACACTCTCCTGGTGCTGTGGGCTAGCAGACTCCTCTGGGTGTGAGCTGTGTGCCTTTTCCATCTCAGTTCTACAACTCGAGACTGACACTCAGTGGCAAAGAGGATTTTTTTCTTCCCTAGACTGCTCTAATTTTTCAAGAGATCAAGAACTCTCTTGTCTCTTGCTTTTATCTGACTTTTCCCTGCTGTGATTTTATCTGCCTCTGCTGTAACATGTACAATGTTTAATTTTTTTGGTGATCCAAGTTTGTTCCTCCAGCTTTTATTAAAAGGGGCTGCAAACTCTGTGTATGGATGTAACTCTTTTGGGCAGAGTGTTACACTAATTACACAGATGAAAATATATTGCTTGCAATATGTTAAATAAAATAGAAGAAAATTTCACAAGGAATAATGTCCCCATAACCTAAGAAAGTGCCCTGGTTTCAGAAATCAGCCTGACTGGGAATGAGGGGCAAAAGCACTCCACTGTCAGTGGCCAGGAGGCTCCCTTCATCCTTGGCATGGGGTTGCTCAGGTTATTTCAAGCACCCAAAACAGTTACCTGTGGGTTTTTGGTATGGCTGCCTTGGTGAGGGAGGAAATTAAACAGCTCTGCCCTGCCTGGTCTCTAGGAGGACCTTTTTGCTGTTAAGCATTTAAGGACAGCAGGTGTGGATGGCTCTCACAACAGTGCACCAGCCAAGACTTTGATCCCATCTGTGATTCATTGCCTGGAGAGCCCAGGAGGGATCAGCAGGCCCTGCTCACCCTTCAGTACTCCCAGATGGCTAGTGTGAAAGTCTAATGGAGAGCAGAGACTAACAGCAGATTATCATGGCCTGACTGAAGTCCTGCTGCCTCTGAGCGCTGCTGTACTGGAATTTCAACATGAGCACATGGCTCACAGAAGAGCCCAGTGCTGTGCCACCACTGACATTGCTGATGGATTTTTCCCAGTCCCTTTGGTGGCAGAGTGCAGGCCACAGTTTGTTTTCACTTGGAGGGGCATCAGTACACCTGGAATTGACTGTCCCTGGGTGGAAATATCCCCACTGTCTGCCATGGGCTGATCCAGAGCTCACCAGAATGCTGTGATGCTCTGTAACACCCACAGTGCATTGGTGATTTCATTCTGGGAGGTTGTGCTGACAACACTCTGATGGTTCAGCTCTTGCTAAATGGTGCTCACTGTAAATCAGGGACTCTCTAATGTCTAATGCTCTGCCAGTGAGGAGTTGCACAAGGGAGCAGAGCCAGGACAGCTGACCTGAACTATCAAAGGGATGTTCCACACCACAGAACATCATGCCCAGTGTCTGAACTGGGGCAGTTGGCTGTGAGCTGCTGGGGGACAGCCTGGGCAACAGGCAGTAGTGAGTGATTCTACTGGGCATCACTTGTTCCCCTTGGGTTTTATTCCTTTCTGTCTGTCTGTCTCTCTCTCTCCCTACCACTTTCCATTAGTATTGTTGCTGCTGCTGTTCTTATAATTAGCATTATTATTAGTAGTATATTTCACTTCATTTCAGTTATTAAAATTTTCTTATCTCAACCCATGAGTTTTACTGTTTTTTTCCCAATTCTCCTTCTCATCGCTCCTTCTCAGTCCTCTTGGGCTGGTGTTGTGGGAAATAGGGCTCTGTGATAAGGCCATGCACTTCTCTCTGCCTTCCCTCCTCTACTCAGCATTTCATGCATGTTTGTTTTTCTTTGCCATTTACCATTTCCAAGCACTTTGCCAACCTAGAGCATCCTTGCAGCACTTGTGCAAGAGTGGGCTTTTCTTTCTCCTTCAGGTAAAGAAGGGCATGACAAGAGCTGAATGATTGTGTTAGGGCACTGAATAAAAAGAAATTAAAATCCCTCCTAAACTTGATTCTCTCCCATTTACTTTCAGACTGCACAAAATGAAAAGTGATGGTCTGTGAGGGAATCAAAAGAACTTGTGTAATATCAAGAAGGAAGGAGATTGGCAGCAACAAACTCCTGCCTGTGTCTCTCCTCTGCTGGGACTGATATGAGCTCATCCAGGTAATTCAGATGCCTTTGCCTGAGATGTGCCTCAGTGAACTCTGCATCCTTTCAACCTGCTACAGAATAAAGCCCCTGGGGCCAGTGAGAGGGCATCAGAAAATGAGGGATGTTGCATGGCTGGTATTGGTACTAAAGACAGATATGTATTGACCTGGATAACCTGAGGCATCCTGCCATTTTTGTTAGAGAAGGGGAAATACTAAATCTGGATTGTGAAGATTTGAGCAACCTGGCTTTATTTTAGGAACAGAGAACAACTCTGTAAATCCCACAAAGGAGACTCCCCTTCCCCTACAAAAGGCAAACTCATTGCTTTGTTCTCTTTTCTTTCTGCCTTTTGAACTACCTGAATCAAGATTTTTAATGTGAGGCATCTTTCCCTGAATGGGAAGGAAGATCTTAGCTCTGAATGCCTTGTTTGTACCATGCACACCCTGGG
The DNA here is from genome assembly GCF_008360975.1 of Lichenostomus cassidix. Classification (NCBI taxonomy): domain Eukaryota; kingdom Metazoa; phylum Chordata; class Aves; order Passeriformes; family Meliphagidae; genus Lichenostomus; species Lichenostomus cassidix. The sequence goes on along the minus strand of NC_139502.1, from coordinate 4,427,030 downwards.
GCTTGCCCAGCTCTCTGGCTGTGCTGGGAGCTTGCAATGAAAAAAGCAATGAAACGGCTCAAATAGGGCAAAATATTCTTCTGGAGGTGTTCATAAATGAAAAAGGGTAGAGTAGTGACAAACAGGCTGGAGTTAATCCACGATGAAGGAATTTAATTGATAGCTCTGTTCACCAGCTGATCTGTTTCAGTACTCAGTCCTCAAATTGAGCCTCTTGAAAGAGGAGGTGCCAGGAAATAACAGCACTGGAGTTGGCTTTGGACTGCATCCACACAAGGTTCAAGAGCTGATTTTCACACATAGTTACTGCTATGACAGTACGTGAGGGCCAAATATTGAAGGACATCAAGTTTGACACATGATCCGAGATAGAATTGTGGTCCTTTAAAAACAAGAAAAGAAAAACAATTACCATGAGATATAGGCTAAGATGCTGTTGAGTTCTCTATGCATTCACTGACAGCCCTGAGTACCTGGCACATTGCACTCGCCTTGTCAATCACACTGAGCCCTCTCAGGTGACAAAGCAATGCTTAAAGCAGAGCAAGCAGTGTGTACGTGGAAATGCTGCTATGACAGAATGCAACATCCTGAGCCTGAGCTGTAAAGCATCTTTCCATGCCACAGCTGGAGACAATCAGCTGGCAGGAAGGCACAGAATCTTTTAATGGTGCTTCAGGATTAGGTCCTCTGAGTAAAACTTAGTCTCCTTGGATATATTTAAAACAAATGAGGTTTTTTCCCCATCAATACAAAAAATTGTATTGCAAGTGGTCAAATTACAATCAAGGCACCCACAGCAACTCAGCTGATTTATACCCATCTCCATAGCAATTGCTGCTCTTCTACAAGGGTGTATTTTTGTTGCTCAGAACAAGCCATATTCTGAAGAATTGCTGCACTAAAAATGTTTGAGCTGTACAAGGGACAGATTCCCTTGGAGTCCCCCAAGAGCACCAGCTCTGTGGCTCGGCAAGGAATGCCCACCAGGCCGTGCTCTTGGCCACCCTTTGGGATTTCTCGTGCAGAAATCGGGGCTCTATTCCACTCGCTCCTGCAAGTCCCCAGGGCTGGGCATTATACGGTTAAGCTGGTGCCACTTCATGGGCCCAGTCGCATGGGCTCTGGCATTCTGGAAGACTCCTAGGAAGTGCAGGTCATTAAAAACCTGGGGAAATTGAAATTTCCCCCTGGGAAAAACCTAGAGGGAAGAAAGCCGCTTGGCTCAGTGTTGTGAAGCCCAAGGGTGTGGTGGTTCCCTCGGCCAACTCGTCAGCAAGCCAAGGGCCGAAGGACAGCGGTTCTTAGGATGACCCTTTTTCTTTGCCTGGGCATTGCCGAGGAGCTCCACGTGGGCTGAAACACTCTGAGCCCAAACTTAGGCCTCCTTAAGATTCCAAGGACGGAGCTGTAAGGCTTTCGATCGGGTCACACATGGCGGCTGTGACACCACCCTGTTCCAGTCCTGAGCTGCAGAGATGTCGAAGCCTCTGTGCAACTCCCGAAGCCCTTGGTTTCTGTGCGTCTCCAGGCGGAAGAGCAGCGCTTGTGCCTTAGTCATTCCCCAAGGGAAACAAAGGCCAGGTCACTCAAAGACACAATTCCTTTGCTTGCACTCACCGTGAACTTCGTAAGCCACATAGCTTGTGAGTCCTATGCACATAGAGAAGGTGTCTGGTCCATATGATTCAAGGTCACGAATAGTTCTCTTGACAAGAGTGAATGTGATCTCCTTTGTAGGGGGTCTTTGATGATTGTGCTTCTAAACATCACATAACAGCATGCAGCAAGGTCAGTGCCCTGATCCATTTAATTTCAGGCGTATTCCTAGTTTTAGTTGTTATAAACTTTTTAAGTATAATCTAAGTGAGCTACAACATTGGCAAAACTTGATAACCCTCCACTGAAAGCAATGTGAATGTGGATATTCCTATTTTTCAAAGGGTTCAAGTTACATTGTTATAAAATATCATTAAAATTGATAAAAATATCTAACTAATGATGTGATGAATGTGATCTTCAAAGTATCTGTTGATTTTCAAAATAGCAACATCTCGCATATCAGTTTATTTTGCATTAAGTACAACTTTCCAAGTAACTGCTCCTTTTCAATCTTACCCTGCTGTCTGCAGCCAGTTGGGGAAGTGCATCAAAGCTGGGCATCTCTGTTCTGTTCATTATGGAAATGTAGCAAGCTTTCTCTGGCAGCACTTTGGTTGCCATAAAACCCTGTAAAATGAAGTTATTGACTACTTGGAATTTATTCTTTCAATCAATAATACTGGAATTATTTACATATTAAAAAAAGTAATAAACCAGTTTTTACTGAATGTCTGAACCAATCTCCTCATCCAGTCTCTGAACAAGCACACTGCCTGCACTCACTGTGTCATAGTTCCAGATGGTTTTCCAGGACCCACGGTTGGTCTTCTGCTGGATACTTGCCACAAACCATTTTCTATTGATGGTCATAATTTGATAGCCTCCACCAATGGACACTTTCTTGCTTACTTCCATCTGTTGGTGCTAGGAAAACAAATGAAAGAACACTCAGGCTTTCAAGTGATTATCTTCCCAAGGCTTTAGAAAAATGAAAGGTTCAAGGAGATCTCATGAAGCAGGGAATACAGAAAGAGCAGCCATGAAGAAACTGGTCACTGTACTCACATAATCAGCAAGGGCTGGAGTCAGGACAAGTCCAAGAAGGACTGCAGTCAAAATCTGAAAGGAAAATCAAATACAAAAGTGTTAACTGCAGCTCTGGCTGACAAATCTGATCAGGAGAATCCCTTCTCCTAATCTGATGTTTAAGGGTCCTCCTTGGGTCCTTTTTTGCTTTCATCCTGGGATTGCAATAGTGCCCTAAAAAGGAGTCACCCTTGCTTTACCCCAGCATGCTGCAAAGTAGACACATTTCACACTTGCTCTTTCAAGAGCTGAATCTGGAGTTGTTTCTCACACTTGTGCAGGAACACACAGGTATTTGACAAGATTGAGGAGAATTTCTTCTCCCTGGCATTACAGGGAAGGGGTTGATCCACTAGTGCATTGCTCCAGTTGTGCAAAAGTGTTGACAAAAATGGACATGGATTAAGCTTCCTGTTTGCTGAATAATGTACAGCCAAGCTGTGAAAAAATCCTTACCTCATCAGCTCATTTGGGTAATAGGGACTGAGTTGCTCATTCTGGAGGAGCAAAATGTCCCCAGAGAAAGCCTTTGTGCTCTAGAAAGGCAGAAGCACTTCCGAGGGATAAAGAAATGGGTTTGAATCAAAGTTTCAGTTTATAAGGAAGAAAAGCATGCATACTCACAGGGAGATTCATCCTGACTGCAGAGCTGATGCTGCTGAAAGCAGAATAAATTGTGTGAACCTCCCACCTTTTATATGTTTTCAGAATTAGGTGTGGAAGGACTGAGTTGCAATAAAATTATTTTGTCATTTGTTTCCCTGTTGCATGTCACTGAAAAATATTTCCTGCTGTAGCTACTTGATAAATATGGGGATTGTACTTCTGCAAAGTTTGACCTGCTGGAGTCTGATGATTATGTGATAGGAATATATTTGTAGACAAAAAAATGGATAGGTTTTATAGCATTTTTCTGATATGTACTGATGACTTTTGAAAATTCTCATTAAATTTAGGACCAGATATAATCTAGAGATATGAAAATAGAAAAAAACTAAAAATCTTACAGTTGACAAAACAAGCAAAAAAATCCTTTGTACCTTCCAAAATGCACTGTTTATTCCCTGTAACCATAGCACCCACCAAAATATGTGGTCCAAATACAACATGGCCATTTAAAACTGTTATACAAGAAATAGGCATTTCAAGCTGAATTATCCCACATATGTGCAAGTCTGTAGAGATCTCTGTTATTTTTTGGTGACAACAATATGTGTCTTTAGCTTGTCTCAGTTTATTTTCTGTGGTGATGTAACTAATTATTGACAGGAGTGGTCATTCAGTTGGGAAGGTTTTTGAATATTTGGTATTAGTGTCAAGTTTCATTCTGTGAGCAACTCCAGTCTGCAGCGGGAAATCACTGTAAATATTCTGAATTTTCTTTCAACTGCAATCCAGTCCATTATTTTAAAAAGGTGTTTTTTAAAATATTTAAAGGCAAATAACTTGTAACCATTGCTGCTTTTGCAGTATTAAATCAAATTCTGGTCTTGGTTTGACTGTAGGGTGTCTGAAGTCCAAAGGGACATTTTTTATATGTACTGCTACACCAAATGGGGGTCACATTCCTGGTTCTTTATGAGCAGCAGAGCTTGTGTGGATTCCTATGAGAAAACACGGGGTTTCTGCCTGGGCTATGGGGTGAATCACTCTCCCCCAGCCCTGTCTGATCCCACAAAAGAGAGGAACCATGTAGGACCCCTGGTGAGTCAGGTGTTGTATATGCCTGAGGTTACCTAAAACATTCCGAATTTTGTCAACAGCCAGAGCCCAGACCTTCCTACATATGAATTCACCCATATATTAAAAATCATGGAAAACAACAAGATTTCAATAATTGACTTACTCAGCCTTACTTGGAGGTGAACAAGTAATTTTTAACCTTGTTAACCTGTCCTTATTTTGGAACACAAAGGCTGTCAGTAGCAAACTCACCAGGAGCTCGGTAAGCCAGGTAGGAGGGAATTCCTCTGCACAGAGCTTGGGTGCATTTTTCAAATGGGTTCAAGCTTTGGAGTCTGAACCTTGAGATAATGAAGCAATTCTCTCTGGGTGGCAATTGGTAAAGCCCAGGTCCCTGAGCATCAAAGAAACAAACCCAGAAAGCAGCATTTAGGAAAACCAAAACTGGAGTTCAAAAGCTGTACACACATCTTTGGTATGGGGGAAGGGGTTATTTATGGGCAATGCAACATTTGAAGGAACTTTTAGAGTAACTCAGCCCTGCTGAGAAGGTTCTCTTCAGTTCTTGGAGCCTTTTCCCAGTCAATTGGCTTTCACAAGACTTTCATTTACCCTTCTACTTTGTCTCCTTGAGGTGGTGCAGGAAACTGTTTGTCAAGCCGAAACCTTTTGCACATTGTATCAATGATTTTTTTTTTCAAAAAACCACCTTGGTTGCAATGCAGCCATATTAAAAAAAAAAATAGTTCTTCATGCAAACAATATACATTGAATAAAAGAAGTGGATTGCCAAAGATAAACACTTTTTTGAAAAGGCTTTATGTAGAGCAAACAATCATAGGCAAAGAAAATATTGGTCCTTTCAATTATATTATTTTGATAAATGTGTCATGGAGGTTGAAAAGTGACTTTGTTAAAGGTAAATTGCCTCTTCCAGCAATGTCACGTGTATGATGTGTTCTCCTACTTAAGCATAACCCTAGTGCCAGAGTGATGTGAACTTTCATTGTGGTGCTCCTTGGAGTCTTTCTCGATGTTCCAATTTTTAGAAAAGATTGAAGGAGATAAGGATGTAGCTTTTTGATTCCCAGCAGTGTTTCACTCAATAAAGCATTAGCTCTAATAGCTATGTTTTGGGGCATTATTACTCCTGGAGATCAAATTAAAAGGGAGATAATTTCTGGCCTCTGAGAGGAGGCTGAGAAGCTGTTAGTGCTGTTGTGTCAGACTTTACATACAGGCTTTATCCTGACCTGGTTTTCACTACTGTACTGGGAGATCTTAGTGGGAAATGTGGGAGTGACACAGATTGTCTCAGGAATATCTGTTGCCTGACCAAGGCAGGGAACAAGGGATAATCACTTATCCCCTGACAGCCTTGGAACATTATCTACCAGTATCATAGCCTGAGTGGAACAGTACCATTGTTACCAACTTTGGGATATGGCCAGGGCAGAAATCTCCTTGGGACTAAGAACAGTCATCTCTTGGCACTACAAACAGCAGGGCTAAGTGAGGCCTTTGAGCTCCCCTGGACTGCAGTGGGCTCCACAAGCATCTCCCTTGGAGTGGGATGTCTCCTGGAGCTGTCAAACCCTCAAGTTTGCAATACTCAAAAGACTGTCTCTGAAGACTGGGCTGATATCCCTCACTCCTCGAGGCTCAACCCTCATCTGTTGAGAAATACAATGGGATTTGACCTGTTTCAGTGAACTGAAGGGGAATTTTTAACAGGTACTTTTGCACACATAGATATAGATGTAGACAGCTCTGGGCCACTGTGTGGGTATGTGGAGTGATAAGATTTTGCTATCTCAAAACTATATTTTAGTCCTTGTTGTAATTGTAGTAAACCCTATTGAATCACCTTGTAAATGAGTCAATGATTAAATACTCTTAAACCCTTTGCACTCTCGCCCAATGCACCCTTGGACTCTGTGCATGCCATTCTAAAGTGATTTTTATTTGATTTACCTTTGCAGGTTTCATCCATGCAGTAAGCAATGGGCTAAACCTTGCCATTTAACTCTGTTAACTTGTACAAATTCATATTAAAATCTGCTTTTGCCAATACTTTTTATGGTGATTCTTTAAGTGACTGAAACCACTTGTTCACAACACCCTGTAGCAAGAGCTGGAGCCAGGAAACCACCAGAAAGAGATCACCATCTGAAATAAGCATGTGAAATTCATATTTTTACATCGTGACTGCTTATCTTGCTTCAAGTTGTTCTCTGTCTTAAAATAATTCTGACTTCCAGTTTACATTGTGTATAGGCTAAGCACTTTCTGCAGTGGGGTCTGCAGCTGAAGAGGATTTAAATAGAAAATATTGTCCTGTGGACATCTCCCGTGTGTGTGTCACCCCTGGAACAGAGCACTTCTCTCTTTCACGTTTGATTAGGCATGTGGAGTTCCATCCCTGCCAAAAGGGAGATTTCACCCCTGCAGTCCCCACCCTGTTGGCATTTTCACTCTGTGAGCCCTGCAGAAATCACTATGAGTTTGCTTGGTGCCAGGAAAAGCTCAAAACCATTTAAAAGCTGCCCTGCCATAAGAGTTTTATGAGAAAGTGATACGTATGCTTACAGGGAACTTCATTTGGATGGTAGGCCAGGCCAGCTCTGCTGGTAATTGATGTGTACTCTTACGTTTTATACATAATAGCCGAAAGTTAAATCTGAAAATAGGTTTACCTTATTGGCAGGTGCCCTGTGTTCACAGAAGCATGACGAGTTTCCTGGGGAAGCACTCTGATAAGAGGAGGCTTTGATAGCAGCCCGATTGAATTCATTGCATACAGGGAAATGAAAGAAAACTGGTCATGGTAAGTCCAATGTGTTTAACAGTAATGTTTAAATGTAAAAAAAAAAGATAATCAGAAGCAGAGCAGATTCCCAGTAAACTTGTAGTGCTGCTTTGTGCCAATGTGGCAAAGGACTCAGCCTGCAGTTGGACCTATAAGCAAAACCACCTTTCAAACCAAGGGAGGTGGTGATCATGCTATGTTAAAAATGTTAAGTGAGTCCCTAGAGATCATGAGGTTGGTTCTAAACCATAGGAATTCCTAAGTTCTTTTGCTGACCTTCCTTTCCAAGCTCATCCAGGATCTGCTTTCTGTCAGACATGGCTCCTGTGTCTTCACTGAGCCTCTTCAGGAGAGGAGGACCTGATTATTTAAGGGCTGATTTGAGAAAGAGACCATAAACTAGAGGTAGCAAAACATGTGTGAGGAGGCACAGCACCATGGGGCATTTGATGTCACCTGTTATTTAGGAAGTAGATTTTAATAGTTCTTTGAATTTGATAGTGATACATGGTGCCACGGCCCAAGAGCCTGTGGTAATTTGGATTTGTTTTCTTCGCTGTGCCTGTTCCAGGTTCCAGAAGCACCACTCCTAGAGGAGCTCACTTCCCAACTCCCAAAGTGCTTTGTATTTGACAGCAGTTCTGCCAGTCCCTGTGTGTTGATGGTGCCCTTGGCTGCAGTTCAGGGTGGGTTTGCACACTAAAGCTTCCTTTGCGTTGCCAGAACGGTGCGATGGGGACTCAGTGTCACTCTGAATTAATGTCTCTGAACACTCTACTTCTCTGCCAGCCTCTTCTGATGAGGATTATTGTTGCAGCTATTCCTGGAAAAGCCAGTACATCTTACTTTCTTTGAGAAGGGGAGGCCCAATTCTCACTTGTGCTGCTCAGGGCCACACTCTGTCCTTCTGCTCCTGCCTGGGGCCTTGCTGGGGCTCCATGAGTGCCATGGAGCTGCAGCTGTCTGCCAGCACTGTGAGCAGTGTTAGGCTTTTCATCTGTTTCACATCCACTTTGTACTTTGCACGAGTTGTCAAATTCAGTGAATGAAGTGTCCAAATTGCTGTTGGACGGTGGAGGAATCAAAAGAACTTGTGTAATATCAAGAAGGAAGGAGATTGGCAGCAACAAACTCCTGGCTGTCTTTCTTCTGCTGGGACTGATGTGGGCTCATCCAGGTAATTCAGATGCCTTTGCCTGAGATGTGCCTCAGTGAACTCTGCATCCTTTCAACCTGCTACAGAATAAAGCCCCTGGGGCCAGTGAGAGGGCATCAGAAAATGAGGGATGTTGCATGGCTGGTATTGGTACTAAAATAATACCACATATACAAATACCAGATATGTACTGACCTGGATAACCTGAGGCATCCTGCCATTTTTGTTAGAGAAGGGGAAATACTAAATCTGGATTGTGAAGATTTGAGCAACAGGAATCCCAACCTGGCTTTATTTTAGGAACAGAACAACTCTGTAAATCCCACAAAGGAGACTCCCCTTCCCCTACAAAAGGCAAACTCATTGCTTTGTCCTCTTTTCTTTCTGCCTTTTGTACCACCTGAATCAAGCTTTTTAATGTGAGGCATCTTTCCCTGAATGGGGAAGGAAGATCTTAGCTCTGAATGCCTTGTTTGTACCATGCACACCCTGGGGCTTGCCCAGCTCTCTGGCTGTGCCCTGCATTGAGAGCTGGCAATGAAAAGAGCAATGAAAGGGCTCAAATGGGGCAGAAGGGAGGCAATAAAAATATTTTTCTGGAGGTGTTCATAGATGATAAAGGGTAGAGTAATGACCAAAAGCTGGTGTTAATCTATAATGAAAGACTTTATTTGAAAGATCTGGTAACCAGTTGATCTGTTTCAGCATCTAAGTCCCCAAGAAGAACATCTCTAAAAGGAGATGCACGGGAAGAATTGCGTAAGAGTTTGCTTTGGGGTACAGCTCTTGAGCCTCTGTACTTGGTTCAAGAAAGGTAAGGTTTTCAGGCCTTGATATTGCCATGACAATAATTCAGGTCCACAAGTTTGAAGACATCAAGTGAAATACATGATCCAAGATTCAATTGGGGTCCTATACAAACAATGACACAAAAAAAAAAAAAAAGGCACTGGATTAGATGCTGTTAAGTGTTCTGTACATTCACTTACAGCCCTTAATACCTGGCACATCGCACTTGCTTCTCCAAAGACATAGAGCCCTTTCAGACGCCAAAGCAAATTTAAAGCAAAGCAAGAAGTGAGTAGGTGGAAGTGCTGCTATTGCCAGAATGCAGCATCTGGAGCCTGAACTCTAGAGTGTTTTCCCAAAGAGGGCTGAAGACAATCAGCTTGCAGAAAGGCTCAGAATACTTTGATTGTGCTTCAGGATTAATTCCTCAGAGTGAAATAATTACTATGAATATATTTCAAAAGAATATTTTTTTGACCTCAATACAAGAATTTCTATGATTAACAAACTGAGAGAAACTCAGGAGATTTATACCCATATCCATAGCAATGGCTGCTCTTCTACAAGGGTGCATGTTTGTTGCTTAGTTTCTGTGTGCCTCGAGGCAGAAGAGCAGCGCTTGTGCCTTAGTCATTCCCCAGGGGAAACAAAGGCCAGGTCACTCAGAGACACAATTCCTTTGCTTGCACTCACCGTGAACTTCGTAAGCCACGTAGGTGGTGACTCCACTGCACATAGAGAAGACATCGGCTCCATAAGAACTCAGGCTGTTGACCAATCCATTGGCGACAAAGGTGATCTTCTTGGTAGGTCTTCCATGACCAATCTGGTTCTAAGCATCACATAACAGCATGAAGCAAGGTCAGTGCCATGACCTGTTGCATGCTAGGCATATTCCTAGGTCAGCAATGATGGCTCGGGGCTTGGTGTTTGACTCCCAACTGCTTTTGGGAACACCTTTTCATCCCCTGAGGGCCTTTAGGACCACTAGCAAGCCTTGGAGGCAGCTCCAAAGGCACATCGTTCTAAGGGAGTCAAGGTGAAGAGAACACAAAGAGAAGCGGCAACACGAAGAGAGCGCTGAAGAGGAGGAGTGTGGCTGCTCTGTTGAACATGAGCTCCTTCCAAAGCTTTTGGTCAGTCCCAGCCCTTGCACTGATTTCTCTCTGCCCTACAGGTTTTCCTGCTTTTTCAAATCTGAATATCTTTAAGGTCTCAGTTTTCAAATTTGAAGGAAAGCTGCTGTCTACCAAAGGAGAATATGCTGAATGCTGAGATAATTTTTAACTGTCTGTACTAATTCGGTGAGCTGAACTAAAGGAACATGATGCATCATACTATTCAAAAAGATTGGTAACTTCCTTTCTTTCTATAATACTGAAATTATTTTTCCTGTATAAGATCTTCCGAAAAAAAATTATTTTTTCAGACTTTGAGACTGAGAGATAATGAAGTGTACTAAGTGAAAAATCAAAATTCTTAGATAGTAAGACAGTAAAAACCTTTAATTATATAGCAATTTAAAGCATTCTAAAACAAATCTAACTAATCGGGGACTTTGGCACAACAACTGTTGATTTGGCAAGGAACTGCTGATTTTGAAACGTACCCTGTTCTGTGAAGCAAAGCGGGCCAGATATTCAAAGCTGGGCATCTCATTTCTGTTCATGGTGGAAATGTAGCAAGTTCTCTCTTGCATCACTTTGGTTGCAATGATGCCCTGTAAAATAAAAAACTCACAGTTTGGTTTTCCACCTAAAAAGGTGGGATGAAATCTGGATAAAAAGATTAGGAAATGCAAAGAGATGCTACCAAAAATGTGGACACAGGATGGTCACAATAAAGAAACTAGCCCCCTCCCTGGGCCAGCTGTACGAGGAGCCCGTCTCCTCGCATGCTTTGTGAACAAGCACGCGCCCTGCCACTCACCATGTTGTAGTTCCAGATGGTTTTCCAGGACAAATGCTCACTCCTTTGCTGCATAACCACCACATGTGTTTGACTACTGAGAGTCAGATTTTGGAAAACACATCCACCAGAGAAATGGCACTTGTGATCCATCTGCTGAGACTAAAAAGCCAAGGGAAAGAAGCCGTTTGCCCTTTGAAGAGAGTCGCTGGTGTCCCCAAAGCTTCTGAAAAATCCCTTCCACGATAGAAGAAATGCTGCCCCCTGGGAAGTGCTGGCACTGCCCTCAGTCTTTTCAAGAGCACCCAGAATCAAGGCTGTGCCCTTGGGCAGGGCCCGAAGAATTCATTCCATGGATTCAACGAATCATTGCTGCATCTGACAGCTGTCGTCTGGTGCCTTTAGAGGCTGATGCGTGCAAGAGGACTGGCAACAGTCAACCCACGCTCTGGGTCTCGGGGCGGAAACCACTGCTCACCCATGCTCTCAACAGGGAAGGTGCCAGGCAAGAGGGCCATCAGGGTTGCCTTTGGGCAGCAGCTCTGATGGAAATGCTGATGGAAATGAAGCCCCAGCGCTTGGTTCAAGAAAGGTAAGCACTACGGTTTTCTCACCTGCTCATTGCCAGCGCAGTACTTCAGATCCACAACTCTCAGGACATCGAGGGTAATGCATGATCCCAGGTTCACCTGGGGTCCTTGGAAAGAGAGAAAAGGAATCCCCATGAGTAAATGCCTAAGACCTTGACTGCCATTTGAAAGGAGGGTGGTGGTGGTGTTGCACAGAACGAGCCAGGTGCTGAAGAATTGCTGCACTGAGAAAGGTTGAGCTGTACGAGGGACAGATTCCCTTGGAGTCCCCCAAGAGCACCAGCTCTGTGGCTCGGCAAGGAATGCCCACCAGGCCGTGCTCTTGGCCACCCTTTGGGATTTCTCGTGCAGAAATCGGGGCTCTATTCCACTCGCTCCTGCAAGTCCCCAGGGCTGGGCATTATACGGTTAAGCTGGTGCCACTTCATGGGCCCAGTCGCATGGGCTCTGGCATTCTGGAAGACTCCTAGGAAGTGCAGGTCGTTAACAACCTGGGGAAATTGAAATTTCCCCCTGGGAAAAACCTAGAGGGAAGAAAGCCGCTTGGCTCAGTGTTGTGAAGCCCAAGGGTGTGGTGGTTCCCTCGGCCAACTCGTCAGCAAGCCAAGGGCCGAAGGACAGCGGTTCTTAGGATGACCCTTTTTCTTTGCCTGAGCATTGCCGAGGAGCTCCACGTGGGCTGAAACACTCTGAGCCCAAACTTAGGCCTCCTTGAGATTCCAAGGACGGAGCTGTAAGGCTTTCGATCGGGTCACACATGGCGGCTGTGACACCACCCTGTTCCAGTCCTGAGCTGCAGAGATGTCGAAGCCTCTGTGCAACTCCCGAAGCCCTTGGTTTCTGTGCGTCTCCAGGCGGAAGAGCAGCGCTTGTGCCTTAGTCATTCCCCAGGGGAAACAAAGGCCAGGTCACTCAGAGACACGATTCCTTTGCTTGCACTCACCGTGAACTTCGTAAGCCACGTAGGTGGTGACTCCACTGCACATAGAGAAGACATCGGCTCCATAAGAACTCAGGTTGTTGACCAATCCATTGGCGACAAAGGTGATCTTCTTGGTAGGTCTTCCATGACCAATCTGGTTCTACGCATCACATAACAGCATGCAGCAAGGTCAGTGCCATGACCTGTTGCATGCTAGGCATATTCCTAGGTCAGCAATGACGGCTCGGGGCTTGGTGTTTGACTCCCAACTGCTTTTGGGAACACCTTTTCATCCCCTGAGGGCCTTTAGGACCACTAGCAAGCCTTGGAGGCAGGCTCCAAAGGCACATCGTTCTAACGGAATCGAGGTGAAGAGAGCCCGAGGGAAAGTGGCAGCGCAAGGAGAGCGCTGAAGAGGAGGAGTGCGGCTGCTCGGTTGAGCATGAGCTCCTTCCAAAGCATTTGCTCAGGCCCTGCCCTCACCCCTCGGGGGTACGCAGGCTGGAAGGCTGGCAGGCTGGCAGGCTGGCAGGAGAAGTCTCTTCCTGCAGCCCGCTCTAAACTGGAAGCAAAGAGGGCAGCAGCAAGCCCGCGCAGATACATTTGCTCTCGGACTATTTGCAAGCGGTGCTTACAACCTCTCGGAGAGCCCTGAGTGCGCTAGTGGGACAGGTCCTTCTGAACAGCTCCCGAGGGCTTTGTTTCAAATGAATTGCCACGCTCTTTACCTCCTGCAGTGCTCTGTCGCCTGGGCACAGTCCCTGCGTGCCCGTGCTTCCTCCCAAGCCCGCAGCTTCCCGCCATTCTCTTGCTCTTTCCTCAGCTAGGGCCACAGGCCTCCCGCTGTGCCTCGTCCCATCAATCTGGGGGAAAGGCTGTGCAGCAGGGAGACGCTCTCTCGGGCCCCAAAGGAAAACGGAGTCTGGCCGAGCACGGCCGCATTGCAAAGTAAAGAAGTGACCAAGGCACTTTGGTACTGAAAGGCCTGCAAAGGACTTTGAGATCTTGGCATGCCAGAAGAATTAAGGCCCTTGAAGAGCTCCTCAGAGCAATGGTTTGTCAGCAAGCCGCAGAGCTCAATGTCCTCCGAGAAAGCAGAGCTGAGGGAGGGAATGGTGCACCCCCTTTTTTCTTTTGGCAAGCATTCCTACGAGAAATTCTCAAGCCCCACTACTGCTGAGAGAAAGAAAATCCTGCCGCTCGTGACAACCTCGTCCTCTCCAGAAGGTAAAAGCACATTAAGAAAGGGCCCGATGAACTCCAGCGACAAGGCACTGCTACTCCTTTGGAATCTTACCCTGCTCTCTTGTGCCAGTCGGGCCAGATTATCGAAGCTGGGCATCTCACTTCTGTTCATGATGGAAATGTAGCAGGTGTTCTGTTGCGTGACTTTGGTTGCAATGACGCCCTGTCAAATAAAGATATGGAGCACTCGCACTTCGGTCTTTCAACCCTCGCGATTGGAGAAAGCTCTTTGTTAAAACAGAAACGAATGCCCAGAGTTGCTACCCCACATCGTGGACTCCCAACGTTCAGAACAAAGCAACCAGCCCCCTCCCTGGGCCAGCTGTACGAGGAGCCCGTCTCCTCGCACGCTTTGTGAACCAGCACGCTCCCTGCCACTCACCGTGTTGTAGTTCCAGATGGTTTTCCAGGACCCGCTGCCGGCCTTTTTCTCAATAACTGCCACGCGCCATTGCCAGTTGATGGTCACAATTTGGGACTGGCCACCAATGATGACCTGCGTGTTGTTGAGACCGCCGGGAATCTGCTGAGACTAAAAAGCCAAGGGAAAGAAGCCGTTTGCCCTTTGAAGAGAGTCGCTGGTGTCCCCAAAGCTTCTGAAAAATCCCTTCCACGATAGAAGAAATGCTGCCCCCTGGGAAGTGCTGGCACTGCCCTCAGTCTTTTCAAGAGCACCCAGAATCAAGGCTGTGCCCTTGGGCAGGGCCCGAAGAATTCATTCCATGGATTCAACGAATCATTGCTGCATCTGACAGCTGTCGTCTGGTGCCTTTAGAGGCTGATGCGTGCAAGAGGACTGGCAACAGTCAACCCACGCTCTGGGTCTCGGGGCGGAAACCACTGCTCACCCATGCTCTCAACAGGGAAGGTGCCAGGCAAGAGGGCCATCAGGGTTGCCTTTGGGCAGCAGCTCTGATGGAAATGCTGATGGAAATGAAGCCCCAGCGCTTGGTTCAAGAAAGGTAAGCACTACGGTTTTCTCACCTGCTCATTGCCAGCGCAGTACTTCAGATCCACAACTCTCAGGACATCGAGGGTAATGCATGATCCCAGGTTCACCTGGGGTCCTTGGAAAGAGAGAAAAGGAATCCCCATGAGTAAATGCCTAAGACCTTGACTGCCATTTGAAAGGAGGGTGGTGGTGGTGTTGCACAGAACGAGCCAGGTGCTGAAGAATTGCTGCACTGAGAAAGGTTGAGCTGTACGAGGGACAGATTCCCTTGGAGTCCCCCAAGAGCACCAGCTCTGTGGCTCGGCAAGGAATGCCCACCAGGCCGTGCTCTTGGCCACCCTTTGGGATTTCTCGTGCAGAAATCGGGGCTCTATTCCACTCGCTCCTGCAAGTCCCCAGGGCTGGGCATTATACGGTTAAGCTGGTGCCACTTCATGGGCCCAGTCGCATGGGCTCTGGCATTCTGGAAGACTCCTAGGAAGTGCAGGTCGTTAACAACCTGGGGAAATTGAAATTTCCCCCTGGGAAAAACCTAGAGGGAAGAAAGCCGCTTGGCTTAGTGTTGTGAAGCCCAAGGGTGTGGTGGTTCCCTCGGCCAACTCGTCAGCAAGCCAAGGGCCGAAGGACAGCGGTTCTTAGGATGACCCTTTTTCTTTGCCTGGGCATTGCCGAGGAGCTCCACGTGGGCTGAAACACTCTGAGCCCAAACTTAGGCCTCCTTGAGATTCCAAGGACGGAGCTGTAAGGGTTTCTTTCGATCGGGTCACACATGGCGGCTGTGACACCACCCTGTTCCAGTCCTGAGCTGCAGAGATGTCGAAGCCTCTGTGCAACTCCCGAAGCCCTTGGTTTCTGTGCGTCTCCAGGCGGAAGAGCAGCGCTTGTGCCTTAGTCATTCCCCAGGGGAAACAAAGGCCAGGTCACTCAGAGACACGATTCCTTTGCTTGCACTCACCGTGAACTTCGTAAGCCACGTAGGTGGTGACTCCACTGCACATAGAGAAGACATCGGCTCCATAAGAACTCAGGTTGTTGACCAATCCATTGGCGACAAAGGTGATCTTCTTGGTAGGTCTTCCATGACCAATCTGGTTCTACGCATCACATAACAGCATGCAGCAAGGTCAGTGCCATGACCTGTTGCATGCTAGGCATATTCCTAGGTCAGCAATGACGGCTCGGGGCTTGGTGTTTGACTCCCAACTGCTTTTGGGAACACCTTTTCATCCCCTGAGGGCCTTTAGGACCACTAGCAAGCCTTGGAGGCAGGCTCCAAAGGCACATCGTTCTAACGGAATCGAGGTGAAGAGAGCCCGAGGGAAAGTGGCAGCGCAAGGAGAGCGCTGAAGAGGAGGAGTGCGGCTGCTCGGTTGAGCATGAGCTCCTTCCAAAGCATTTGCTCAGGCCCTGCCCTCACCCCTCG